>NC_140588.1:1125348787-1125964172 GCF_964204655.1 Triturus cristatus | reverse complement strand
TCCCTCTTCTGTTTGCCTACATCCTCCCCTTTTCCCTTCTTCCTTTTCTTCCACCCCTTTCAATAATATACTTAGGGTCATAGTACATATCATCATTCTTTATCTTTATATCATGATATCATGTGTAGTAGAATTTGAACCATTGTGTTCTTACAACCAGTTAATTCTATTCCTTTTTTTACATCTGCATCAATTAATTCTTTACCTCTTGATACATAGTCCTTGGAGGAGGTGTGTGCAGCGCATTCTACAATTGAAACTCTCTTTAGTAGCAACAGGCCTTGCAATAGTTGTGCTATTAATGGTGCATGCTGTATTTGTTGGCCAGCTGAGTTGAGGAATCCCCTCATAGCCCACAGCAGGCCAAGATCATAGGTCACCCCAAAATCATATTTGTCGTCTGTGTAAATTTTCACTATTCTTCCTTCACATTGTCAATCTCACAGTACATTCCAGTACATTTCTGGCCATGCCCACCACGTAAGAAATTTGCAGTGAGCCAGTTATATTGCTGATTCATGAACCATGAGCTATTAGATCTACATCTGCATTGAGGAAAGGTGTCTCTCTTAAATCATGGTGAACATTTGCATATCTACAGGGGCCATTTTCAGTACAAGTGCTAGTAGTTGATGGGGAGGTGACTTGGGGTGCACAGTGGTATGGCAACTTCAATAGCTTTAGTAATACAAACCTTTCTATCAATACAATGAGCTATAACAGTGAACTAATTAAATATTCCTAGTGCCACTCTGGCAATAATGTACAATATTAGAATACAACTACCTAACTCTGCATAAGACACTTCTGTGTAACGGGTGTTTCTGTTGTGTCTGATCACCGTCTTCTTCCTCTTTGGACAGTCAATGGAAACACGATGCCTTCCTCTCGGCTATGCAGACAGATGTTGGTGAATAGTCTCTTACTTTAAAATGTCTTTTAAAAATCTGTGTTCCACGACTGATAGGTCGGAGCTCAGGAATGATGGGGCCCTTCTCCTCCCTTTGATACCTGAGTAGAAGGAAACTTTGCAGCACGTGTTAACTTATACACATATATGTCTACTTTCATAATTTCAAGGTCACTGTTAGGTCTAGTTGATGTGACTTCTACATATATTAATTGTTCAGTGAGAAGTATATGGGGCATTAGGTGGTTGTCAGAACATTGGGAAATTTGTGAGTGAAAGCAGGGCAATTCATAGGTAATAACTATTTTTGCTTTCTCTTAATTATTTATTTATTTATTTCCCTCAATTGTGGCGCTTATTTTGCCTATTTTATTTTTAAGCAGTCCGTTCAGGCATTGCTGAAAGTTGTTGCTGCTTTAATATCATAATGGACACATGGTCCAGCTGTGATCCAAACATGTGAGAAAATGTAATAGGGCCTGTAGCATGACAAATCTTTCCTGTTGCAGTCTGCCTATAGATGAAATCTAAGGGATCTAATCGTACTCACCTTTTAATTTTTCTTTTTATTTCTAACTATACATGAGGTGGTGGAAACATCAATATTGAGTTTATTTATGCAAACATCCCGAAAACAGGAAACCTAGTACACTTCTTAGGTGTGGTAAATATTCTATTACCTGGACTGAATTTCATACGGAGTCTTAAATAAAATAGCTCAGAATAATAAGAGGCAGAATCCGTGGTATAAGAGGTTTCTGAATGGGCTTTATTCCAAAAATGGCCGACTCGAGTCGCGGCCTTCAGGTTCCGTCACCACGGGGGTTCAGGAAGTGAAGTACATACTTTATTGACAGGAAATTGCTTTTATAGAACATACATTACAATGAAACCAATGTAGAAGGCGTAACAATTGATAAGAGAAACGATACTGTAAGTGCGTAACCGAAAATGGGCGTAATAAGGAGTAAAAAGAAACATGATTGGTTATGATGTTATGCATAGGTGGATCTATAAGATAATACTTGGCATAGATGCGCGCGCAGCGGCATGACGTGTAATTGACGTGTAACTAGGGGGTGAAGGGGACTTGACATTTAGCTCTACATGTGGAGACAAAAAGTCTGGGGGGTCAAGTCAACCTAATCCCAAATCATATCTAACATCCTATGTTTAAAGAACTATGTTATCCACAAGGAAGGACTCTCGGACAGAATCTATTCTATACTGACTGTGTGTACGTGCACAAGCGTCTAAGTGTCTATATGAGATGCGAGAGGCAGAAACTTTCCATGGCAACAGGGCTATGATTTACTTGCATGAGGACAGAAAAAAACCGAGCCCTTTGCTTGGAAGCAAAAGGAAATGTTTACCTAAACTACTAGGCAGGAATGCATCGGCTGAGGGGGAAGCAGATAATTCGAAGGTGAAATACAGTTCTTGGCAGAGAATAGGCTGATGTCAGGCTTCGTGAGCCGCGCAGAGAATGAGACAAAGTTCATGGATACAGATGCGAGCTTAAACTGATGCTGTTAGAGGCAGAGAGCAGGGAAAGGCTTTGAGGACAGAATCGGGCCTACTCTGCCTGAACTGCAAAAATGGAGTAACTTAGCCATATAAAGTCGGTGGCCTTTCATACTTAGGAATCGAATATCCAGCCCATTGATGGCGGATCTGACAGAGGACATGTTGATGGTGGACGCACATGTGTTTGCGTCTTCGAAACTGGAACTGGAGGGAACATACATGTGTTTGCAACATGCACATAGAACCGTTGGGGTCCAAGATAGGCCTGGGCGGTAAAATCCGTTCCGCTCGCGGAATTTGCGGAATTTGGGTAATTTCGCGTTCCGCGGAGAACGCGAAATTGACCAAAAATCTGCGTTCCGCGACTTCGCGAAATTTTGGGCTTGTTCGCGTTCTCAATATGCGTGTTCGCGAGATATTTCACCCCGAGCACGCAAACAGCGATCGCGAACAGGAAAAAAGTATCGCGAACAGGAAAAAAGTATCGCGAACAAGCAATTCCGCGTGTTCGCGGAATTTCTGCGTGTTCGCGGAGATTTTTTACCGTTTCGCGGAGATTTGCGTAACGCGATTACGCAAATTCCGCCCACCCCTAGTCCAAGATAGGGGACATAACTGATCAGAAAAATCCATATTTCCACATTCCCTCCTTGTCCCCTACTTGCCCGTTAAGAGATATCAATCTTCATCAATCCATTGATCTGTTCATATAACATCATTTGTTCTTCTTTCTTCTTCCGGGATCTTGAATGACAATCTTGATGTGGAATGCACGATGTGGCACACAGACCACAAATCGCTGGTCCACATTGCAGGCATAAGCAGCAACTGAATAGTATGAGAAGGCCAATACCTAGGAAGGATAGGACCCTCCATCCAAAGGTAGATAATACACTCCAAAACCAACCGGACCAAGTCCAGGTGCCTGGATTCTGGTGTATCTGGCTTACAATCTTATGAAGGCGTGTTATAGCTTTATATACAGATGGCGAATTTTCAGGTATGAATATGCAGCAGCTGGATCCGATGACCCTACAAGCTCCGCCCCTATCGGCCAGGATGACGTCAAGGACAAGACGATTCTGGAGAACAACAATTCTCATCACCGATTGTTCCTCTGTCAGATTGCCTAGGGCGGCTATAGTCTCATTCACTACAGCTTCAAGAGTCTTGGTTAGCCTACGTATCAGCTTACTATTTGAAATTGTACCTATATAGGGAAAGATACCTTTATTGAAATCTACATACTTGTCCCATGTCGTCTCAGTATAATCGACAACTGGGAGATCTCTTCGCTCTCTATTGTGTACTAAATGAACATTTCGATAATAATCAGGAGGAGCTAGGAAAACAGGTGGCAAAAGGAATGCTATGTAACAGGTACCATCCCAATCTAGAGGCAGACGTATATATGCGGTCTGATCATATATAAAGTAGGAATGGCGAGAAGATCTAAATGAAGATTTACCTTGATCACTATATTCTACTGTAGTAACGCATTTGCTATGGCCCATATGTATGGAACCAACTTTTCTTACACATAATTCACCCTTAACTGGAAGTACTGACATAGTGGGCAGAATTAGTTCAACTTCGGATTCGACATTCAGAATCATAAGATTAGGTGTAAAATTACCTAATCCATACACTTCATTTTCTAGATCAGTTCCTGTTCTACTGGGGTGACCCTTCTTATCAGGGTAACAGACTTTGAATAAAACTAGATTCAGATTTCCCCATATCCAATGGTGTTGATAAACTGCCGTGTCTGAGTCTATGGAATTTAGTAAACTAAACCATGCTCCACAGGAGCCATTATGTGTGAACGGATGGGGGAAGAAAGGCAGAACTCCTTTGTTATTCTGATAGGGAGGGAGTCGGCCACACACCCAACAATTAGTGGCATTACTAGTCTGATGGGAATGGTGTAACATACTAATGAAAGTGTTATTACGCAGCGCAAGTCTATAGGATAATTCATGTGGGGGTAGGTCACTAAAAGAATGTTCATTAGTTATATTGAAAATATGTTTAGAAACAGGATAATACATATGCAACAATATACTTGCAGTAATTATTATAAAACTCAAGAAAAACAAAATTAATAATGTCACTATACAGTGGCTACGCAGTGCTTTACAGTATGCATGTCGTTTCAACATTGTTCTTGATTGTTCATGATTCAGACTCAAGGGATACATGTCGGGGACAGATTCAACCGCTTCACCTTGGAGAGGACTTAAACAATCAAATCGGCCGACGGCTTGGGTCTGAGTTTTAATTTATAAAGGTCTGTGCTACTGGCCTCAGCCAAAGGTAGCTTTGAGTCAATGGGTGAAGACACACGAGGAGGACTGTTTATATCCGAAGGAAGTCCATGAAATTTCTTGATGTGGCTTGAATGGATCCAACCCTTTCTTCCTTCGATCTTCACGGCTGTCCTTGTGGTCAACAGGACCAGCTTAGGTGTCTTCCACCTGGGCTCCAGTTGAGTCTTTCTGTCAAAGTTCCTCACAAGGACATAATCGCCCGGGATTACGTCATGGGGTTTCACCTCAGTGTTGTCAGGAAAAGCTGCAGCTACCTGTGAACGACAAGATTGTAGTGCAGACATCAAGGAAGCCAGGTAATCTGTCAGCATATTACAATCAACATCAGTTATTTTACGGGGTATAGGCGTCCCCCACATATTCGGTGGTCTACCAAAGATCACCTCATAAGGGGATAGCCCTGTTCGAGAGTGTGCTACCATTCTTATGTAAAATAGTGCAACTGGTAAGGCTACTATCCAGTCAACACCTTTCTCCTTACATATTTTTGACAATCTGATTTTCAAAATTTGATTATGTCGTTCCACGAGACCTGCTGCCTCGGGGTGTCGGACACAATGAAACTTCCACTGATATCCCAGCAAAAGTGAAACATGTTTCATTAATTCGGATGAAAAAGGCTGGCCGTTATCCGAATATACAACACGTGGTAAACCGTACCGTGGGAAGAATTCTCGAACTAGCTGCTTGGCAGTAGTCGGGGCAGTGTAATCCGATACTGGGTACGCTTCAGTCCATCGGGAAAGAGCGCAGACAACTACAAGAACATATTTGAATCCTCGACATCGTTCCATCTGGATATAATCCATCTGGAGGACTTCAAAAGCATGATCGGGAGGCTGAAATCCACCCTGCTCTACGGGAACACTTTTTCCTGGGTTGAACTGACAACATATCATACAGGTACGGACTTTTTGTTTAGCTGCAGTTCGTAGATGTTTATTAAACCAAATGTGTTGAATGCTGTCTAGCATAGCTTTTTCTCCTAAATGCGCCGGACTGTGAATTGTAGCTATAATGGCTTGGACCATAGAGTCAGGAAGAAACCATACAGATTTCTCCTTTGTCACCCATCCCTGATCTGTCTGGATCCCTCCTAGTTCAGTCCATTTCTTTATTTCTTCTGTTGTGGCATGTGACTGTATGTCAATTATATCAAGTGCGGGATCCTTAATCGTCATACACTGTATTGGTGTCCGAACTATTGTCTTTGTCATGTCGGATGTGCGAGTCTGAGCAGTCTGTTTAGCTGTTCTGTCAGCTAAATCATTGCCTTGAGAAATGATATCAGTAACCTTCATGTGTGCTTTACATTTCATAATCGATATAGCTGTGGGCAGATGGATTGCGTCTAACAAACCATGAATGAGAGACCCATGCTGAATATGGGTCCCATGAGAAGTTAAATAACCCCTCTCTCGCCAAAGCACCCCGAAGTCATGTACAACTCCGAATGCATAACGTGAATCAGTGTATATGTTAACTTTCTTACTTGTGGCTTGAATACAGGCTTGTGTTAGAGCAATAAGTTCTGCTGCTTGGGCTGACAAAGTATCTATACAGTTTGTTTCAATAACCTCAGTGTCTGTTGTGACTGCATACGCGGCCACTAAATCTCCTGTACTTGTTCTCATGCACGATCCATCTACATATAACGTCAGGTCTGGATCTAACAATGGAACGTCTGTTAAGTCTTGTCTGGGTTTCGTCTTTATTTCAATAACTTCAACACAATCATGAGCTAGTGGGTCTGTTCCAATTACAGGTAAAAGTGTAGCAGGATTCAATGTATTACAACGTCGGATCTCTATGTGTGGCTGAAACAATGTCAGTTCATAACCGGTAAGTCTTGCTATGGTCAGGTGTTGTGTTTGCGTTCGGTTCACAAGAACTTCTACTGCATGTGGTACTTGTACTGTCAATGGATGTCCTAACACTATGGCATCGCTTTGTCTGATTGCTAAAGCTGTTGCTGCCACTGATTTCAGGCACGCAGGCAAAGCCTGAGCTACGGGATCTAATGTACTAGAGAAATAAGCACATGGCTTGTGTGATCCTGCTTGTTCCTGAGTGAGTACTGACAAGGCAGTACCTTCGCGTTCTGTAACAAAGAGTGTAAAATATTTGCTGTAACATGGTGTCGCTAAAACAGGTGCTTGACATAGAGCTTTCTTTAAGCTTTCAAAAGCTTGTGTGTGATCCTGAGTCCAAGGGAGGACAGTCGATGTGGCTGCCTCCTGTGTTGTCAACTGAATGAGTGGTTTTGCTAGAAATGCGTACTGAGGGATCCACTGCCTACAATATGAAGTGAGGCCTATGAAAGCCCGCACCTCCTTTTGTGTCTTGGGTATTGACATGTTAGCAATTAACTGAATGCGATCTGGTGTAAGCTGCCTTCCCTCCTTGGACAGCGAGTGACCAAGATAAATAACTCGCTGGACACAGAATTGCAGCTTAGAAGGAGACACCTTGTGCCCCTTGTCGGCTAGAAAATGTAAAACTGTCAGAGAAGCCTTTTCACATTCGGGCTCGCTTCTCGCGGTGATCAGCAGATCATCGACATATTGAAGCAGTGCAGTGTTAACTGGCATGTGGATACTGTCGAGTTCTCGTTTTAGTGCTTGGCTATAGATGCTGGGGCTTTCTGTAAATCCTTGAGGAGCGCGTGACAATTTAAAACTGCGCCCATTTAAACTGAATCCGAACAAATATTGACTTTCCGGATCTATGGGGACGCTGAAAAAGGCATTCTTGAGATCAATTACAGTAAAGAATGTTGCTTCGGAATCAATGGCTGTCAATAATGATGAGATATCGGGGACCACAGGGAATTGTGGCACAATGCATTTGTTTAATTCGCGTAAATCAATAACCAATCGATATACTGGCGGGGCTGTAGGATCTGTTCGTTTAAGAATCGGAATTATCGGTGAATTACATACATTGGAGTCTGTTTCTACAACTACTCCTTGGGCAATTAGCTCGTCAATGATTTGTAGTAAAGCCACTACAGCATCTTGCGGTAACTTGTATTGTCGCATTCGTGGTAGTACCACTCCTGCCTTTAATGTGACTCGGTATGGTGTAATGTTCATACAACCAACATCAGTAGGGCCTTGTGCCCATAGATGTGCTGGTAAAGTCTGTAATCGGCGATCCATGTCTCTGGATACATAATGACCTTTAAAATCACGTAAAAACAATCTTACTCCTTCCGGAGAACAACAGATAATAGCCCCTAGGGCTTTCAATGTCTTTATACCTAACAGGTTTTCTGGACAAGATTTGGTAAGCAATAAATCAGTAGTTCGTGTCAAGGGACCAATCGTAAGTGGAAGTGGCTGTGATACCTCATTAACAATAGGCTTTCCTGAGAAACCAAGGGAAACATTTTGAGAGCCTGAGAGGGGTGCCCCTGGAACTTCACTACGCTTTATTGTTGTTCGACTTGCCCCCGTATCGAGTAAGAATTTTCTGTCTTGACCTAATAATTCACTATTTACATAAGGTCCTTCTTGATCTACAGGAATCTCAATAAGGGGTAAGTCAACTTCCCTCTCTAGGCTAGTTCATGCGTAACGTTGATACTCAGGATATTCATACTGTGCAGTCTGATACATTTGTCGTGTTGTGGTTTGTGTGGCAGTAGCAGGCATCGGTGGTGCAGCTGGCACAAACTGTATGGGTTGTTGTAAGGCTGGCATAGACTGTTGCTGAGCTGGCATGGACTGTCCATGCTGCGTAGCTCCTTGTTCATTCTGATCCTGTCTGAGTGGTCGTGGTCTTTCTTTCGCAATACCTATAGCTATATTACGCTTCAGGACTTGACAATCGTGTACATAATGGCCTAGTTGTTTACAGTAATTGCATGTTCCCTTTACAGGAACTGCTGAATCTCCGGAATGTGTCACACCCTTTTTGTGACCATCCGCTGGTACTGTCTGGGAAACTAGCATTTTCATTTTGGTATCCTTCATACGTCTTTGTTCGTGTTCTTGTTCATCTCTAATTCTATTGTGATGATACTGTAACATTTGTAGCATTTGTGACGGAGTGTTACTTTGCCAGGTACTCTCAAATTTCAATATCCTATTCTTCACTGGAGGCAATGCATTTTCCACTAATTTTGTCACAAATAAATGTGGATACGACTCACTACTTGCTTTTATACCACTATTTACACCAAAACATTTTTCAAATCGGGCATAATAATCACTTGTGTCTTCATCATGCTTTTGTTTACAGGCTGAGATTGCACCCCAATCTTCCTTTTTCGTAGTTAATAAACGTGGCAGTACTTGTACTAGTAAACCTGGTAATGCTTTAACTTTATCCCCGAGCCCTGAACCTGCAGTTCGGGCCCTTTCCTCTGCTTCTAATGCTGTCCAATCTATTTTTTGGTCTCCCACTTCCCACTCTTTTTCTTTCAGCTTTTCATAAATGCCAGCAGGCATTAGCACCTTTAATATCGTCATAATATCAGGATAGGTATACTCTCCCATCAGTAACATGTCTTTAATTTCTCGGTGAAAACCCGCTGGGTCTTTGTCATGACTGGGTACTACTTTCTTCATTTCTAACAATTCAATTTTTGTTATGGGTGTGTATACAAATACACGGTGAAACTGATTGTCTTTGCCTTTTATTGGGTGCACTTCTCGTAAGGGATTTTGTCTATCCATGTAATACGGCATTCTTTCCTTGCTGGGCAGCGAGAAAGGATCTGGGCTTACAAAAAGGACGTACTGTTTACGTGACACTAATATTTCTTTAATTAACTTGTTACTAGAACCTCTCCATCTATTCGTGAGTAGTTCAGTTAATATATCAGGTAAAGGACCAGGATCAGCATGTTGGCTCTTATATAATATAAGGAGTTGCTGAATCATATAGGTTCCAGCTAAACGTTGTTCATCTGGACTGAGGTTAAAAAACGTGTGTGCTACGGTCTCATCACCGTATTTTCCAGGACTGTCAATCCAGTGGACGGCTGATCTGGCTAATTCTTGCTCATCCATGGAATCGAGGAGGTGGTAACCCCTCGTTCTCGGAGTATTTTATCTGCGGCTTGAAACAAATGTTCAGGAGACTTCAGATTTATTATTGGCGTCGGATACGTCCTGCTATTATTTGGACATACAGAGTGTATTGGATCAGAAAAACATCTAGTATTATTACAGGATCTTCCTCTACCTACATAGGCTATGGTGTCCGATTGTCTTACGGAATCCCCTGATTCGGACATTTCATCTTGCTCGAACTCGTCTGTTTCCAATCTTTCTTCATGAATACGTTCTATTTCTTTACGGATCTTTCGGCACATGGCTATTATACAATTTTGCTTATCGTGTCTCCCTTCTGATATATTCTGGCTCCATCTTGTAAGAATAAGCATTGCATTCGGGTCTACCCCCGGTCGGTCTTGATTTCTGATCACACAGTTTATGAGGAAACGTAACAGTTCCCCCTGTATCTCTACTTTCTGGAATTCCATAGCTCTATTAATACATTCTGGATCTCGCCCTGTTTGAACAAAATGATATATTTTTTTCTAGATGCGCAGTCATTCCTGGTAACTTCGCTAAATATCCTGCGGCTCGTCTGATGCGTAATGATGCCAGGACCATTTCGTCCTCTTTACCGACCACTGGGTCATATCTACAATCTATAAGAAGTTCCTTAAGCGCACGTTCACTTACGAATTTGGGTGTACGTGAATGCGCTGACTCTTGAAAAACAAGTTTATTTATTCTAGGTGGCGTAAAAGTATTGCTAGCACCTCCCGTGGCCCCATCTGGGGCGTCGGGTGTGAATGGATTCGTCGAACGTGACACAGCAACTATAGGTGTGGACACAGCCATGGAAGTACCTGTAGGGACAGATGCGGAGACAGATGTGCTTGCCGGAACTTGTGACTCGACTTGTTGCTGTAGGGATACGGGTGCTGGATCTTGGCGTTGGACCTCCCTGGTATGCGGTCTATGTGGGGCGGAATTAGCATACTCGGGAGCTGCGTCATCTAAATATGAGGAAAGAAAAACATCTTCCGCTGTTCTAGGGTGCCCCTTAGGATGTGCCTTGATTGGAAACAATGGGGGTGGCAAGTCTTTTGGTATCTCTGGAGCAGCCTTAGGTAATCCTTTGGCTAGAAGGGGATACATACCATTCATAAGGGCATTTCTCTGTCTATCCACTTGTTCTGATTTCACTCTGATACCTTCCTCAATTAATAGATTTTCTTGAACTTTATTTGAACTTTCTTTACTCTTCTCTTCCTGTCTACGTGCTTTTTCTGTACGTCTATGAGATTCTTTACGCCATAACTCAACAGCGTCTTTCTGTGACTGTCTGACCTTTCTTTTCCATAATTCTTCCTCGACTTTCATGATGCACTCTGCATCCCAGGTTCCCGCTGCGGGCCACCTTTGACTTTCTGGCAATCCCTTGGTGTAATCTACCCATAAATCAAGAAATAATATAGCGTCTAAGCCATGTTTGTGATACAAGAAGTCCCTCGAGTATCCCTAGGAGGAATAGGGACGGCTTCTTCGAGTACCCCTTTCCTAGTAGTGATCTGTCTTAATTTCGAAAAGAGCGGCATATTGACAACTGATCCGATACTTAATTTTGAACACACTGAATACAAAAGCACACTAATGAACAGTCATTCATACCACAATATGCAGGACGTTTTAACACATTAAACATTTAACATTTAAATGAACAACAATGATGATCGTCTGCAAAACTAAATCACCAAGCATAATTCTCGACAATAACTAGATACTTCGGAATACTTGATATACTGCTAAACAGTACATATACACTGCTAAACAGTGCAGACCGGATTTGTGTACCCAAATCCGTCTTGACCGGCACAACCTATGTGCGCGTCAACACGCCTCCCCGGCGATGGTACTCACCGGGTAGCTCCTTGAAACGGAAGGCCTCGGAGAATGGACTGGACTTGATGACTGTGGACATCGGACCCTCTGGACATCGGGACTTCGAAAACCTGGTGGGCCTCTGTATACCTCGGATCTTGCTCTCTCAGCTAGGCTCTGGTCGGGATACTTCGCACTTCTCACCGCCTCGTCTGGGTTGATCGCAGCCTCAGTCGCCCCCGCTTGACCGGAGGGAGCTACAGGAAATCCTGCTGGTACGCGTTATGGTCCGTCCAGCTGTGGCAGGAGACCGGGCCTGCAACGCACCGCCGGCGCGTGAGATGAGAAAGTGTCCCTATTCGGGCGCCATTATGTGGTAAATATTCTATTACCTGGACTGAATTTCATACGGAGTCTTAAATAAAATAGCTCAGAATAATAAGAGGCAGAATCCGTGGTATAAGAGGTTTCTGAATGGGCTTTATTCCAAAAATGGCCGACTCGAGTCGCGGCCTTCAGGTTCCGTCACCACGGGGGTTCAGGAAGTGAAATACATACTTTATTGACAGGAAATTGCTTTTATAGAACATACATTACAATGAAACCAATGTAGAAGGCGTAACAATTGATAAGAGAAACGATACTGTAAGTGCGTAACCGAAAATGGGCGTAATAAGGAGTAAAAAGAAACATGATTGGTTATGATGTTATGCATAGGTGGATCTATAAGATAATACTTGGCATAGATGCGCGCGCAGCGGCATGACGTGTAATTGACGTGTAACTAGGGGGTGAAGGGGACTTGACATTTAGCTCTACATGTGGAGACAAAAAGTCTGGGGGGTCAAGTCAACCTAATCCCAAATCATATCTAACATCCTATGTTTAAAGAACTATGTTATCCACAAGGAAGGACTCTCGGACAGAATCTATTCTATACTGACTGTGTGTACGTGCACAAGCGTCTAAGTGTCTATATGAGATGCGAGAGGCAGAAACTTTCCATGGCAACAGGGCTATGATTTACTTGCATGAGGACAGAAAAAAACCGAGCCCTTTGCTTGGAAGCAAAAGGAAATGTTTACCTAAACTACTAGGCAGGAATGCATCGGCTGAGGGGGAAGCAGATAATTCGAAGGTGAAATACAGTTCTTGGCAGAGAATAGGCTGATGTCAGGCTTCGTGAGCCGCGCAGAGAATGAGACAAAGTTCATGGATACAGATGCGAGCTTAAACTGATGCTGTTAGAGGCAGAGAGCAGGGAAAGGCTTTGAGGACAGAATCGGGCCTACTCTGCCTGAACTGCAAAAATGGAGTAACTTAGCCATATAAAGTCGGTGGCCTTTCATACTTAGGAATCGAATATCCAGCCCATTGATGGCGGATCTGACAGAGGACATGTTGATGGTGGACGCACATGTGTTTGCGTCTTCGAAACTGGAACTGGAGGGAACATACATGTGTTTGCAACATGCACATAGAACCGTTGGGGTCCAAGATAGGGGACATAACTGATCAGAAAAATCCATATTTCCACATAGGGACCCAGGGAAGAATCTAATAATACAATGTTGCAAGACCTCTAATCATCAATTCACCCCGAAAGCGAAAGACAAACCAAAACATTGTACTCTAATAGTTCCCAGGAGACAGAAACATTTAAGGCAGACAAAAACTGCAAAATGTATGCAACCACCACTAAAGTCTTCTACTGCACCTTTAAACTGCCTCTTTAAATCTACACAGATTATTCCTGCAATATTGTAATACCAAGCATCGCTACTTCATGCATACTTTCCTTTAACATTAAATCCTACTTTATATCTGCATGTATTTTTTATTCTTCTGTATTTTCCTAGCACTGGGGCATGTCTGGAGTAAGTTGTTGTGGTGGCTACCTGTGGTAATCTATTCCTAAGGATCTCAGGTCGTTGTCTCATATTTTGAAGGCTGCACACAGCTGTGCATATCCCACAACTTATTCCTTCCCTCCTTCCACACAGCTGCACTCATGGTGACCCTGAGTTAGGATGGCCTCTAATGTGTCATAATTCAGAACAACAATTCATTATTTAAAGAGATGTCCCCAAAGGTGTTGCCAGTCAGTAATGTTGCTTCCGTCCAGTTGTCATTGGGGAGCGAAGCATCTATATATATATATATATATATATTCACTGAAAAAACCATAGGTTTCACACACGTTATAGTTAGGAATTAGCATTTAAAAAACCTTGCAAATTCACTGAAAAAACCATAGGTTTCACACATGTTATAGTTAGCGGAAATTTTACTGATAAAAAACCAATGAAATTCCCCCGTTATAGTTAGTGCAGGCAACTATAACTCACGCGACCGCAATCCTCTGCTGATGCTAATACTGTATTTAGACACTTATTTGCCCATGTCTTCTTCCATACATTTTTAGCTATACATATATTACAAATATTTTTTTTTCATAAAGACACATATGTCATCAGCAGAAGATTGCGGTCGCGTGAGTTATAGTTGCCTGCACTAACTATAACGGGGGAATTTCATTGGTTTTTTATCAGTAAAATTTCCGCTAACTATAACATGTGTGAAACCTATGGTTTTTTCAGTGAATTTGCAAGGTTTTTTAAATGCTAATTCCTAACTATAACGTGTGTGAAACCTATGGTTTTTTCAGTGAATTTGTACGGTTTTTTAAATGCTAAGTTACTTTACGCCATTCGTGGCGTGCGCGCCCACTTAACGCAGTTCGTTCCGTGCGCGCACAGTGAGCACGCGGTGCGCTTTGCGCACCGCGCGCCCACTTTACGCAGTTAGTGCCGTGCACGCACGGTGGGCACGCGGTGCGATGACAAAGCAAGAAAGCACGTCAACAAATCTGTTTCTGCTTTCCTCCGTGACTATGGTATGGGTGCCATTTACCACAACAACTTGCGTTATGACATGCAAGACATTTATAGAGGAGATGGTGTGCACTTCAATGATGAAGGGAACAGAGTCTTCCTCTTGAACCTTAGACTCTGCATCGGTACTTACTTGTAGGTACCACTAAAAAATCATTTCATAAACACAACGGCTCTTTTTAGAGCCCCCTAATATCTAAACACTTAAATCTGATTTTCATTTTTTTTTTTTTTTTTTCTACCGTACGCTTACCGTAAGCTTACCGTACGCGTACCCCGTGATTTTTTTTAAAATCAATAAATGTTTTCTTTGTACTTTACAGTCCTTCTTTGACCCCCTCACAAATGTAAGGGGGTCTGTAACTCTCCTCATTGCCCCCTTTTCTTGTTTTCACTCTTTTTTTTCTGAGTGAAATACACAAAATGGCGGCCGCCGCTTCCTGGTTTCGGCCGATTCGAATGTTTACTAAGATCTAAGAGCCAATCAGAATCGCGCTCGCGCACGCCACCGTACGCTTACGGTAAGCGTACGGTAAGCGTACCGTAAGCGGGCTCAGATATATATATTGATTTAAAGGCTATTTTCTCAGAATCTACTGAACAGATTTACACCAAACCTACAAAAGGCACTTCCTTGACCTAGGGACTACCTCTCTGCCAAATTTCGAGTAATTCTGTTCAGCCGTTCGGGCTGTAGCTCGTTCTAAAGGTCCTATGGAAAAATGCATGGGGAAAACGCGTTTTGGGACCCCCCTTTTATCTCAGCCCCCGCTTGACGGATCCCCCCGAGACTTTCAGGGTAGGAGCGGAGCGTAGCGCCCCACCTATTTTGAGAAATTCGCGAGGATTCATCGACCGGCGCCAAAGTTATTCAAAATAGAATGTTGAGGTTTTCCTATGGAAAAGGGGTCCTAACTATAACTACCTACTGGCGACCGCCAGTAGGTAATATATATATATATATATATATATATATATATATATATACATATATATATATATATATGTATCAACCACCAACTCCAATCTTCGACCAAAGAAAGGACGCCGACACCAACGACTTCACTGAATCCACAGGTTTAATGATTACATTCCTTTGCTACGCATTTCGGCATCACCTGCCTTAATCATGCAATAGAAAGCTCATTCAGTGTGTGGGTTAAAATACAAAAACATAGACTGCAATAAAAGGTCACATGGTTATTTCCACCAATCACTGGCTACTCAACATGGAAAAAAGACTGTGTGATTTGTCTAAATACAAGCATTCATGTCAAGTTCCCATTTTTTGTCTAAAGCAAAACTTTATCCACATGAACAATACCACATATTATTTCATATCGTCTAGTGCATTTAACTGTTAAAAACATATTCAAGAGCAAAGATTATTATAAAAGAATATATTTTTTGATTATTACTTTGAAAGATAAATGCTTGTATGCACGTGAAATAATGGGACATTGATTAAACAGAAACTTCATCAAGAGATTCTAATTTAAAAAGACATGTTCCCAATAAAACTATTTCCATGTAAAAATTATTTACAAAGATAAAGTGCATATATATATATATATATATACATACATAGACACATACATACTCTGTCACTAAACTGCCCACCGTGAAGCCTGCAAAACCTGTATTTAATCTCGCTTTCCCCCATAACCAAATTGTGTGATCCTAGGTGAGGTTCCGTGCGAGACGGAACGACACTTTTTGAGTGTGGTCGAATATGGATGAGTTTGGTATCTATGAACCGCAAATGACGAGTTTAGTGGGTGTACGCGGTTTCGCTACGCAACCACGTATGGTTCGTCTCATTTTTGGGTTTGCCCATCTGAACCCTCGGGTTCCATTTTAGATACGGCATCCATTTTGTCTCTTGCCCTCAAGTAGCCAGCGAACGGACACTGTCCACTTCGTGACCCTGGGTTTCCCAAGTTTTCGCAAAGGACACGTGTTTCTTTGAGGGTGACTTTTATGATAGGGGAATGACACGGCAAAGGCAGATGGCCCCGCTCAAGGCTCATCTCACCGTGCTGGTCTATTGTTTCAGTCGTGCATGCATTGGGCACGAGGTCTTTGATCCTGCAATCAAGTTCCCGGTATCACCCTCTACACTGTTTTCTAAACTGTTATACATTCTTGTCTTTTCCTTTGCATCTGTTTCTGTCCCCTCCTCTAATTCGTTATGGTCAGAATGGAATGTGCTTAAATGTGCTTTTACAGTTGGGAACCGGTAATGCTGCTGTAATTATGTTCCGGGTTTCTGAAAACATGAATGCGACCTTTTTGAACTTTACTGTGGGAACTGAGTTGTAACCTTTTGTCTGCCATATTGTGCAATGACCAAAATGTGTATAAAAGGAGCGATCCACTTTTGCAATACGAAGCAGTCTCCTAGAACCTACACGTTGTGTACTTCTTGCGATTTCTGTATCCCTGCAGTAAATAAATGCTGATCTTTGACGCCGCCGGAAGTGTCCCGTGTCTCTGTGTTTCGTACGCCAGAACAGGTAACCCACGAAGGTTTCAGGTGTTGTCCCCTGGCACCGCTGGGTCTTAGAATAACCCAGTCCTTCAGTTGGCGCCCAACGTCGGGCGACATCAGCGGTACCGGTCCAAAGCCCGACGATCGTGAGGAACTTCGTGTGAAATCTCCGAGGGAAGGTGCACCCCGCTTCATCGATCCAGTTGTCGAAATAAGTGGCCCAAAGTTTTTTCCCGCGAAGATTCCCGCCTCCAGACGGCTGCGACGGACTGATGCCCTGACTGTCGACCTGTTTTGGCGCCTGGCGTAGTCCTTTGTACGGCGAGACGATAGACGGGCCTTCCTGGTGACGCCATTGCTCTTTCAGTTAAGTATTTGTGGGTCGCTCCCAGAGTTATTTTGTTGTTTGCATGGTTCCATTGCATTTGTGGTTCTCAGTTGTTGGTTCTTAGTTGTTGGGTTTTATTTGACGATTGCAATTGCCAAAAACCGAGGGTCTTGCATTTTTTGTGCGAGGACATCATAATTCGATAGCCCTTGAAGTTTGTAAACTCGGTTAGTGTGCACGATGCCTGGCCGTAGTACTTTGTTTGGGTTCCTTAAATGTTGTAGCACGGATTCCCGATTGGAGGATTCATGTCCGATACCTCCGGTTGGAACTCCAATTTATGAGCTCTATAGTCGCCATGGCGTAGGTCCTATCGTATATAATGAATATTGGGTTAGTTACACTAAAAATGATGGTGTTCTTAGTTGGCCATCACATGGTAGTTTCGAAACTGCCGTCTTAGATTATCTTGAAGCTAAACTGTTTAAAAGGAAGGCTAGGCCGGCCATGTTTGATTCCTTCCGGTTATGGCGCAAAGAGGCTAATCAGAAAGAAATCAAACAGAGTAAGAAAAATAAGAGAGAAGGTGTTATTACGGTGATGCGAAATGCAGAACAGTATCAGCGAGACACAGATGAGAAGGAGCAGGAAGTCAGTGCTCGACTTCATCATATGGCGGTGGATAAATGTAATCCGGTGTTACCGTCTAATTCTGATAAGACGGGAGAGGAAGTGATAGAAGATTCGCTATTGTCTTATCTATTGAAATCACCACCTCCCTATGCTCCAGATACTGTGGGTCCTGTGATTCTTCCTATTCCTCAACCTGCTGTTCTGGCGGCTGCTGGTCAGCCCGTCATTCCTCCTGCTCTCCCGAATCCTCTTGTGCCGCAAATTGTTCATCCTCCTTTACCAGCTCCTCTTCCTACTGCTCCTTTGCAAGTACCTTATCAGCCTATTGTTACCACTACTCCTGTTACCCCGTCCACTTCTACTGTCTCTACTCCTACTGTTGTTGCTCCTGTACCTCCTTCTTCTTCTCCTTCTGTTCGTAGCCGTATCTTTAATGCTGTTGCTACTCTCTATTCTCCGCTTTTTGGGCCAATACTTGGGTCAACTCTTTCTGATGTTGCTCAGAGGCGCAGTCAGATTCCTGATGGTAGGGAACGTGAGTCGTTGGTAAAACTGGCGCGTAAATGGATTCGCCATCCTGTAAAGTACACTTCGCGTATAGTGTTTGAGACATTTTCTCAGTTTAATGCGCCCACGCAAAGATTCGTGTTCAAGGAAATGTGTAAATCTTTGAAAGAAGAGTGGGATAATGATGCGGTTGATAAAGTACCGCCCGAGGTCTCTGAGCTCCAGAATCAATTTACGACTGGTTTGATTGTAGGCGATAATGTTCGATGTGCTCTAGAGCGTCTGTTATCTTTTCGATTTACAGTGCAACCTCAAGCATTGTTTAAGGACGAGACTGAAGAGTGGATGGCGAAACCTGGTCAGTATCCTATGCGGGAAGTTCCCCCAGTATGGATGCCAGGTGATCCTAATGCTAATCCTGCTATTCCAGCACGTTTTCAGAGGGTTTGGATACACCTCCCTTGGAAGCGATCGGAAGTTTTACAGGTAAAACAAACCTTGCCCGACCCTCGTAAAAATCCTGCAGGTTATTATAAGGAGTTGTCTCAACTAGTGGATGCTACCGTTATGAACCTTGCCGATATTGACATGTTGTTTGGTAATGTAGTGCCTCAGCCGATTTGGGCGAAAATCCGTCACGAGAATCACGCGGCTGAGTTAGGCGGTGACTGGGCTGCTCTTGCGGCGGCAGACGCCCAGCAAGTTGGTGGGGCTAAACCTGAACAGCTTATCGCGAATTTGCCCCAGAGGATAATTACCCTTATGAAGACACTTATGCCAGCAATACACGTTAATTGGGACAAGTTGTCTGCGTGCAAACAAAAGAGGGATGAGAGTGTCTCCGATTTCTTTACGAGATTTGAGGAGGCATTTATTGATCATAGTGGTCAGGACATGAGCTCTGAAGGAGGTCAGCGGTTGTTTGTTGATAAATTCATATCGAACTTGCTGCCTGAACTCAGCAACAAGCTGAAGAATTCTGAAAGTTCGTGGGCTGTTTCTACCACTGCTCAGATATTAGCCACAGCCCAGTACTACGAAAACAGAGAGAAGGAAGACAGCGAAAGCGCAGATAAGAAAACGAAGGATCTTAAAACTAAGGTCTTATTGCAGCAAGCGTATCCTCCGCGCTCGAATCAAAATGACTCACAACAGCCAAATCGATCACAATCGCAGTTTTCTAGATCACAGTTGCGTAATGACTCTTCTGCACCTCGCTTTGTGTTGGGGTATAATCAATGCGCATATTGTCGAGGTGAGGGCCATTTGAAGTTTAATTGTCCAGTTTTACGGGACAGGAACAATGGTGTTTCGGCTCGAGGAGGTCGTAGTGGTCCTCAGCAAGCTTCACGTGGTAGAGGTCGTGGTGTTACTCAGAATCAGACCGAGCGTCTTGCCACTTCCTCAGACTCGCAGAATTGTTTCGATCGACGTGATCTCTTGTCTGGTAGATCTGCACAGTATCATGTGGATGACAATTATGTCGAGCATGATGTTGATGCGGACGTTATTTACTCGGACAGCAGTAGACAGAGGAAGGGAGAAGTATCAGTTCCGGTTGATCAGAGAGGGCCTTATGTCGCAGTTGCCACATTGGGCGTAGTTGAGCCTTTTCTGTTGGACACTGGTGCAGCGAAAAGTTCCATCATGCATTCGAAACTCCCTGGCGCGCCTTTGTCTGGCTTAACGAATGTTTCCGTTGGATTCTCTGGCGCCCCCGTTAGCAATCCAGTTTCTAGCCCTTTGCCCCTTACAATTGGGTCACATGAGTTAGAAGCTCCGTTGATTTTGACTACTGGTTGTGGTGAGAATCTTTTGGGCTTGGATTTGTTGAAACGGTTACATGCGACTTTGTATTGCTCTCCTGCGGGAGTGGAGCTTACATTGGGTCAGAGAGTGATCTCTCCTATGTATTTGTCGATTGACAAGCTCCCACCGGAATTGAGTTCTCTTCCGGCTTCTTTGTGGGCGACAGGTCCCAATGGTGTGGGCCTACTGGATATACCACCTTATGTCGTTCAATTGAAATTCAACGCGCGACTGCCGCGCATTCCCCAGTATCGTATCTCCCTTGATGGTGAACGAGCACTATTAGCGATCATTTACGATTTGATTGATAAAGATGTCATTGAGGAAACACGAGGTAACGTGTGTAATAGTCCTGTGTTGCCTATTTTGAAGCGAACTGATCCCTCTAAGCCTCCTGTGTATCGTCTAGTTATTGATCTACGGGAGGTAAATAAAATTGTCGTTCCGCAGTTTCCCGTGGTACCAGACATTACAGCTTTGCTGACTCTGATTCCAGCCTCTGCATCATGGTTCTCGGTGATCGATCTGAAGAATGCGTTTTTTAGCATTCCGATTGCTGAGGAAAGCAGAGATTTATTCGGTTTCTCATTAGGTGGTCGTAGCTTTAGGTTCAAACGTGCACCTCAGGGCTATTGTGAGAGTCCATCGATCTACAGCCAAGCTCTTAAGAGTCAACTTGATGCGTTCGTGCTGCCAACTGGTGCGGCCTTGATTCAGTACGTTGACGATCTGTTGGTAGCTGCAGACACTGAACAGATTTGCGAGACTGCTACAGTATCACTGTTACAGCATCTTTGTGACTTGCATCACAAAGTGTCACCTTCTAAACTGCAATATTGTTGTCAAGAAGTAACCTATCTAGGTCACTTATTGTCAAAGGCGGGAAGAAGGTTGACCCCTGAAAGAATTGCAGCAATTGCTCGAATGACTGTGCCAACAACTCAGAGAGATGTGCGTGCCTTTCTAGGTATCACGTCATACTGCAGACAGTGGATTCCAAATTTTTCACTGTTGGCGAAGCCATTGATAGCTCTCACGTGCAAGGATGTTTCGACTCCTTTGCCATGGACGGAAGAATGTCGGAAAAGTTTTTCTGAACTGCGTGATGCGTTGTGTTCGGCTCCTGTGTTAGGTACTCCTGATTACAGTAAGCCATTTACAATATACGTCCATGAGAGGGAAGGTTGTGCGTTGAGTGTTTTGACGCAACAATTTGGTGGTAAGCAGCGTCCATGTGCATATTTTTCCTCGACCTTAGACCCGGTAGCTAGAGCGTTGCCGAGTTGCTCGAGGGCGACGGCGGCAGCTGCGGTGTCTATTCGACAATCCGCAGGTCTGGTCATGGATAATGTGCTCATAGTGATGGTTCCGCATGCAGTTGACACTCTCTTGAATCGGACAAAAACTCAACATCTGACGAGTGCAAGGTTGTCTGGGTATGAGCTGACCCTTTTGGCAAGCCATATACAGATCAAGCGTTGTAACGTACTGAATCCGGCGACATTGTTGTCGACAAATATGGAATCAGATGATGTACCACCACATGATTGTTATTTACGAACTGAGGAAGAAACAAAGGGTCGTGTGGACCTGAAAAACACTCCATTGACAGATCCCGATGGTACTTTATATGTTGATGGTTCCTGTTTTAAATTGCCGAATGGCGATGTGACAACTGCGTATGCTGTAGTGACGTTGAGCACGGTTGTGGAAACTGCGAGATTGAATCAGAATTCAGCGCAAGCGGCAGAGTTGACTGCATTGACAAGAGCATGTGTTTTGTCTAAGGGAAAGCGAGTGAATGTGTTTACCGACAGTCAGTATGCATTCGGCGTTGCGCACAGCTTTGGTCGATTGTGGAGAGAAAGAGGATTTATGACATCGCATGGTACGAAGATCCAGCACGGACAGCTCGTGAATGATCTTTTGGATGCACTTACATTGCCTAAACAGGTGGCTATTGTTAAATGTAGTGCGCATCGTAAGGTTACGGATGATGTTGGTCGTGGTAATGCATTTGCGGATGAGATTGCTAAGGAAACGGCTAAGAATCTTGCAACCCGAATGTATGTGACAAGTTCAGCGAGATGGTCGACGGAAACTGGTATGTGTGAAGACACTGTTGAGAGCGTGAAAGCAATTCAGAATGAGGCCACTGAAACTGAAAAGACCAAGTGGAAAGAAAGCACGGGAAAGTTGGATATGCACGGATGTTGGGTTGACTTGTCGGAACGTCAGAGGTGGATGTTACCGGATGCGTATGTATTAGCTGTTGTGACGATGGCTCATGGGTTGTCACATATTAGTGCGAAAGGGATATGCAAGTTCTTGTCCCCTGTATGGAAGAATGATGGTATTACTAAATGTGCTGAGAGAGTGGTTAAAAATTGTATGGTGTGTTTGATGCATAATCCTGGCAAGGGCACCCCCACTCCACCTGGTCATTTTGCTCCCCCTGTTTGTCCCTTTGAGGTTATCCAACTGGATTTCATCCATATGGAGAGATACAATAATCTAAAGTATGTTTTAGTTGTGGTTTGTGCGTTCTCCGGATGGATTGAGGCCTATCCTCTTAAGGATAACACTGCCCTGTCCACAGCGAAAGTCCTACTGAAGGAATACTTTCCTCGGTATGGAATGCCACGGATTGTGTGGTCAGATAATGGAAGTGAGTTTGTGGGAAGTGTGATGCAGAGTGTATGTAAGGGCCTTGGAATTCGGCAGAAATTCCATAGCGCTAATCATCCTCAGGCAGCAGGTTTAGTTGAAGGGTACAATGGTACCCTGAAGATGAAACTTGCAAAGATACAAGCTACGACTGGTCTATCATGGCCTGATGCCTTGCCTCTGGCTCTCCTATCAACCAGAGCGACTGTACACTCTCGAGTAGGGCTCAGCCCATATGAGATTGTGTTCGGCCGCCCTGCGAACATTTGGGGAGTCCCGAGACCTAAGGCCTTCGATAGTCTTGAGTATCCAATGCTAATTGATTATCTTCATGATCTGACTACTAAATTGAGGTTAATTCACCAACAGGTCTTTGAAGCTCTACCGGCACAGACAGAGGGTCCTGGACATCGGCTCCGGCCAGGTGATTGGGTCGTTACCCGAAATTTTGGCCGAAAACATAACTTGGAGCCGAGATTTGTAGGGCCCTTCCAAGTGTTATTGACAACGAGGACTGCAGTTCGGTTGGAAGGCAGAAAGAACTGGGTACACGCTGGCCACACGAAAAAAGTACCAATCCCCTCACCAATAGATGGTTGGGTGAGAACTGGGGTTGCGGCAACGTAAACTGAGACCCCTTTACGCTTTGTGCCGTTTAGCGATGCTCAACCTGTAGGAGACAATTCATCACTGCTAGACACACCTGTGGAGTCATCAGTCGTAGAGAACTCAAGGTCTGAACCATCGTCCACTCCACCGAACACTGTTTCACCAGCTGAACCATTGTTTGTAGAGCAGACTCGACCTGGAAGAAATCGATACTTTTTTCGTCCACGTAGCATGGACTAATAAAATTTCGTTTTATATTTTCCTTTATTGGTACTACGAACATTACGAACAATTACATCCTTTCTTTTTGAGTTTCTTTTTATGTGCCTTTTTGCAGCTAAGAGATTTGTATTAAAACTGAGTGTTTAAGAAAACCTATCATCCGGGTTAACCGTAGGGCCGTGCGGGTACTCCTTTCTGTTTAGCAGGTTTCTGACACTAGGTCGGTTACTTTTGTCGACTCCTGGGAACCCCTGGGAATTGATAATCGCTATTCAGAATGAAGTGCGTCAAGTACGTACGGACGGTTTTTAGAGGATGGCATTCTCTAAGCTGTCGGAAGTAGAAGGGATGTCGGCGCAAAGATCAAAACTGCATAAGGTTGTGCGAACAAAATGTTTTCTGTTTCAAGTATTCCTACTGTTTCTGACTGTGTCTGTGCTATTGGTGGGCGGAGTGTATTTTGGAATACAGTCGTTATTGCTTTCTGTCTCACCCTCTCTCTCTCCTAACCTAAGCTCCCTTACCACTGTTTCCCCACATTCTTTTCATCCTCTGCCCCAACATGAACAGGTTAGATGTGCGGAGTTCATGAATAACTCCTTTGTTCAACTCCTACATCAGCATCAGTTGGTGATGAATACTACCAACTGTTGGGTGTGTGGGTTAATGCCACATACCATGGATAGGGGCATTCCGTATTTGGTCCTTCCTTATAGCTCCCAAGGGTCAGCGCGAGCATTCCAAACTATGTTCCGTAGTGCACTAGATTCCTACCCCAGTCGAGAGCCACGCTCTGCAAGCTTTGGTCCTGGTCCGTACCACAAGCCTTTGGCGATAGCGGTTGCTGATTTAGATAGAGATGTTTTTGATGCATCGCTTATTCCAGATGAAGAGGTGCGAGCCTATAAGGATCTGAGTGATGCTGAGTATAGTACGTCAGTGGGTGATAGACAGCTCAAGAGCTCGTCCCCAATATGGATCGTACCCCACCTCGGTAATTTCTGCTTGAAAGGTCTTGGTCGAAATCCGAGAGTCCAGCTTGGAGAGAGCGCTTGTACTGACACATACGTTCTACCGATGCTCTCTTCCCCTGTTTTTCTGACTGCCAAGGGTACTTATTTCGTATGTTATGAACGTGCATATACATGGTTACCCCGTGATTTCTCGGGTACCTGTTATATTGCGAATCTCTTACCACCGACTTTTTCGGTTGCCTCAGACTATCACAAGACTAGATTTGTGAGAGGCGTTATTAGCAAAGAGGACACTGCCGGTCAAGAAGCAGGAGACTTCTTTAAGGGTTTCTTGCCGTTTTGGGGACCTATGGTTAATAGTAGGAACCTGAGACAGTTGACCCGTGTGGTAGAATTGACTGCTAACATAACTGCGAGTGCTCTCGGTAATTTGACGGCAGAACTTCAGGCGGATAGACTTATGACGTTGCAGAACTGTATGGTTCTAGACGTTGTTCTTGCGGATAGAGGTGGTGTGTGTAAAGTTATCCATTCGAGTTGTTGCATTTTCATTCCTGACAATGCTCCAACTGTTTATCAAGCCATCTCGAAGTTGCACAAGATTTCCGAGTCCATACACGTGGACGAGGGTAATTGGACGCTCCTAGGATGGGTTTGGGGCTTGATATCAACTTGGGGTTGGAAGATTTTGATGATCGTAGGGGTTGTTGTAACGTTTCTATTCACGTGTTGTCTTTGTGTGCAGTGCGGTCCTGCCTTATGTGGCCTTTGTGCTACAACGTGTATAAGACGGCCATCTGTTACCAAGGAGACATTGATGGATAGAATGATGTTCCAGCAGCAGCTGTGCGATTTGATGAATATTGAAATCGATTCCGATCTCGACTAGTGCTTGTCTACATGAGGGCAAAAGGAGCGTCTGAGGTTCCGTGCGAGACGGAACGACACTTTTTGAGTGTGGTCGAATATGGATGAGTTTGGTATCTATGAACCGCAAATGACGAGTTTAGTGGGTGTACGCGGTTTCGCTACGCAACCACGTATGGTTCGTCTCATTTTTGGGTTTGCCCATCTGAACCCTCGGGTTCCATTTTAGATACGGCATCCATTTTGTCTCTTGCCCTCAAGTAGCCAGCGAACGGACACTGTCCGCTTCGTGACCCTGGGTTTCCCAAGTTTTCGCAAAGGACACGTGTTTCTTTGAGGGTGACTTTTATGATAGGGGAATGACACGGCAAAGGCAGATGGCCCCGCTCAAGGCTCATCTTACCGTGCTGGTCTATTGTTTCAGTCGTGCATGCATTGGGCACGAGGTCTTTGATCCTGCAATCAAGTTCCCGGTATCACCCTCTACACTGTTTTCTAAACTGTTATACATTCTTGTCTTTTCCTTTGCATCTGTTTCTGTCCCCTCCTCTAATTTGTTACGGTCAGAATGGAATGTGCTTAAATGTGCTTTTACAGTTGGGAACCGGTAATGCTGCTGTAATTATGTTCCGGGTTTCTGAAAACATGAATGCGACCTTTTTGAACTTTACTGTGGGAACTGAGTTGTAACCTTTTGTCTGCCATATTGTGCAATGACCAAAATGTGTATAAAAGGAGCGATCCACTTTTGCAATACAAAGCAGTCTCCTAGAACCTACACGTTGTGTACTTCTTGCGATTTCTGTATCCCTGCAGTAAATAAATGCTGATCTTTGACGCCGCCGGAAGTGTCCCGTGTCTCTGTGTTTCGTACGCCAGAACAGGTAACCCACGAAGGTTTCAGGTTTGGTCCCCTGGCACCGCTGGGTCTTAGAATAACCCAGTCCTTCATAGGCAATTTATTTCTCATGCTCTGCCAACTGTATACATATATATCTATTAACTTTTTCCCATCTCCTGTTCGTTTCTAACCACAGGAAACTATTTTGAATGGTCTTCCTGCCTGGCCCAACTTCCAGAATCTGTGGTCGGCCAGGAGTGCTATTTCCAACGGCAACCCAAGAGAAAGCCTATTAACCCTTTGTTACCTCGTAACATCTAAAAACATGTGTTGTGTTTAATTGTACGCTATGCTGAATAGATCCTATTTAATGTGACGTCTTTTTTGTAAAGCACATTTTCCCTCAGAATGGTATTTTGGCGCTAGATAGCAGATCCTTATTGTTCCCTCAACTCAATGGTACTCCTTTCATCCACCTTATAATGACGAAGAGGTGATCAGACCCCACATCTATCCACCTTAGAAGGATGAAATGCTCAATAGACCTAGTAGCACATGAACCTTTGACTATCAAGTCAAACACAGACTCCCACAAACCCAACCTACGTTCATTATGTGTCATGCACATTGTGTAATACGCCGTATGTTCTAGTGCTTTGCTCCTAAGGGCCTAAAATAATTTATTGGACCTACAGATTGATCCAAAACGAAAATTGGGTGTAACTAGCGTGCATTCCATTCCATAATTTTCTCTCCCTAGTTCTGGGCTCCGATATTCAAATTGCTCTTTGTCCAGTGTCACTAACTAACTTGAACATGAGCCACAATTTTGAAATATTTTCTATTAGCTAACTCCAACTGTGTGCGCTCTGTGGCAGTACTTCCTGGATCTGACCTAGCATCATAGAAAAAGAACAGCTGGGACAGCTTGGTAAACTTAACAGATTCCTATATGCTAGCTGGTGGGGCCTATATGAGGGTCTCATACTTCAGGTGTGGGCAGAATGGGCCTGGGTGTCTTATATGCTAAAAATAGACCTTGCTTCAACAGTGCCTCAGCAAAAACCTCTAACCTTCCCAGAGTAAAGTGCACTGAGAGTGCCAGGGCCTGTATATCAAATGCTGCTAGTGGGCCAGTAGCACGGATTGTGCCACCCACACAAGCAGCCTTTCAAAGGCTTCTCAGACCTCCCACTGTAGTGTCTGCACACAGTTTTTGCTGCCATGTCAACTTGGCAAGTGCACCCACTTACCATGCCATCACCTTCCCTTTTATTGCATGTACATCATCCCTAAGGGAGGCCCAAAATATCCCAATGGGTAGGGTGCAGTGTGTGTAAAAGGCAGTACATGCCCTGGTGTGTGTGACATGTCGTGATAGTGAAATACAGTCATTTTCACTATTGAAAGGCTATCTGCCCTATAGGATAGAATGGGAGTTTTCTTATAACATCTAATAAGCATAAATTCCAATTGGGACAAGATAGGAAGATGGAGTTTAGTATGCCTGAACTTAGAATATAAACATTCATCTTTCAGTAAAGAGGATTGTTATATTGTGAGTTTGAAAATACCACTTTTAGAAAGTGGGTACTTTCTTTCTTAGCCATCATGTGTGCCTCTGATGGCTTGTGGTTTGACTGTCTGGCTTTGGAGTGGGCTGGGTATGTGTGCATGCTCGTCAGACAGCCACTGGGGGAGGGGGGTTGAGGTATGTCCTGCCTTCCTAGGTGAGTCAAGACTAGGCTGAATAGACCTGGGCTTCATTTAGAGTAGTGGGAGATTTCCTTGCACCTGAGTGGGCTGGTCTGCCTTGGACAATGCTGTCTCCACCTCTTACTGGGAAACTTGGCTAGAGAGCACCAAACTGGTTTGGACTAATCACAGACACTCTGTGCCCAAGAGAACAAAGAAATGCAGAATAAATATTTGGGCCCAGACCCCAGAACTTTAGAACTCTTTTGCTCTTTTGGGACCAAGAAGACTCTCAAGTTGAAGTGCTGGAGAAGCTGTGAGGAGGAACTACCACTTTGCTGTGTGTTTTGCTGTATTGGCCTGAGGTGACTGCTTCTTTCTAGGGCAGTGAACGGACTGGACTGAACTTTCTGTAACTTCTTTGCAAGAGTTTCTCCAAAGGCTTAAGGTAGGGCTTGCTCCCTGTACAAAAAGTCTCAGGAACAGCAAGGACTTCAAGTTCATCTGCTAACAACACTGGGGACTGTGTGTTTTGTTCTGCAACATAAGAAAAATCAACCTGATGCTGTCAATGATGCCTCTGCCAACTCTATGTTCTGAAGGCACAGCAAAAGGCACCACAGAGGGCCCCGCAGAGGGTACCTATGCACTTTGCACCACAACCCTGGTCTCACAACGATGCCACCCGACAATGCCACTGAGCCGCTGCTTGCACCGCTTCACACCGCCAACCTGATATGACCGATGATACTGCTCCATGCTGACATTGATGCTACTGCTTGCACCATCCTGCACTGCAGCCTTGGCCTACCTTTGCCGGTGCCATCAACTCCAATAGCAGTGCTTCCACAACAATGATGCCACTTGAGAAAATAAAAATTAAATTAATTAATTAAAAGATTGCGTTCCCGGTTCTGTCCCCTCGCACACTTTCCTTTCTCTGCTGTTCTAAAAACAATTCTATACAGCATCCATCTTAGACACAGCATCCATTTTAGAATTCACTTCAGTTTGCCCAGGGTCAGCCAGTTCACGTATCTCCTCAAGCTGCCCCTTGTTTTCAGTCAGTTACATCCATGCATTTTTGTGGTTAGGCCGACTCTGAGAAATGGCCCACCATTCTTCCCTTTTTCTGAGAAAACAAGTTTATCTCGTATCTCTTCGAAGCCAGCTGGCCTAAGACACACTGGGGCCACGCAGATTGTCACATATTTCAGTTCCCTCCAAGGTTGTCTGTTCATGACCCACACACCACACCCTTATCTCTCAGGCACACAAGCTCCCCCACCCTCTGATAACATCCCCTCAAGCTACATCCTTGAAAAGTACGTGCTTATCTGTGTTTTGCTTATGCGCCTTGAGCAATGCTGATTTGCAAAGACATTTGCTACGAAGAAGGAGGGCTCCTCCCAATGACTTGCAAAATACTGTGTAAATGTATAAAAGCTGTACTCTGTGAATAAAGCTTCAGACCACTCCTGAACCTGCTAAGGTGATGGAGCTCTCCCTTAACTCGAGTTAATGAATAAAGGCCCATTTAACTCGCACACCACGGACTCCTCAGTTCATTATTTTATTGGTATTGCTAATTTATAGAAATTCAGGCTGGTAATTAATTTATTTACCACACACTGCTTGCACTGTGACCAGCCAGCACCGCAACGAGCACCGCATTACTTTGCCCGCAGCCCTTGTCTCACAGACGCTGCAGGGCGACCATCACCGAGCAGCTGTCTGCACCGTGATCTGAGGGCACGGCACGCCGCACCTCTGCACTTCGTACCACAGCCCCAATGCATGCTGATGCCGTTGCTCTCGACTTCAACCTCGAGGAGTTCGATCTGCAACGCTTGTGACTTCAAAGGCCCGACGACTCTGTCACCGACCTCCGTAACCAACATATACCAGCTTCGGCTCTTCGGAGCTCAACGAGAGGTGTAACCAATGCCCTGCATTTTTAAAGGTACTGTTTTGCAGGTCTTCCCGACACTGTAGTGGGCCCACAAAGCCTCGGTCAGCCAGAACTGTTTGGATTTGTTATTCATGATGCCATGATAGCCCCAGACAGAGCTATCTACTTCAAGGAACTGTATTCCAAGTCTATTTGTGAGTATTGATATTTCTGAGTACTATATGGTGGATTTTTAATGTTTTTGGTCTTGTTTTCACATACAATATATTGGTTATTGTTCTAAAACTGTTGTGGTGCCCTTTTGTAGTGTTTCAACTGTATTATTGTTGATTATGTGCAAATGCTTCACACACTGCAACGGAGATACGCGTGACTGCTCTTACCAAGCTACCAAGGGGGTGATCATTGGTTATTTCAGTAGTGTATCCCCCTTATCTTTACTAGAAGGAATGGCCCCTATTTGGACAAAGGTACAAACCATTGCAAACTAGAGACCCCTATTCAGTACACTGCTACCATATCGCAGACCACTACGGGCCACATACTGTTTCTTTTCGTCTCTTTTTCTTTTTCCATCTTTTTGAACTTAAACTTCCTACTACATCATGCCGGGTACAGCAGCATCATCAAATGCATCGCTATAAGTGGCCTTTGAGGAGAAATGGTTGGAAACCTACAACGTCAAGGAGTTGAAGGCTATTTGAAAAAACCTAAAGGTCCATGGCAGAGGCCTCACCAGGAAGGATGAGCTACAAAAGGTGCTGATGACCTGTGTAGCAGCCAGACATGCCAGTGGGCAGTCTGGAGATCTTAGTGTGGAGGCAGAGGAGCCTATTCCTAGGCTAGATGTGCTTTTGGGAGAGGGGGGTCAGCAGTGATTCGTCCCCATTTGAAAGTGGGTAGGAACGCACCGCTTGCATGGGACAGAGTCATTACCCCATAGCATCTTGATAGATTTAGTTCTGTTTTTCACACAAAGTTCATAATATTTTTGAGCTAATGATGTCTTTCGAAATCATATCTCTAGACACCACAAGCCAGCGATGCAACGAGCTCAAGGTAAGTGATTTTATTTATTTAATTGAACAGAGATGGTCCTGCACTCAGAAGAGTAAGTAATTAATTACTGAAAGGAAGTTAGTGTCCATAGTCCATAACAGAACAATGAAGAAATATCTTCCCAAATGAACAACGTTAGTCGGCGTTTTTGCTGTAGAAAACGATTCCTTCTATTCTTTTAATCTATAGAAATTCTTTAAAATCCCCTCACACATTTGGCAAGACAGCAGACGTGTTTTGTCCCTCTTGGAATTTCTTCAGGGCTTGATAAGTAAAAGACATAAACCATATGTTCTTTGACGGTGATCCTTAAGTGAGCAGGCGAAACAGTCGTTGAACAAGTAAATGGGATATGTGTCTCCCGACAACATTCAGTGGCTTCCAGTTCAAGAGTCCTTTTTCCTTGTGCTTTTATTTATTTATTTATTTACTTAGTGTTCGCATTTCTGTCGTATGTCGAATTCCACTAGGCCCCACCATGCCCCGCCCCACATCACTGCCCCACAGCTAACCCTGGGCGTAGTTCGCGAAGTAGCACTTCGCGAAGCTACGCAAAGTGCACTTCGCACTACGCGAGCTACGCGTAGCACTTCGCGAACTGCGTAGTACCTTGTTCGCACTGTGCCAGATGTCGTTTTCAATGATTGCACAGTGCGGACAAGCAACCGGCACTGTGCAATCATTGAAAATGGCATCTTGCACAGTGCGAGCTGTAGTTTTCTGCTGCTCGAGTAGATTTTTACTCGAGCGGCAGCTTTCTCAACGCGAACTGGTAGTTTCTCATCGCGAGCGGTCGCGAGTATACGCGACCACTCGAATGAGAAACCTGACCTCCTCGCGTTGGGAATCTCGCCGAGAGGTTTATTTTCCATGCTCGCGATCGCCAACATGATGTTGCTGATCGCGAACAAGGAAAAAGTCTCGCCGGGATGTCATTTTGCTTGCTCGCAGTCGCCAACTTGACGTTGAGGACCGCGAGCAAGCAAAAAATGACCGCAGCATTACGCAACACTACACTACGCGTGTTCGCACTGTGCTACGTGCAATTCACGTAGTGCGAAGTAGCGCGAACTTCGCAAACTACGCGAGCGTAGCGTAGTGCTTTGCCCAGGCTTACCCACAGCATTTACCTGTGCAAGCTGCTACTGGCTGCATGTTCAGCAGGTATCTTAGATAAAATGTGGGCCTCAGCTCATTTTTAAATTAGGCAAGGTCAGAAAGGTGGTAGAATAGCACTGCAACAACACTTCAACCATTCAAGACATCTGCTGACCCACAGTCTCACCACGTATGTTCATACATGTACTCATGACCGTACTGATTCACGTTGTTTAGTAAGTGAAGGTTTCGCTCCAGGAATGGCATTTGCTGTCTCATTATGACCAATTAGTTTGCACTCTAATTTCTGTCTTCTCTGACATAGGAGCTTTATGGAGCCCACTCACCTTGACTGCAAAGCCTGATTCTACGTGCTGTTTGCCAGATTGGGCAATTAATATCTTTTAATAAGAGCATTCATTCCCTGTCATGACAACATCCTTTTAATAGGAAGTATTCAATTATTTTCAGGTGCTCTTTCGCACTGTCCTGATGAAGACCCTACACTAAGGATTGAATCACATTGAACTTTTAAGGGGTTGAAACGTTGACTACTGCATACCATTATATAAGCTCTGAGGACTGAAATTCATTATCAGTGTCTCTAAAGTGCTATGTGTACTTACTGCAATATTTGGCCCATTATGGGCCGGACAGGTTTCACTATGTAAATTTAATGTATTTATGTCACATTCCCTCTCCCCTATCAATTACCCTCACTCACTCACTTTGATCCAGAACACCCCTACCCCTCCTCCCCCACACTAGAGCACCATTGTTGCAAATATAATCATGTTCCACATGTATCAATAACTGCGTTGTCTGTAGAAAGTGATTAATGCTTTGAAAATAAATTGCAATCATTGTGAATTTTTTACATTTGGTTTTGTGAATGCCACTATTTCTTTTGCATTGTTAAATTGTTGCTATTGTGACCAATTGTTTATTGCATTGCAGTTTTGACCCAGTTCAGGTAGCCCCATTGTTACTTAAATACCAACTGGAAACAGCTCACCACACACCCCACCACAGCCCTCATGAACTTGATTATCATTTGCGACCTACCCCCGCTACGTCTTCACTCGGGGACAGAAGAAAATCAGCAGTGACCTCACATTCATGTTCATCTTCCATACCACGGTCACTATCTCTGATGAATGGAAGAACACAGAGGTCAAACTGCTCCTTAAGAAACCCCTGTCAACCAACCAACCAAAGCAAACTAAAGAATTACCACCCCATGTCTCTGCTCCCCTTCCCCGCAAAGGTCAAACTCAATGAACACCTGGAAGAGAACAGCCTCCTCTCCAACCACAGCACCAGCACTGCCCTCATTGCCGCAACTGACGAAATCAGATCCCTCCTCGACTCAGGGGAGATCGCAGCACTGATCCCCCTCAACCTATCAGTGGCTCAACACCATCTCCCACCAGACCCTCATCACAAGACTCCACCACACTGGCATCCATGGCAACACCCTCAAATATATCACCTCCTTTTTAACATGATGCACTCAGAGAATCCACCCTCTGCCTTTCACCTCTGAACCCAAGAATATAATCTGTGGCATCCCTCAGGGGTCCTCCCTCAGTCACACCCTCTTCAACACCTACATGGTGCTGCTGGGTGACATTGTCAGCACCCATGGACTCAACATCATCTCATATGCTGATGATACCCAACTCTCCCTCTTCCTTACGGAGGACCCCACCACCACCAGATCCAACTTTAGGAATGCCATGACCAGCATCGCCAACAGGATGAGGTCCAACTGCCTGATGCTCAACATGGACAAGACAGTTGTGTTAATCTTCAGAAACAACAGCTCAACCTGGGATCAAACACCGCACTCGGACCAGCACCTATCCCCGCAGACTACTCGCACAACCTCCGCATCATCGTTGATAGTGAACATACCATGAAGTGACAAGTCAATGCAGTGTCCTCCTCCTGCTTCCACATGACAGAACATTGCAACCAGACTCGTCCTCAACTTTCCCAAATGGACAAGCATCACCCCCCACCTCGTTAAACTCCACTGGCTCCCTGTACTGAAGAGATGCCAGTGCAAGGGAATGACCCTTGCAAATCAATGCCCTCCACTAAATTGGACCCAACTACATCAACGACCACCTGACCATCCACCAACCTGTCAGACAACTCCACTCTACCTTCCTAACACACACCCTGCACATCTGTTTAAGCAGCAGCATAAGTAGGTTCTTCTCCTACCTCATCATAAAGACCTGGAATCACCTTCCCATCCACCTGAAACCTGATCACTCCCTCACTAACTTCAGGAAAGGACTTAAGACCTTGCTCTTCAACTAATGGCTGTCAGAACCAGTGCCTGGATACCCCTTGAGGTGATAAGCTGCACTTTACAAATACTTGATTGATTGAATGTGCAAGGAGTGTGAAAGGTACGAATAAGTACATTAATAATGGCCCTTCATTTTATGTATGAACATCATGGATTCTTCTCTACGTTCAGCTGAGTTTGCTCTGCTCTGGTCTGCATTGCTCCACAGAGACTGGACTTCTAGTTCCCCAGGGAACAGCTTGTCTCTCTGGAAAGTACAGATGAGTGTTATATCTCAGTGAGGGAGTTTTGGTCACACCTCTGTAATAACAGTGTTCACTACTCAGGAAAAAGTGGCGCCTGCTGTTTAATTAAGCGCCCCTAACTTGTCATTATTTTGCCTTCATAAGATGCTTGCTCTGCTTCCTTGAGAGTGAGTCACAGGAGGCTCACTCTGTGGTGTCTGTGAACCTGTACAGCCTGTGGTGACATCAGGCATATCTTAGAAGTGAAGCTGTAAGTTAGATACAGGGCTGAGCAGCAGTGCAGGCTCCCTTGGTCATTTCAGCCTCTCTGGTACTATTGCCTAGCTCATCTCCTATAGCCTCTTTGGAGAGGCTTCGAATGGAATTGCAACTCTTCTGAAGTGCTCCTCGTCACATGGAGCTCCACAGGTACTTGGTCATCACATTCATCCTTTGCAGCGTGAATTCACTGGTAAGATCTGCCTGCACTCTGCAGTCATGGGGGTTGGAAACCCTCTCCACACCTGGGCAGCTTCTTATCGGAGGCATCATTGACATTTATTCTGGAGTGACACAGAGTGAGATCAGCTACAGGGAGAGACCAGAGCAAGACAGCTGTCATAGGTAAGGAGAGTGGTGATGCATCTGTCTTCTAAGTCCAGTCCCTATCCTCTGTCTCTGAGTGGTGGTGTATATCTTTCCACTTATGCCAGTCGCCTGGCAGGGTTAAGAACAGGATCTACATATATGAGTGGTGGTGTATGTTGTCCTCTCAGCCGAGTCTCCTGTAAGAGGTAAGACCATAAATTACATCTGTGAGCAGCAGTGTATGTCTGTCCTGTCAAGCCAGTCCCCTTGCAGTTGAAAGAACAGGATCTGCACCCCAGAGTGGTGGTGTATGTCTCTCCTCTCAATTGCTGTCACCTCAGGGTTAAGAATAGGACCCGCCCCTTTGAGTGGTTATATGACTGTCCGTCATCTGCCCCACTAGGATGGTGTGGGACTTTTAATATTTACAATCCATCTATGAAACAGAAGTGTTCAATTACAGCTTTTGCAAACATATATCTGAAACCCAGTCTGCACCCTGCTGGTTCCTCCCAGCACCACGTGAACATAGTGTGGTGAAAGCAGATAAAGCATGGGATGCGGGGATGCAGGGATGCGGGGATGCAGGAACAGGTGGGTATGATCCATCAGTGAATCACTTTTCTGCTCCCAAGCCATGCAGCGTTGTTATTGTCCTTCTTCTCTATGAGCAAATTCACTCTAAAAGAAGAGGAAAAGTTATACATACAACATACGTAACGAGTAGAGCAGGTTCATCCTTGTGGTTAATTTTTTATATATTCAAGTGCATCTGCCTTTGCCTACAAGAGAATTCCACAAAAAAATAGAAATGGGAATAATAAGGGCTGTGAAACAGAACTTCTATTTAAAATCTCATCACTTAAAATCTGTGACTAAAGCCTTTTAGTGCAATAGGCCATCTCTTGTCGGTGACACAAGCCCGGTATGTGCCATAGTCCCTCTACTATCGCTAACTATATCACTGTATGTGCAATGGTCCATCTCCCTTTAGTGACACGAGCCCTTGCTGCATTTAACATTTTATGGAGAAAAAAACATATATTAACTGATAATAGTATTATTAATATTTTTACAGTATATTAACGTTGAAATAACTAAACATTGAGCCAGATTGTATATTTTTTTTAATTATCATTAATTAAATTAAGTCAAGTAAAAGCGCAGTAATTAGTAATATTTATTAGACTCACAGAAAAATATATGTAATTACATTTTTTAATTTGTATCACTTTTTTAAATATAATATTTACAATATTTAACTCATAATATAACATTTAGATTTTCCCCATTCCCATGGGTGAAATGTCCTTTTCTACTTTTTTTCCCGGCCATTTTTAGTAGTGTCGTTGTTTTTTGCATTCAGTGGAAGTTCAGAGTCAGAGGGATGCTGCAGCTTTGGTCAGGTAAGAACCCTATTTATTAAAAAAAATATATATATTAGAAATGTTATAAGCATCACATAGATAGGTACATAAATATATGAGGAGATTTATCAGCAACAATGCCATTAAGAAGATTAAAAACACAGGAGCTTTCAGATAAAACCCATAAAAATCCTATTAAATTCAAACAATGCATGTAATTCATATTTCGTCTAGTCCCATTGCAACATAATTTTTCCAACGATAAATCATTTCCACATTTTTTAGCCCTCCAAACCTTTTAGTCATAAACCCCTTTTTCTAGATTACAAGTTGATAAGAGCCGGGCAAGCCATTGATGAGCAAAGGGATCCACTGAGTACAACCAAGCAGAGGCAACGCAGATTCTAAACACTGCCATGGTCAGAAGCATAAAGTATTGGTGATCTTTCCTCGTCTCCTCGCTACTGACCCCCAACAAGATTAATTGAGGCATTAGGATTACTTTTAGTTTCAGGGATTGATCTAAAATCTTTCTATATCTTTCTTCAATGTTTCCAGGCGAGGGCAAGTAGAAAACATGTGTACCAAATCTGCTGCTCTACTTTGGCAGCGGAGGCACTGAATGCCAACTAAGCCCCCCTCATTAAGCAATTTTATCCAGTGTATGATTTTTTTATAATGTTCTGCTTGCAACCGGCCAAACACAATATCATTTAAAGATTTTACAAAGCCTGCGCTAGTCTTTGTTCCTATTTTTTAGCGTGCTTTTCAAGATCATCTTGTGACCAATGTTTAAACCCCAGATATACCCGACTAAGGGGCTCATTACGATGTTGGGCTGAAAGCCTCCACCCGATACCGACTCGGAATCAGGACCGACCGACTTGTGGTCGGCGGTCCCGATTGCCAGATCATGATGCGACCAAACACTGTTCAGTCAGAGTCCCATTGTTCCCTATGAAAACTTGTGTTCCCCCCAACAACTGGCTATAACAGAGGCTCCTATGGTGAAATGGGGTGTTTGGGGAAAACCCTGCACCTTGTTGCAGGCAAGCCACGGTTCCTGGCACAAAGTGCAGGGTTTTACACGAGGTCCCTCAGGGACCCCCTCAACCATCAACCATAGGCCGCGGGACCTAGGAGGCCCTGTCAGGGGACCCCAAAGTCACTTTCTGACAGCCTTTTGTGTCAGACAGGCCGACATGAAAAGGCTGTTGAAAACTGACATCATAATCCCGTGGGCGGAAGCACTGTCCATAAGGGTGTACGATGTGGTTCCGACTGACAGGAATACTCCGCGAGTCACTAGAAACCGATTCAGAATGACTTCACGGTTTACAGTCCGACCGTGAACATCATAATCAGGCAGTAGGAATGTAAACCGGTCGGAAGGGCTCCGATGCAGTCGAGGAGAATCTGTCTGTCAGGAGGAGGCTTTCTGCTCGACATCGTAATGAGCCCCTAATTGTAGAAAACTCTTTATCCCTTACTACCTCCATTATAGCATCTTTAGCAAATGCTCTTGCCAGTCCTATTTTTCTTGGCTAGGAAGCTGATTATCTGCAAATATTTAAAGAAATCTTTCTGATCAAGCCCATAGTTTAGTGTCACACCCTTGAAAACAGACAGGTTTAATACTCGGGTTAGCCTCAAATTTGTGGATCACGGGGTCAATGTAACAGACAAATAATAACGCAGAGACGGGGCATCCCTGTCCTTGTCCCCCTTTTAATCATGAGCTGTTCTGTTTGCACCCCCATCATTTGTAAACGAGCTATAGGTGCTGCGTACATTACGCCTATGGGATCAATAAAACCCCTTCCACTCCAAAGCACTCAAGAGTGGTCCACATATAATCCTGGAAGACCCTATGCAATGCCTTTTTGGCATCATTGTCATAGGGTCTTCTGCTATTGAGGCAGCATCAAATAATGTGATAACCCTCCTAATGTGGTGATTGGTTCCTCTGCCGGGGGTAAACCCATGATGTCTGGGGTGATCACTTTCTGCACAATAAAGCTCAGCTGATTATCTAACACCTTTGAATATATATTTAGCATTATTATTCATAAGCATTATAGGCCTGTAGGACCCGGGGTCAGTTGGCGGTTTTCCCTTTCGCAAAAAAACTATAATGCTGGCACTGGCCCATGACCCCTGCCTGGTACACAGTGCTGATAAGAACGGGCCCCAGGGTTGTCAGAAAAGTTTTGTTAAATTCTAATGGGATCCGATCGTGTCCCAATCTCTGAGTGCCCTATATATTTCTTAAGTTGAGAAAGGAGCATCTAAACCTCCAGAACTTTCTGAGAAAATTTCAGATAGGCCCGTATGGTACTTTCCTCAGAGAGCCTTCCGAGTTATACAGTTTGTCATAAAATCTACTGAATTATTCCTGTATACCAGCAGAGCCATTTGCAAAATTCCCTTTATCATTTGTAATCTCCACAATCTCCCCACTGACTGTTTTCTGTCTTGTCGGTATGGCCAGCATATGCCCCACTCACTTGTTATACTCAAAACACTCTTGCTGCCATGCAATTCACTTCTCGGCTGCTCTTGCAGTTGTAACATTACCTATTACCACTTTGGCCAGTGCCAGTTTATCCAGGATATTCCCTATACATGACCCAACAGCTTTAGCCCCAACAAGCTCTAATTCCCTCAGTTTTGTTATATAGGTTATTCAAATGGTGATGCTGCTTTTTTTGTTGTTTAAGCTAAAACTTAACGTCTCCCCCTTGCCCCCACCTTACCCATCCCAGTACTGGCCCTAATACTCTCCATAACATCTACAATCCATTATTCATATGTATAATACATAATCCAGGCGGGCAACTGATTTATGCTGGGCCGAGGAAAACTTACACCCTAAGTCTGCGGCCTTTAAATATGGGCAAACATCTATAAGCCCATTATCTTGTATCATATGTATTAGGGCTCTAAAAACCTTAGGATCATGGCTAACATATTTTCCTATATTATCCTCCCAGAGCCACACATACCATTGATGCCCAAATCTCCACATAGCATAATCGCGGTGTGCCAAGCAGCCAGTTCTGCATTTAAAAACTGAAATAATTCAGGATCATCCCCTGTAGACCCATATACTGAGCGTGTGGTAAAAGTGTGTGTTCCATTGTAGCGTCCCATGATAGCACAATGTCCATATGTATCTGTCCTATGCCTTTTAAAGTTAATTTCTTTCCTCCGGGCTAAGATGGCCACAACTCTTTGTGTCATTCCTTGCATGGTATAGGCAATAAGATTATACCCTAACTGATTCAATAGCCTCTTGTTAGTGCCTTCAAGCAGGGTCTCCTGCAGGTAGAGCAGATAAGCGCGTAGGACTTTCAGGTCTTGTGCTACCTTACGCCTTTTAACATGATTGTTTAGGCCATACATATTCACTGTTGCTACTTGCAGTTTTGCCCTGTTGCCCTTCTTAATATAATTTTCAGGGAGTGAACATCCACCATTCAGCCCTACAGATCCAGATCCCCAGGTCAGCTCCTCAGTTGTCATGAATCTCCTCATACTAAATTATTTTCCCCATTTTAAACCACCCCTCATGCCCTTTCCCCACAATAACCCACCCACGCCTCCATCCCTCCTCTGCACATCCCCATCTTCCTATATCCCTGCCTTCCCCTAGCCACACCATGAGGCAAGATGGCATCTGTGTGAGTGGTCGCAGCGGCCCCTCTCCCACTGCTTAGAGCTACTCATAGGCAGACTCTAATGAAACTTGGCTCAGAGCAACCTTTCTTCGGCCGGTGTAAAACAGGGGATGTGGAAGCCTTATGCTGTGTCCTGGACAGGAACTGCAGCTCAAGCTTGCAGTGAAATGTGGACGGTGCTAACAGCGGCAGGAGTCTTGCTTGCTTGCAGGACCATCTCCTAGACAGATGTGCTATGAGGCCCGGAAGGCTCACGGCTTGAATTGGCATCAAAATCAGGATGCCATCCTAGCAGCTCGTGCGATGAGAGATCGGAGCATTGAGTCTGCACCAGTGGGACTGGCAGCCACAAATTCCTCTTCCACTCAGCGTGTCAGGTCAGGGAAGGCAGTGATGGCTAATATAAATAAAACTGCCCTGAAGAACAGAAAGGGCTTGGAGGCTGCAATATCTTTAGACCCCAAAAGTGCTGATCAAGATGCACTGGGTCATAAGTTAGAACTTCAACAGCAACAGGCAATTACTGAATTTTTCCCAGCCATGGCAGCAGCTGTTGGAAATCCGCAGGTAGAAACTTCGGACAAACTGGTACATAATCTGCAGACCAATACCCAGGGCAGTGAATCAATATAAGCCAGGGAGAGGAATGGCTCCCCAGCAAGGCTACTATGCCTGTCGGGTGGGACCAGGGAGCCTCACAAATGACATATAACCCGCTTGGGGAGATGACTTGGGGGCAGGAAATCGTGATCCTCCTAAAAAGACTGGTCCTCTGCCCTCTCAGGGGTGTACTTTATCAGAAGAAGGAGGGCAGGAGGTACACAGTACAGAAACCAAGAGGGTCGTACCAGGACCACAACCCTCAAGCTGGATCAATCCTGATACAAATGTATTAGCAGAGGGGGCAGTGGGTTTTAGAAGACTGGAAGGCTCCCAAGATCTAGGGCATATATTTTTTCCTCAACTGATGGTTCAGATACCAGCTCAGCGGAGTCTGCTGGTGGGCGTATTTTGTTGACATCCAGTTCAAGCCCAGGCAGCCAGTATGATGGCCTCAGAACTGTTGGGAGAAAGAAAAAGCACCCCAGACGGAGCAAGGAAGGTGTACAGCAAGGTCACTCCACAGAAGGATTAAAAAGACACACATCTTATGTAGTCCTTTAAGGGAATTATTCAGCCACACAGAAAATCTATGCTGACCAGCAAAGGTTGGGAAATACCAAAATGGAGTAGAGGGAGGCAGAAGCAGGAACGCAAGTCGAGGACCATCTTTAAAACTGATCTATGAATCTATAAAGCAACACCAAGAAGAGACACATGTGTATGAGAAAAAAGTCTGTCTGGCCACAAAAAAAACTATAAGGGGCAGTCAGAAAAATGGCTAAAGCTTATGCAGAAATAAGTGGGAGATTAATGGCTGCTGAAGAATGGGCACTTGCCCTGGAGAATAATGTTGCTAGGGCTCAACCCAGATGGAAGCTCATCGCTCACAATCACAGACATACAATAGAAGCTAGAAGATTATGAAAACACGTTACAGCACAACAACCTGAGAACTTTAGGCACAGGAGAAGGGGCTGAAGAGAATGATATCCAAACCTCCATAAGAAACGTAATGAAGGGGACCTTCCCTGAGCTCCAACAATTGGGAAATGGAAAATCAGCGTGTACATTGCTATCCATTTATGTAGAAAAAAACAGGACAATTGCAGCCAGGCTAATCTAAGTAACCAAGAGCTATAATTGTCTTTTTCTGGAACTTCCTGCTTCGGGAAGCAGAGTTCACGAAATCTCGCCCAGATGCAGAGCAGACTTATAAAGGACCATCTTTTTTTTCAAGGCCTGACTTCTGTCATGTATCTGTGGAAAGACTATGGAGGTTAAGGCAGCTGATTCAACCCTGTCAGGCACTTGGTGCTGAAGCCTATTTGTGAATCCAGACCGCTTAAAAACAATTTGTAATAACAAGATGAGAGTCTTTACGTTGAAAATATAGGCTAAAGAATATATGAACGGAATGTGAAAATAGAGAGGGAGCAATCAAATAGGCCTCTGATTAGCAATATTAAATGTCAGTGGGCATAGTGGGAATTAATATGATAGATGAGTATTGACAAACATCTTGTCCGAGGGTGGGTTTTCTGCTCATTGTTATTGAAGCTCTGGGGTTCTGAGCAGCGGGGGGGGGGGGTTGAGAGCACAGATTTCATCATCCAGAACTCCTGTGGTCAGTTTGCCTGAAGAACCCTATTTTTAATTTATATATAGATATAATTAAGGAACAAGTGTAATGGATATTGTAAGGACAGTGTAATGGATGATTCTGTGATTTGGGGAGTATTTTAATAATGTATTCCCTGTATAGGTTGAAGGTGAACATCCTTTCTGAGACACATATTTCTTAGGGCGTGTTCTTTAAATCTGTATTCAAGTTTTATCATTTTTTGATTTTTATTAGGAAGTATTACAGAGTGTATAGTTTTTAAATGTATACACACATTTGTACATTTTAAAGTTATTTTTCAATCACATTTTTGGATGTTAAGATAAAGAAACTCTACTTTTTGGTACTGTGTGATTGGGTGCAAGGGACTTGTCGGGTTAACACTTGCCTTAGTTATCCTACCAAACACTATTTACAGTATTAAAGAGGCCTTTTTCTGTTTTTTTAGAGTTTGCAACTGGATTCTGCTTTTGAGGATACACAATTTTAATTTTGATTAATTATTAGGTTTTCCTTGAACTCATATTGGGCTACTCAAAATTGGATTGTTTAGGGTGATGGCTGAAGGAGTGTAACTTTCTTCCATCACTCGAAGAAAGAAGACAGCTACAGCTGAAATTAGAAAAGAAAAAAATGCTATGGTACTGTAAATGTGACTTACAATAAGTGATTCATATTTTGTGTAGTCATTTAAGATTCAGACTATTATTAATCCTTTTACAACACGGACAAAGCCAGCTTAGATCCATAATACTATTGAGCTGGACTTTACATACTGTGCTCAATGGTTGCATGCCCTGGAAGCATTCGAACACAACTGATTTATTTCTGCCATACAATCTAAAACAACAGAAGGCAATCATGGCAAAGAAGGCCACAACATACACGATGTTAAACATGGAACATCTAAAGCAGTCAGCATTCAATGTGGCGGAATCACCATCAGCTGATTGGATAATACATGGGTTTATATCTCTGCCAATTTCCACATTCCACTTTAGATCCAGGTAGGCAGATATGAGGCAAAGCGGAGAGACTTGTACACAAGACACAGGCCCTAACTTTCGATTACAGGAGTAAAAATGGGAACACCAAAGTTTTTCTTGGTGGTACAGATTGCAAAAACACTTTCAGCCATTATCAAGTGTGGAGGAAGGTTACACGTCACATGGCATGTAAAGTGAATAAAGCAAACCTTGCTGATTATCTGAAGGGTTCAACACCTTCTGCAATGTATCCAACATTCAGATTACTTTCTAATGAAAGTTATTTGATGTTGAATGACCAAGGTTGCTTGTGGGATGAAACCGGGAGTGCCTTCTGTGATGACGGATTCCAGAGTGGTTACAAACTTGTACAGTTAGAGAAGTAACGATATGGCCTTTAGTTTCTATCTTGAATGTGACCTTTTTTTAAATAAATCTTTGTATTAAATAAACAAGAAACCAAAGATTAATCATTCAACAGTCATCATGGTAGATCTATAGAACAATAAAGTGGTCAGAGAATATATAAGTATAGTTACTTGCAAGACATTAATCAACATTGTGGTCAGCTGATCCTGGGGGAGCGTCATCAGAAGGAGCACATATCAGACCACTGCTTATGTTCCAGGGCCCCCAAATTGTAGTCCATTTCTTTGGGCATCCTCTACTTACCTAAATCACTCTCTCTGCCTGCATGCACCAATCCATATCAGATTTCCAATCCGATAACTCTAGTTTTGTCAATCCTTTCCATGTTCTGGCGATATTTCGTTTTGCGAGTATACATCCAAGGGATACCCACACCCTCTCAGTTTTGGACAAATCAGTAGCCTGCCAGATGTTAAGCAGAAAAAGGTGGGGTGAGACTTCGATAGACTTAGGACAAATTAAAGACAGCACTGACGTGACCTTCCCCCAGCACGTCTGAAGAACTGGGCATTCCCACCACTAGTGGAGGTGAGTGCCGTTTAGACCACACCCTCTGGGACAAGACAGTGAGCTTCGTACCGCCATTTTAACCAGAACTGAGCTAGTATAGTAGGCTCTGTGTAGTAGTTTAAGTTGGATGAGTTTAAAGCGGGATCGTATAGCCTCCTCGCGATGAGAGGCCAGGGCCACCTGCCATTCTTTGTCATCGATGTCTTTAACATCATCCACCCATTTGGTACGAAGTTTTCCTAGAGGATCAGGCATATTGTTAAGTATTTTGTGGTATGTCAGTAAAATGGCTTTGTCTTGGAGGTAGTTATCTAGGAGTCTATTTTCCAACGGGGAGGAGACTGGCAGGACGGTCCCCCTGGGTATTGCTTTTTGTAATACGCTTCGGACCTGAAGATAACAAAAGGTTTCCCCCACTGTGCAATTGATAATCGTGCTGGAGGTCGCTAAACGGGGTCACCTTTCCTCCTGCCCACAGATCGCCCACCTTGGAGAGGCCTATTAATTCCCATTTATCAAATCCCAGACGTTTTGACAGTACGCCCAGCTGGTGTGCGTTGAGCAATGGTGTAACTTGTGTTATTTTATCTTTCCATCCCAGGGCGGCCGTTGCGGTGTGCCGTATAGCGATTGTGGTGGAGGTAGGAGTGTGTGATGGTGTATGTTTCTTTCCTCCATAAAGGGCCCTAGTATAGCTACCGGGGAGCATGTTGTGCATATCCACTCGATATGCGGGTCCATGCCAGGGCGGTGCACCCAGTGGTTGAGGACCACTAGCTGTGAGGCCCAATAATAGTTTCTAATCACAGGCAAGGCAATACCTCCATAGTACCAGCTTTTTGTGAGTTTAGCCACAGCTATGTGGGGGTGCCATTATCACACAGCAAGTCACATACCTCCGACTCAATGGCGTTAAAGTAATGTGGAGGAACCAGGTAAGGCGCATTTTGCAAAGCATACAGAAATCGGGGAAGGGCCATCATTTTGTAGAGAGCGGCCCTGCCAAGCAGAGTGAGGGGCAGTGTTTTCCAATGCTGCACGTCATTCCGAAAGCGACGCAGATGAGGTACAAGATTATGGTCATGAAATATCTTAGGATTGATGGTAACATATATACCCAAGTATAAAAAACCCTCGGTAACTATTCTGCCGCACAACCAGTCGGCAGGATTGGACACCCTCCACTGAGAACATAAACCAGGGATTTATCCCAGTTAATAGTATAACCCGAGTATTTCCAGAAAAGGGCAAATATATGCAAAACAAGATGAACGGAAAATCTAGGCCTTGCCAAACAGAGCAAAATGTCATCAGCGTAGCGGGAAATGTTGTCATTCCAATCTGCTGTCCAGTTAAGGCCTCTAATGAAGGGGTCTCCCCTGATCCAAATCTCCAGGGGCTCCAAGGCCAGGTCAAAAAGCAAGGGAGAAAGGGGGTACCCCTGCCTCGTCCCCTTCTGTAATAGGAATACTGCGGAGCATCCCCCATAATGCGTGCCTGCGGTGCCAAGTAAAGGAGTCTCATCCATGATAAAAACGTAGGACCAAATCCATATCTTTCGAGTGCTGTGAATAAAAAGGGCCAGTCAATCATGAGGAATGCCATTTTGGCATTTAGCGACATAATCACTGCGTCTTCCTGAATTGTGGACGCCCGACCTAGTACCCCATAGAGGTGCCGAAGGTTGAGGGTGGTATTTCTAGCAGGCATAAATCCGGCTTGGTCCGGGTGGATCAATTTATGAAGGAAAGGTGTGATCCGTTGGGCGAGGAGTTTGGCTAGTATTTTCACTTCCGGATCTAAATGGGAGATTGTCCTGTATGAGCTGCACCACTCAGGAGGTTTGCCCTTTTTATGTATCACAACTATATTGGCAACTCTCTGCATTTCAGGCAGAACCCCCCTGAGCCACACTTTCCTCATACATACGTATAAGATAAGGGGGAATCATGGCAGCATTAGATTTGTAGAGTTCAATTGGTTGAATGTGACCTTTGAAATTCTAGTAGATTGAAAGCTGTATTGTTTCAGAAGGAAGTTTCTTTAACACCTGCAAGAGGGACATATGATCTACAAGTTGCAATGCCTTCTGAAATGCAATTGCTACTACGTACTAACCTCCCACAACATTTTGAAGAACTTGTGCACCACATTTTTACCTCCTCAAATATGTTTCGACTAGTACACTTTATTAAAGCAATTTAGTCTGGGTTTGTTAGTTCTTTCCAGAATGCCTTCGGAGTGATTTTATCTTTTATACACTCTCTGGTTTCCTGATCTTTTGAGGGCATACCACTTCCCCCATTCTTGATTGTTGGGATCATGTTTCTATTTTTGCTGCCAAGTGGAAATGTCTGAATAGCACTACCACATGTGCTACTGTGTTGTGAATGCATGATTCAGTATTTTGGTGACCCTTATTTCAGGAGCTAAAGAACAACTGGCCTTTGGCCTTTTGACCTATATGGTTACATTGCTTTTAGCCCATGCTTCAGTCTGCAGTGCACTTTTGAGTGTGCTTTGGATATATGCCTTGGAATGCAATAGGTCCAATTTACGTATGTGGAGCTGCTGTTATGTCTATTGAGAATCCACCTGTATAGATGAGATGTCCTGCTTGATTGCTCTTGTTGCAAAATGCATATTATGAGCCTGCTCTGAATGCCTCAGCTCCTGGATTTTCAGATCATGGCTCATCCACCTTCAGCGGCTACTGATTGAGTATATTTGTTCTTTGGAACTTGTGAATAGGGTGCCAATTAAAACATCATCTGTGGAAGCTGGAAAAAACCAAATTCTGTATTACTCTGGGAACATTTAAACATTTATGCACTTTCAAAGAAACACTTTTTTAATTCAGCAACATTTTATAATGCCAATTTGCTTTTTATATTCAGATTTTAAACTGGCTTTTAAATGCAAGTTGGCTTTCCTTTTGCTTAGTATTAAAAATCAAAGTATTTTTGAGACCATTAGGTTTCTTGAACAATTTAAACTTTGAGTTTAGTATAGTTTTAGATTTAATATGAAACATTTAAGTCGCTTTACAGACAATGAGTGGGTATTGTGAGGTTTCATAGGCTTTTTAAAATAAATACAGAAGTACTATATTGAAAATGCAACTCTGAAATCCTGGACTCAGATTCTTCCTAGGACCCTAGATACATATCAAAGACATAAACCTATCACATCTTCGAAAAATATTACTTGTTTCTGGTGGCTCTTGGGTGAAACCACCTGACAGGTTTATGTCAAATTTGATAAAAAATGGTTCATATACCATTGTTATGTTATGTTATGTTAAGTGAAATTTGTTGAGCGCACTGACACCAAAGGTTTCCTGGCGCTGAAAGACAGAGGGGAGTCAGAAGGGACAGGAGCGGTAGGGCCTAGCAGGGTGGAGGGAAGAGGAAAGTTTTAAACAGTTTCCGAAAGTGAAGGAGAGAGCTACAAGATTTGATAGGGAGGGGAAGAGTGTTCCAGCATTTGGGGGCGAGGAAGGCAAACCGGCGGCCGCCAAATTTGTTGGTTTTGATCTTGGGGGCAGCAAGCAGGTTGAGGAGGGCTGAGCGAAGATTGCGCGTAGGGCGGTGATGGTTGATGAGGGTCGTCAAAAAAACAGGGCTGGGGCAGTGAAGAGATTTGAACGTGAGGCAGCCCAGCTTGAAGGCCGCCCTATGTTCTATGGGTAGCCAGTGCAGTTTGTATAGCAGGGGTTTGGCTGACTGCCATTTGGGGGTGTTATGGATGAGACGGGCTGCTTGATTCTGAACGACCTGAAGACGGTGCAGCAGAGATTTAGGGAGACCATAGTACAGGGCGTTAGAGAAATCCAAGCGGGATAATACCAGGTAGATGACTACCTGGATCAGGGCAGCTGGTGGTAGTATATGGCTGACTTTGCGGATTTTTCGAAGCTGGAACATGCATGAAGAAATCACAGTACCCACATGTGGTCTGAGGGAGAGTTCGGTATCAATGGTCACTCCTAAGCTTTTTACTGATTTCATGGGAGCCGGAGGAGGGCCAAAATTATCAGGCCAGAACTGTGGACCCCAATGAGAGAGGCTGGACCCAGGGAGGAGAAGCTTAGTTTTGCCGGGATTTAGTTTTAACTGATTGAGATCCATCCACTCCTGGATGTGTATCATGGTGGAGTGGAAGTTATTTACAGCGTCCGGAGAATCGAGTGGAAAGATGATCTGCAAGTCATCAGCGTAATTGTACACTGTGATGTCCCAGCTGCGGAGCGAACGGATTAGGGGACGGAGGTAGAGGTTGAACAACAAGGGTGACAAGGCGGAGCCCTGGGGGACCCCACAGACAGTAGGGGTTTTGGGTGCAGTATAGGGACCCAAGCGGACGGCTTGTGTTCTACCGATTAGAAAGGACTGAGTCCAGTTGAGGGCCAGACCCCCGGACGCCCGCCTGCTCGACACGGTGAAGAAGGATGTTATGATCGACCGTGTCGAACGCGGCGGACAGATCCAGGAGTACAAGAGCCTGGGGGATCCCCATGTCGGCGTTCCTCCTCAGTGTGTCCAAAACTGCTAAAATAACAGCTTCAGTGGAGTGGGCTGGCCTGAAGCCAGCTTGATTGGGCTCCAGGTAACCGGAGGTCTCAATGAAGCTGGAGAGGCACCGGGTAACGTGGGCCTTGAGTAGTTTGGAAAGATACGGAAGAAGGGATATAGGGCGGTAGTTCGAATAATCCGCCAGATCCAAACCAGGTTTCTTCAAGAGTGGCACCAAGATGGCCTCTTTGAAGGAGCTGGGGACGCTACCGGTGCTGAGGGAGGCATTCAAAAGGGGTAGAATGCAGTCAGGTAGTTTGAGACAAATGTCCCGAAGGATTGAAGGGGGGCAACAGTCGTTAGGAGAGCCTGATTTGACCCGGGTGGCAAGGTCGGCTAGGGAATTGGGATTAAGGATGGGAAGGTGAGTGAGAATGGATGGATTGTTCGGCAGGGAGATTGGGGAGAGTATCGGGGGAAGGGAGGGAAGGGAGTCCTTAATTTTATTGATTTTCTCAACAAAGAAAAGATTGAGGGCATTACAGATCTCTTGAGTAGGAATCTGGACCGGGGAGGTTCTATCATCTGAGGTAAGTTCACTCATGATTTTGAAAACCTCCTTGGATTTATTGTTCGCAGAGAGGATTCTGGTTGAAAAATGTTCCGATTTGGCAGAAAGTATTGCGTGTTTATAATCTCTGCGGGCTGTAGTGTAGAGTAATCTGTCAGGCTCCAAGTAGTTGCGTCTCCAAGTCCGTTCCAGTTGGCGCACCCTTAGTTTGTGCTTCTTAAGTTCGCCCGAGAACCATCTGTGAGAGTTGTGATGTCTGGTGCGGGGGAACTTAGTGAAAGGAGCAAATTGGTCGCTAGCCGACATTAGCCAACTAGCGGTATCACTTTGCAATGTGTCAATCTTGGCGGAGGTGTTGAGGGCTGGGCGGGTATTGGCTAAGGTCGTGAAAAAGCCTTGGGAATCATAAGAATTCCATTTGCGAGAGAGACCGCCAGCCAGCAAAGGGGCGGGGGTCCAGCCGGTGACAGTGAGAGTGGAGTCAATTAGGTGGTGGTCTGACCAGACGCAGGGGGACACAGACGGTTGGGATAGTACTATATTTTGGGTCCAGATTTGGTCCAGGATGTGGCCCTTGATGTGAGTGGGCGAGGAGATTTGTTGGGTCAAATTAAGGCTATGAATAGCTTCGAAAAGTGCTGTGGCATGCGGCCCCGCATTGACGTCATTGAACCAGTAATTGAGGTCGCCAAAGAGAGCAAGCCTGAGATACGATATCAGGAGGTTGGAGAGCTGTTCAGTCAGGGTGATAGCGAAAGATGGCATGGAGTGTGGAGGACGGTATAGAAGGAGAAGTATTAGGACTCCTGAGTTGGTCTTCAGACTAATAATTAAATTGTCAACTTCCGGGAGGGAGAGGGGAGGAATGGTGGTAAAGTTAAGACGTTTACATAAAATGGCTGCCACCCCACCCCCAGAATGATTGCCGGTACGATCGGCGTGAAGAATATCGTAGTCTGGGGGAGGGCAGCCAAGATGTCAGGGAGAGAGTCTGGAGTCAGCCAGGTTTCTGTAAGTAGGAGTACATCTGGGTTTTCATTAGTTAACAGAATAAAAATATCAACTTGATGTTTGATTAGAGACCGGGTGTTTAAGTACAGCACCCGGATAGGGGTATCACTCCTAGCTGCTTTAGTGGGGGGCACCAGCCGGCGAGAGAGATGTAAGCCGGGACGCGCAAGGCCGGCGATGGAGATTCGTCTGGAGGTGGCGGGAGAAGGGGGGGGTAAGAGGTTTGCAGGTCTCTAAGAAACTTGACCGAGTATGTGGTAAGTTTGGCAGAGTGGCTGGCCCCTGGGTCCGGCCTGGCGCGGACGGGCGCAGACGGGCTTGCCTTGGGCGCGCCTTGGGTGCGCCCGCGGCGCGTCCGCTGCGCGCTCACGCAGGCATCGGCCTTAAATGAGGAATGTGGAGGAAGCCTAGAGAGCTGACCCCAGGAGCAACCAAGATGGCGGCTCCACCTCACTTCGATAAATGAGTAAGTAACTGTGCAAATTGGCAACCAGAGTATACAAATGTGCAAATATCGCAAAAGCAGCAATCGGGATAAAAAGGGGGTAGAAGCGAATGAAAGTTAGCCCAATACCTCGCTAGCCGCGCGCTCTCCTGGCACACCCGGCTCAAGCCTCAGGTGTCTTTGAGCTCGCTCGCGCAGGCCTCGGCCTTAAATGAGGAATGTGGAGGAAGCCTAGAGCGCTGACCCCAGGAGCAACCAAGATGGCGGCTCCACCTCGCTTCGATAAACGAGTAAGTAAATGTGCAAATTGGCAACCAGATTATACAAATGTGCAAATATCGCAAAAGCAGCAATCGGGATAAAAAGGGGGTAGAAGCGAATGAAAGTTAGCCCAATACCTCGCTAGCCGCGCGCTCTCCTGGCACACCCGGCTCAAGCCTCAGGTGTCTTTGAGCGCGCTCGCGCAGGCATCGGCCTTAAATGAGGAATGTGGAGGAAGCCTAGAGCCTTGTGCGTGAACTCTGGCAGGACTTACCCATCTCTTTTTCTCATCTGTACAAGGACTAGGTACACTGCGCAAAATGTTGTTGTTGTCCATTTGGCAATAGCTTTGGGTGATAGAATCAACCATGACAGCTAAGCCAGAGCTCAAGCAGAGAACAAATGTGTCCTTTTATTATATAAACTTCATCAAGCCTTTATTTCTACAGAGGATCATTTCAATGAATTGTCAAGGTCATCCTGTGTCTGAATTTTAGCCCAGCTGAATTCCATCACCATCTTGAGAAGCGCGGTGGCATTTTCTACACCTAGACTGGCTACCAGAAGACGCATGCCCGCAGGTAAATGGTAAGCCTGGGCAGAATTCATGACAAAGTGACAAAAAACTCTGCCATGCTATGCGGAGTTCCCCGAGCAGTGGAGTGCATTAGGGGCATGCTATTCGCAGTGAAGTTGAGGACCGGGTGTTTGTCCCACGCTGTAAAATCATCGCGAACGGCACCATCCACAGCGCAAGAGGGCGCAGCTTCCTTTCTGCTTCTGGAGTAGACTTTCTACTGTAGCACCAGCTTTCTCAACGTGAACGGAAGGTTTCTCAATGCGAGTGGTCATGACCTGCCGTGACCACTCAAATTGTCAGGAGGATGATTTTCCTTGCTCGCGCTCAGCAACTAGACCTTCATTAAAGACTAAGGGGCATATTATCAAGACGCAGCGATAATTATCGCTGAACGCGCTTAGCGTGATTTTTCTATCGCCGGCTATCACTGGATTATATTGCCTTAATAGCGCTGTATTAACAACGCTTAGCACATTGGCTATGTAAAATCCAGCGATAGTGGGGAAATCGTCCAACATCGTTGAAAAACCAGCGAAAATCAATGCAAAATGGAGAAGAGCTTGCTTATACGACCATGTGGCTTTAACCCTATAATCCACCTCCCATGTTAAGTATGCCTTAGTCAGGAATTTAGCAGACGTTAGATTCCTGCGTTAATGGCGAGTTAGCGTGTTTATTTCTATCGCTACGACGGTCGGGGCCTCGTTGTAAATATCGTGAAGCTGCGTTAGTGATATTTTCCTGTAAAGTTTTGTGAGGCACGCCTACTTTGCATCTCATTAACGATGCGATACGAGGCGTGAGTAAAACGGGTGATAAAACATGCAAAACACGCTTTAGCGTGTCCTTGATAATAATGTGATAAAATTATCGCCCCTTTTCAGTTTAATGCTGAAAACAGCTCCTTATAGTGTCGTTTGTTTATATTAGATAGGATGAATAGAATTAAAGGAAACCTGTATATAATGGCAATTCTACCTCCTTTATAATAATGTAACTCACAAATTCAATAATCTGGAGGTACAGCGTTTGCAGTATCAGGGAGTGAGGAGTCCGGTTCTCGTAAGGAAATCAATATTCAAGGAAGCAGAGGATAGAATGTAAAATACATCTATGGAATGTTTAGGTAAATCTCTTACATTTATGAGGCAGAAAATGTTTGCAATCAACCCTCCAAGGGCTTGAAGGCAGGAGATAATGTAGACACCCCACTATCCTGAGGGGTGAAATATATTACTGCAGACATGGCGATAGCATGCTGACAGTCTGTCCAAATGGTTGAATGAAAAGATTAGCACAGTCAAAACGCTGAAGACGCATAACTCCCCTGTTAATAGTAAATATCTTTTACCCCTCATACTTTAATATCTGTTTCCTCTTTTCAATCGAACACCTTTTGATATATTTTCCATGGTTTCTCTGTTTATATTGTTTAAATAAAGAAAAAGCATGTAATTAATTTTACATTTGATATTTAATCTGCATTACTTTTTTGACCTAATATATAGACTGGATTACATTGTTGTTTCCATTGTACTTTGCTTAGAGATGAAATATTTATTTCCTTTTTTTCATATATCTCTACTTTTTATTTCCTGTTTAATCTTAAAAAAGTTATCTTTTTAATATTGTATTTATTTCCCAATATTTATTGCCTGAAGAAAGAAAAAAATGTTCAGCTGTGCACTCAATTTTTGATTTCCTTTGAAAATATGTTGTATTAGTTTACTTGTGAATAAAAAAATGTACATTGCCTGTTTTTTCCAGAAGAAATTTCTTTTAGCTCGTAAATTAATTCAAAATATTTTCATTGTTGTTAAGCATTGAGTGTAGAAACCAGTGCAGGGTTCACAAAGAAAATGTTCCCCTTTTGAGTAATTTTACTATTTCTTGGCCATTTACTAAACTACAAGTGAAAATTTACCCCAAAAATGTAACTCAAATGTCTCCACCAAATTAACGTACCTGTGGGCAATACATGTTTGAATAAGTTTAATCCTTTTTTGGCTATTCATAAAATTGGAGTATGATTTGAATTCAAAAGTATAACTTACATTCAGCACTTGTAACTATCCAAAAGGTAGTAAACGTATTCAACATTATAAATTATTTAAAAATGTAAGTTACTAGGCACAGAATGTTTTTTTAACCTTATTTTGTTTTGTTTGTAATGGATTTGCTCCTGTGAGTTTTTTAATTCAGAATTTGTTCAGTTGAGTAACACTGTATGCTGTGCAGATAAATTGCTTTTTTAAGGTTATAGAATCCTTTCAACATTTTCTTTGAAAACAGGAAACAAGAAACTCTTATTGTAATCCGCTTTTACCCTCATATGTATACTTATTGTAAATAGAAAATGCTTCCAAGGCATTTTTATTTACTTATCAATAGTAAGAGTCAGCTGGTTGTGTGCTCTCAGCTTCAGTTTTCATCAACCTCAGGATAGCCCTTCTGTCTCCTCAGAGGTCTACATATGACTGAGGACCATATGTTTTTATAGTATTTTAGAAGCTATATTTACTGGATTTTGTTGCAATGTAAGAGATTCTTAGTGACAGAAATGCATATATTGTTACATGTAAAAAAAACTATTTCTAACTTGTTTTGTGGGGTGATTATGCATCCATATTTGATGGGCTTTTGTAAAAAGATTTAAATCAATCTTAATATACATTCTTTTAATTATGTATATAACTAGATTCATGGTAATAATGTGTGTAATTAACAAATGCAATTTTTGAAACAAATTGCAAAAAAAGATCATTGTAAAAGGTGGTGTTGTAAAGGTAATACACAGTGGTACATTGCAAAGCTTTGTAAAGGCATGTTTGATAAAGCCGTGTGGTAATGTACCATGTTGTAATGTTGTAATGAAATGCCTTGTTACAACTGGTATTCTGTGCCTGGTGTTGGAAGGACAATTGATGTTATGCCCCTGTCTAAATACAAATGTATTTACTCATAGTTTATTTGCACAGTCTATGCGCATGTATCATTATTGGACTAAAGTATACTTGAATTGCATTGTTTGCATCTCTGTATGTGGTTATGTGCTCTTACTCTTATTCACCATGGTCACCTCACCAGATTGTTAATTGTAATCCTTTGCTAGTTTTCAGATCCGGTACTACAGGGACGTGCTTGGATTACTCTTTGCTGTCACTGAGGTAAACAAGAACGCTTATCTGCTGCCAAACATCACCCTGGCATTGAAGGTCCATGACTCCTGTCTATCTGAGAAGAGAGCTGTGGAAGGGGTTCTTTCCATTCTCACTGGAAGGGAGAAACTGGTCCCAAACTTTCTATGTCAGTCTCTGCCAATCATGATTGGCTTTGTTGGTGGTGGTTCATCTCCCAGTTCCATTGCAATGGCTTCTATACTAGACCGCTACAGCATTCCTGAGGTATGGATTTTAGAGATATTGGAAGAGTGTGAATTGTCTTGGTTTTCTTGTCATTGTTTTTTTAAAATATTTTGCTGCATCTCTATGTTGCCTGTGTAGCATGATCTTTATAAGAAATATACAATAAGAATCAAGGAAAAACTACAATGGCATAAATCTCAGCCTAAATAACATAGATTAATAGCACCATTTAAGGCCAAGGGAATGCTGTTCTGTTGTTGCTAAAATTGTGCACAATATTCTACCTAGCTAGGCTAGTTCTTTCTGAGAGTGACTACACCTCAGTAAATGTGGACTTGTTGCAGCACGGGGGAAGATTAAAAAATGAAGCATGGTTGCCGTCACAGTTCTTCCCATTGACCATGATGGTGAGATTCAGCCACAGACAACAATGTCACTTGAACAGCTAGCCAGGGGTGACTTCAAGTCCTGGTGCATCAAGGTCCAATGATGACTCCTGGAGGTCCTCACATTCGGTGGCACCCTGTACTTGGCTGGCACGTTAACATTACCCCTGATAGATGCACTCCAGTGTCATCAATGTACTTAGCCAAGCTTCTGTCAAGCTTCTTTGAACCCTTCTGTTAGGATATTGACCATGCATATTCTTGATCTGAAACAAAGGAAGCAGTAAACAAGACTCTTCTCTTGGTACACATTTCTGAACCATGCTCCTAGAATAATTGGACCCAGTGTCTGTGTTCAAATCTGACAATCAATGCGTTATATCATTTTGAAGTTGGTGATCCCTTCCAATGCAGAATTGGTTTTAACTTTTGGGAGCAATTGTGCTTTCCTGAAGAAGGTGATGGTCAAAATATAGTGCCCACTGAAACGCGTTGATGCACTGAGAAAGGAAAGTTTATTTTAAATCTATGTGGACAACTGTTATTTGGAAAAAACTAATAATTCTAATGAAATATAACAATTGATCTGTGCAAGATTTAGTAGTTCTTCCTATCATTAGGAAACATCTTCCTGCTTGTTCTCCCAATTTTAATTTTAATTTTATTATTATATATATTTTTTTCTGTATTTTTCTATTTTGTTGCCATAAAATATTGTCGAATTATATGTATGTTTTGAAATCGTTAAGACCATTTTGGTTTCCATATGGCTGTGTTTAAATGTAATTTATGATGAATCTTTAATGTACGTTTAACCAAGAGCAAACTGTGTATATTCTAACGTATACAAATTAAATTGATACTGATTATTTGCAATTGTGTTTGTAGCTTGGTTTCCTTATCCGTGTATGCATTGCCTATATCCTGGTGACACAGGGTTCTGAGTGCTAGTGTGATTTATATATACTTATCTACCCAAAGGGGTGTTTTGCTGACTAAGATCCCTTCCAATCCTCCAAGAGCCTGGGCACTGTGTGAATACTCTGTTCTGGGATCAGGAAGACACACAATTCTCCCTCCTGGGGCGGTTGTAGCTGGCCCATGAGGGATGTTTATTTGTCCCACATTTGGTCCCAAATAATGCAGAAAATTATAGAAAGAGTGGAGATGCTGACAAGGAACCTGCTGGGGCACTGTGACTACTTCAATAACTAATGGGGATATAACCCTTGAACATCACCCAAAATATGCAATGGGTCCAATACTCTACAGGGACACCCTAATCCTCTAAAAGCCTCCCCAAAAAAGATTTAGGGGCATATTTACAAGCTGGCAATAAAAAATTATCCTCGCTTTTGCGGCTGTTTTCGGCCGAAAAGCGGCGATAATTTTATCGCCTAATTAGCAAGGCCATGCTAATGCGTGAAACCTTGCTTTAGCGTCGGGATTCCTAACGCCCAGCTTTGCATCTCTAATGAGATGCAAAGCGGGCGTTCCTGACCTAACATGACAGGAGAAATGCCGCTAAGCAACATTTCTCCTATCATCAAGCCCCACGCTATGAAGCATAGCGTCAGGAAAAGTAGCGATAACCCCTGTTATCGCTACTTTTCTTACGCCTGCTTCAGGACTGACTTAGCCATGATATCCTATGGAAGGTGGATATCATGGCTAAGTTTGTGAGTCCCTATCAGCAAGCTAACGCCACACTACTGAGATTATCGCTGGGGTTCCAGCGATAATCTCACGTTAGGCAGTTAGCGCGAGGATTTTTATCGCTGAGGAGATAAGCGTTGCTAATAGCACGCTTTCTCAGCGATAAAAATCCACGTTACCCGGCGATAATTATCCTCACGCTTAGAGCGCTGAGCGATAATTGTCGCCGGTTGTTGCTGATATGCCCCTTAGAGAGGAGCTCTTACATGGTATCTAGAAGGATATCCCAATGTGAGATGTATGTAATGGTTAGCAGAGTATCCTGAAAAAAGTGAACAAAAGTAAAATAAAAATGCCTCTCAGTGGATGATATTCAAACTGTAATCACTCAGCAGAGCAACTTTACCCTTTAAGTGATAATGGGGTTAACAACAACATATGGGTTTATGTAATTCCTAATGACCCTAAAATTAGGTGTATGGTATTCACCAGGATCAGTATTTAAAGACTTTATCACTCTGCACCAAATGACTCCAGAGGCAATTACAAATGCTTCACCCACACAATTTTGGCTCGACCAGGGCAATCAATATCTGCAATATCCTGGTATGTCAGTCTCAACTCGCCTAAGCATTTAGACAGACATGAGCAGGGATCACTGCAGGTCTGCTGCCTTCTCAACCAGCATGTCTATGGCAAGGAGCCTGGGAACTCTGTGAACTCTGTTTTCAGGGATCAGAGCACAGATTTCTCCCTCCCGGGCTGGTTTCAGATGGCCCATGGTGAATGTTCAGTGTCCTAGATTTGACCTCAAATTCTGAAGAATGCTGAAAATGACAGAAAGAGTGTGAGAGGCTCAGGGAATAGGCAGAAGCACTGTGACTACTGCAATGAGTACAGGGAATATCTCCCATGCACACAGGGATCACTATTTGTGGGCAGGAGAAAGGGGAATGCAAATCATGCAGATTCCCAGGTCTAACATGTACCCAGAAAGTTATTACACAAAATGAGGCAAGAACCTAAATGTTACATACACATGGAGTTTAATGGACGTCATCATGTACTCAATCAGACGAACATAGACTTCACATTCCACAACAAATGTACACACAAACTCACACACACCCACCCACAGACACACACACCTCAAAGCGACCACCTACAAGGTTGTTATTTTAACTTCATCCTTCATCAAGTCCTTTGTAGAAAAACTCTATCACCCCTACTCACCATTGTCAATGCTTCTCTTGCTTTAGGTAGGTTCTCCAGGGCACTAAAGACCCATCAAGGTCATTCCATGCCTGAAGAAACCCACAATAAACCCTGGTGAACTTGCCAACTACTGTCCCATCACCCATTTGCAGTACTTTGGCCAAGTCACCAAACAAGCAGTGAATACACAGCTTCTCTGTCACATCAATGACATCCATTTCCTGCACAACTATCAATCCAGCTTCAGACTGCACTGCTGGAAGAAGAGAATTACCTTTTACATTATAAGCAAGCAATGGCTTTCTGAACACAGATTTAAAAAACACGTGACTCCAGATTTTACTGATCCTCTCAGCCATTCTACTCTAGACCACAAATTCAACACCAAAATGAGATTCTGTGGAAACATCCTTCACTAGTTGTCCTACTACTTATCCACACAACATCTATTCATTCACATGGGAACCTCCAGGTACTAGAAAATCCAAACCTGCTGTGGTATTTTCCAGGGTTCCTTCTTGTGACAAGTCATCTTTAACCTCATTGTGGAACTCCTTGGTACTTGATTTAAAGATATCAAAATGAAAACTCACCAATACTCCGACACCACACAACTGTATTTGAAAGTCTTCTCTGATGCAGACATCCAGAGCCTCAAAAAAATGTAACTCCCATCCAGAACTGGCTGTCTGGCAGCTGCTGAAGGTTAACCCTCCCTAAGCAAAATTCCTGATGTTCACCAACAACCAGAAGCATCAACTGGTCTAAACCTGGCTCAACAACATCAAACTGGATGGATTTGAACCTCAACATTCACCATGCCAAGTCACTCTGATCCAAAATGGACACCGATCTTATCCTCCCCTAGAACATTGCCAAGAAAGACAAGAGGCCTCATTTCAGCTGTCTAACTTCTGATGAAATTAAATCCATTCCTCCCAGAGAGCCGTTCAAACCTGGATTATGGATAGTCCTGTTCAGCAGCCTTCCAACATCCATAATGGGACTTTAAGGGCAACCTATATGCTATATCGTGCCTCATTAGGACCAAAAGAAATAAGATTGTGTCACCCCCACCTTGATGAAACTCCATTGACCTATTTGCCGTCCGGCACAATCTTCAAAACCAGCTGCATCATCTACAGACCCATTACTATGGGTACCCCACCTTCTCATTGAAATGCTCGTCACATTCACTGAATCTCAGCATATCTTCCTTCAAGACACAATCAGACTGGAGACAAAGAAATGCCCAAAAAAGAAATAAAAGAAGGCAACAGGCCGTCAACACATTTAAAACCAGGTTATGAAACAACAGATCCATCTGAAATGCTCCGTCCCTGCTCCAATTTAGGCAGGAGCTGAAGGCACACCAGTTTAAAGAACACGTTCCATGATGGAGTAACAGTCTACCTTTGTTCCTAGTGACAAGCTAGCCACATAATACATTGACTGTATATTTGCTTGGACCCCATACCATCAGTTGCTACCTTTGGGCTTGGTTTATGCTTTGGAAATATATGTATGTATGTGTACGGGATTCCGGTTGCTAAAACCTTACCAAAAGGAAGCAGAGCTCTGTACAAATATAAGCATAAAGGCAATGAATAATGAGAGAGGAAGCTTGGTGGTATATAGTTAATGTATTGTGATGTAGCATTCATCAAAGAGGTGCATCTTCATGCCTTTCCAAATTTGAGCAGTATTGGGGCGGTCCTGAGATGTTGTATTAGATCATGGCTTCATTAGTAAAAAAGCTCTGTTGTCTTGTTCTGTCTTGCTCTTTCTGTTTTACACTTTCTGGTCTGCAGTCTGATGGTGTCCTGGCTGCTTAGATCTACCGCGGATGGTGAGTTTGCCTGAAAGTTAAGTGAGGTGTTGGTTGTGTGAACTTTCTCAATTATGCTTCTTGGTTTGAAGATGGTGCGAGTTGGCTAGGGGAGCCAATGGAGTTCTGTCAGGATTGGTGTGATGTAATTATATTTCTTCAGGTTACTTACAGCTGTGTCTCTATTACACCATGCATGTGTGTGATGATCTCAATGGCACTGCTCATGGTTGTGCAGCATGGAGATGGACTTTGCTATGCTAGTGATACAGTCTGTCACCATCATGCATGTCACAAGTGCTGTATAAGGATCCCCTGATTCACTCAGTGCATCAACATCTAAGTTAAACTGAGTGTGTGGGGGGGGGGTTTGGGTCGTACATGAGTGTGACTGCCCTAGATGTCAAATGTTTACAAGTGTTCAGGCAACTCTTATCTCTTCATCATATTGTTTTCTCCTTTTCCCTTTTCCAAAATCATTAAGTATTATTTCAGCATTGAATTCAACGGTGAGAACAATTGTTTGATATGTTTGTAGATTCCCTCTTTGAAACATAGATGTACCTTACACAAGTTACAGTTTATTTTTCTTTATATGTTGTAGCTTGTTGTAGCTATCATTAAATCTTGCCAAATGTCACCATCTGCCTTGAATGCAGTGAAACCTAAAGCTCTGCAAAATTATAATAGCGTATTGGTGTGTTCACTGTGCTTCCTTGTTAGGTCAGTTATGCAGCAGTGCACGATGTGCTGAGTGACAAAGCCCAGTTCCCATCGTTTCTACGCACAGTACCACCCATGCGACCTCAGTCTACGGCATTTGCAGTGTTAGTGAAGCACTTTGGTTGGACTTGGATAGGGCTGATATCTGAGGATGATGACATGGGCTACATGTGGAGCAAAGATCTAAAAGAGGATTTGAAGAGTGTTGGAGTCTGCATCTCATTCTGGGAAAAAATCCATGGCAAGTACCCAAAGGAAAACATGAGGAGCATCGCTGAGAGGATAAGGAGCTCCTCTGCCAGGGTTATCATCTGCGATTATATTGAAATGGACTTTATACCACTTCTGCAGGAGCTGAACGACCTTAACGTAACTGACAGAATGTGGATTTTTTCAACTCGTTTAACAATAACTCCAGATTATGTTCCAAAGTCCTCTTTGAGATTATTGAATGGTTCCCTGGTAATGGTGCTCCATGCCCCTAACATGGCCAGACTTAAGCCTTTCTTAGAGAGCCTTCATCCTAATAGGTTTCCTGAAGACATTTTCATCCATTCCTTCTGGGAGGCAGCCTTTGGGTGCAAGTGGACAAACAATGCCACTTCTTCAGAATCAGGGCCAGTGGATGCTATGGCTAGGGAGCTGCAGTGCACTGGCACAGAGGTGCTTGAAGATATTGAGTCACTGTTCATTTTGTCTGATATGAGTTATACCTATCACACTGACCTGGCAGTTTATGCCCTGGCGCAGGCTCTGCAGGACTTGATCGCGTGCACACCGGGGATGGGACCCTTCCAGAACAGCAGCTGTGTCAATGTACAACATCTAAAGCCCTGGCAGGTAGGAGGATATTGATTTATGTTTTGGTGCTTTTTTTGTTGATTGAGAAACTACTATAAGCTGCATTAGAATGCCCGAAGTCTGATCTATAAACATTCAGGGTATTGTTTCCTTATTTAACCCCTTGCGTGCTCATGACGAGCTCAGCTCGTCATTAGTCACAGTGGAGCTGCGCTCATGACGAGCTGAGCTCATCATAACGGCCGTGGCCCGCCCACGCACGATTAATTCCCCGCCTGTGAGGGAGAATTAATTAGTGGCAAGCTCAGCTTGTTATGAGCACAGCTCCACTGTGAGTCATGACGAGCTGAGCTCGTCACGAGCACAGCGGTGCCGCGGCCCCCCCCGCACCGTGGGGGAATTACCCCCGCAGGGAAGGGGTTAAAAATAACTTGATTAATAGTGTCTCAAAGAATGCTATTCAGTGAAGAAATACCAGTGCGAGTGTCGTGGTCACACAGCCAAGAAACCTTCATTTTTCATTAATTTAAAATAGTGAAACACATTCCTAACTGCCCAAAGAATGTCCAAGTTGATTTCAAAGGTATTGTGGGGGGACACGAAGAGGATTAACCCAAGGCTAGAACTGCTGTAGCTCAATGCTCAGGAATGACCTTGTGAAGAACCTCTTTCTACTTTTTTCCCAGCGGCAAATCCTGAATGATCCACGTACCTGGCTGCCTACAGAGCCTACAACATTCACAAGTCTCTTGTGACCTAAACCCTTACACCTTTTCTCTTTAGGGTAGAATATTTTTTCACCAGAATGGTTCTCCCAGAAAACAAAGGTGGGCAAGGGAAGTATGGGGCAATACAATCTCAAATTACAGCCTCACAGCATCTAATCACATGAGCAGGGGTGCCCTATCATGAACCTGCAAAATAGGTAGAGGAAGGAGGTAACATATCTGAATTATGGCTTGGGGATAAACTCCTGAGTCTGCTCTGGAGGGGCTGGTGTAGATGGAAGATAAGTCAGATACAACTTAAATGATTTGGAACATTAGATCAATAACTTCAGACCCCTGTTCTACCCACTTCCAGGGTCTGAGGAAAGTTCTGGTTCATTGGTGTGAGGGCCCCATATATGGCCTATGCCTAAAAATGAGTCATTAAGTGCATTGGCTCCTCACTTATGCTTAGTTTGCAACATAATTTGTTGCCTCATATTTGTTGCTTTCCTCCTGATTGGTTCCATCAGATTTCCCAGTCCCAGGTCTCTTATTAGTCTGTTCTGCTGTGTTGCCTTGGTTCTCCTAATTTACTCCTCACAGTTGGACCAGCGTTTTGTCAGCAGTCTCCTTGAGCTTAAGCCACACCTGCTATTGAGGCCAGTAAGCCTACTGTGTGCATACTGATTATGTGGTGCCCTTATCTAAAGCAATATATTTACCAGTCCCTTTCTGTTGTACACCTCTGCACACAGGACAGCATGCAGTGACCCAGACTGGGATACTGGGGAGGGAGGCATCAGATGAGCCCTGTTAGAAATGGAGGTCACTAGTTGGCAATGGTTTGCACCTTTGTCCAAGTAGGCACCCTTCTTCCTAGTCAGGTTAAGGGGGATATACTTCTAAAGTATCCCCTGCCCACCCCTTTTATAGCTTGGCACAAGCAGACAGGCTTATCTCATAGGCAGTGTGTAAAGCATTTGCACATAACCAATAGTAACACAGTAAAAACACTACAAACGAACACCACACCAGCTAGAAAAATATCCAATACTGTACATATTCAAAACAAGACCAGAACAATAAAAATCCAGCATACTGCATTTAACAATATGCACTTTGTAAGAATAACTTTAAATTGAAGTTCCTTTAAGTCGGTAGCTCCGTCTGGGGCTACCGTGGTGCTGAAAACAACAGAATGCAACAGTTCCATCTGACCGCATCAGGGGTGGTGTCGGCAGACTCTTAAACAGTACCTTTTCATTGCAGGCCGGTCGTGTCAACCATTGTGGTTGTGATATGAAGCATAGTAATGAGGTGTGCGGTGCCCTCAAAGCGCGGTGCAGGCAACAGCTTGATGACGGTCATTCAGTAGCATCAGTGAGAACGGGGCTGTGATGTGGAGTGAACAAAGTAAACACAAGGAGTTGATGAACGGAGCTCTGAAACTTTTCAGACACTCACCCTCAGTCATAGATCTGGGTTGAATCCATCATCATTTTTTAGCTCAGTTCACCACCCTGGTTCAGACACAGCTATATGAAAATCAGTCTTGACCCTGTGCCTCCTGGCAATCGTCCTGTCTGAATTGCCAAGCTGTGTGTTCCCTTGACCGGAAACAAGCACCCGGGGACGGGTTCCGGGGTAATACCCTTCAGCAGCCAGGCTAGCTTGAATCCAGTGGCAAAGTGAGCAAGAGACCCACATCCAGGCATACCCTGCCAACTTAGGGCGAACAAAGCACAAAAGAAGGAGATGATGGATGGAGCGGTGACATCAATAGAATTGGGCTATTTTTGTTTACCTATTTTTTTGGTAAAGCACTGCAGAAGACCTTGCAGTAGCTTCACAGTGTCTTAAATCAGAGATATAGGTAACTGAAGTAGATTGCATTCTGGATAATAACTGACGATATCCTAAAGCGGTATCATCAAATAAAGAAATCCATCAACAATATATGTACAAAGAATATATACCCTTTGTGAAGTGGCTGCAAAGGGTGAATGGATAAAAACCTTTTGTGGGCATCAGACAGAAAGGGTCAAGGAAAGGAACAGGGACAGGCACAGAAAGAGCTAGGAGATTGCTTACTACTTTTGGGATTCACTGAATAAACTTACTACTTTTGGTATTCACAGAATGGATTTACTACTACTAACTTTACGTCCGCACTCGGGCCGGAAATTCCGGCCCGGAGGCGGAGCTTCCGGCCCGAGGCGGAACTTCCGACCCGGAGGCGGAGCTTCCGGCCCGGAGGCGGGGCTTCTGGGCCAGAGGCGGAGCTTCCGGGCCGGAGGCGGAGCTTCCAGCCCAGAGGTGGAGATTTTGGCCATGGCTAAATCTCCACCACTGGCCGGAATCCCCACCTCTGGGCCGGAAGCTCCGCCTCCGGCCTGGAAGCCCCGCCTCCGGGCCGGAAGCCCCGCCTGCAGGCTGGAAGCTCCGCCTCCAGGCCGGAAATTCCGGCCCGAGTGCGGACGTAAAGTTAGTAGTCGTAAATCCATTCTGTGAATACCAAAAGTAGTACGTTTATTCTGTGAATCGCAAAAGTAGTAAGTTCATTCTGTGAATACCAGAAGTAGTAAGTGCATTCTGTGAATACCAAAATGATACTAAGTTTAGGATTTTGTCTTAAGTTAATTCTGTGAATCAGGCCCATAGTTTGGTTTCAGGCAGAAATTCATGACATTTAAAAATTTAGGTTCAGTTTGATAACAAACAATTTCATTTGCTGGCAGTAAGCTAAATACATTTGAATTTAGACATTTCTTGGTCACAGTATTTTCCCAAAACAACTCCACAAAGAAAGCAACCATTACAATAATTGGAAATGCCATTATTATAAACTCACTCTTTTTATGACTGATATCTACCGCAGCTACTAAATTAAGGCAGCTGGGCATTTCTGTGACGTTGGGGTCAAGGGTCATTGGGAAATACATCACAGACCTTTGAACAAATTCATGTTTCTGAACAGGCACTGAGAGAGCGCAGCCCTCCCTCTCACTGCACATCGGTGTATTTTCTTTTAAATAAACTTGCATTCCTAGTGCCGGGGCGCGACATCTTTTCACTTTTAACTCTAGGAATGTTTTTGTGCAATTGTTGTCCAATGGAAGCGGATCAGACACAGCCTTGTGTGTCAGCCTCAGTAAAGACTTAGGGCCCGATTCACAGAACAAACTTAAGACAAAATCCTAAACTTAGTACCATTTTGGTATTGACAGGATGCACTTACTACTTCTGGTATTCACAGAATGAACTTACTACTTTTGCGATTCACAGAATAAACTTACTACTTTTGCTATTCACAGAATGGATTTACGACTCCTAACTAATTTCCGGCCCGGAGGCGGAGCTTCTGGCCCGGAGGCGGGGCTTCCGGGCCGGAGGCAGAGCTTCCGGGCCGGAGGCGGAGCTTCCGGCCAGTGGCGGAGATTTAGCCATGGCCAAAATCTCCACCTCTGGGCCGGAAGCTCCGCCTCCGGCCCGCAAGCCCCGCCTCCGGGCCGGAAGCTCCGCCTATGGGCCGGAAGCTCCGCCTCCGGGCCAGAATTTCCGGCCCGAGTGCGGACGAAAAATTAGTAGTCGTAAATCCATTCTATGAATAGCAAAAGTAGTACGTTTATTCTGTGAATCGCAAAAGTAGTAAGTGCATTCTGTGAATACCAAAATGGTACTAAGTTTAGGATTTTGTCTTAAATTTGTTCTGTGAATCGGGCCCTTAGCCACTAGGGAAAGGTTTAGCAACCACTCTCTACAGCAGCTAACAATTCCCAAAAACTTCCTGACTTCTTTCTGAATTTGAGGTGGATTCATCTGGTAAATGATTTCTACTCTCTGTGGTGACACCTTTCTACCTCCCTTTCCAATTATGTGTCCCAGACATTCATTTTCTTTCTGACAGTACTCCTCACTAGCTTCATGCAATGGCACTGTGACATGAACTTGGCATAAATCAACAACAGTAAGCCATTCTTCAGCACATGGAATGTGAAAAAATATATTGGCTGGATTCGGTACCACAGGACAACATGAAAAAATTATGCTATTAATCTCCTGCTCTAAACTGTTCTGTTCATTTAGTTTCTGCGAACCTGTGATCAGAAAGTTACATAAACTTCCAATCAATTCCATAAAAAATCCTATTATTGGTAAAATTCCTGCAACTGATGCTGTTCTTGAATACATGTCATCTAATTCTAATTTGAATAAGACATGTTCTACACATTTTATTAATCTGACATCCTCTTCTGTGAACTCTCTTATTTCTGCTTTTATTATTGCTTTCAAATCAGAAGGTAATTTTTCAACTGTCTTTTCTGAAAACAATGCTACAGCTGTCTCTTGTTGGGCCATTTTGAAATCCTCATCAGGAATCTGAAAATTAACATTATCTGGTGTACAGTAATCTGTGCTGTTTAATTTGCAAAACAATTGTTTTTCTGTCAGGCCTTGTTTCTGGAAATAATTCACATTTGCTCTGGACAACTTATTTAAACTAATTTTAGCATTTTCCATATTTTTGGGGACCCTTTGGGCTTGAAAAATTCCTGCCATTGGTACCTGTTTCTGAACTGACATTTGCATTTGCTGAGCTGGCACCTCTTGCACCTGCATTTCTCTCTGTTTTTGCACATTTCCTATTCCTGCATCATGTTTAAATTTAAATGTCTTCTTCCAATGTTCAAATCTGTCACAAAGATGGCAAAAGGACACTTTTTCCAGCAGTACAACATCCATACCTGAATTTGCACAAACCAAAACACCTTTATTTCCATCCTGTGGAACACCAAATCTTCCTTTAGCACTTTTTACCTCTGCTTGTGAAACATCACCCTGTACCACAATTTTATTCTCGGCAAACAGCTTATTCTGAAAACGTTTCTGTGCAAACCTTCTCCGTACCATCATAGGTTTTTTTCAAACTCTTTTGGCTTCATTCCCTGTCCAGCACAATAGTAACCTTCATCCTTCAGGTGCCGTTCTATTAGCTTTTGCTGTATGTGCACACTGATCTGATGAGAAAATATTAAACCAATAACCAACTGAGTCGCAAAGAATCTTATGCTAGTGGCATCAGGACATACTCTACCACTGTGTTGCTGAAACATTAAACACACACTTTCACAAAACTCATGAACCAATTTTAGCTCCTGTTTTGTTCTTTTAATCTGTACCCAATTAACATATTTTGCTGGCACTCTGCCCTTCAGAAAAGTAATCGCTGCTTCATTTTTCTCAACAACAACAGAAAATGATGGTGCATTCATGCAAACATTTTTCACTGTCTCCTCACCTGACCTTTGCACCGCAACTTTAGATTCAAACCATAATTTAGTTTGCATGGCAGTGTCAAAAATCATTTCCAAATTAATACACAACTCCTTTAAAATTTCGATAAATCCATCAACTTGTGGGTTCCACAGCATAAGTTTGTCTCTCAATTTCGGGAATGTGTTCAGAAATTCTGCAAGTTCACTTTTGTTCCGTGGCACATGAACATGCACTTCTCCCACCATTTCTCTCAATGAGCAAGCAAAAGCTTCTCCCTCATTCTGCTTATTATTTTCCTCAACTAAATCTGGTGGTTTCTTTTTCTTATCCAGTTTCCTTGCTAGGTCTGGTGGTTTCTTTTTCTTCTCATGTTTTCTTGTGCACTTGTCTCCTAATTTCTCAAACCTATTGCATTAAAAAATATATTTTGTTTCTGCAATGTACAATTGCATTCCTGAAGAACACATTGTCTCATTTGCCTCATCATCCACATGTACTCTAAATCATTTCTGAAATGGAAAACTTCCTGAAACATTAATTTTATATTTTTGAGCCAAACCATGTGCAGTTACTGCACATGTATTTATTTCCTTACTCAGAGAAATGAATTATTTTTCCTGACACTGGTTCATATTTTCATGATTTAAATAGCAATGACTGTTAATTTCTTCAGGCTCAAATGCTGAATTTGAAACACTAAACTGTTTCTCTTTTTCGGGCTCTGGGTTAATTTGTTCCCCCATGCTTACTATCTTTTTAATTACTGCTGCTTCCTCAAAGCAGGTTTGAAAAATCCCATCTCCAAATATATTTATTTTATCCTGGGCTGTGGGTGCTGTAAACACCATTTTTTCCCCATCTTGCAATGCTTGGACTGTCTGGGGTAGTTTCTGTTTAATAATCTGTGAATTCTGAGTTTCTGAAGTAAACCCTACCATATTTACTCCTTCTATAACTCTTTGAACCTTTTGAGTAGGGCCCATATTAATTTGGACAGTCACAATTTGTCTAGGCACAGTCTGTGCATCTGCGGCTTGTAGTTTTTTCACTGAATCAGTCACATTTAAAGCAGTAACACCTGGAGGTATCACTGTCAGTGCTGAATCAACAGGCAGTGGGTCAATCTGAAATGTTTGCACATTTCTCTCATTCTGTTTTTCTCTCTGTTCAACAGAAGCAGTAGCCACTGTAGTACTTGCTGGTACAATATTTTCAGTATTTTTAATGGGACCCACATAAATTGGCTGACACTCAGTTAGCAATGCATCCATTATTTCACCCCCTGAATCATTAAAAATTTGAAGCTTTTTATCATCATTAATTCCCTTCTCCTGCATCTGGTGCTTTGCCTTTTGATCCTCACTTGCTTTGTCTCTTGCTGCTTTTTCCCACATGCTTAAGGCCTCAAATTGTGCGGCTCTAGATGGTGTCTTTCTTTCACATAACACTTCCCTTAATTTGTCAATAACTTGCAATTCAAAAGTGCCATCTTTTGGAAACCTCAAAGGACTCTCTTTTTCAGTAATCTTTCACCATTGGTGAACCCACATACATGAATTTTGTCCCAAATTGGTAGACATAAAATGCACAGGTGTTCCTTCAGGAGCATCACCAATAAAACATTTTTATTTTCACTTTACCTCCAAACAGCTTCTTTAAACCTTTAAACAATTCCATTTATGCAATATCTTTATGCAATTTATTTTCTCCAATCCTGCCACAATTGACAGTTTCAGTCTGTTTAACTCCTGCTACTGACAGGGCTCGCTACACACCCACTGTCTCGTCCAGTGCCAGCACGGCCCTTTGGGACGTCAGTTTTCCTCCTGCTACTTGCCCTCCCTTTACAAAATCTTATGGCAATCATTTTCTTACGTTCTCTTTTACTCAAAATCTGTTAGTAACGACATAAAAACACCACCATTGTCTGTTTCGCTAACAAAAGAGATAGTTTTGACCTTTCTCACAAGAATTCCGTCTTTCCCGAGAACAGCGCTTACCTCTGCTCTACTACAGAATTATTTCTTTCGCCGATAAAGTACCACTTCCCTCTACCTTACCCTTCTAGCAAGCATTAGCTAACCGTTTCTCTAGAAATAAAACACCTGTTGGAGACTCACTGCTCCTGAGAATTAAGACCAGAGTTTCACAATTAAGCTGAATGCTATTTCATTTACACACATTCATACGGAAAATGTAGCTCATTCACACAGAATCCTGTCTTTCCCGAGAGCTGCGCTTACCTCTGCCCTACTACAGAATTATTTCATTTGTTAATAAAGTAGCACTTTATCCTTCTTACAAGCTCAGGGAACACCTATTACCTTTCCAATGATTAGCGTAATCAGAGCTCCCAACGGACTCCTGTTACTTAAGACCAGAATTTCACAGGTGGCCTTCGCTACCCACACACAGAAATGTCCCTAACGATAACACACGGTGATGTTACCAAATAGAACCCGGACAATGCGTCGTGCAACTTCAATCATCACACGTTTTCCCCGTGTACCTACAGGGCAACAAACAATTCACCATGTGACTTCAATTGCCACAGGCCATCCGACTTCCTACATCCCAGAAGTCTTCAAAAACAACATAGAACGCAACGCGACTCAACATAGAATGTTAGTACATAAATCAATAATCAATAAATCTGTACTATGAAATTGCCAATTTAATCAATAAAACAAAATTTAAAAAAACATCAAATCAAAAATGAGCAACATTTCATCCACAGTCAAAACCCTTACTATTTTTCAACACCACAAAAACATACCTGCAAGCACATTAACAGCATTTCACAACCCTATTAATACTCACACCACTCCAGCAATCTCCTTCTTGTATCACCTTTCCAGTAATGCTTTGCCAGTCTTCAGGTTCTGAGCACAGGAATTAGGAATCAGGACTTTATCTAACTTGGGCAATTATTTTCTAGCGCTAGGCATTAAACTAACATACTCGTTTTGGTGATGGCACTAACCTTAACTCTGCGACAAAAACTGATCCAGCGGTAATTACCTGGTAATTTCCCTATTCAAAACCTCATTACCTATGGTTTACCGCTGTAAAGGGAGAAAATTATGGACCTTTTGATGACCGTGTTTCACCAAACAGCAGACTTTACATAAATATGAAAATTAAATGCAAACAATATTAAAGGCAATAATGAGAGTGGTGAGTTATTTTAAAGGGTTTTATTTTAAGTCAAAAGTTAAGGTTCTCTGACTCTTTATTCATTAGTCAAATATCAATCAGGTTACAGAATTGAAAAATAGGAAAAATAGCATTAATACAGAACATATTACAGTCTGCATATAAGCATCACATATAGGAAGGGAAATGTGGAGGAAATTGTCAGTCAAAACAGAGTTTCTATGAAAAAGAGTAAGTCTTACAAGGTTAATCAATAATTAATAATGGCACAAATCTCCCATAAAGAGAAATAAATGCAGTTTAGCACCTAAAATCTAAATCTGTTCTGATCCTTTCAGCTCTTTCTCTGCCTCGCTGTGCTAGTCTGTGTCTCTGTCTCAAGCTGCACAATAGCCCCCACAGATGCAGCCCCTCCTCTCTCCTCCCCGTCTCTGTGTCCAGCACAGAAACTGGGCCTGGCCCTCAGAAAAAATGAAAAAGAGGCCCTCCTCCCACTTGTAAGCCATATTTCAAGCAAAAGTTCACGCGCTCGGTCCTCATAGCTGGTCCAATCAGAACTTCAAGACACATCATCTCCCCTTGGGCTGACTGGATACGTCATTATTCAGGCGTGTTCTTGTTCAAATTTCAGTTGTGTGGGGTTTATGAAAAAAAAGTGTGCTCTTCTCTCCACGTTTAAACAGGCTACAAAAATATGCAACATAGTGAAGGTCGAACAGAAACCAGAGGGCGGGATATATTAACAAAGCCCTTTCATTGGAAGCTGGTAGGAAGAGGAGCACATTCCATTCTAATGTTCAAGGGCAAAAACTGCAGTAAGCCGAGTCCACTGAAGCAAACTGAAATCACGCGGTTTTCTACACTGTGAAACACAATTCAGCACATTTCTACTCTTGCAAAAATACATGTTAATTCAGAGCAAATATATGCCATTTTGAAAGTACAAATACAATTTATAAATTAATGTGCATTGTGCAGTGAGATTACATATTGATTAATCACATATAAACATGGCTGTTCAACTAATTGAGTATGTTTTCACATGAAAGCCCCTCCAAACTGAAGCATTCTGATCAGGCCTTATGTTTTCATCTTGCTTGCGGCACAATCTGCGTGCCATTTTAGAACTCATGTCTGCAGCTTTTTGTCATATAATAATGCATACAGTTTATAGGTAAAATCTAAGCTCCATCAGCAGGACAGAAAAAGATCAAATGTTCTAGAGTCTCTGGGGTAGAATGTCAAGACAGGCTGAAGGAGGTTACAGAGACATGTACCTAATTACTTTTCATTATGTTGAAGAGGAGAAGCCCATACCGAAATTGTATGTAAAGTGCATGTGCCTGCAGGGGTTCAAAAGATCTAACTTAAAACAGCCCTTGACATTCAAAAAGCTGAAAGTTGAAGTTTAGAGTGTCCTGACATCAGTGCAAGAAGAATCATCATACACCCAATACCTTTTTTTTAGTAGGGGTACCATTTTGTTTGGATAGACTTGAGTCCTCCCATATGAATCCCAGCCTCGGTTTTCAAAAAACAGTCCTTAACCTTATTGAACCAAACCAAACGCCCTGATTGTTTTTTGTAGAATTAGTAATTCCTCCAATACATCCTTAACCGTAATCTGGGTGCTGCTGGTCCATGATCTTACCCAAAATGAAGCACCTTAAGAATAGCAAAATAGCTAATAGGTTTAAGACCAAGGTCAAGGCATAGAGGGAATAGGGGCGTGTTCAGTGGGATGTTAAGAATCGCCCTTAAGAATTTGTTCTCAATGACTTCAAGTTGTTTTAGGCACTTTAAGCCCCACAGTTCTGCCCCGTATAGGGCAGCACCTATTCCTTTTGCTCAGTGTAATTCTAGGGTCAGAGAAATGGGGCAGAAAGCTGAACATTTTACCCTCTCCGCTGTTGCATAGTCCACATGTTGGAGTGTTAATACACTCGTCTCCATTTGAGGTGTCCATGCTGTGTTATCACTAAATCAGACTCCCAGATAATCAAAAGCCTTAACCTTCTCTAAAGTTGGGTGCCCAGCCTCACTTTACCGATGATAGATTTATAGGTATTAAAAGCCATGAGTTTCGTTTTGGAGCAGTTTATTTCTTTGTCCCTATCTTTACATGCTTTTGCGAACTTGGTGAGTGCATTCTGGATACCCATTGCCGTTTACGATATGAGCAGCTTGTTATCTGCAAATAGCAAGGAGGGTATGGGATTGCCTGCTAATTTAGGCGGGTTGCCTTCACAATCGTAAAGTTCACTTATGAGCCTATTCATATACAGAGTGAACCGGGTTGGTGTGGTTCTCTTGATGCAGGTGAACCAAGATCACTGGAGAGTCCTAGGTCCCCAAGGGCAGCCCAGAGTTTAGAGCCGTCTATAGAGTCAAATGCAGATTTTGAGGTCAACAAACAGGACATTTAAATGACCCCTCCTTATTGTCACTTCTTTCCAAATAAGCAGGAGAAATCTAAACACCTGATATAGAGTACTCGTTGAAGCCATAAAACCTGCCTGCAGATGGGATAGTATAATATTCTCCTCTATCCAGCTTTGTAGCCGAGTTAAAATAATTTTGCTAAAAACCTTCTGGAAACATCTATGAGGCTGATTGGCCTGTAATTCTCTGGCTCCCCCATCTCCCTTTCTGAAAATGGGCATTAGTTCAGTACCTTTCCAGCGCTTAGAGACCTTTTTGGTATTAAGCGCTTAACAAATCCAAATTAACATAACATAACGGGGATAAACCCCCCTCGTAGAATAGCATTAAAGATTGTTTATAACAACGGTCCCCATCTAGTGGGTTCCGCTTTAAACAAATATCCCTGGAGTCTGTCCAGCCCTGGAACTTTCCCAGTCTATGAAGGTTTCCTCAATTGAATACCTAACTACATCATCCTATGCTGGTTCTAGGTTGCGGACATCAGGTAAATCTATTGCCAACTCCGCGGGGTCACAGGCCATGCCCGAATAGAGTTTCTAGAAATACTCTTACCATACATGGGGCTGTATATGGAAATCATCTTCACTGACCTACTTGCTTGTCCCTTTCGACAAAGGTGCCAAAAAGTTGGCAGTCCTTCAATCTTGAAGCCTCTACACGTGTGTGCCAGTTCTCTGCCTCCCCGTTCCTTTTTGCTTCGACCTGTGCCTTCTTATACATCCTTCTTCTATTTTTAATATCTAGCTCTATCCCTTGTTTTACTGCCACAGTTAAATCATTTCTGGCCTGCCTACAATCCTCATTGTACCAGGGGGTGGTATTCCGTTTAGCAGTGGTAGAATTACACTTTTTTTAAAAAAAAAAGGGTCTTAAGCTAGACGGTAATTATTGGAAACCAGTCATAGTACAAGAGTCACTTTTATTAAGATTACTCAGAACCGGAATGGTCTGTATAGATTTTTGGAAGCAAATTCCCATCAGCCAAGATCTGGGGCCATTTTACTCTCCTGTTGTTATTAGTAGTGACAACAGGGGCCACCGTCTGTCAGGATTGACCATGCAAGATGGGAAGACGGGATAACATTAAAGAATGGGCATTGTGATCCCTATCCTCACGGCTTAATACAGTCATGTTGTTAACATTTGGCCAGAGGTCAAGGTCCACCAAGATATAGTCGATCATGCTTTTAGCATTTTCCCTTTTAAACTTCAACTGGGCTTCCACATCAGAAGGTGTCTGCCCATTGCGGGCTCGTACTCCATAGGCAAGAGTAAAAGACAGTGATTGCTGCCCAACCTTAGTACATATTTTAATGGTAGGTATCTGGAGCTTATTTACCCCTCTAGCTTTCTCTTCGTTCCGCACTATTTCCTGTACAAAGTCAATGGGTTCAAATGTTGTGTTAAAATCACCAGCGACAAAGAGGTAATACTCTTTCCTTGAAATATCAAGGAAGTTGGATAGTGTTGCTATCATATCAGAGGGCTTGTGGTGACTACTAAACCGGTTATATATGTTAAATAATCTGAGATAAGTGGGGGAACCACCTTTACAACGCAACTTTTACAACGATATGCTATTACAACGCATTTTTTACAACGCAAAAACTTTTACAACGCAAGCTTTTACAACGCATGCTATTATATGGTAAGTACTTTTACAACGCATATACCTTTACAACGCATTATTTAAAAATGCCTTTACAACGCATGCATTTACAACGCATGCATTTACAACGCAAGATGTTATATGGTAAGTACTTTTACAACGCATATACTATTACAACGCATTTTTTAATGTTGGTTTTTTTATTAAAATAAATATATGTCGTATAATTAATTTTTAATAAAAAAATTGTAATAGAGAAAAAGTGAGTAGTTTATCTAAATATTAATACTTGAGTATTTTGTCTAGTAGAAATGTTTTGTTGGATAGTTAAATTAATACTTGAGTATTTTAATATTAATACTTGAGTATTTTGTCTAGTAGGAATGTGTTGTTGGATAGTTAAATTAATACTTGAGTATTTTAATATTAAATCATGAAACTTAATACATGAGTATTTTGTCTACTAGAAATGGTTTGTTGGATAGTTAAATTAATACTTGAGTATTTTTCAAAATAGAATGAGTTTTTTAATATTTAATTTTTAACATATTACATTGAATAGTGAGTATTTTTACAGTTAAATAAATAATTGAGAATTAATCTAAATTGAAAGAGTATTTAATATTTTATTTAAAATAAATAAGAGTGAGTAACTAAATTTTATTACTTGAGTATTTTTAAAATATTAAAGTGTATTTCTTAAATTAATTCAGTTCATTGGTTTTTTCAAGTTAAGAAACAGCATATTTTTAATTTAATTTATTTAAAGTTTGTGAGTACTTTTTAAAAATATTAATACTACAGTATCTATCAAAAATTTAAGTAATCAGATATGTAAATACTAGAGTATTTATAAGTTCCAAAAATAGAGAATTTTGTTTTAAAAAAAAGGAAGAGTACTTTAGGATTATTTATTATAAAAATTAGATAAATTTTAAAAAAAAAAAAATATATAATAATAGTTGAAATATTAAAAGAGTAATAAAAAATGCATTTTAAAAACAATAATAGTTTAAAAAAAAAAAAAAAAAAAATTACTTACTTTTTAAAAAAAATTCCCACGCTTTTCCATTGAAGTCTATGAGCGTCTTTGTCCTTTATTTATTTTGGCAGCATCAGAATATACAACCCGCGGAACAAGAAAAGAAGGATCAGAAAGTGAAGAAAGAGAAAGTTTTGAAGGGAAAAGACAATAGAGTCGAGGTAAGGAACATATTTAGTAAATTAACATTTAATTAGTTACAATTTTGAAGTTTAAATAACTATTTAAAAAATAATGACAGCAAACAATTTTTGTTTTCACATTTTTTATTTATAGAAAAATCATGAAAAAATAAACCATATTTTTAATGAATTTTGCAATGTAAGTAACATTTTTAAAACAAAATATAAATATTTTATTAACATTTATAAACATTTATTTACAGATTAGTTAAAAAAAGTAGTCCGCTATAAATTTAGATGCACGCGATGACGTAATGACGTGAGCGTCGACGTAATACGCCATTTTGCAGAGCATCGGAGGAGGAAGCAGCAGGAAGCTGATCTGCGGCCAGGTAGGAAATATTTTCATTTGTAATTGTAGAATAAACCTTTAAAAGGGATACATATATAGTGAGGAAAGAATAAGGGGAGGTTGCGGGAAAACTAATTGATTACTTAATTGTTTTTAAACATGTCCACATTAATGTCATTAATGTATGCCTATGTCGGGTCGCTAAAAGTTATTTATTTAGTTAAAAAAAGTATGTAACTGTTAAAAAATTAAAAGTTACTGTTCAGAAAGTTGATTTGTTTATTTAGGAAGTAAAAAAAGTAATGTCGATCTTCATTTCTAAGTGCAAAAAAGTTGCATACTTTGAAATTTTGAAAAATAACCATTGTTATAAAAATGATGATTAAGCTGCAAAGTGCATTTCGGAATATGGTTTGAATTGTAGAATTTACATATGATTGAGTTTTGGTGATTTGTTTTGACGGAAATTAAATTGGAATTTTTCGGTAATTTAATTAATGGAGTTCCGATGTCGGACAATAGTTCAAATACTATGGGACAGTAAATTTGTAGACATTGGTAGTTTTTGCTTGAAATGAAGATTTGTTTTTAAAAAAAAGAACCCGACTTGTTTGTTTGAAAAATTTTTTAGAAAATACCTTGGTATGCCAATTGTAATTTGAAAATTAGTAAAATTTAAAGCAAAGCAGGAAAGTAAGTAATTACATTATTTCAAAAAGATAGAATGTTAGAAAGATTTTCAAGGTAGTCTATAGCCACACACAACGAAAATTGTTGTAGAATTGCCAATAGTCTCTCAGACATTTCCCTTGTTTTGACTGTTACTCGTGGGTTTAGACTACCTGCGAGTGTTTGTGCTATTCTCATTTCTTGGAAACTTTGCTCCTTCATCAAAGTTTCCAAAAATGAGTAGAAGTTAGGATGTGGTTTACCAATTGTATGGTTGAAGGAGTTATGCCATCCCTCAATGGCATTGTTTGTTTTTGCTTCTCCCTCTAAACAACTCGTGTAGCAGTTCCACCACTCTACATGGAATCGTGGCTTCCTCCTGCGACCCGATCTGCTTAGGTGTCCAATCCATGTGTCCTCAAAATAATTTAGAATGGGTGCCAATTTTTCTTCGTTACTCGTATAATAAACAGATTCTATAATTGCAGTGTAGTACTCGTCCACACTATCGGGAGGAACAAAACAAAGTGCAGTTAATTTTTTTAGTTCAAATTGTAGTTTGCTATCCCGAGAATATTCTGCAACTAGGGATGTTTTCTGTAATTTACGCCAAAATGCCTGCGAAAAATGGAAAAAACATCCCTGAATTTGGGTATCCGTGTACGTTTTAGTGATCACATTGATCATGCTCAATTCAAAATCAATAATTATTTTTCGAGGACTTGAAGATGTTTTACTTTTAATCACTGATAAAAGTTCAGTGTATGTTGCAGAAGTCTTATCAGGTAGCAAACTATAAACTAAGGGAATTACACTATTGTTAATTTTAGCATGTATAGTGTAAATTTGAGTGAAAGGATGGGGTGTACTTTTAAACGTCCCATCCATCATCCAAATTTCACTACTTTCTAACTTAGCAAGGTTACGTGGGGTACTAAAAATTAGAATACGTTTCTGAGGGTTTTCGTTGTCATGCAGAAGGAAAGGTTCATCAGAAAAAGAAATAGAAAGATCATGAGGAATTCTAATGTCAGAGAAAGTATGTGGTGTAGATAATTGAATGTTACTTGCCTGCTTTTGTCTCTGAATAATTCTTCTCAAATTAGGTATTATAGGCATGTTACTAGCAACATGACTGGGGACATGCTGTGCAACCTCTCTTAAAATTGATCCTGTAGAATCATTGGAGGTGCTTGCAATAGCTTTCATCTCGTTTATTGTTTCTCTAATTTCTACATCCATTGCAGAGGCAGAGTGGTTAGGTTCTGTGGTTTTCACAACCAAATTGTCAACAGTAACCGCTCTGCCACTGCAATGGGTAGTGTAGTATTGCACACACCTCCAATGATTTCTAGTTAAACTTATTCTTTCCTTACTATATATGTATCCACCATGGTTTAATAAATTTTTGCCCTTCCTGGATTTAATAAAGTTGGCAGCTCCCAGGCTAGACATTATCTGAAAAGAGGAGAAAACACAAAAAAATTAGCCTGATTAAATTTATTAATTAGCTAAAACATAACATTTACACCATCCAACACATTCCCTACTGATGCACCTTCCTGGAGTTTGAATAGTAAATTGCACCCCTACACCATCCAACACTTTCCCTACTGCTGCACCTTCCTGGAGTTAGAATAGTAAATTGCACCTCTACACCATCCAACACTTTCCCTACTGCTGCACCTTCCTGGAGTTAGAATAGTAAATTGCACCCCTACACCATCCAACACATTCCCTACTGATGCACCTTCCTGGAGTTAGAATAGTAAATTGTTACCCCTACACCATCCAACACATTCCCTACTGATGCACCTTCCTGGAGTTAGAATAGTAAATTGTTACCCCTACACCATCCAACACATTCCCTACTGGTGCACCTTCCTGGAGTTAGAATAGTAAATTGCACCCCTACACCATCCAACACTTTCCCTACTGCTGCACCTTCCTGGAGTTAGAATAGTAAATTGCACCCCAACACCATCAAACACATTCCCTACTGATGCACCTTCCTGGAGTTAGAATAGTAAATTGTTACCCCTACACCATCCAACACATTTCCTACTGATGCACCTTCCTGGAGTTAGAATAGTAAATTGCACCCCTACTCCATCCAACACTTTCCCTACTGTTGCACCTTCCTGGAGTTAGAATAGTAAATTGCACCCCTACACCATCCAACACATTCCCTACTGATGCACCTTCCTGGAGTTAGAATAGTAAATTGCACCCCTACACCATCCAACACATTCCCTACTGATGCACCTTCCTGGAGTTAGAATAGTAAATTGCACCCCTACACCATCCAACACTTTCCCTACTGCTGCACCTTCCTGGAGTTAGAATAGTAAATTGCACCCCAACACCATCAAACACATTCCCTACTGATGCACCTTCCTGGAGTTAGAATAGTAAATTGCACCCCTACACCATCCAACACTTTCCCTACTGCTGCACCTTCCTGGAGTTAGAATAGTAAATTGCACCCCAACACCATCAAACACATTCCCTACTGATGCACCTTCCTGGAGTTAGAATAGTAATTGTTACCCCTACAGCATGGTACATTTTTAAAACAGCTTCACCTTACAATGTTTGATAAAATTACCTTTTTCTTTCGAAGTTGCTTTTCTTGCTGACTCTTCTTAAGTGGGAATGGCGTGTAGGCTGGAGTAGACACTTATGAGGTGATTGGATTTCGAATGGAAAAATAAATGTCTGGAAAAGTGAAAAAAGAAAAGAATGAGAAAACTGAACGATGTTGAGAAATGCGATTTTACAATTATTTTTTAAAAATTGTATATTTGTTATAAGTTGCATTAGATAACACTTTCCCGAATGCTACACCATCCTTTAGTCATGGAATAAAATTCGGAATTCTGCAAATGTAACCATAATTAAATTGGTTTTTTTTTCAACATTAGCAATGAGATAGCTAGTCTAATATATTGAAGGTTTAGAAAGCATCATGAAAATCGATACCTTGTTTTGTAGAACTTGCTTTTCTGGATGAGGCTTCTGAAGATGATTTGGTCTGTTGGTTCAAGATTTAACGTGTGTGGTGGAAAGAATCTTTCTGTAAGGAATCAAATTTTTGTGTTTTGAAAAAAAAGAGGATAAAAAAAAATTTAACGTTGGTTTGAAATGTAAAATCTGAGTATATTTAAATTAATAATGACATACAATATAACTAATACTACATGACACTGTACTAACCAATGCAGCTTCCTGTGGTTGAAATAGAGATATGTACCCCTACACTATAAAAAAATTTCCTTAATGTTGCACCTTCCTGGAGTAGAAATACTATATTGTTACTCTAAACTATCCATTATTTTTCTAATTTGGTACGTTAGAGGAGTAATAATTGCAAAAGGAAGGATTAAAAATTGTATAGTAAAAATAGTACTGAAAAGGTAACATACCTTTTTCTGTTATTGTTTGTTTTCGTGCCTTCAAGGTTATGCTTGCAGCAGGTTAAAGTTATTTTTTGGTTCAGATGTACTCTGGGAAAAAAAAAAAAAAAAAAAAATTAATGTTCCTTAGCTAACGTTGGTTGGAACAAAAAAAAATACAATTTATAAACAATTTGATATATGACAAAGGAGTATGATTAACAATTGGTGAAAGAAAACATATTACACATTTAATGCATTTTTCTTTAAAAAAAAAAGTTAATCCGATACTATCACTAAATTCCTATAATGCAGAACATTCTAGGACTTTGAATAGAAATAGTTGCCCTAGTAATATGAATCGCTTTTCCAGATGTAGTACCCAACTGAAGTCTTATTAGTAATTGTTACTCCTGCATCATGGTATATTTTCGATTATGATGTAGTGAGATTGAGGTTTAAAAAAAACACACCATTGCCATACATCACTTTAGGTAATTTTTAAAAATATATTTTACAAGTAAAACCATTACAAATAAATTACATTTACCTTCACAATTTTATATGGCAGTCGTTAACGTGGTGGTGATGCTCAATTAGGTATACCAATTGTTGAATCTCAATATATTCCGAGTTTCTGTTTTTGGAAAATAAAATATTTGTTTTAAGTTGGTGTATATTTTTAGTGATAATAAATTAGAAACAGTACATTTTAAAAGTTATTATTAAGAATTTTATTTAAATTTTTTTTGGGTTAAGAAAATATATTTTCCTCAAAACCAACGTTTAAAAATATTATAATGACTTACTAGTAGTTGCTCTATTGTAATGCTTTTACAAATGAATTCCGTGCTCTCTCTGAGGAGGTCGCAGTGGAGGTGACAGAGGGTCAGCTTTTCACGTCTGGTCTCTCTGCTAGTTGATAATCAACTGAGTGCAAAATGGTGTCTTCCTTGTATTTATAAGTTTTACTCTGTGTCACTATTAATTTTTTTAAAAACTGCGTTCGTTGTGTTTTTTTAAATGCTTTGTTTTACTGTGGAAAATGATAATTTAAAAATGCTTTTTTAAAAATATTGTTTTGATTCATTTGCTCCGTTTTGGCATCCATTTTGAAACATGTCTTTTGGTATTGTTTACATAGAAACTGTGGTAGGACAAGTTTTACAAGTGAGATGGTTAAAATGGCGCCTATGTGTATGTGTCTTATGTTTTACTTTGTTTACTTACTTTCCGATCTAATCATGATAAAAATGTCTATGTACTGTTATTTAAATTTTCGTTATTTTTGTAAAACTGTGAAATGTGTGAAAACTGAATTTTATGGGGGATTTTGAGTATTAATTTTAATACTCGAGTATTAATTTTAATACTCGAGTATTAATTTGGTAATGCGTTTCAGTCGATTTACGTACAGTTTTTCTCCACATTTTAATACACTTCCCCACCCTAAAACCCCTAATTTCCCTGCATCCCATGCCAGATTTTATTGAACTTTTAATTTAAAAAAAAAAAAAATCTCGTTGTAATGGTATGCGTTGTAATAGATTTCGTTGTAATAGCACTTTTCAGTATTTTAATAGGTTTTGCGTTGTAAGAGTATTCGTTGTAAAGTAATGCGTTGTAGTAGTACTTGCGTTGTAAAAAATGCGTTGTAAAGGTATGCGTTGTAATAGCATGCGTTGTAACGTCATACATCCAGATAAGTGTTCTCTTTTAACAATATCAGATCTAAGCAAAGAATCTCCTCTGAGCCAACTTCCAGTAGCTTAATTTTGCAGGCCAGAGTAGTCTTAACCCAGATCAATAATCCACAAACTGGGCCGCCAGTTGGGGAGTGCCTGGCCTCACTGCTTAACGTAGTGGACCCCATTATATGTACTTGCTCTGTCGCCCAGGTTTCCTGGAACAGACATATATGGAATCTGTCCACAAATGTAATCCATTCTGGGTCAATTAATTTGGACCTTATTTCCACAACATTCCTTGAGATAATCACCAATTTCTGGTCAGTATTGTTACATCTCTGTAGCGGGCCTTTAGATATAGACTTTACTCTCTTTAGGCCTTGGTTAAGTGCAGGGTAAGTGGGCTGGATAACTGGACTACAGTGTGCTGTTCCATTTAAGATGTTAATACTAGTACCCCAAGACTGAGTGGCAGGGGTCACAGCACAGGCCGTCGTCAATTCAACTGTTTCAGTATTAAGGAGCATATGTATTAAACCAAATTTTATTTGCAAACGCTGCGAATCGCAAAAAAACAGCGTTTGCGAATAAAATTTCGCTATTTCATATGTATGACACACATTCCCAGTGCAAAATAAGAAATCGCAAAATTTATGAATTCTTAGTCTGCGAAACGCCAAATTTGCGAATATCCTTACGAATTCCTAAATTGCGATATTCTCAATTTGCGAAATTCGCAAAATGGATATCGCAAACTAAGAAATCACAAGGACATGTATTAAGAAATCGCTAATTGCGAAATTGCGAAAATCGCAAAATAAGAAATCACAATTAACACCAAATGCATGCAGGTGGTAAACAGGTGCAAGGTACTTAAACCACCCCACAATGCAACAGAACCTTCCACAATGGCAGCACTGTTTGTGATAGCCAGGAGGCTGCGTATTCGGGCTCTTGCACAGAGGAGAATGAGACAGGAACGTATCTTCAGGCTGCGCATCACTCTTTTCCAGCAGACTGAAGAGGACATCCATGACAAGTACAGGCTGCACCCACAGACCATATTGGGCCTGATTGAGGAGCTGAAACCCTATTTGGAGCACCCTACACGCAGGACACAAACAATTCCCACACATGTGCAGGTCCTGTGCTCCCTGCACCTCCTGGCGTCAGGGAGTTTTCAAGGGGTCATAGCGGAGGTTGGCGGGGTGTCACAGAGTGCCCTTTCGCGCTTTTTCCATGCCTTTCTAGATGCAATGCTACAGAGGCTATCACCTCACATATACTTCCCCACCACCCAACAGGCATTACAGCAAACAAAACTTGACTTCTACCAGATTGCACGTTTCCCCCACGTCATTGGCTGCATCGATGGGACCCATGTGGCCATCACACCTCCATCAGCAACTGAATATGTCTACAGAAACCGTAAATGTTACCATTCCCTGAATATACAGATTGTGTGCAACGCAAAGTATATCATCAATGAAATTGTACCCAAATACCCCGGCAGAACACATGACTCTTTCATCTTTAGACACAGTGGAATACACAGGCGTCTGAGTGCTGGAGAGTTTGGGGAGGGATACCTGCTAGGTGAATACATGGCACACATCCATACATCCACTACATCACTGGAGGGGGGGGGGGACATTGACTTACCTATTGTGTCTATTCCTGCAGGTGATAGTGCCTATGCAGTGCGGGACTTCATCCTGACCCTGTATCTGGATCCAGCCAATGCAAGTGAGAGGAGATACAACAGGGCGCACAGATCTACGCGCTGCGTCATTGAGCGTACGTTTGGAATCCTAAAGAGACGGTTCCGGTGCCTGCATAAAAGTGGAGGTGCACTGCAATACAGCCCTGAAACCTGCTGTAAAATCGTGGCAAGCTGTGCAATGCTCCATTACATGGCTATGAGGAAAGGCACCACAATTGATGTGACCGATACAGACACATCGGATGACGATTGCCCTGCTCCCCCTGGCAGACCAGCGTCAGGAGTCGGGGCAGCTGCTGGACGCCAGAGACGGACAGAGATCACACAAAACTACTTCTAGGTGAGTAATGATGACATGAGCCCAAAAATGATTCTAATGTGTGCTGTGTTCATTCACACTACTCAAGCATTCATTGTTGCTGTACCCAGCACATGTTATGCACACAGTGCAGGTACGGCACAAGTAAGTGTTCAATATGCATTGCTGGGTTACATCACCCATTGATGCTAAATTGTCACTGAACAGTTCACCTCCTTCGGTGAGGCATTGGTGCTGTTTGGGTTCCAGGCTGAGTGCCCTCCGTGGTGTTCCTAGGTCCTGCACCCTGTCTGGAACTGCGCCTTCTTGCTTCAGGCAATGTAGGTGTGATGCTACTCCTACTTGAGGTTTCCTCACTCTCGCCATAGACCATGAGAGTAGTGCCACCTGAGTTGGCCGTCTGCATTTGCTCCACTGCACTGGTGACCTGTTCTAGCCCTCTTGCAATGTCCTGACAGCAGTGCGACATTTCCAACTGTATGGTAATGCTGCGACGTGTCAGATTGCTGGTGGTGGTGCAGAGGCGGTTCACGGCCTTAGTGTAATTGTGCAGCCGTGCATTGGCACGTCGGGCAGCCCTGTCACTGGCGTCCTGGTTGTGCCTCAGGGTGTCACAGAGGTCACGTATGGCACCTGCCATGGCCATGATGCCCTCCCCCATGTTGCGCTGATTTTTGTTCAGTCTGCATAGCTGCCTATTGATTGAGTGCAATGATTTACATTGCAGGCGCTGTACCTGCAGCATGCTGTGTTCCAGACCAGAAAATATGGTGTTGTCCGCATCAGTGGCAGTACTGCTCCTGGGCCTTGATCTGCGTCGTTCCAGTGCTAGAATGCTCCGACTTGGTGCTTCCTGACTCGGCATGTGTGACGCACCGTGACTCTCCTCTCTTCTGTCACTGTCCTCCCCTGTGGCCTGTATGTCATCCTCCAATGGAGGCAGTGGGGGCACATGTGTGCGCGTCTTGCGCATGATTTCTGTGTGCTCCGTATCGTCACTGGAGTCTCCATCGTCCTGCTGCTCCTCAGGATGTTCATGCTCTTCTCCCTCTGCACTGTCATCAAGTGCCCTGGATTGTGCTGTGGATGTAAAGGGGACTACATGAGTGTGTGTCATTGTCTGCAATTTGCACTCAATAAAGTTTCTACAGTTTGTCTCGGCTAACTTCTGACACTGTATTATTCCCTTATCCCCGACCCACATGTTGCATTAGATTTCCTATTTCTCATGGACACACTGTCATACATATTACTACAAGTTCCATGATGCATTGCTGGGTGTGCTGTAAGACTTGGACTGGAATGACATTTGTCGTGTATACTTTGCGCATTTGGGGAAGTGTGCATGGGATGGAGATCAGGGCAGATTTATCTTGCTTGCATCTTACCTTGGCTGCTGGATGCAGGGTCGGAGCTGTCAATGTCAGCCACACCACCGATGCTCTCAGGCAAGAGGGTGGACTCCACAAGCTCCTCGTGGGGTGTTGGCTCTGCTGCTGTGGATGGTCCTCCCCCGGTATTGTTTGCATCCTTGAGTCTGGCACTCACCCTCTCCTTCGACCTTTGCCGCATGTCGTACCATCGCTTGCGCAATTCCTCGACAGTGCGATGTGTTACACCCACAGCATTCACTTTCTGTTGTATCTCCAGCCAGATCTTTCGTTTTCTTGCTTCTGGGACTCGCAGTGCCTTTTTCCCAAAGTGGAACTCATGGCTGCAAACCATCTCCTCTATGAGGACCTCCTGCTCCTTGTCAGAGAATTTGTGCTTCCTCTTTCTCTTCTCAGCCTCCTTGCCCTCATGTTGCTTGTGGGACTCCATTGGGGTTTGTTCTCTCCTGGGATGCCTCTCTCCAAACAGCCTCTGGGTGTGGCTCAGGTAAGCAGGTGCAAGAAATCACTCCCACTTCCTGGTTGTGATGTCATCAGGCTGCACCTGTATGGCAGATTCCCGCTTTTGCGATTTCTTAATTTGCGAATTTCGCAATTAAGGAATCGCAAATCATGTTTCTGAGACTTTTTTGCGATTATTAAGAAATCGCCAAACATTAGCGATTTTTTATTTACATCCCGATTTGCGAATCTCAAACTGCAAATCGCAAAATATCGCAATTTGAGATTCGCAAAACGGGAGTTTCATACATATGCCCCTTAGGCAGTATAGGGTGTCCAGGTCAGTGAGTGCTTGGTATCTATTGCTAGTTTAGAGATGAAAATGCTTGTGTCTCAACATCGGTTTCTGGGCAATGTGTGCATGTTTTGGGACAATTGGACCAATGGGTTTAAGATGCCTATAAAAAAGCCAAGTGGCACACTCTCAGTCCCTTGCCCTAAGCCCCGACATGGTGATTTCTTGTAGCTTCTTAGCAAATGCCCTGCAAGGGCAGGGGATCTGCAGTTAATAACTACAGAGTCTCCATTTGAAGTCTTCCATAGAGGACCAAGCCAGTTTACTTTTTTACAAGCAGAATATCATGATAGTTTGTGTTGGAAAAATGTGTGTGTTTGGGATAACCAGTAGCAAACTTTATTTTTAAGCTGGCTAGTGGTTTCCTTAGAGGTGCCCTGGAATCTGGGGACACTAGTTAGGATTGCCACATATGGGCAGCACTCTGGAGGAAGGTGTAAGGTCACCTCGTTAGCATGGTCATTTCTGACAGTAGAGTCATCAGTTTGGGGAGGAGGCTTCTAGTGTGTTCAGGTTTGCTCCCATTAAGTGTAGAACTACATATGGTAGACCCAGAGGTATTAGCAGATTGCCTATCCCCAGCCAGGTCAATTCTCTAGCTTTGGGCAGGGCTGCACCCATGTCATAAACATTTATTTGAGAGGTGGACATGTACAAAGGTTGATTTGAATTACTACTGTGGCTCCCCACCCAGGAATTGAATTTCCCGCAATGTGGTGCCCCCCTATATCAGGGCTTTTAGATCGTAAATGCCCATTTGGCCCGGACCCAGATATTAAGCAGGCGAGAAACGTCTGGATAAATCCCACACTTGTCTCCAGTTTATCAAGCCTGTCCAATATTGGCAAGAAATCTTTTGATATTGTTTTTTCAAGGTGAGTCATTAAAGTCTCATTGTCTTGCAATGATAAGCCTGTGGGGTCGGGAGATATCAAATGAGAATCTAATACCGTTGGGACTACTTGCTTTGGGCCGCTATGCACCTCAGATATTGATTCCTGAGTCTTTTTCTTAGATCTGGTGTTTACAAACAATAAGGGCTCCGGTGTTTCACCTTCTTCTTCCTTTTTACTGGAGGACCATATGACGGAGATACCAGGGGTTGAGACAAAGACCGCTCAGAGGGAGATGGTTCTAATTTATTTGATCACTAACACTATTCCCTGGTTTAGTGTCCCCTGTCAACCTGTTCTGTACTTGATCCAAGTTGGTGGCTGCAGTAAAGCCCCCCTCCTAGGATAGACGACGTTCAGCAACTAGGATTTCCTTATCTATAGCCTTGGCAGCTCGTGAGAGAAAACAGTCAAGGCCTGAGTTATGGAGGGACTTAGAAGTATTCTCGCTGTCTCCCATTTGCTTTAGTTTTGCAATTACTTAAAAATCAAACAGCACTATGTAAAAAATTGATTAGATGCACTGGGACCAAAATGGAATTCCAATATCCAGTATCCAAAGCCAAGAGGGAAGGCCCAGCCCAGGTTCTTCCGGGCACTGACAGGCGTGGACTGGTTCGCCCTTGGCCCAGGCTTTGCCCGGGCACGTCCCACTCTGCAGCAGACCCAAGCTACATTTAAGCACCTCCTGGAGCGGGGCAACAGCGTTGGTGGCAGCGGCCGCATTGCAATGTGGGGAAATGGGACCCCCTGCCTCTCTCCACCTGGGTGTGCCTGCTGGCGGCGGGTATGATGGGCTTCTGCGCTGAGGGAGCCCAAGCTGGATTCATGCACCTTCTGGCGCGAGGCAACAGTGTTGGTGGCAGCGGCTGCATATCAAGTTGGGGGATGGATCCCCCTGCCTCTCTCCACCTGGGTGCGCCTGCTGGCAGCGGCTATGATGGGGTCCTCCACTGTGGGAGCCCCAAACTGGATTTAAATACCTCTTGGCATGGGGCGACAGCGTTGGTGGCAGTAGCCGCATTGCAAGGTGGGGGATGAAGTCCCCTGGCTCTCTCCACCTGACTGTGCCTGCTGGCGGCAGCTATGACGGGCTCCCCTGCTGCACCTCTTCAACTAATTCATCCAGGTTATCTCAAGAGATTAAATTACTCGTAACTGATTCTGAAGTTTTTGATCCCCAGCTAGTTACCCCTAATTTTCTGGGGGGAATGTATAGCTGCTCTTTACCATCTTGTGGCTATTTTTCAGTGCTGCACCCAGAGATCACTTTGAAAACCGGTGAGAAGTGTCTGTCTTTCGTGCCTAGTATTTTTATGTATGTTTCATTCTTACTATTTCACCACACCTCTCTTTTTCACAAAATCTCCTGATGAACCACCTTTTAAGTGGTCTAGGTGGAAAAATTATTTACTTACTCCTCAAGGTCTGTGGTAATAATTGAAAACCAGAAAGTAAAATTTGACTCTTAAAACACTGTCTATGTGCTCAATGGCAAGGTGACTTTGATCCGTTAACTGCTTTCAATGATGAAAATGAAGAAAGTCTAGATGAATATGTTTACATAAAATATTTAGATAAACATTATCCACCAAAGTTAGTCCATTTTTGGAAAGGTACTATTTTGTGTGTGCAAAGAATGTGTGAGTGTACAATGGATGGTCTCTGCTCTTAGGAAACTTGTATCTTAATGCACATGTTGTAACAACTGGTGCAAGAATTTGGGGTTAAATAATGATTCGACGTAGCAATAACAAACTAAGATATTACCTCTCACTCAAGTGTGAATAAGTTAGTTGTTGCTAAAAGGAGGGAACCTCGAGCTGGACACCCCACGAGCGACGTCAGACCACTGCTTGCTGGAGTTTCTGTGTTCAGGGACTTTAGCGTCTCGTGTCAGCATGTCAGCAAGGACGTTTCATTTCTCTTCTAGTTTGCCCAGTAAAGAGGTGGTGCTAATATACCTGAGAGGTGCCCTTAGGGGTTCTACCTCGATGTGTCATGGCACTATGGACATGTCGGCCGAGGATGTCGATAGTGGTGAACGTTATACAGAGTTATTATGCAGAAGATGGTAATACTGTTGTGATACTGAGAATCCTCATGCATAATAAATGAGGCTACGTTTTGGAGAAAACCACACATTTATGAAGCACCTAACTAGGTAAAAGGTCAGCACCAGAACCATTAAACAGAACAATGATAGGTCAAATGTAGGTAAAAGGTTGTGCACATAACTAGGCCTATATTGGGGTTCATAACACCCACTCCTCATCCAACTGGACAACAAAGTAACAAATGCTAAAATATGCCTGTTTAAAAAGCATAAAAGACATTGCTAAAATAAGAATATAAAAATTATGTCAAAAGTTTTTAAAAAGCTCTATAAGTCCTCCAAATAGTCAATATACTCCTAGGCCAACTGAGCGTGACAAAAGTCACAGTGCTCAGTGAGAGCAAAAGAGAAAAGAAAACAAAAATAACGTTTTTGAAATTGTTTTATGAAAAAGGCCAATTTGTTCCCAGCACAAGGAGAGCCAAATGTTTATGAGTCCAAAGTGAGATACGCAACATGACTGCTGCTTGCCTTTGCATATGATGGTCCCTTTAACACCTCTTGGATCAGGTCAATGGAGCAAAGGTGTTCTTCTCTGGTTCCCACAGCCGATGCTGAGAAAGTACTTGATGTCTGTAAGCCTGATACAGAGCCAGTATCTTTTCCGAAAAGAGCTGAAGCTTCCTTTGGTGGCTCTAAGAATGTCGACATCAGGATTGGAATACGCTGAGGACACTGTACTACATGGACCTTTAATGCAGTACATCCATGTCCAGAGGCTCAACTGATGAAAGTGTTAGACAGATGTCCAACGTACATTTGTGTCAGCAGAATAAGCAGTGGAGTACAGGCAAGATGCAGTCAACCCAGACTGATCTGAATGACAGAAACCAATGCTCGCTTAGCTCTTGAAGTCGAGGTGTGTCCAGATGGAGTACCATGCGTTCATGGCAACATCGCTCCAAGAGTGCTTTTTCCATCTCTTTGGAATTTGGGTCGTCCATTGCATAGAAGGAAAATTAAAACCAGGATATCCCCTACAAGTTGTAGGGTCAGTGAAAGCCCTCCAAAAATACTTCCCAACACAGAGTGTAGTAATGATTGAATTACTCCGAAGATCGTCTGAAAGGTGCTTATTAGCCTAGAACCTATGTTCTTAAATAGGTATACGATCTCACTCATATCAGACATCAAATTCAAATTCAAATGTAAAAATGATTTATGGTTTTAGTTCATTAAAACCGCAACAATGTGCTTTAGTTAATTATTCTAAGGTTTAAAAGAATCATTTTTTTTAAAGCATCAATTGATTCAAAGTGCATTGATTACACAGTTCATTTATGCGTATCAAAAGGTGACAGAGAAAGGAGTAAAAATCATGCCAACATAGCCTGTTTTGTGAGGTACAGTCTCCAGTGATTGGGCTTTTTGAGATATTTATGCAGCACCATAACAACGAGTTAAGACTGGAAGAGGGCCATTGTAGAGAGCGTGACCTCCAATTTGCTATTCTGCAACTCCCTTTAGGCCAGATTTTACAAATTTTTCATACAGGGTTAAAAATCTTACCAGATTATATTTGAGCTACTTATATTCAAATGGTTTTTTGGTAACCAAAAGCAATATGGCTTTAGGTTAGGACAGACGCAGAATACATGTATTACATCCTGCTTCAAAGCTCCACAAAGACTGCATGCTTTTGGGCCTTTATATTGCCTGCTTGTTTGTTCAGCATTTGATGGAACTGAGCCAAGATTTAGTGCAAAGAACTTTGTTTTTAAGTATGGGGCATATGGTTGATCTAAATAAATTGACGGTTGCAATTTGGTATATGATTGCAGAATCATCCATGCGTGGGATCTCTCACTCAAACTTGTTTTGTCCTCCATTAGTGAGTGCTTCACAGCTGCTTTCTTTAGCATTTGCTGAAAGGAAGAGAATGGAAGATTCAATTGCCAAAGATTTGCCAAAGATTTGTAGTTTTTGTAAGTTTTAAGGATGATCGTAAGAACTTAGTGAAGGCAGAGTGAGGATCATTATCTAGAGCCCGCTATAGTACATTATTAATTGGATTTTGCTGATTTGACCACATTTTGTACCATGTTTTAATAGTTATGGATCATCTTTGCACATGCTCCTGCTGCGACCCGAACTCTAACCTCACCTGGACTAGGGAGCAATTACGGGATAAAGAAAATACTTTCTTATAAGCTTTTGTTTGTAAGGTGTCCAAAGTAGCTGCATCTTTCCCATGCTGGATTTTGCTTGCATATGCCACTGTGGGGAGGAGTTTGGCTTTATTAACTGCTAACAGTGGAGTGAGCGATGGACCTTTCCGGTTCCTTGCCATTGAACAGAAGGCAAATATTGGCCCATTTCCTTTTTTCATTTGCATCTCATTATGGTTTTAAAAAGACAATTGATTATCCATAAGCACTCCCAGATACTAGTAGGTGCTAACTACTTCCAGGTCTATATAGCCAATTAGAAATTGGCGATATTTCCAAGCACAACAACTTATAATCATAGCCTTTGTTTTTGAAATATTAATTTCCATCAAGTTTCAAATTGCGCCAGTACATTAATTGCCCTTTGTAGCCCTATTTGTGTCTGGCTTAGTAGCACTATGTCGTCTGCATAAGATGGATGGGTGATGGGCAATATGCTAAGACGTGGTGCATCTGAAATCACCTCATATAGCTTTGGGGAGAGATCGGACATGAAAAGATTGAACAGGTGTGGGGCCAAAACACACCCTTGCTTTAAACCAGCACTTGTATAGATCTTCTTAGTGAGCTTGTTCCCATCGGCAAACTTGACTTGGAGCTAGGTATTTGTATATAGTAGCTGTATGGCTCTTAGTATTGTTTCCGGGAGTCCCCATTGCTCTAATTCATCCCAGAGAAAACCTCTGTTTACTTGATCAAATGACGCTTTAAAGTCTATAAAGCATAGGCTTTTTTGTTGTCGTAAACTTTTATCTGCGATTAAACCTAGGACAAGAAGGTTTGTGATAGTGCCCACGCCTTTGCGGAATCCCAACTGGTTAAGAGGAATTGTATTATTGGTCTCTGACCAGTCCAGCAGGTCTGATAAAATCAGAGATGCATAGTATTTGGATTCTGTATCAAATAAGGCGATTATTTGGTATTTGGCTGTGTCTGTGCGGTCCCCTCCTTTATATACTGGGTTAATTATTGATCCTCTCCAACTCTCTGGCAGGCTATTTAAGTTGCCCACCTCTTGGAAGAGACGAGACAACAGGACCGCCCAAAAGTTAGGTCCTGTTTGTAGATTTATTGTGGGATCCCATTTGGCCCTGGGACGCCATCTCATCTGCCTGCCTGTATCACCTTGGCTGTTTGTTCTACTGTGTATTGAGGAACTGCGGTCTTGTTGCCTTCATGACATTTGAAATCTTTGCTGGAACTTTGGGTTTCCTAACCGTTGTTTGTAGTGGGTCTAAATGTAGTTTTTGTCCTGCTGCTTCAACTAGTATAGCCGGTGTAGTCAGGCTTATTGAGCATGGGTGAATCAATGAATTGCAGACTTTAGTGCAGGGGTATTTAGATTTTTCCACATCTTTAACCCTTCTACCTGGCGTGATGCAGAAGGTTGAGGTTATGTATGTTATCCAGGCCAGCTCAGTTACACAGGTGGTATTTATTACTGGTTTTGGTCTCTTAAGTCCATTCACTAATTCCCAAAAAGCTCTTGTGTTTGATCTTTTGACGTTGAACAAAATTTGATCTTTTTGTCTTCCCAAATTCGTTCTTATATTTCCTCCTCAGCTTTTTATTTGATCCCAAGTGGCTTCCGGCACTGTGGTCACCCTTGTCTGTTCTATTCTTCTTCTTTGTTCAGTTCTTAGATTTGTTGCTGTTTTACTCAGAGGCCTGTCCTGGTCGCATACAGTGGGGCTTCGATAGTAGGTTTGCAAAAATTCCTTCAGTAGTGTTGTTAGGAATGTGATTCAAACTTCTGTCAGTAAACCTTCCCATGCACCAGGGTTATGATCAGTTCCATTGCCCTTGAGGAGATTTTTGGCAGGGAGTTGTTTGTCCATCTTAGACTTTTTAGGTTAAACGATGTTAGTGATCCTAGTTCAGGTGACACTATTGAATGTCTAGTTAGAGAAGTAGCCAGCACAAGATGTTGAGCTGAATGGTCACTTTCAGTAGTATATTTGATTGAAAATTCCTTTATTTGTTCAAGTAGTGGTAGGGTAAAAATAGTGTACTCTATGATGGATCTCACCCTAGGGCCATGATAAGTGCACGTCAGGGGTTTATCTTGATCAAATCTTCTGTTCGGTACCCGCAGCCCTAGATTTTCCAGGTCTACTACCAGTTTCTAGCTTTTTACATCATGGTATTTGTGCACTGGACGATATTGGGGTTGCACTGCCCATATTGTATTTGCTGTTAATATATCCTCATCCTCGTCCGGTGTGTGTATTAGGTTTGAATTAAAATTGCCGGTTACTATTATGTCCCAAGCTGGGTATTCAAACCTTATTTCTTCTATTGCTCTTATCTCTTTATTGAATATGATTTATTTAGTTTCACGCATCAGATTAGCGTCCACATTAAAGAGGACACTGGTGCTTGACGTATTATTAGCTCCCCAATCCATTTTTATTATTTGCATGTCTGCCGTGGTGGTCGGCATTTGGGTAGAAGTAGTGTTTAGTGCCATGGAAATGTAGAGAGCCAGACAACCCTTTGGTCTGCCATAAAGCTGTGGTCTTATGGCTTTTTCAAAGTAAAGAATTTATCCTGTAACCTGTATTGGGGTTGTCAGCCCTGTTTCTTGGAGGGCTATTATTTCATACTTCTTCCAGCAGTCTGGAAATGCGTAATCCCACAATTATTGATTTGCGCCTGCTGTATTCCATGATAAAAGGCTTATTAATGATCCCTGGGCTGTTGGGTTTTTTTTTATATTGCATACTTGTCTAATGCCATTTCTGGCTCCATCAGTTTCTTGGTGCATTTTCCCTTGTAGATTTAGGTTTAACCCAATCATGCCTTGGTTACCTAAAGCATTTTGTAGAACTGAGGGAAATCAGGTTGCGGTGGAATCATCCTGTTTCATCTTTTGCCGGTCAAGCAGTGGCAAAGGGTAACATTGTTTTTTGGGAACTGAAAGTTTGATACCCCATGCTTCGAAATGGGGTGTGGCAGTTAATATTAATGAGGAGATCTCTGCTGTCCTCCAGGTTAAGAGAGTTGTTTCATTTTGATTATTTGTTCCTTGATTGACAAACTCGACGGCTAGCAAGTCCAGAGAGGACAAATGATTTAGTGCTGGTATGGCTCCAAATAGATTTAAAATATTTCCTCTGTTCAGGTAGTCTTATAATCCCCATGACATGTATTGGGGTATTAGGAGTATCTGATTAGACATTATCCTATGGGACTCATTATCTCTAATGCAGTGAGTGGGAACTTCATGTTGGCATTTCTGATCATTGCCATTTGCCCTGGAGTTGCCTAGATTGACATTTATCAATATTGTCTTGAGATGTTCTTTATTGTGCTGATTACACTTCTGTAGCACAACCTCCCATTCTCCTCTGGTTGAGCTGCTGCTGTTTTTTGATAGTGCAAGGGCCATTGTCATTGTTTTATTTTTCACTTGTCTTTCTTCCTTTGCTCACTTTTTTTCTGTGCGAGTTGTGGAATATTTGAGTTTTCTTCATATGGGTTTACCATACTCTCAATCAACCATTCTGTGTCTTCTGTGAGGTTTCTTTTTTCTTTTTGCGTTATCTCCATCCGTAGACCTCCAGTAAGATACTTCTATTTGGGTTTGATTAGGTCTTGTACTCCCTTTGGTTCCCCTACCGGCGTATCTGATAGGTTTGAAGTCCTAAGAAGCTCATTAGAGTTCAAAGAGTCTTCTTTTATTTCTTGGTGTATTACCGATATAATTTAATTTTGTTTTTTGTTCTTGAAGTCAAAGATGGGAAAAAGCTTGGTCACCTGTTGTTTTGCCCTATTGTTGGACTGTTGGCTCTTTCTCGGCTTCCTTGCTCGCTTTCTTTGCCTTTTCATTTGAGGAAGGAGAGGTATGTTGGGTTGATCATTTTGGGCATTTACTTGCTGTTGGGTAGAAGGATGACTCGTGGCTACTAAAGGGTTGGCTAATGAGGCTGGTAGTGTTCTAGTAGCAGCTGTAATCATCTGATCTATTTTGCCTCTTGCTGCATGCTTGGGATGGGCTTGCTTAATATTGACTGAGGGATTAGCTGATAGAACTGGAAATTCGTCAGTGCCTTTCTTTGCTGACACTTGCAATGGTTGCACTGTCCGGGGCACATTTGAGGCGATTGTGGGAATTATATTTTTCCCCCTTGGTGATGTGACACACAGCCATATTAGGTTGTGCTGGAATTTTATTAAAACACTTGCCCTCTTGCAATATAGACCTTAAAATTGTTGGAACTTCACTGAGTATATTAATTGTTTGTCCACACGCACAGTTGATTACTCGCTGAGGAGTTGATATAATACTGTTTTTTATTTTAAATTCCGTTAGTATATCAAGTTTTGAATTTATACATGTTTGTCTGACAGCATGTTTAAAATGCTAATTGAAGTTTGAAAGGTATTTGTTATGGTGAGCTGTAGATTTGCCTCCTCATCTGTTCTTGTGTTAAATTTATCCTCCTTGGACTTTGGCTGGAAAATATGAGTTGGCACCCCAGGGTTGCTGTCATTTGCTAGACTGTCAATGCTATGCGCCAACATTAATTTGCTTTGATGTTCATCATATGCTTCAATTTTATTATCTGGCTTATTGTCATCATCATTTAGGCACTCTGAGGTGCTAGATATTTCGATTATTGTTTGCTGTCATGGTTTTCTGTTTCGGTGTTGGTTGACTTGCCAGCTCTTCTGATCTTATTTTAGGGTTATCCTCCTACTTTGTGGCATTGTAGACAATATTGAAATTGGAATGTTATTACTGGCAATGTTATATAGCCATTGAATAAACATTCTCAGCCTCTGTGAAAGGTAATTTGTTCAATTTGTTCAATCTTTCTTTGTGCCATTGTTGTCTGCCTTTCTGTTAAGCAAGGAACAGTGACGTACTCTTAATATATAGCCAGGGCACGGAACCAGAGCTTAATGATTGTAGTGTTCAGCTTAATAATAGGTAGGATCGTAACTGCGACTGCCCATTATGTAGGATGGACAGATCCTGTTGTATTATATCTATTGCAGAAGACACAATGTTGCCCAGTGAATACATCCTAGATGTTAGTGTGGTCATATCATTGTCGACTACTGCCAAAGCCTTCTCTGGGTTAACCCTATCAATGTCATGCAATCTCTACACAGCTTCCTGTTGGGAGATTTTCCATACTTCATTGTAAATAGCATATAAGAAGCGTTTACGACGTGGTTTCCGGTGACCTAGTAAAAAATCCCTTAGGTCCAGGTAATCTGAAAATAAGGACAAATGTTTTTTTACCTGGGACAGTGTCGAGGTTCTCAGCCATTCTAGGGATAACTTCCCAACTCTGTAGGATGTCACCAACCCCGGATGTTCTCATTGTACATAGCGTTGGTCATATCTATGGATACCAAACCCTTGGGTGGTACCCTTTAATCATTATTGACACCTATTTGTGTTGATAGGCCAAACCAACCATCCATTCCAACTGGGGTCTGAAGATTTGGTATGAACCCTCCTGTATAACATTTTCTAGTATATCCTCACTATGTTGTGTAAAGTGTTGCCCACCCTCCAAGTGTGAAGGCAAAGGAATCCGAGGTCTGTTCAAGTCCTTGATGTTGGCTAATGCAAGACAGGAAGTCTGTTGCACTGTGTTGTTCAGGAAGATAATCTACTCTGATATGAAAAATGCTCTAAATAATGCCTAATTTCCCAGAAACTGCCAATCTTTAGTCCCCCAGACAGATTTTGTGACTACGGTGTCCCTCCAAAAGTCAGAACCTTGTAAAGACAGATGGGAAATAAAGGAAGCAGAGTATGTCTGTTTCATATTAGTGAGCATATTTTTCTTTGCAGGTGTAGGTGCAACCTTATGATAACATGAGGTCGGGTCTGAACTGTTAAACCCAGAAAAATCGCAAACTTTTGTGCACCTTTTGGTGGTGTTGGGCAAAGTTCCAATTGATGGTAAGTGAAAATATATTACTTGGGATACTTACTTTGTGGAGGAAGTGATGACCATAGTGTTGGTAAACATACATGGAATCAAAATCAGATGCATCATCATCCAGTTTAGGGAATATAGCAGATAGTTCTAAATCAGACAGCATACTATTCACAGTTTCAAAGTCCCAATCATCAGAGAATCTACTGGAGTTGATGATATAATTCAAAGAATATTTTAAATACTTATAGTATTTTCAAAAGTTCAGTGGGACCAAATACATCATATGAAATCCTATCCCATACTATTCCTTCAGGAATCGGAACTGCTGTAATGTTCACAAAGGGCAGGTCTCATCGTTCACAATGAGATATATATATGTTGTTTCAGGACCAAGCTCACATGTTGTACTGCAGAGAGTGCGGGGAGATAGTGTCCATTGGGGAGCAGGAAAAAGACAGTCACTATACCTATCCAAAGGACTAGGAACAGCAGACCAAGTGTAATCCAGAGCTCTAGCCAAGGAGAAACAAAGGAAGTCTTTTTTTCAGCCAAAGATAGAGTTCATGTATTTTTTTCTTTATGGGATGCAGAGGCTGGTGATGACACAGGTTCTCTATGATCCAGAAGGTATAAAAATTAATGAAGTAGCCTGATGCTGTATGATCTATCTATGGTAACTCAGCAGATTTCATTCAACTGACCGATGAATCGTTATGAGACACATTTCGATACATGTTGGTATTAGGCCAACTTGAGATCTGTGTTTGATTTGTGTTTTGTAGCTGTTCAATTTCAACAGGTACAAGTTCCATTCCCTTGTTGGCAATTCCACTATTTCGTATAGTAGAATCTTCAAACGTTATTAGTCTTTCTGTCTGTACTTCCTGTATGGTAGTGAGAGGAGATTGATGACTACCAAGGAACCCACGTGGCATGCTATTCAGTATCGGCCTCATAATGTGGTTTGATCAGATCAATGGAGAAAGATCTGATTTCCTTCCTGCTAGCAAGAGGCTGTAGAAGTACTGTTCTTGTTCCTTCAACAGCCAGGACAGGGGCTCCGTAAAATGGCTCAAATTCTTTGTTGTCCACAATCTTTTCTCTGACCAGGTCCCCCATCTTCGGGACCAAGGCAGGTCTTGCTGAACTAACTTTTACTTCCCTGGTGGTGGTGTACTTTACTTGGACGTTGCTTTGTAATGTCTGGAATTAATTGAGTTCCTGAAAATAGCCAAATGATAATTGATGTCAAATGCTTTTTCACCTGCCACTATCCTGCCACAATCAAGGTTGGGTACCAACATTCTCATCCCAAACAGGACCTCATATGGAGTACGACCTCCTATGGAACTTCTTGGCATGTTATTTTGTACCCTTTGGACCCCGCATAGGTGTTTGACCCAACTGCCAAGAGCCTAATACCCTGGCTGTCAAAAACTGCTTAGACCTCCACAATCAAATTTCCCTTAGGATGATACAGAGAGGAGTACCGCAATGCCACCCAAACTTCCTATGGCTTCCTTTTAAGCCAGAGAGTTAAACATGGGGCTACAGTCAGAATGTAATGTGCCAATTGCGTATGTCCATATAAAAACTCGCAAATCCTTTATAAAAGTTAAAGTGTCAGCCGAGCACTGGGGCTAAACCTACAGGAATCTAGAGCAAGAATCCAGTGCTACCAGATGTATTTGTAAGCCCCATCAGATTGTAAGGGGATGCAGTGGTCCAATAGACACATGCAAGAGGTCTGATATCAATAGTGGTGTTTGTGGTACGGTAGAACCCTTCATCTGCTAAAAACTGAAACTGTTGCAGTGATACCTGCCTGTGCTGAGCCCAGACTCTCATGTGCAGCTAGTATTAAACCTAATCTGTGATCCATATTTGGTATTACTTTATCCCTAACTCCTGGAACTTAAGCATACAGTATATCTTGCACATCTAACTTGTAGGAGTACTTGAGTGGAAAACCTTTTGGCAAGGCTGAGCTGTTTTTACACTAAGTGATGACAGCTACCATTATCGGTCCATCTATCCTCATGCTAGAACGAGTGATTGCAACAACGGCAGCAGTTTGCACTGTCGCCTTGATGGCTTCATCAGCCAATGAATTCCTTTCTTCAACATGCACGCCACCATGCAGTCGAATCATCGTATGAATCATGTGAGCCCGTGGCAAGCCTTTTTTCAGCTCTGCCACTTGCTCCCAGAGTAATTTGTGCTTTATTGTACAACCTTTTGAACCTTTAAACCCATTCTGACCGAATATACCGAAAGTCTTAAAATTAGGATTTTTCTCAATTTAGTAGTAGTAAAGTTAGGACTCCTGACTTTAGGACTCCTAAATGCCTTCTGTGAATACCAAAAGCCTTAAAATTAGGATTTTTCTCAGTTTAGTAGTAGCAAAGTTAGGAGTACTAGCTTTAGGACTCCTAAACTGAGAAAAATCCAAATTTTAAGACTTTCGGTAGGAGTCCTAAAGTTAGGAGTCCTAACTTTAATACTACTAAATTGAGAAAAATCCCAATTTTAAGGCTTTTGGTATTCACAGAAGGCATTTAGGAGTCCTAAAGTTAGGACTCCTAACTTCTGTGAATACCGAAATGAGTAAGTGCCTTCTGTGAATAACAAAACTGAGAAAAATCCAAATTTTAAGACTTTCGGTAGGAGTCCTAACGTTAGGAGTCCTAACTTTAATACTACTAAATTGAGAAAAATCCTAATTTTAAGGCTTTTGGTATTCACAGAAGGCATTTAGGAGTCCTAAAGTTAGGACTCCTAACTTCTGTGAATACCGAAATGAGTAAGTGCCTTCTGTGAATACCAAAATGAGTAAGTGCCTTCTGTGAATACCAAAATGGTAGTAAGTTTAGGATTTTGTCTTAAGTTAGTTCTGTGAATCGGGCCCTCTGTCTACATGTTGGTGGGACGGAAGTTACCGTCCCACATATGACCCTTACCAATCGCACATGGTGCGCTATATTGCTGCTTACTTCCTACGGCAGGCTGTGCTAAACCCTCAGTGTAACTAATGTATTCATACTGATCTAGAGGCATTATCTCATTCGGGGGAGGATAGTCTGATTCATACTGCAGAAATTCTTGTGTTTTTAATGTAGAATGTAGAATCAAATTTGTAGTCTACATCTGTTGCAGTGATAGAATTAGCCCATTGCATCCATTGCGGATGCAGTACTTTTGTGTTTGGGATGCTTGCTTTTAGTTAGAGCCTCTAAGGTTGGGACTGGAGTTATGAAAATTATTCATTTCCCTGAGCCAGTGCTCTTTCTCTCACTACAGCAGTCTGTACTGCTGTTAAAAAAAAATGCAGTAGATGCAAAGCGCATTCCAGCATTTGTGTACAAATGAGATTTGTATGCAATGGGTACAGTTTTGCCTTCATTGAGCCTCAATTACACAGATCACCAAATTCATAGTGTTGACACAGGGGTTTAAGTTTTAGGAAGCTATAATGTCAGCTTGTAGGAAATGAAGAATTTCTGTATGTTCCTGTGTACAACGTCAAACTGAAAAGTCAGGTCTAATTAAATCATAGAACTGTTTTACTTTTTCGGTGTAATCTAAAATGTATTTTCTGCCAAAACTTTGGAATCCTAAAATGGGCTGTTGATTTTTCAGAGTCTTTGGAGGTTGGATCAGTGCACATTTCTCTAAAAAATTAGCTGCTAGGCTTTTCCCATTGACTTGAGAGCTCATGTACTAAAAATAGGACATTGAGGAAGGCATTTTTGTTTTTTAATGTTAAATTCGTAGCCCTCGGAGGCAAACCCCAAATGATCCAATAATTCATCATCCGTCAAATAATTATTGTCTATATAGGACAATGCCTCCTCATCAAAGTTTTGAAGTAGCTCTGATACTCTTGCTGAGAATAACCCTGGGCTATTCTTATACCATTGGGGCAATCTACAAAATTGACGTTGACAGCCAAGGGCTGAAAATGCTGTCAAATATCCACTCTCAGACATTATATTACGGCAAAAGAATCCATTTGAGATATTTAGTCGTTTTGTAGTTTTTTCTGCACAATGTTATTCATTAATGTGGCACAGTGTGCATTCTGTTCTTCAAATGTTTTCATGCAAGTGTTCAAATGCCTGTAGTCTTAAACTAAATGGTATGAATTGTCGATTTTATTACTGGAAGCAAAGGATTATTCATAGATGAGGTGCAACTCTCTATTACTCCTTGGAATTCAAGTTGATCTAAGATCTTTCTGCGCTGTTTTTTCACGTCATGTTTTATTGGGTACTGTCTCTGTGGAGTTGGAGTATTTTTTACTGGGATTACATGATGAGATGACTCAGTATCCCATCCTACACGATTGTGGTGTAATGAAGGAGCTAGTTCTACCATCCACTCCTGCACATATGAATGTTTGAGTGATTCTGGAATGAGGTCGGAGAAAGTCAGTAAGATTACAGTTTCTCCTTTTTGGCAGTCCATGATGAACTCAGGTAGCCAAACATTTTCAGCCAAAAGGATATCATATCCTTATATCAAGTTTTCCCAAAAGAGACCTTTCACTTTCTTCAGTATGTCACCCTAGATATAACTGATGTGGGATGCTTATCCTCGTATCAGGTGTCTCCACCATGATATGTTTATTCAACGCCGCTGTCACCAGAAATTCCATCAGGATCTGGCGAGCTGTTGTTACTTCTGCTGCGCTGTCTAGCATTGTCAGAGTCCATTCCACGTTCAGAAGCTGAGTCCTTAGTATCCTTGGCATTTCTTACTTTAAGATCAGCTATTTTCTTCTTTTTAAATTGAGGTTTTCATTTTGGTTTATGTTCTTTTTTGATAATATAGTCTGAAGTGCGAAGTGTGTCTCTTTGCTTGACTCGCTCTTCTAATCTGCGTTCTGACCGCCCTTCCCTCTCTGAGCTTTTTGATAAACCCTGAAAAAAAAGAGAGGAACATGTATCAGTATGCTGATACCTATCAGGCTTTTTAATATTGTTACGGTTTATAAGGTTATTCTTCCTGTCTAATAGTAGCTGTTGAGGAGACCGACCTCATGATTGAGATGCATTCTGCCTATTTTTTTATTGATTTTTATCGCATTTCTTTTTTGAAGAATCGGGTGCTTGCTTATAGTTATTTTTTTCAGTATCACCGATTAATTGTGGTTTCATAGGTCTAGCCCCCATATTATCTCTACCCAGCGAAGCATGTCTCTTCGATAATTTTAGATAATTTACGCTCCTACTGTGCAGAAGTGCATTCCCTCAGGTGTTGGTGGATAGCCACCACTGCTGCCTCCCCTTTTTTGTTAGCTAACATAATTGTTGAAATTGCCTATCAATTGCTTTCCCAAGTCCAGGGCAGAGTCTGCCCAATACTCATTCTGTATTTGGTTCAATTCTTCTGGTATGATCGCTATTGAGGGGGTACCATGTGTTCTAGTATAAACGGCAGCAAAAACTGTACCCCACATGGTGCAGTCCACTATTGGGGGGATATTCCCATGGGCAAGCACATTTTCAGTATTCAGTAGTCTTCTTGTGGGCCTGTGTGTAGAAACTGCCTAAGCTGTGCGATTTTCTGTGCTATCCAGAATGGCTTTTGCTTATGTTTATTTGGCATTCTTCCAATTATCGCTTTCAGTGCTTCTTGGGTGATTTCAGTTGTAGTCCCTTGTATCTGACCTGCTTGAGTGAACCTTGTAGGTTGAATTGTGTCTGTATAACTTTATTATTTCTCTGTGAAGTGGATGTAAGTCTGCTGCTGCCAATGTATCAATGTTTGGATGTGGTATATAAGCAGCTAGGACCGGTCAAGTCACTCCGTCTCTGCTGAGCGGACGGACTCTCACTTTTTCTGTGGTATGTGGGAGGGCACCTTTAAACCAGTTTATGTGCTCCTGGTAAGTTGACAAGACTTCTATGCCCTTGTATAGATTGTTCTCATCTGGTATTTAATTGTGTAAGAATGCAGAGCCACTATAGAAACTGGTTGTGGAAGCAGTGTGCTAAAAAGATCAAAACTTCTTTAAAATATTAATAAAGAAGAAACATCAAATGGCATTTGAATACCAGACATGGATTTTAAAGAAAACCCTAAAAGAATCACATGGCTGCGTGTAACCCTACACAATGGTGAATAACCATCGTGTAAGGGAAGTAAACCTTATACTCTATAGTCTATTCATCAATGGTAATGGAAGGCATGCTTATAGAAAAACAAAATGTATAAAAACTAGGCCTGGGCTAAATTTCTGCTCCGCTCGCGGAAATTGCGATAATTTGACATTTTCGCGTTCCGTGGAGAGCGCGAAAATTTCAAAATTTCCGCAATCCGCAGCTTAGCGATAATTTGTTTCTTGCTCGCGCTGTAAAATAATACATTCTCGCGCACGCGCGATCCCCTTATCTGAATACCCGCATTCACCGACAAGTTTTCCCGATCCGGTCGCGTTCTCCACAAGATGTTGGATTGTTGGTAGCCATTTGCGCTGTCTCGCAGTAATGTCATTGGTCGCGCGATCACGTCTTTCTTCTCGCGATCATGCACCGCGAGAAGAGTGAAAACAAGATGGCCGCGCCCGCGAGCAACCGCATGGGTAAGTTGGCGAGCCGCGACCACGCAGAAAATACCCCGAACAGGCAGGAATAAAACTTCTGCTTGTTTGCGGAGATTTTTAACATTTTCACGATAATTTGCGAAAGTCACTTTCGCAAATTCCGCCCACCCCTAATAAAAACAACACCAAGCTGTTTGTTGAATCACATCAATATGTGACATGTGAAAAATGGCACTACAATGTATGAAGATACCAAACAGATACTTACAAAGAAAGAACAGATAGATCAATATAACCCACTGGTGTAAAAACTAGTGTGACAGAGGAATCAACCTGACCTCACTGACCATACCCATTTGGAAATGGATGGTATAGCAACTTCTCAATAAAACGTATGTGCTCAGGCTAAGTGGTTTGTGGAGTCCCAACATAAGTTGAGATAGTGATCACTGGTATAGAAAACCAGTACTGAAAAATGATATAACCCTTACCTCATAGGTCATCAATTGAGTGGGGAGGATGGGCAGGGAGTTAATGAATCTGCGGCTAGACTGTGTCTCTACCAGATATTACATTACCAAAGGTAACTTTTACATCTGATAGAGACATCTAGCTTCAGATTCCTTAACATTTGAATTAAATATCATAACTATACCCCCTAGAGGAGAGTTGGTGAACTAATCCTATCAAAAAGAATGAGCTGGTCACAACCAACAGTCGATGAAATGTACGTAGAAATTTCGAAACAAGAGCTTGGCTCTTAACAGAATTCATCATCAGTGTCACAGAACATATAATAAAACTCAACCTTACAGGCCCGAGACAATCGGCCCTTGAAGGAAAAGGAGAAAAAACCTGCTAAAGAACCATATGTCAGTTATTAGACATCATCTTCTATCCCCCAAGGGGAAAGAGAACTCATTGGCTAAAAACCTTGAGTGCAAAACAAAAGTCATGTGATCCGCATTCTTTACAACAATAAAGAGATAGCAGAGAAAAAACTGTTCTGATAAAATCCAAAGAAGGACTCTCATAATATACCAAGAAGAATGAACACCACAAGAAAGATAAACTAAAATTCTTCCATGGTAGAAAGAATATTGTTTGAACAAAATGACCAGTCAAAGGTTACATAATGCACTGTAAAGAAACTAGAATGACAACAAATAAATTTGAATCTAATATAGATATTCATCAAATATGTCAGTTGTATAAAATGTTGCCACAAAGATGTAGTATCTTGTCATATACATTATATATATAAAATTGTGTCACAATAGACTCCGAGTGGCCCGACAATTCATAGAATTTTGGTAGCCAACATTTACTGCCACACCACAGGTATCTCCAAAGCCTGTACCTGCATGGTTTTCAGTGTCATAATCCAACAGTCTGAACATGACTCCGAGCAGTGGGCATGCTCAAAATACCAAGGCAGGTGAAAGCAGAAATGGTAACCCACATATTAGTGCAGTATCAAAACCTCAAATAAGGAAAAAACAAAACATTAAGAAGAAATAATATACAAAATGAATCCTTGATAGCAACAAGCGCATGCAACAACACTGGTGGTACGAAACAAAATTTGATCACAAGTCCGCCTCAAGAAGTAACAGCCATGATTTCCCAAGGATTTGTAAAACACTAAGAAAATAGATACATACCCAAAAGACAGGTGGTATATAACCTCCAGACAGATTTAAAAAGCATTGTGGGAGATTGACATGTTGAGCTTCCTATAAAGCCTATACGCTCCAAACCATAAACTGTATGACCGAAAACAGGTAAGGAAACTGCAGATAGAAATCTCCATCAGATTGTTTCAGATACTGTGTTCATCCCATATGTTCTAGGAATTAGCAAATGAATTACCTATCCCCTCCAGAGGAAAAGGCCTCTAACTTGTGTCTTCTAAAGAATATACCATTAACTCTGAGTTTACTTGCAGATTTTTCCAAAAAGATAAGCATATTTAATAAAATGTAAATATGCAGTCCACTCTGAAGAAGAAAACAACCTGCGCCATCAAACACCAAGAGAACGTTAAATAAGGATGAACCACAAGAACATGTATTCAAAAGAATACAAAATGTAGGCCCTGAATCCATCAGCACCCTCATAAATATGCACACAAGAGTAGAGAGGACATACTATGCTGATTACTCTAATGAGTAAACACCAGAGAGTTCCTATATACCAGTCTTACCACTGGCATACCAGCATGCACCTATGAGAGACAGCTAAAGTTCAAAAACATGCACCTTTTAGCATACTGAACATCCTTAATCAAATCACCAATCTCCAAACTGATATTATCAAGAAGAGATGTCAACATATTATGTAGTGATGCCCATAAAGCATGGGAATATCACCCAGCACACAAGCTGTATTTGCGGAACTTAAGGTTGAGCTTGCAGAAGGAAAGATGTGCTTACAACATACATCACGACTCCTAGTCTCCTTACCACCAACTAGAGTCTCAGGTATATAATCTACTTCTTGTGAAGAAGTCATAACCTGAGTCACCAAGCTATGTGTGGAAGGATCTCTATGGAGACAAACTGCATTCACAGGCTCAGGTGTCTATGTGCACGTCAAGGATAGCACAGATTTAATTAGCTCAATCTCCAATATTCTATGGGAGGATGAATTTCTATTAGTTACCCTTGACATCACTAGTCTTTACACAACCATAAATCACAAACAGGGCTTGGAGTCTGTAAAGAACTTTTTGAAAACCAGACCAATAAAATTTGCATATCACAATCAGATGATACTGCAATTTATGTCATTTTGCCTGAACAACAATATTTTTGTCTTTGGAGATCACCTGTACATTCAAAAACAGGGCACAGCTATGGGCACGAGCTTCACCCCGATTACGCAAATGTATGTGTGGGCTGGTGGGAGAAGCACGTGGCCTGAGTAGGGGCCAATGAAGTCTGGGCACAGAAAATAGCTTTCTGGACCCAATATATAGATGATATTTTCATTGTCTTGAAGGGCTCCCTAGAAAAAATTGAGGAGTATATCAATATTTTGAGCAGCAATGACTATAATGTGCACTTCTCAAGTAATATCAGTTCTTCAGGAGTAGCGTTCCTAGACTTATTAGTATATATATGAACGACAGTCAATTGATGACAAAACTGTACCACAAGCAAACAGCAGGCAATGCTGTTCTACATTATACTAATGAGCATCCTCGATTCCTAGTGAACAGTATCCCATATGGGCAGCTACTTCGTATTAAACAAAACAGCATGGTCTATGAGAATTATGAAGTGGCCAAAGGTGAAGCACTTGATCGATTTGGTGCAAGAGGTTACCCCCAAAAATCATCGAAAATTGCAGTGGATAGAGCTGATCTAAAAATGATAGAGGAGCTCCTGAGTAAGAAATCTGGTAAGAAACAGGATGAAGTAACTAGATTAATTCTAACTTACTCTACAGATTTTAAAGAGGTACGTAAGACAGTGAAAATACATTGGGGCATCTTACAAGCAGTTGGAACAATTGGAAGGATTGTCCCTCAATATCGTAGTATCACATTCAGGAGGAATACCTCTCTGAAAGATCTATTCGTACATAGCCATTTTGCCAACAAAACAAGGAATGTGACAGAAGTGAGAGGCTTTTACCCTTGCTTGAATTATAAGGCCTGCAAGAAAAGTATGAAAGTGAAAGACTATCAGGTTCCAGGAAGGGATTCCAAAAAACAAATAATGAAACTATTAAACTGCAACACAGAGTTTGCGGTTTATTGTCCGATGTGTCCGTGCAACCTCCTATACGTGGGTAGCATGGTACACCAGGGCAAAAAGAGAATCCTGGAGCACTTTTGGGTAATAACAAATAAGGACAAAAATTACCCAGTTGCCAGACACTTTGCCATCCACCATCAGAGTGACAGCAAATTCCTAAGCTTTTTCTGTATAGTTCAGGTATTGGCGAAGGAGAGAGGGGGCGGTAGGGTAAAAACCCTACGGCAATTGGAGTCAAGGTACATCATAGAATTGAGAACATTAGCCCCATATGGTCTCAATATTGAAGAAGAACGATGCGTTCATGTTGGTTAGAGAAGAAGAGTATAGCCACAAAAACAAGAATTAATTGAACAGTAAGCCATATGAAACATGAGAAATATGTGAGTGTCCTTCTTTCTTTCTTTTTCTTCCTCTTCTTTTATTCTCTTTTTCATTTTCTTTTTCTCTTTCTTTTCTTTAATTTTCTTTTTATGTTTTTCGTCACATTAGGGGAAATGAATTAATGTTTTCTAATATATGGATTGTAAGATTCCTAGAAGGACTTAAAATGTATTATATGTGACCAGTCTGACAAGAGATATGTGCAATAACCCACATGCCCATTTTGGGCTTTATGGGAGCATATGTTGTGTCGATGTGAGAGGTCAACCAAGATTACTATCCTAGTGGGGAAAAAGGGTCAGGGTAATTGCCCATTCGGGGCGTAATATTGCAAAATTATTGTAGGAAGGCCATCAGAAATACTGTATTGTTTTTGTATTTATCAATTTAAATAAGATGTAGATCATGGAGATTAACATGATTGCCAATTGATTTGCACATTCAAAGTTGGCCTTGACGATATTAAGATAACAATGTATCTTTGAGTCTGTCTTTCATCTCTATGAAAAAATGAAATGTAACATATATCTATTGACACAACGAAGGGTAGCACACTGACATTGACAAAGGCCGTCCTGGCTGAAATGCATATCTTAGCTGCGGTGGATTTCAGCAAACAAATTTTGAATGGAACAACTCGAGAGTGTGCCGCATACTTTGTGTGAGCAGAGTGTTTTGGAGGCATATTTATATATATATATATATATATATAGATATATATATATATATATATATATATATATATATATATATCTATATATCTATATATATATATATATAGATATATATATATATATATTATCTACTGGCAGTCGCCAGTAGATAGTTGTAGTTAGGACCGTGTTTCCACAGGAAATCCGCAACATTCTATTTGGAATAACTTTGGCGCCGGTTGACGAATCCTCGCGAAATTTTCAAAATAGGTGGGGCGCTCCGCTCCTACCCTGAAAGTCTTGGGGGGATTCGTCAAGCGGGGGCTGAGAAAAAAGGGGGGTCCCAAAACGCGTTTTCCCCATGCAATTTTCCATAGGGACCTTTAGTCCAAGGTACAGCCCGAACGGCTGAACAGAATTACTTGAAATTTGGCAGAGAGGTAGTCCTCAGGTCAGGGATGTGCCTTTTGCAGGTGTCAATCTGTTCAGTAGTTCCTGAGAAAATCAAAAGTAAAATCATATATATATGTGGGCGGTGCCTAACCACACATCTCATCCTGAGATCTGATTGGCTGTCAGCACTTCATCCAAAAAGTGTTGGCTGCCATCTTGGGACCAATATACATGATAGCACCTCATTAAAAAGCATTGCAGTTAATAGAAGGTTTTAAGACTTTAGTTACATTATAAATCCTTTGTTGATGGTACCATACTCATTTTAGGAATTGTGGTATGTTCTAAGGTGATTTCACCATGTGAAAAAGCCTTCTGCTGGGATATCATGATTGAGAGAAAAATATTTTCTCATGCTTTTCCCACAGAGGTTTGGAAGGTGATCTATAAGCTAAACTGAGATCTTATTTTCTGTAAATTCACATTATCTTTCTCAGTCATGTGAGAATGAAGTCTGACATTCTCAGTAAAACATGTACATCCAACAAGGGCAGAGACTGTCAGTTGATTCCTTTGTGTTCTACTGCAGCTTCCCAGAGTGTTCCAAAGAACAACTAGAGCGCTAACAGTCCTACTTATGATAAACGTATGGCACACCTGAAGCCATCTTGCTTGGATTAAATTGGTAACTCTTAAAACATTTAATTTAAAAAGGAACAAAATGAGGGTGTTCATTTTTCCATAAAAAGTATGATTAGTGCTGCAGAAAGAAAAATTAGGGTAACAAAAACTGGGTGTTGCTCTAATCAGTAAGGCTGAGCCAAATATTGAAGTAAACAAGAAAATGCCAATACTGATGGGAACTCAAAATCCATTAAATGAGACGTGGAAGAAACCTCAAGCGACCACGTCGGTACTACTAAATAGTATTTATTTAAATTATTTTGCATGTATTAATAAATGCAGATACATTTTGTATACAATTCTTTGTGTGTACAAAAATCTGAAGCCGTCTACAAATATAGGACCTGTCACAGTAAACACAAACAATGAATGGAAAAGAATTAAGAACCCAAGAAAATAGGCTACACTAAATTTGTCTACCAAAGGGGTAGGCTGTGGATTTTAGAAAAACAATCAAACACCACTCCTCATCCAAATACAACACAATCACACACAATTTCCTTCGGAGACCTTTTAGAGCTTGGAAAGACCAAAGGAATGCTCAACCTGGTAAGTTATGAGAAGAATTTTAAAGAGGGTCCATGACAACGAATGTTGTTTCAAATTTTTAAATTTTTCAAATTGAATAATGACAGATGCACCACTTTGTTGTATTCAAACCAGTGTTGAGAGATACAAAAAACATGTAGAAAAACAAAAGCGGAGGTCGACGCGTTTCGAACCCCTAGTGTTTTAATAGGGGGTTCTCCTCAGGACCATACACGCTAGAAGGAAAGAGAGAGAAATGGGTGAAACTACTCCTTTCAATAAATGACAAAGCCTCAGTAATCTGAAAGCTGAAAAGCCAGCTGATTCTTACCAGGGTGGAGATGAGAATCAAGCTCTGAAGTCAATGAGCCCACTGGAAAAAGCAAAACAGGGGACTATTTTACCACATGGATAGAAAAGACATAAGACATAGATCACAACAATGTCCAAGTACTAGAAGTCAATGCATCGGGGGAAAGTTACTCACGTCCAATTAGATGGGTTCGTCTCTGAACTGGAGGAAATTAGAATTTTGTGGGTCTGGGGTGCGAGTCACCCATGGTGGGGAGGAAGCACGATGGCTCTGTTGAGAGGAGGAACGTGATGTTACCTCTGGATCCGAATACAAGAAAACACAGTGTGGAAGGGGAAAGTGAGAGTGGATTAATACCTCAGTCTTCGCTTTGTTAGAAGAACGGAGTTGACACCTACAGACGGCGGCGGCGAACCTGCAGGAAATAAGGGAACGTTATGGATTAACCTTGTCTCCTGTGCATACAAGTTGGTAGAAAGGCGTCCGGCGGGCCGGGGGCAGTTACCTGAGTTTCGGCGCGAATCTCTATTGTTTGGCAACCAATGCAGGAAGGTGAACTGAGGGTACTTCCGTGTGTGACTTAATAAAGGATTGTGGGAAACTCAGAACTCTGGGTAATGTAGTTTGAAAATCGCCAGGGAAGACGTGATGCTAGTGCGTCTCGTGCATGTCCGAGGCATGGCAATGACGTGCTGGATAGATTACAGGGGGGAGATGAGAAAGTGAAAATTGTGATATGTAACACACCGCGTTACTAGCGGAACACACACATGGTTCAATTAAAGCAACAGCGGCCACGTTTTTTCGTACTCAATAGTTGAAGCAGGTTGGAAGATGCGTCGAAAGCTGGAGAATGGACTATTATAATCTATAAATCTCTGATAATTCATTTAAGCCATTGATGTAAGTGTCAAATTTCAGAATGAGCATGGTTTCACGTTGTGATAATTTTGCTTCGAGGTCGCCTCCTCTATGGCCACATTCAACTTTAGAGATCACCGTCCATTTAAGGTCTTGTACAGTATGCGTCATTTTTTGCCAGTGGTTGACGAGAGGTGCTGTTTCCACATTTTTCTTTATTCGTGATTTGTGCTGCGTTATCTGATGTCGGACCTCCTGATTGGTTTTTCCAATGTAAAGTTTTTTGCACGGACATAAAATGCCATAGATAACATATTTCGTCCGACAGTTGGAAAAAGTTTTGTGTTTCCAGTGGATTCCTCCATGGGAGAATAAATCTCCTCCAAATGTTTGGTCGCAACAGGAGCAATTTCCACATTTGTGGTGGCCTTGTGTAGGCGTGAGGCCTAGCATTTGTCTTAGTGTAGATTGAGGGGCTTTATCCAATGATGCCCTGACAATGTGGTTGGCTACATTTTTTTCTCTTATGAAAGCAAAAAGAGGGACGTCCCTGAAGGTGGGGTCCAAATCGTGTATTAAGTGCCAGTTTTGGTGAATGACTTTCTTCAATTGATTCGAATTGGGGCAAAAAGTTGTAACAAATACCTGACGATCAATGGTAGTTTTTTTGTTTTTAAACAACAGGGTTTCTCTCGGAGTGCACAGTGCTCTCTTTTTGGCCGATTTTACCAATTTCTTCGGGTAGCCTCTGTCTTGCAGTTTTTCAAGGAGATGATTAGCATGGGTGTTATAATCTTCCTTATAAAAACAATTCTGTCTTATTCACAGGAATTGGCCATACGGCAAATTTTCTTTTAGACTCCTGGGGTGGTTGCTTGAAAACAGGAGAGCCTTGTTCCTGTTAGATGGCTTGGTGTATATTGTGGTTACTAAACTACCTTCAGCAGGAAAGACTTCGACATCAAGGAATGGAATCTTGATTTTTGATGAATTAATACTGAACTTGATGTCGGGGGATTTCTGGTTGAGCCAGTCAAAGAATTGTTTGAGTTGATCTTCATCCCCGGTCCATGTCATGTAAATGTTGTCGATGAATCTCATCCAAGTAGTAATGTACTGGTTGAAAGGGTTGTTGTTGTAAACAAATTTATCTTCGTACATAGACATGAAAAGTACCGCCAATTCCGGAGCAAATGGACAACCCATTGCTACGCCTTTTATTTGGAAGAAAAAATCATTGCCAAATGAGAAAAAGTTTTTTTTGAGAGCAAAACTGGCTAAATCAAGGATAAACTCTGTAGGGACCCGTAATGGTCTTGGTCTTTTGTCCAGAAAGTAAGAGAGGATGGCCAAAGCCTCGTCCTGAGGAATTTGAGTGTATAATGAATTAATGTCCAAAGTCACCAGTGTATCTTTCTCTGCTGTGAATGGAACATATTGCAGTTTGTTGATGAAATCTGTGGTATCTTGGAGGAAAGATGGCACTTCTTCCATAAATGGTTTTAAAAAGAAATCCACATATTTAGAGATTGGTTCATTTAGAGAGTCGCACCCGGACACGATGGGTCTGCCTGGCGGCGAAGTCTCATTTTTATGCACTTTGGGCAGGATATAAAAAATCGGAGTACGAGGGTGTTTGTTTTTCAAAAAGTTGTATTCTTTTGGACCGAGGAAGCCTTGTAGAAATCCTTTCTCAAGGATATCAAATAGATGACCTTGGAGTTCCATTGTAGGATCCTTAGGAATGCGTTTGTAGCAAGTGGTGTCATTTAACTGCCTGAGAGCCTCTGCGGTATAGTCAGTAGTGCCCCACACAACTATCGCCCCACCTTTATCGGCCTGTTTGATAATGACCGAAGAATCATTTTTGAGTGAAATGAGGGCATCTCTTTGAAGTTTAGAGATATTGTGTTTGACAAATTTCGATCGTTTTTCCATATTGGAAATGGCAGACAGCACTGTTCTTTCGAAAGTGATTACCTCTTTGGGGACCTTACTTGAGGGAGGACAAAAGTTAGATTTTTTCCTTAGCCCAGTGGCTTCATTGGTGGTGGTAAGTTCGCTTTCCGCGAAGAACATTCTTAGTCTTATCTTCCGGCAAAATTCAATTGCCTCTGTTTTCATTTTAATGAAATCAGTACTTCGTGTGGGGACAAAAGTTAAGCCTTTAGCTAGAATGGTTTCTCCCTCTTCTGTAAGAATGCTTGTGGATAAATTGAAAATAGGGGAAGGAGTTAATTTTTGTAATGTTGTCTGCGTGTGGTCATTTCCCAAGGTTGGTTGTTGTACCGGGAGCGACCTCTGGCTCTTTGTTGGCCTCTCCTTAAAAAAGACGGTGGTCCCTGTTGTTGTTGTCCATTCCATCTCTTATTAGTCGTTTGGCGTCCTTCACTATTGTCTGTATCACCTCCTGAGGACGATGAGGTTTCTGAAAAAGTAATGAACCGGTTCCTAGATCTTCCTTGGTAATCAGGGAGGAATCTCCTAGAGTCTGATCTGGTGTAAAAATCAGCAGCTAAATAAGGGTAAACTGTTTCTAAGGAGAAATTTCTTTGTCAAATTTGTTTCCTTTTTGGTTGATGGTATAATCTTTGAACTCCACTATATCCTTTTCCACTTTTTCCAGTAAAGTTTTAGAATCGGTAATTAGTTGATTGTCCTTGATTTCTGACTCGAGGGTAGCTATTTCCTGCAGTTGTTGTTGCGAAATTCTCAGTGCAGTTTCTACTGTCAGAACCATTAAATCTCTGCTGCATTTAGTTTCTATGCAACTGTAGCACATCTTATAAACAGGGTCGTCGATAAAGATGACTGGAATGTTACGAATCTGGAGTCCACCAGGGATTGTTCCTGCTTTTAAATGCTCTAACAGAAAATGGCCGTGGAGATCAGTCCGTATCTGTTTTTTCTTTAGTCGCAATAGTCTGTCTGATTCATTTTGCGTTTTGGCTGTGACGCTTAAAGAAGCTGAGGCGAAGAGTGTTGGAGCACTCAAAAGCTTTTTTATGTGATCTTCGCTATACGCGAAAGTGTCATTTTCAGTCATAGTCAAAAAAATAAATGTAGAAACAGTCAATACAAACGTATAAAGACGAAAACACACAAAACAACCGCCTAGTGGAGCTAGGCTCACCAACAATGGGGAAATTTTAGAGAAGAATAAAGCCTTATGTTTGTAACAAAACACCTCGCGGGAGAGCGAGGTGTTTTGTCAATCAGTATTGGCATTTTCTTGTTTACTTCGAAAGAAAAATTAGGGCACATTTTGAGTGACTTCTCAAATCCTCTTCTATTTCATAAAAAAATTCTGACATGCAGACTGAAACATGCTTTCAATACCAGCAGCAGTTTTCCCTGGTGAGCAGTAGCTTTAATACACTGTTCTAATGAGCAAAAAGAGTGCTAACATTCTGAATTTATGGCAAATGTGTGACACATCTGAATGCCTTTGGAATCAAAGTAAAAAACTGAAAGCATTTCCTACTGAGGAGACTGCAGTAAATGAGGAAATTAGGAAACTTCATAACAAATAAGTCTGCCAAGATGGCCACCAGAGACAAAAGAGCCCAAATGTAGCCCAAAATCACCCAGATGTAGCCCAAATATAGCCCAATGACAGAAGTGTGCAAAACACTTATTATTTTGTGTTTTTGCAGTGTTATATAGAGCAGACTTGTCAGGTATTGGAGTGCTTTACACGAGCATTGGTTACATCACACTAGAACAAATTCATTTTGGTTGTAGACATGGGGAGACTAAGTGATTTGACCAGAATCACAGAATGTCGAGCTGAAGCAGAAACTCCAACCTGGTTCCCCAGTTGCAAAGTCTGCAGTTCTGGAAGTAACACCACATCCTCTCCCCTAAGTGCAACATTTAATCAAGTGGTCAACTGGATAAAAAAACATAAAGGTAACAAATAATTTAAAAGTGCTTTCTCGCTATTTGAAAACTCAGAAAATATGTCCTTATTTTAGTCTTTTAGAGCACTAACCATAATTTTGATGCCAATAAGACCCTCTCATATATGTAATTTCTAAAGGAAATGCTCTAGGTATTACAGTTTTGATTACATCAAGATGACGTCAGGCGTTCCACACTTTTGTAATAAATATAGAATGTTAGCAATCTAGTTGTTCATTAGGATACTGTTGAGAGGCAGAGGCCAGGGGCACAGACTCTGAAAATTGAAGGCAGGTAGGAGGGTGCAAAGGCAACAATTTAACCACACTGAGCAGGCAGGAAGGGCCGTGGCAGCACAACAGACTATGGAGGGCAGTGGAAAGGGGGGCAGGGGCAACAAACCAACAATACAGGACTTGCAAGAGAGGCTGTGGCAATGTAATAGACCATTGTGGGCAGAAGGAAGAGGCAATGGTAGTACAACCATACATGCCAACAGACCCGATTCAGCCAGGAAACGTCCAATGTTTTTAAGCTCAAATGGGCTTTATTTTATCTGTCTCCTGTCTACAATCTCCTCTTTTTCAATGTAACTCAAAGGGGAAAATCAATACCCCAGTTTTTTTTCAAAATCTCCCTCTTACCAAGTTCAAAATGTTCGGAAGTATGGTACACTGGATCATGGAAGGAAATGGGGTAGGGACATGGACTTGGATAACAGAGGACAGGAGGGACATGGAGAGGTGCACCAAACTGACCCTGCAGGGCAGGCATCAGGGTTTGCAGCAGCACAATACACCACACAGGGCATGCGGGACGGGAGTGCAGCACAACAATCCATAGAAAGCAAGAGGGAGGGGACAGGACCATGCACATGGACAACAGAGAACAGAGGGGCAAGAGGCAATGGTAGCTAGCTGACCATAATGGACAGACAGGAGAGAAAGCTGCAGCATAACAGACCATAAAGGGCAGGAGGGACGGATCAGGGGCATGACAATGGAGCAGACCAGCCAGGAGGGAGGGAGTAGGGGTCTGCACATGTAAACAGAGGGCTGGGGGCAAGGGGGCAGGGCAGGAGCAGCAAGATAGCCATGGAGGTCAGGCAGGATGGGCACTAGAAGCAAGACACACCATGAAGAGCAACAGTGAGACTATGATGGCATACACACAGACCATGGAGGGAAGGTGGGAGGGGTTCAGGGGCAGCTAACTGACCACACAGGGAAGGTGGGAGGGGCCATGGTAGCACAGAAGACCATGCATGGCAAGTGGGAGGGTTAGTGGTAGCACAATGGCTATGATGGGCAAGAAGGAGGGTGCAGGGGCATGCACAAAGGACGATGGAGGATAGAAGGGAGGGTCAGGACCTGTGCACAGACAAGAAAGTTCAGGGGAAGGGGCCTCACAACAGACCGCACGGGGCAGGCAGGAGGAGCAGTTGCAGCACAACAGACCAGGGAGGGCAGAAGGGTGTGGCAGTACAATGGACCATGTAGGACAGGAGGAAGAGGATAGGGGCATGGCATGTGGACAGGCAGGGTGGAGGTGGCAGGGACAGGTTACAGTCATCTGACAATGCTAGGCAGGTGGGAGGGGAGTGGCAGCTCAACAGAACACTCAGAGTAGATAGGAGGGCAGGTCCATGGAACATGGTGGGCAAAACGGATGGAGCAGGGGCATACACAAAGACATCGGAGGGCAGGGGGAAGGAGAATAGGGGCAGCAAGCTAAGCACAGAGTTTAAGCAGGAGGTCAATGATGGGGCATAGAATTGGGCAATGGAGGGCAGGAGGAGTGGACTGGTACATCATACTAAATTAAGGGCAGTGGCAGCACATCAGACCATGCATGGCAGGAGGGAGGAGGATAGTCCATGGATTCACACAACAGAGGATAGGGAGGAGGGGGATGGGGTAGCAAGCTAACTGTTCAGAGAAGGCGGGTATTAGGAACTTTATTGTTTTTAAAACGTGTGTCTGTGCAAACTACTTAAAATATGAACAAGTATGCAGCATAATCTCACTTTTATTCAGGAAGAAGAGGACGTTTGTGACTGTGACTCCGGGCTCACTTGGCAGAAACACCCCCAGACCCTCCACCCCCTATCGCAAAATGTAATGCCCATGAAAAGGGTAGGTGAACACAGTGTTATATAGAACATAGTCCTGAGAGCACGATTGAAAATGAAAACTAGATATAGTGTATGGTATAAACTATGCACCAAAAAGTGTGATATAAGATGAACCGGGCGTGAAATATATTATGCAATACATTGTGCGCAATGACAGATTCATTGGAGAGCGCGAGATAGCACAGGCACTAGCGCGTGCTATGCGATATGCACCTTGGAGTGTAATATGCACAGGGCAGTGTTGTGTATCCTAACTAGTCTCTAAAGTTGTAATATAAAATATGTGCTGGGGAGTGTAATGTTGCATATGCACTGTGACAAAGATATGGATCCCAGATTGTAATATGTATGGCATAGCACTGTGCGTTATAACATAGGCATCGAGGAAGGCACGTTAGATGGGGCAATATAACCCGTGCGAAGACAAGTGTGGCATGACATATTCACGGGGTGGTGTTACAGTGCACATGGGCTAGAGAGTGTCATAGCATATGCACTAGCTAGTGGAATACAACACAGAGGTGTGTGGCACTCAGCAGGCAATGGTGGGTGTAACACAGCATTTGGCTCTGCCAGGAGCGCGCTGTGACTCTCAAGTAATGTTCATCCCCTTTCCAGAGAGTAAAATAAAAAGTATTACACATCCGGCAGTGGATGTGTGTTTTATTAACTGTGAGGGGGGTTTCTTGCATAGTTTTGGTCGAATTTTTGTCCAATCCCCTTTGAATGGCTTGGTGTGCATGTGTCTTAAATGTGCCCGTCAATAGCTACCCATGTTTGTATAAATAAACGACAAGGGTGTCTACCGGGATTAGGCACGGTAGGGCATCAGACATGTCAGAGCTTCACTAGTGGTGTAAATACATTCCACGCGGATTCATTGTATGCATAGTCGCCTTTTAATGAATATCACGCAAATCGTCATGGTGATAGGTACGTACGGTTTGTCCAGCATGTCCTAGGTGTGTCTATAAATATATATTTTTTAAAAATAATAAAAAACAGTGGCCGGCCCTGGGGATTGGGGTCAAAAAAATATAACTAGGTGACAGGCCCTGGGGGATGGGGTCATCAGGGCTAATAAATTAGAATAAGAAGGGGAACCACACAGCCCCCCTTCTTAAAAAATTAAAATAAATAAAAGACTGGCATCATGCCGGAGGCCACGCCCCCTCCTTGCAGCACTCTGCAAACGCGCCCCCTGGCGAGTTGTAAGTTGGGGAATTAATTCCCCTTCAATACTGAGGGTCCCTGAGGGCCAACTAGCCCAACAGGCATCTCCAGTATGCACCAGGGAGCTGCGCTGCAGACAGGTGTTCTGAGGCCAAGCCCCTTTTTACACCTCTCTGCAACGCAGCTCTGTGGCACTTACTGGAGGTACCTAGTGGTCTAGTTTGACCCTAGGGACCCTTAGGATTCAAGGGGACTTAATCTCTCAACTTAGAACAGCCACAGGGCGCGTTTACACAGTGGTGAAGGGAGGGGACGGGGCCTGAGGTGACGTGTGCAAACACGCACTATGGCACGTTTTAAATTGGGGATATAATTCTTTCCTTCAATACTGAGGGCCCCTGGGGGCTAACTAGCCCACCAAGTGCTTCCAGTAAGCGCCACTGAGCTGCATTGCAGAGAGGTGGTCCAGGCCGTGCCACTTTTTACACCTCTCTGAAACGCAGCTCTGTGGCACTTACTGGAGGTACCTAGTGGGCTAGTTGGACCCTAGGGACCCTCAGGATTCAAATGAACTTAATCTCCCAACTAAAAACGGACACAGGGCGTGTTTACACAGTGGTGAAGGGAGGGGACGGGGCCTGAGTTAACGTGTGCAAAAACGCCCTGTGGCCTGTTTTAAAAGGTAGTTTTAATCCCCCTGCCCTATTATATACTAGGGGCTTACAGAGGAGGTCATGCTAATCACAGGGGGACCCCAAAGCATAATGTTGCCTAGTGTATGTAGGTGTTTTCACTGTATTCTAAGTGTTTTTTAACATAGCACTGGCTCTAGGACTGGTTAGTCAGACTCAGTTACCACCAGTATCCGTCTGAAAAAGATGAGGGTACAGGATGATTTTGCAAAAAGGCTTCTTTCTGCTCTTCTTTTTGTTCTTTCTGCGCGTTATCCTTCTTCCTGCACTTTTCTTCGTCTTTGAGGCCTTCTGTTGCTTCTTTCTGCACTTCTTTTTTTTCTTTCTGTGCATTTTTTCTTCTTTCTTCACATGTCCTATCTCTGTAGGCATAGTTAGAAATTAGCATTTAAAAAACCTTTGAAATTCACAGAAAAAACCATAGGTTTCAGGCACGTTATAGTTAGGAAGTAGCATTTAAAAAACCTCAGAAATTCACTGAAAAAACCATAGGTTTCAGGGGTGTTATAGTTAGCTGGACTTTTCACTTGTACAAAACCATTGAAATTCACCCGTTATAGTTAGTTCAGCTAACTATAACTCGCGCGCCCGCAATGCACTACGGTGCCGTGCGCGAGCTCAAATCTGATTGGTTGTCACATGATTGTAAACATTCGAATCGGACGAAATCAGGAAGTGTCGGCCGCCATTTCGTGTGTTTCACACAGAAAAAAAAAGGTGGATAACATGAAAAGGGGGCAAGGAAGAGAGTTACAGACCCCCTAACATTTGAAAGGGGGTCAAAGAAGGACACAAAAGTACGAAAAAAACATTTATTAATTTAAAAAAAAAATCGCGGAGTACGGCAGAAAAAATAAATAAAAAAAGAAATAAAATTCAGATTTAAGTGTTTAGATATTAGGGGGCTCTAAAAAGAGTCGTTGTGTTTATGAAGTGATTTTTTAGTGGTACCTACAAGTAAGTACCGATGCAGAGTCTAAGGTTCAAGAGGAAGACTCTGTTCCCTTCATCAGTGAAGTGTACACCATCTCCTCTATAAATGTCTTGCATGTTGTAACGCAAGTTGTTGTGGTAAATGGAACCCATACCATAGTCTCGGAGGAAAGCAGAAACAGATTTGTTGACGTGCTTTCTTGCTTTGTCAATCTGTGGACAAAATTGATTGGACCAGTTCCATTTTTGCCTTTGGAGAGGCATATTGGAGAGACATATAAATTCTCAGCTCTCCATACTGGTTGAAAACACTGGATTTCTCCATCCTTCTCAGTCGGGCTTTCGGCCTAGGCACTCAACCGAGACAGCCCTCCTGGGGGTGACAGAGAGTCTTAGGCACGGTGTCGATCAGGGAAACACCATGGCGCTCATCCTGCTGGATTTGAGCGCAGCTTTCGACACCGTGTCACATTCCATCCTCATTGACTCTCTGAAATCTCTAGGTGTGGCAGGCCAGGCCTTGGCCTGGCTGGCGTCTTTCCTTAGTGACCGAAGCTTCCAAGTGTTTTCTTCTAAAGCTGCCTCCGCCATTTGTCCTTCCACCCGTGGCGTCCCCCAGGGCTCAATTCTTAGCCCTTTATTATTTAATATTTATGTTAAACCCTTGGCAACCATAGTCGAACAAGCTGGGCTAACCCTGTTTTCTTACGCAGATGACACCCAGATTGTCTTCTCCTTGTCAGGGAGAGACGTAAACAACATCTCCGCACTCAAGTCGGGCCTCACTCTTGTGGCCGACTGGATGCGGAGAAATTGTCTCAAGCTGAATGGGGAGAAGACCGAGGTGGTCATTCTGGGACAGAACAAACATCTTTGGGGTCCTCGCCATTGGCCCATCGAACTGGGAAATGCGCCTACACCATCTACGGCAGTTCGCAACCTGGGCGTCATTACTGACGACAGGCTAACTATGAGACAACAGGCTACTAAGGTCTCAGCCATCTGCTTTTCAACCTTGCGATGGCTTCACAAGATTTTGTGGATGCTCCCCCTCTCCTCTCGCAGAACTGTAGTCCAGGCACTTGTAACATCACGCCTGGACTATGGCAACATTCTCTATTTGGGCGCAGATAAAGCTACTATACATGTGCTGCAGGTGGTGCAAAATGCGGCCGCGCGCCTGCTAAAGAATGTCCCCAGACGCACCTCAGCCACTGCCGCTTTGCGTGACCTCCATTGGTTGAGCATCCCAGAACGCGTTAAATTCAAGGCACTCTGCTATATGTTCAAGGCTAAGCAGGGTAGCGCCCCAGTATATGTTCAGGGGCTGGTAAAACCCTATAGACCCCTGCGCTCATTAAGGTCATCGGCCATTGGCAATTTCACAGTACCAAGATGGAAGCTGGCAAAAATGGGAGGCCGCTCCTTTTCCACTCTTGGTCCTAAATACTGGAACTCCCTCCCATTGGCATTAAAATCTGAGACCAACTTACTCCGCTTCCGTAAGGCTTTGAAGACCCTGCTCTTTACTAAGCGTGACCAATAGTCGGCAGAGGCCTTAAGTCAAGGTGACATTCTCTTTTCTTCTACAGTCTATCCCTGGCGCCGGGAAACCCATTGTGGGTAGCTGTGCGCGGTACAAGCTTAAATAAATAAAAATAAATATGTTAGAATACGCAAAGGCAGTTTTAGGGAAAAGTGAAAACAGTTGTGCAAAGGTCTCCTTCATAAGCATTTCCAGACCTACCCCAGTCAAAGTGCCTAGGTCATTGCCACCACAATGCACTATTATGAGGTCAGGGTGTTGGATTTGCATGAAGGATTTGACCAATGGCATCAATTGGTGCCACTTTAACCCTCTCTGACCAATCCATTTAATGTCTACATTTGGCAAAGCAAGGTCTCTCACCATACCTGTTTTCTCTGCATACTTTTCACTCCAGAAGACATAGCTGTGCCCTACAACCCACACTGTGAACATCTTCCAAGGAGATCTGGATGCACTCAGGAGGTGTATGTCAGTAGAATGGGAAAAAAAAATGAAAGACAGTTTGGAAATGGAGGCATACATTTTTTTTTAAAATAAAAAGAAATCATTGGCTGTTTCACACCATTCTACACTAAAAACTAGGCTGTATGTGTAAATTTATAGAAGCATGTTTTGTATTGGTACAGAAAAATGTGTTACCAAAGAACATTACTATGGATTTGCTGTTAGGTTAGAAAAGTCAAGCACTCTTGCACTTTGAAAATGAAACATTGTGTGGTGAACTTCTGACCTGACTCCACACAGCAGTGTTCCATGAGCTGTTGCTATGGTAGCAGGCAGAAGTCAAGTTGGGGGAAGGGTACTTTTGGAAAAGGGTTGGTTTTCAACCAATAGAAATGTGTGATTTCATTTGAAAAAAAGGGGGAAGCAATGAGATTTGTAATTAACATGTATATGTGTGGAAAAAGAGAGGGAAACATTGCCATTATCTGGTTCTGGTGAGAGGAGAGAGGTGTACAGAACAGAGATCCTGGCTCTGATAATCTGCTGTTTGAGTGCCACATTTCTTTCACAACTAACTAATTTTAAAGGTGAGTTAAGAGTTTGAGAGGGGATGTATGTGGTAAATTTAGAAATGAATAATAGAATTGGAATTCCTTTTGTTGAAGTTGTGTTTTTCAATTTGTGTTTTGGGAGAAATTTAAATGTAAGGAACATGTAAAATATTATGGACTATGTTTTCACCATGTGCAAAGAGGAATTGTTAAAAGAGATTTATTGCGTATTACTCTGGTAATTTTAGATTGGCATTAGTAGGAAAGGGGCAGCTATTTTTCTGCAGAAGCAGACTCTTAGCACACACCCAGCTGCTTATCCTGTAGAATCATGCATAGTATTCACAACCGAGTGGTGTTTGAGGTTGCAGTGAGTGATGCAAATACATTCAACAACACTAAGGCTGGTTGCCTTTGCTGGAGTGTAGTCATTCACCCAGGTTACACATGTTCCTGGTCTCAAAAAGCTGTTTGGACATGTGCTGTTTTCAGATTCTGAAAAGTGGATTGAAAATGTGTCAGACTGTAAAAGTACTTATCACTTGCCAAAAAAAGAGTAGTAAGTGTGCTTTCAAAATGGCAAAGAAATTTCGTTTTCTGCCTAATATTAAACCATGACTCTGTGTGCAAAGAGGAATTGTTGACAGAGATTTATTGCGTATTACTCTGGTAATTTTAGATTGGCATTAGTAGGAAAGGGGCAGCTATTTTTCTGCAGAAGCAGACTCTTAGCACACACCCAGCTGCTTATCCTGTAGAATCATGCATAGTATTCACAACCGAGTGGTGTTTGAGGTTGCAGTGAGTAATGCAAATACATTCAACAACACTAAGGCTGGTTGCCTTTGCTGGAGTGTAGTCATTCACCCAGGTTACACATGTTCCTGGTCTCAAAAAGCTGTTTGGACATGTGCTGTTTTCAGATTCTGAAAAGTGGATTGAAAATGTGTCAGACTGTAAAAGTACTTATCACTTGCCAAAAAATGAGTAGTAAGTGTGCTTTCAAAATGGCAAAGAAATTTCGTTTTCTGCCTAATATTAAACCATGACTCTGTGTGCAAAGAGGAATTGTTGACAGAGATTTTTTGCGTATTACTCTGGTAATTTTAGATTGGCATTAGTAGGAAAGGGGCAGCTATTTTTCTGCAGACGCAGACTCTTAGCACACACCCAGCTGCTTACCCTGTAGAATCATGCATAGTATTCACAACCGAGTGGTGTTTGAGGTTGCAGTGAGTAATGCAAATACATTCAACAACACTAAGGCTGGTTGCCTTTGCTGGAGTGTAGTCATTCACCCAGGTTACACATGTTCCTGGTCTCAAAAAGCTGTTTGGACATGTGCTGTTTTCAGATTCTGAAAAGTGGATTGAAAATGTGTCAGACTGTAAAAGTACTTATCACTTGCCAAAAAATGAGTAGTAAGTGTGCTTTCAAAATGGCAAAGAAATTTAGTTTTCTGCCTAATATTAAACCATGACTCTGTGTGCAAAGAGGAATTGTTGACAGAGATTTATTGCGTATTACTCTGGTAATTTTAGATTGGCATTAGTAGGAAAGGGGCAGCTATTTTTCGGCAGAAGCAGACTCTTAGCACAAACCCAGCTGCTTATCCTGTAGAATCATGCATAGTATTCACAACCAAGTGGTGTTTGAGGTAGCAGTGAGTACTGCAAATACATTCAACAACACTAAGGCTGGTTGCCTTTGCTGGAGTGTAGTCATTCACCCAGGTTACACATGTTCCTGGTCTAAAAAAGCTGTTTGGACATGTGCTGTTTTCAGATTCTGAAAAGTGGATTGAAAATGTGTCAGACTGTAAAAGTACTTATCACTTGCCAAAAAATGAGTAGTAAGTGTGCTTTCAAAATGGCAAAGAAATTTCATTTTCTGCCTAATATTAAACCATGACTCTGTGTGCAAAGAGGAATTGTTGACAGAGATTTATTGCGTATTACTCTGGTAATTTTAGATTGGCATTAGTAGGAAAGGGGCAGCTATTTTTCTGCAGAAGCAGACTCTTAGCACACACCCAGCTGCTTATCCTGTAGAATCATGCACAGTATTCACAACCGAGTGGTGTTTGAGGTTGCAGTGAGTAATGCAAATACATTCAACAACACTAAGGCTGGTTGCCTTTGCTGGAGTGTAGTCATTCACCCAGGTTACACATGTTCCTGGTCTCAAAAAGCTGTTTGGACATGTGCTGTTTTCAGATTCTGAAAAGTGGATTGAAAATGTGTCAGACAGTAAAATGACTTATCACTTGCCAAGAAAAGAGTAGTAAGTGTGCTTTCACAATGGCAAAGAAATTTCGTTTTCTGCCTAATATCAAACCATGAGTCTGTGTGCACACAGGAATTGTTTTTAGATATTTAATTTGTGATGGTTTTATTGTGATTTTCACTTGTAGGAAAGGGGTACATAGTATTTTAAGATTTGAAAAGATCATAAAAAATATAGTAATATATTTAAATAAAATAAATGAATTTTTTTTTAGTTTCTTTCAGGTATTGCTGAAGAGCAGTGAACAAAATTTAAGATGCCTACAAAATCCAGACTAAGGAAAAACCAGAAAAAAAATGTATATTTGAAGACAACTGGAGGACCTAAGTTAGTTGGAGATGCACATGTTGGGAAAAAGAGAAAGTCTTCTGGTAAGCAGACAAAAGATTTTTTAAGAAATATCTTCAAAAAATGGAAAAATGTACAAAATGTCTGTACTGGAAATAATGTTTTAAATAGAAAACAACAGGAGAAAATTGAGCATTCAGTTAATGCAAATATACCTTCAGAAACAATAAAGATTAACTTAAAAAGAAAAACAGCGTTTAAAGAGATTCGTAGAAAAATGTTTCCGAGAAGAGTTATGTCCAATTTGATAAAGGATGTGAACAAATATAAGAAAAAAGAAAAATTTTATAAGAGAAAAAAAGAAATTGAAGCCATTGTAGCAAAGGCTTTAGAATTAAAAAGGAAACTATTCATTTTAATTTTGAACAGGATGCGTACATTAGATAAAATGGTCAATGTACTGAAATTACAAAGCAAAAGGAAAAGACTAGTGAAAAGAACAAACTTTTGTAAAGTGTTTTTAGGAGAATGGATGCATAGTTCAAGTAGTGAACCTTTTTTTAATGAAGAGAGTTATCTTCAAAGTAATAGTTTGCTGCATGCAGTTGACACCAGAGGTCGTGCTTATGAAATGAAAAATGGTTGTATAATGGAGAAGGAGAAAATGGTTCCAAGAGATGAGGAACAAGTGATGGCGGATGAGGTTATGGGGAGACGTCCTAAAGCCCCAGTGTATACTTGGAATTGTTGTAGTATTTGCACTGTGCGTCAGGAATCTATTGATACATTTCGTGAGTTTCTAAGAGAATATAGTAAAAAAAGTGTTAAACAGAAGATGAAGGTGCTTCAAAGTCTAGATCCATGCAGAGTGAGAGAGAATACTGGTTTGCAAGGACACTCTCTGGCTTGTCTATCTAAGAAAGTGTGTCAAAGTGTTTTTCACTATTTTAGGATGCTGGCAGTTCATCATACTGAAATGAGAAAGTTTGTGAGACGATTGTATTTTGCTAAAAGTCCAGCAATAAAGTTAGATGAATTGAATAGGGCTCTGTTCCGTGGATCGGTATCAGATGTTGAGAAGGGTACTGATGAAATTCAGTTTAGTTACTTTGGTCCAGAACAAGAGAGTGCAGGTAATGACACAGTTATCGAGGAAGATGTGGAAGAGAATGTAGAACCCTCTGTAAGTAAGAAATTTGATGATCAAATCACAAAATTTGCAATAATCTCTAATGAAAGACCAAATATTACTTGTATTTGTTGCCGCAGAACTCATTATAAAAATCAAACCAGGAATGTTGATCTGTATAAAAAAAGTGAAAATGAAGATAATTATAAGTGGAAGGATTTTGCAACATATATATTTCTGGAAAATTGTTTTGAATTGGGTGAAGATCAGCGTATTTGTAAATACTGTTATAACAAGTTAGAAGAAAATAGAATGCCGACCAGAGCTGTACATAATAATTTAGAATTGGATGCTATTCCTGCCGAACTTTCTGATTTAAATACATATGAGTCTATACTCATTCAATGTGTTCATCCGTTCCAGACCATAGTACGTATGGAGCCCAAAACTGGTAAATTACCTCCTTCTGATTTACTGAGAGGTTTAAAAGGAAGAGTGGTGTATTTGCCCTTGGATTTGAAAAAAACTTTGGAAACTATTGATGCAGATACTTTGGAAACTGAACCATTAGTAATTCTGGTTAATGGTGTACCTACAAAGAATAAGAAGATTTGGCAAGAGCTGGTGGATGTACGAAAAGTACAAAGAGCAAATTTGTATTTGAAAAAAAATAATAAATGGTATGAATCAATTTATATAGAAGAAGAAGAAGAAGAAGATTTACAAGAAGACACAGAAACACCAACTGGTCAAATTGAAAAAGTGGACAAGTCAAAGGAAGAAGAAATTTATGAACATTTTAGCATACATCCTCTTCATTCAAAAGAAGTTATGGGAGACACTATTGATCTGTTTCAGATGAAGAAAGCAAAAGGAACTCCCGTGAGTGTATGGGAGGAGAGCTTGGAAGCTCGATGTTTTCCCCAGCTGTTTCCTACAGGAAAAGGAGGACGATACGATGAACGTCCAGAACAGATTCCAGCTTCTGAGTATCGGACTACAAGACTATATGCAGAAGATCCAAGATTTCGTCAAAGTATTCCTTATTTGTTCCATCTTTTATTTGAAAGCGACTTGTCTGCACTATCTTATGCAGTAAATCACATTTTGAAAACTGGAGTACATTTACAAAATGTGTCTGCTAAGGATTTTATGGAGAAAGTGCAGCACCGAGATGATCATTTGGAAACACAACTGATCAATCTGATGGCTTGTCAGCGTGGGACAAATGAATATTGGTACCGACGCCATGGTGAACTAAAATGCATGTTACGCAATTTAGGAACACCAACATGGTTCCTTACCCTAAGCTGTGCTGAGTACGCTTGGGATGATTTACTGGATTTTCTACGAGAGGCAAATTCAAATATTGAAAACATCCAATACAAGACAGCAGGAGAATTGTGCTCATTGGATCCAGTTAATGTTTGCAGATATTTCAATCATAGATTTGAGGCTATGATGTCCTTCATCTGCAATAAAAAAAATCCACCTCTTGGAGAAGTAGTGGATTTGTTTTGGAGAAAAGAGTACCAGGCAAGAGGTGCTCCTCATATTCATATGCTGTTGTGGATCAAGGATGCCCCAAAATTTGGAACAGATGCTGATGAAGCAGTGTTATCTTTCATTGAAGAATATGCAACATGTGCTATACCAAAAAGCACAGAAGAGAAAAAGTTAAAGGAGCAAGTTTTACGTTTCCAAAGTCATCGGTGTGGAAAATACTGTCGACGGAAATACAAGAGCAAAGATAAATTCTACACTAAATGTCGATTTGGATTTCCTAGACCTGTTCTTTCAAAAGGAAGAGTAAACAGTTTTATGTCAGCTGTGAGACATACTATTACAAGAAAATCACCTAAGAATACCTACAACCTAAAAAGAAAAGAAGAATCAAAATATATAAATGACTACAACCCAGTCATTTTATCCATGTGGAATGCTAACATGGATATACAGTATGTAGCTGACAATTCCATTGCTGTTGCTCGATATGTAACGTCTTACATTACTAAATCAGAAAAGACTGAATTGAAAGAAATGTGCGAAGAGATTTCTCACGAGAAGACTGTCAGGAAGAAGCTATACAGTTTCAGTTTAAAGATGTTATCGCATCGAGAAATTGGATCCTACGAATGTTCAGATAGGTTATCTTCTGCAAGTCTCTACTCGAAATCAAGAAGAATAATTTGGGCAAGTTTAGGCCTTGCAGCAATGAGAAATCGGGTACTGAAATCTGTTGGAGAAATTGAATATTTAGCACAGTTCGAACCTGAAAGTACAGACATTTTAAAAACAAACATGTTTGACACATATTACCCAAAAAGAAGTCATCACCTTGAAAACATGTGTCTCTATGAAGTGCTGCAGAACTTCATTTTTAAACGGAATGCCACAGAAGACATCAACAATGGAAAATATAAAGTCAGTGGTGAGGAAGGATGTTTGGTGAAGCAAACAAAAGGAAGTTTGATAAATCACGGAAGCTGACTTGCGACACTACTGAAAAAAAGGAATTTTACTACTTGGCACTTTTACAGCTGTTCAAACCATGGCGTTCAGAGGATGAACTACTTGGAGAATTCCAGAGCTATGAGGACTCATTTAATGCATGTAAAGATACAATTGAATGCAGTACTTTCACAAATTATGTCCAAATGTTAAATGAAGAAATTGAACAGGAAGCTACAATTGCAGCGGAAGTAGCTAGAGACAGTTCTCAAGACAGCCAAAGTTCAGGAACGCTCAGTCAAGATCCCCTTGGACAACCAATCGTAGAAAATGAAGCTGCAATAGCCATGACTGAAGTGGAAACGGCTATGAATCAAGCTCAAGAAGAATTAATAGACTTACCAAATTTGGAAGAACAACTGAATGAAGAACAGCAACAAATGTATGAAGAGATCAGAAACAAAATTGATCACGGATTACTACATGAAAAAAAAGAGTGCTCATGCACATCATTTGAACCAATCAGGATGTATGTGAGCGGACAAGCTGGAACTGGAAAAAGTTTCTTAATAAAAGTCACCAGAAGCTACCTACAGCAAAAAACGGATTCAACTTTGTCTTGTGTGGTAACTGCTCCAACTGGGTTAGCAGCATATAACATAAAAGGAATTACCTTACATCGTTTGCTAATGTTACCTGTGGAGCATGAGAACAAAATAGAATATCACAAGCTAACAGGAGAAGCATGCTTTGAAGTGTCAAGAGTGTTGAAGAAGATGCAAGTTCTCATTATTGATGAGGTTAGCATGGTATCAAACTTAATGCTTGCCCTTGTGCATTTAAGAATGCAGCAAATTCTAAGGAGAGACTATGACGTGTTATTTGGAGGAAAACATGTCATCGTTTTTGGGGATCTTCTACAGCTTACTCCAGTTAAAGGACAACCAGTGTTTAATACTGTGACACATGAGGACACGAAGAAGTCATTAGGAAGCATTGGTAATGCGAATATTTGGTTGTTCTTTGAGTACAAAGAACTTACTACCAATATGAGGCAAGCAAACGATGAAGATTATGCAAGTATTCTGAAAGATATCAGAATTGGACTACTCACTGAAGTTGGCAGGAAAGCATTACAGAGTCGGTTGCTACATAATTTATTCCCAAGTGAAGAAATAGTTCCAGAGAAAATATACCAGAACATTGCAGAAACAAATTCTGTAATCTGCTTAATGCCAACACTACGTGAGTGCTCAGTATTCAATGAGGAACTTTTGAAATTGGAAAAGGAAGAGATAAAGAAATTGGAAGCAGTGGACAAAATTCAGCATGAAAGAATTACAATTACATTAACAGGCGAACTGAGAAAAAAATTGGATTCTCTAGAGAAGAAAATTTCGAAAACAGCTGGATTAGAAAAAAATCTATATGTTTGCATGAACTGTAGAGTATTTTTAAGGAGAAATTTGGATGTTGAAAAAGGCTTAGTGAATGGAGCTATGGGTAAAGTTGTGGGTTTTGTGAACTACCAGAAAAAAGATGGGATTGAATTTTTAAAAATAAAGTTTGATCAGATTGAAGAGGTTAAACACATTTGTCGTTGTTCAGTCCGTTTTTTGCTTGTGAAAGACTTATATGTACGTAGGAAGCAGTTTCCATTTTTTCTAGCATATGCTGTAACTATTCACAAGTCTCAAGGATTAACTGTAGATTGTGCTTTTGTGAACATTGGATCTAGTGTGTATAAAGAAGGTATGGCTTATGTTGCTTTGTCACGAGTGAAAACATTATCTGGTTTATTCATGATAGACTTTGATGACTCAAAAGTTAGTGCTGATGCAAATTGTGTAAAGGAGTATAATAGATTAAGAAGAACCTATGCTCCTCATTTAGGTCAGTATCCTGTGTTGGAAAAACGTGTTGTTTCTCGGAAAATGAGAATTGAGAATGTCTGTAATGAGGATGTAGAGAAGACAAAACAAAAGAAGAGTGATGTAATTGCAAGCAAAAAGAAAAAGGACAATGCTGAAGAGGTTGTTGGTTGTCATTTTGAAAATAGCTCTGGTGTCAACTGCTACGCTAATGTAGTGCTGAATGTTGTATTTTATCTTGAAAGTTTGCAAGAGCAGATAATAGTAAATCAGGGAAAAAGATTCTGTTCTGTGCTGAGTCTCCTTTTTGAAAAGCTGAGTATTGATAAAACTAAAATAGAAAGTGCTACTGAAATTAGAAAACTTTTAGATGTATGTTCAGGATGTACACAGTTTTCTCAAAATGTACAGCAAGATGCACAGGAATTCTTGATGTATTTTCTTCAGGTACTGGAAGAAGAAGGGGTACAAATACAAAATATGTTTGGTCTCTCTTATAAATGGGAACATAGTTGTGAAAACTGTTTCAATACATGTGGCTCTAATGTTGATTCTGAAAGGTTTATTTATTTAACATTGCCAGAGAGTAAATCAGTCACTTTTGCTAAATTAGTTAAAGATGCTAATCATAGCATGGAATGCGGTGAGTGTAAATCTGACATGTTTTCAACGTTAATTTTAAAGGAATACGGACAGTATGTAATTTTAATGATGCAACGATGTAGAGCTGATGGTTCAAAATTGGATACTTTAATAAAGAAGTTTACAGGACAGCAATTATCAATTTCAGGACAAACTTTTGTAACAGTTGCAATAATTTTCCATGATGGACCTACTGTAACTTCTGGTCATTACACAGTTTATCTAAAATGTAAAAAAGGCTGAACAATGTGTAATGATTGTCAATTGGTTTTTAAGCAACGTTTGCCTTTTGATTTAGCAAATTCCTATCTAATCTTCCTGAAACCAAAATTTTAGAGAGAATTGGCAACATCTGTACAAATCAATTTTACCATTTTATTGGATTACCATTGGAATTTTATAATAAAAAGATTTTTAAAATTACCATTTGGCCTAAAGGAAAGGTAACCAATTGTATTGTGGACTAATTTAATTCCTAATTAATCTTTCGGAAACCAAAATTTTAGAGAGAATTGGTAACATCTGTACAAATCAAATTTTGGAATTTTATTGGATTACCATTGGAAATGTAATCAAAAAAGAATGTAAAAATTACCATTTGGCCTAAAGGAAAGGTAACCAGATGTTTTGTGGAGTTATTTGAGATATATTATTTTTGTGATTATGCTTCTGTAACAAAATTGTCAGACGGTATTTTTTAGAAATAGTTATTGTTATTAGATGAATTTTTTTTGGAATATTTTGCATTTCTATAATGTTATGTTTAAGTGAGAAGAGATTCTGGGCTTTTTAAAACAATCTTTGAGATTGTTATTTTTTTTTTGCCCGCTGTTAAATGATGAATGCAATTGCTTTCACGATTAATAGTGAAATGCAATATATTCTGAAAACAGCAAAAAAATGGCAAAAAATTGTTTTTTGAAAATATGTAAATATGTAAATATGTGTACTGTATTATAAAATGTTTTATTAAATATTAATACTTTTTTCTTTTGAAAGAAAATTTTCGAAAAATAAAACTATTTTTCTAGCAATTTAAATAAAATTTAAATTGATATTAAATTTTTTGGGTGGGTCAGGTAAGTCAGAAATTTTATGGTCCTTTTTTTCCACTTCTCCTCAATCAGATTTTCACTTTTTCGTTATTAATCCCTCAAGGACTTTGTAATGTGGTAATTGTTTTTTAGTGTTTTTTAAAAAAAAATAAAAAATTAGGCTTACCGTACGCGTACGGTAAAAAAAAAAAAAGAAATTTTTGAAAAAAATTAAAAAAAGTTGAAAGGTAAGGTTGACTCTTAAAAGAGCCGTTGTGTTCATACAGGGACAGAGGAAAGAAAGAATGGGAGTATTAGCTTGTAGGACATATGTGCTGGTCTATTCTATTGTTAATTAGGGGAACACTGGTCTCCCCACGAACAATTAGACCATGAAAATTTGAGCACCGCATTGTAACCCTCGCAAATCGATGGTTAGTTTCCAGAGGACCAGAAAAAGGTGATTCTCCTCCCACAGATGAAGGGCTCAGCTGAGCTGCCGAAGATGGACTCGGCTGAGCTGCTGTGGATGTGCTCGGTCGACTTACTGAAGGGTTAGCTCCAGTATGTCGAGCATTTGTCCTAGGGTGTACATCCTCAAGGTGTCTTAACATAGTGTGATTCCCGAAGGAATACTTCTTGTTAGGATTACCTCTAGAAAGTACACGCTGGCAAAGCTTGCAAGTCACTAAAGGAGCATTAACCTTTTTCTGGCCATCAGTAAACGTAAAATACTCCCATAAAAAAGAGCTCTTTTGTTTCCTCCTTCTCTGCCTGATGGTGGTGCTGCTAGCCTCACTCTCAGAAGAGGAGTGCTGGTCTGCCATCGTATCCCAAAGACAACTCAGCTCCTTCTCCTAAGGGATCACAAGCAGAAATGAGGGGAATGGGTGTGGTGTAGGAGAGTTCTAGAACTGAAAGTAGTTTCAACCAATCAAAAGTGTTGTTTCTTGATCACATGACCCACCGTGCGCGTACGTTACGCTTACTGAGCGCTTACAGAGCGCTTACGGTAAAAGTACGCATGCGCGTATAAAAGACACGCGCACGCGCGCATGCGCATAACAGGCACGCCCCAACACTTCCGCGTAACGTGCGCGTGTAGCGTATCCGCTTACGCGCCGCGTACGCACTACGCACGTCTACGTAAATTGCGTAACTATACGCAAAAAGCGTAGAAAAATTACGTACATAAAGCAACACGTGCGCTTACGGGAAGCTTACCGTACGCGTACGGAAAAAAAAAAAAATGGAAAAAAAGAATCACTATGTTATACTAATATATCTTACTTGTTTGGTTAAAAAAAAAGGTGAAAAAAATATATATTGCAGAATTTTTAAAATTTTACCATAGTGTTTAAAGAGAATATAAAGTAAAAATAAAAAGATGTAAAAAACCTTGCAAAAAAAAAAAAAAAAACCCCAAAAAAACACGTTAAATATAAGAATTAGCATTTAAAAAACCATACAAATTCACTGAAAAAACCATGGGTTTCACACACGTTATAGTTAGGAATTAGCATTTAAAAAACCTTGCAAATTCACTGAAAAAACCATAGGTTTCACACATGTTATAGTTAGCTGGACATTTCACTCGTAAAAAACCAATGAAATTCAGCTAACTATAACTCGCGCGCCCGCAATCCACTGCTGATGACGTCACATATTACATCACTCATGACATGGTCAGTGACATCACTCATGACATCACTGATGACATCTCAAATGACATCCCTGATGACATCACTGATGACGTCATCCATGTGATAAATTACCACATCTTCTCACACCCTAATATAACCTTTGATACACCGAATCAAAATTTAAGAGTTCCATTCTCAAAACCATACATACTGCAATACCAATGACTACATACCCACTTATTAACTCTTAAGTCTACATACACCTCCACTCATTCACCTGTACAGTCACTCATACTTACAGTCACAACATACAAAACTATCATATGCATTTATATACCTATATAGACACTCACACACTCCCAATCATCCATAGAGGTACTCTCACACCTAGTCAGTCATGCAAATAATTATACTCCCATTTACTCACCTATGTAATTATGCACACTCAAGTTCACTTAATCATAAAAATAGTACCACATTCTTACGCTCTTATTGAATCATTGATACAAGCACACACTCATCCATACAGTCACTCTCACAATCACACACTCTCACATATACCCACTTATATACTCTTACACGCATATATACTGCCTTTCACATATGTAGTTAGTCACAAATGTACCACTGAGATATACATTCAATCCCTAACACACCCATACATACACTCACTCTACCATACAGTCCATCACAGATGCACTCTTAAAACCATGCACCCATAGAATCACCCACTATCACATCTATGCATAGAGTCACACACACCCTACCCACACAAACACTCAGAAACCCATACAGATACTGAGACAAGCAATCAATAACTCATATAGACACTCATATAGGTGTTCACAAAACCATGCAGCCACTTATACACCAAAATACAGAAACATACAGACATTTACACAGTTTAGTCACTAGTCTGCAGTAAGATACATTTAATGACTCACTTATAGAGTTAGTTACGCACCACAGAAAATCATCCATTTACACACTTCTACACCCACTCATTCTTCAACAGACCTTTTCTTATATATATTAAACATATTAAAATTGTTCAGAAACGCATACTCAATGGCTGATGTCATTAGTGATGTCATCAGGGATGTCATTTGAGATGTCATCAGTGATGTCATGAGTGATGTCACTGACCATGTCATGAGTGATGTAATATGTGACGTCATCAGCAGTGGATTGTGGGCGCGCGAGTTATAGTTAGCTGGACTAACTATAACGGGGGAATTTCATTGGTTTTTTACGAGTGAAATGTCCAGCTAACTATAACATGTGTGAAACCTATTTTTTTTCAGTGAATATATATATATATATACATTACCTACTGGCGATAGCCAGTAGGTAGTTATAGTTAGGACCACGTTTCCATAGGAAAACCTCAACATTCTATTTTGAATAACTTTGGCGCCGGTCGACGAATCCTCGTGAATTTCTCAAAATAGGTGGGGCGCTACGCTCCGCTCCTACCCTGAAAGTCTCGGGGGGATTCGTCAAGCGGGGGCTGAGATAAAAGGGGGGTCCCAAAACGCGTTTTTCCCATGCATTTTTCCATAGGACCTTTAGAACGAGCTACAGCCCGAATGGCTGAACAGAATTACTCAAAATTTGGCAGAGAGGTAGTCCCTAGGTCAAGGAAGTGCCTTTTGTAGGTTTGGTGTAAATCTGTTCAGTAGATTCTGAGAAAATAGCCTTTAAATCAATATATATATCTGAGCCAGCTTACGGTACGCTTACCGTACGCTTACGGTAAGCGTACGGTGGCGTGCGCGAGCGCGATTCTGATTGGCTCTTAGATCTTAGTAAACATTCGAATCGGCCGAAACCAGGAAGCGGCGGCCGCCATTTTGTCTCTCGCACTGAGAGAGATTTTTAAAATCGGAAGCCCAAAAACATGTAAAGGGGCTGTTTTGACAACTCCCTCCCACATAGTCATGTGGAGGGAGTCCCCAAACATCCCCCAAGTGCAAAAACGGTTTTATTTTTTTTTCGGCAATTTCGCGGGGTACGCTTACCGTACGCTTACGGTAAGCGTACGGTAAAAAAATAAAAATAAAAAAAACACTATCCACACTTACCCCACCCCCTGTGCTTTTGGTGGCCGTAGGCCACCAAATGTACAGGGCTTATTATAAGGGAAAAAAACTTAGCATTTAAAAAACCGTACTAATTCACTGAAAAAACCATAGGTTTCACACACGTTATAGTTAGGAATTAGCATTTAAAAAACCTTGCAAATTCACTGAAAAAACCATAGGTTTCACACATGTTATAGTTAGTGGAAATTTTACTGATAAAAAACCAATGAAATTGCCCCGTTATAGTTAGCGCAGGCAACTATAACTCACGCGACCGCAATCCTCTGCTGATGACATATGTGTCTTTATGAAAAAAAAATATTTGTAATATATGTATAGCTAAAAATGTATGGAAGAAGACATGGGCAAATAAGTGTCTAAATACAGTATTAGCATCAGCAGAGGATTGCGGTCGCGTGAGTTATAGTTGCCTGCGCTAACTATAACGGGGCAATTTCATTGGTTTTTTATCAGTAAAATTTCCACTAACTATAACATGTGTGAAACCTATGGTTTTTTCAGTGAATATATATATATATATTACCTACTGGCAGTCGCCAGTAGGTAGTTATAGCTAGGACCTATTTTCTATAGGAAATCTGCAACATTCTATTTGGAATAACGTTTGCGCCGATTGACAAATCTTTGCGAAATTTTCCAAACTTTTGGCCAGCTGTGGTCCGCTCCTATCCTAAAAATTTCACAGTGATTCGTCAAGCGGCGGTCGAGAAAAAAGGGGGTCCCAAAACACGTTTTCCCCATGCATTTTCCCATTGGACCTGTTGACGCAGCTAAAGCCCGAACTGCTGAACAGAATTACACCAAATTTGGCAAAGAGGTAGTCCTCAGTTCAGACTCGTGCCTTTTGCTTAAATGGTGTAAATCCATTCTGTAGTTTTTGAGAAAATTAGAGTTAAAAAGATAGATATATCTGGGGGGAGCCTAACCACACATCTCATCGTGAGATCTGATTGGCTCTCAGTACTTCATCCAAGAAGTGTTGGCAGCCATCTTGGGACCAATATACATGATAGCACCTCATTAAAAAGCATTGCAGTTAATAGAAGGTTTTAAGACTTTAGTTACATTATAAATCATTTGTTGATGGTACCATACTCATTTTAGGAATTGTGGTGTGTTCTAAGGTGAGAGCATATTTTCTGTAAATTCACATTATCTTTCTCAGTCATGTGAGAATGAAGTCTGACATTCTCAGTAAAACATGTACATCCAACAAGGGCAGAGACTGTCAGTTGATTCCTTTGTGTTCTACTGCAGCTTCCCAGAGTGTTCTTAAGAACAACTAGAGCGCTTACTGTCTTACTTATGACAAAAGTATGGCATACCTGAAGCCATCTTGATTGGAATAAACTGGTAACACTTAAAACATTTAATTTAAAAAGGAACACAATGAGGGGGTTCATTTTGCCGTAGAAATTATGATTAGTGCTGAAGAAAGAAAAATTAGGGCAAATTTTGAGTGACTTCTCAAATCCTCTTCTATTTCATTAAAAAATTCTGATATGCAGACTGAAACATGCACTTTTAATACCAGCAGCAGACTTCCGTGGTGAGCAGTAGCTTTACTACAGTGATCTAATGAGCAACTAGAGTGCTAACATTCAGAATTTATGGCAAATGTGTGACATATCTGAATACCTTCTTGATGGAATCAAAGTAAAAAACTGAAAGCATTTCCTACTGAGGAGACTGCAGTAAATGAGGAAATTAGGAAACTTCATAACAAATAAATCTCCCAAGATGGCCACCAGAGACAAAAGAGCCCAAATGCAGCACAAATGTCACCCAGATGTAGCCCACATGAAGCCCAATGACAGAAGTGTGCAAAATACTTATTTTTTGTGTATTTGCAGTTTTATATAGTGCAGACTTGTCAGGTATTGGAGTGCTTTACATGAGCATTGATTACGTCACACAAGATCAAATTCATTTTGGTTGAAGACATGGGGAGATTAAGTGATTTGACCAGAATCACAGAATGTTGAGCTGAAGCAGAAACTCCAACCTGGTTCGCCAGTTGCAAAGTCTGCAGCTCTGGAAGTAACACCACATCCTCTCCCCTAGGTGCAATATTTAATCAAGTGGTCAACTGGATAAAAAAACATAAAGATTACAAATAATTTAAAAGTTCTTTGTCGCTATTTGAAAGCTCAGAAAATATGTCCTCATTTTAGTTTTTTAGAGCACTAAGCATAATTTTGATGCAAATAAGACCCTCTCATATATGTAATTTCTAACGGAAATGCTCTAGGTATAGCAGTTTTGATTACATCAAGATGATGTCAGGCGTTCCACACTTTTGTAATAAATATGGAATGTTAGCAATATAGTTGTTCATTGGGATACTGTTGAGAGGCAGAGGCCAGGGGCACGGACTCTGAAAATTGAAGGCAGGTAGGAGAGTGCAGAAGCAACAATTTGACCACACTGGGCAGGAAGGAAGGGCAGTGGCAGCACAACAGACTATGGAGGGCAGTGGAAAGGGGGGCAGGGGCAACAAACCAACAATACAGGACTGGCAAGAGAGGCTGTGGCAATATAATAGACCAATTTGGGCAGAAGGAAGAGGCAGTGGTAGTACAACCATACATGCCAACAGACCCGTTTCAGCCAGGAAACGTCCAATGTTTTTAAGCTCAAATGGGCTTTATTTGATCTGTCTCCTGTCTACAATCTCCTCTTTTTCAATGTAACTCAAAGGGGAAAATCAATAACCCAGATTTTTTTCAAAATCTCCCTCTTACCAAGTTCAAAATGTTTGCAAGTATGGTACATTGGATCATGGTAGGCAGGAGAAATTGGGGTAGGGACATGGACTCGGATAACAGAGGACAGGAGGGACATGGAGAGGTGCACCAAACTGACCCTACAGGGCAGGCATCAGGGTTTGCAGCAGCACAATACACTACACAGGGCATGCGGGACGGGAGTGCAGCACAACAATCCATAGAAAACAATAGGGAGGGGACAGGACCATGCACATGGACAACAGAGAACAGAGGGGAAAGAGGCAATGGTAGCTAGCTGACCATAATGGACAGACAGGAGAGAAAGCTGCAGCATAACAGACCATAAAGAGCAGGAGGGACGGATAAGGGGCATTACAATGGAACAGACAAGCCAGGAGGGACGTAATCGGGGTCTGTACATGGAAACAGAGGGCTGGGGGCCAAGGGGGCAGGGCAGGAGCAGCAAGATGACCATGGAGGTCAGGCAGGATGGGCACTAGAAACAAGACACACCATGGAGAGCAACAGAGAGACTATGATGGCATACACACAGACTATGGAGGGAAGGTGGGAGGGGGTCAGGGGCAGCTAGCTGACCACACAGGGAAGGTGGGAGGGGCCATGGCAGCACAGAAGACCATGCATGGCAAGCGGGAGGGTTAGTGGCAGCACAATGGCTATGATGGGCAGGAAGGAGGGTGCAGGGGCATGCACAAAGGACCATGGAGGATAGAAGGGAGGGTCAGGACCTGGGCACAGACAAGAGAGTTCAGGGGAAGGGGCCTCACAACAGACCGCACGGGGCAGGCAGGAAGAGCAGTTGCAGCACAACAGACCAGGGAGGGCAGAAGGGTGTGGCAGTAAAATGGACCATGGAGGACAGGAGTAAGGGGATAGTGGCATGGCGTGTGGACAGGCAGGGTGGAGATGGCAGGGACAGGTTACAGTCATCTGACAATGCTAGGCAGGTGGGTTGGGAGTGGCAGCTCAACAGAACACTCAGAGTAGATAGGAGTGGCAGGTCCATGGAACATGGTGGGTAAAAAGGATGGAGCAGGGGCATGCATAAAGCAAATGGAGGGCAGGGGGAAGGAGAATAGGGGCAGCAAGCTAAGCACAGAGGCTAAGCAGGAGGTCAATGATGGGCCATAGAATTGGGCAATGGAGGGCAGGAGGAGTGGACTGGTACATCATGCTAAATGGAGGGCAGTGGCAGCACATCAGACCATGCATGGCAGGAGGGAGGAGGCTAGTCCATGGATTCAGACAACAGAGGATAGGGAGGAGGTGGATGGGGCAGCAAGCTAACTGTTCAGAGAAGGTGGGTATTAGGAACTTTGTTGTTTTTCAAATGTGTGTCTGTGTGAACTACTTAAAATATGAACAAGTATGAAGCATAATCTCACTTTTATTCAGGAAGAAGAGGACGTTTGTGACTGTGGTGTTCACTTGGCAGAAACACCCCCTGACCCTCCACCCCCCATCGCAAAATGTAATGCCCGTGAAAAGGGTAGGTGGACGCAGTGTTATATAGAACATAGTCCTGAGAGCACGATTGAAAATGAAAACTAGATATAGTATATGGTATAAACTATGCACCAAAAGTGTGATATAAGATGAACCGGGCGTGAAATATAATATGCAATACATTGTGCGCACTGACAGATTCATTGGAGAGCGCGAGATAGCACAGGCACTAGCGCGTGCTATGCGATATGCGCCTTGGAGTGTAATATGCACAGGGCAGTGTTGTGTAACCTAACTATTCTCTAAAATTGTAATATAAAATATGTGCTGGGGAGTAAAACGTTGCATATGCACTGTGACAAAGATATGGATCCCAGATTATAATATGTATGGCATAGCGCTGTGCGTTATAACATAGGCATCGAGGAAGGCACGTTAGATGGGGCAATATAACCCGTGCGAAGGCAAGTGTGGCATGACATATTCACAGGGTGGTGTTACAGTGCACATGGGCTAGAGAGTGTCATAGCATACGCACTAGCTGGTGGAATACAACACAGAGGTGTGTGGCACTCGGCAGGCACTGGTGGGTGTAACACAGCATTGGGCTCAGCCAGGAGCATGCTGTGACTCTCAAGTGAGGTTTGTCTCCTTTCCAGAGAGAAAATAAAAAGTATTACACATCCGGCGGTGGATGTGTGTTTTATTAACCGTGAGGGGGGTTTCTTGCATAGTTTTTTGTCGAATCCCCTATGAATGGCTTGGTGTGCGTGTGTATTAAATGTGCCCGTCAATAGCTACCCATGTTTGTATAAATAAACGACAAGGGTGTCTACTTAGAGAGTACCCACCGGCGGGGGTGGCGGGATTAGGCACGGTAGGGCATCAGACACGTCAGAGCTTCACTAGCGGTGTAAATACATTCCATGTGGATTCATTGTATGCATAGTCGCCTTTAAATTAATATCACGCAAATCGTCATGGTGATAGGTACATACGGTTTGTCCAGCATGTCCTAGGTGTTTCTATAAATATATATTTTTTAAAAATAATTAAAAAACAAAGGCCAGCCCCGGGGGATGGGGTCTCTAGGGCCATAAGTGGCGGAGGAGGGGGGCAACACAGCCCCGTCCTAAAGAACTTTTTTTTAAAAAAAGGCCATGACCCGGGGGTTGGGGAGGGCCACATTTATTTTTTTCAACAAAAAAAATGAGGGTGCAGGCCCCGGGGGATGGGGTCCTCAGGGCCAATAAATTAGAAAAAGAAGTGGAGCCACACAGCCCTCCTTCTTAAAAAAATTAAATAAATAAAAGACCGGCAAACGCGCCCCCTGGCCAGTTGTAAGTTGGGGAATTAATTCCCCTTCAATACTGGCCCAACAGGTAGATCCAGTATGCGCCAGGGAGCTGCGTTGCCGACAGGTGTTCTGAGGCCACGCCCCTTTTTACATCTCTATGCAACGCAGCTCTGTGGCACTTACTGGAGGTACCTAGTGGGCTAGTTTGACATAAAGGGACCCTTAGGATTTAAGGGGACTTAATCTCTCAACTTAGAACGGCCACAGGGCGCGTTTACACAGTGGGGAAGGGAGGAGACGGGGCCTGAGGTGACGTTGGCAAACACGCCCTGTGGCGCGATTTAAGTTGGGGAAATAATTCCCTTTCAATCCTGAGGGACCCTGGGGGCCAACTAGCCCACCAGGTGCTTCCAGTAAGCGCCACTGCTCTGCGTTGCAGAGAGGTCTTGCAGGCCATGCCCCTTTTTACACCTCTCTGCAATGGCGCTTACTAGACGTACCTAGTGGTCTATTTTGCCCCTAGGGACCCTCAGGATTCATGGGGACTTAATCTCCCAACTTAAAAAACGGCCACAGGGCGTGTTTACACAGTGGGGAAGGGAGGGGACGGGGCCTCAGGTGACATGTGCAAACACGCCCTATGGCACGTTTTAAGTAGGGGAATAATTCCCCTTCAATCCTGAGGGCACCTGGGGGCTAACTAGCCCACCAGGTGCTTCCAGTAAGCGCCACTGAGCTGCGTTGCAGAGAGGTGGTCCAGGCCGTGCCACTTTTTACACCTCTCCGCAACGCAGCTCTGTAACGCTTACTGGAGGTACCTAGTGGGCTAGTTGGACCCTAGGGACCCTCAGTATTAAAATGAACTTAATCTCCCAACTAAAAACGGCCAGTTTGACATACACCCTTAAACAGAGGGTGTATATCCAGAGGAACCGAAGCAGGTGAAGCTGCCGCCGCAGATGAAGTGCTCGGCTGAGCTGCCGATGATGTGCTCGGCTGAGCTGCTGCGGATGTGCTCGGCTGAGCTGCTGGAGTGTTTTCTCTAGCAGCTCGAGCATAAGCCACAGGATGTACATCTCTAACGTACCTGATCATAGTAAAGATACTAAAAGAGTATTTATTTTTAGGATCTCCTCTTCATAAGACACGATCACAAAGAGTGCAGGTGATTTTTGGAGCATTCACCTTCTTCTGCCCGTCTGGAAATGTAAAAAATTGCCATATAAAAGAGTCTTTCTGTTTCCTCTGTCTCTGTCTCACAAGGGTCTCCTGCTCACTCCCAGAAGATGACTGCTGCTCTGCCATTCTCAAGTACTGGAGTACTGGAAAAGCTGCTCAGCTCCTTCTCCCAGGGAATCAGAAGTAATAATGAGGGGAGTGGGGGTGGTGTTGGAAGTTTCTGGAACTGAAACTACTATAAACCAATGAAAAGTGTTGTTTCTTAATCACATGACCTGAAACTACTATAAACCAATGAAAAGTGCTGTTTCTAAATCACATGACTTGCCGTTCGCGCACCGTGCACGCACGCATGCGCGTACGCGCATGGAGCACACACGCATGCATGTATGGAGCACGCGCGCATGCGCGTATGTGCACGGAGCACACGCGCATGCGCGTACGGAGCACGCGTGTACGGAGCATGCGCGACGTACGCATGCGCACGTGGTGCACATTCGCATGCACACACGGAGCACGTACGCATTCGTGCACCGTGCGCATACCGTGCGCGCACGGAGCACGTGCGTACGGAGCATGCACGACGTACGCATGCGCACGTGGAGCACATTCGCATGCACACACGGAGCATGTACGCATTCGTGCACCGTGCGCATACCGTGCGCGCACCGTGTGCGCACGGTCAAAAACACTTCAAAATTTTTTTTTTTAAATTAAAAGTGTTTATAAGTTTATAGAAGATATTAACTATGCTGTTCAACTCTATCCAAATTTTAAAAAAACAAAAAACTGAGCCATTTCATATTACAGGATAAAGTTAATCTATAACTATATATATAAGTTGCTTATTGTAAAATAAATATTTAAAAAAGATAATAATACATTCATAAATTAGCATTTAAAAAACCTTGCAAATTCACTTAACAAACCATAGGTTTCACACACGTTATAGTTAGGAATTAGCATTTAAAAAACATTTGAAATTCACTAAAAAAACTATAGGTTTCACACATGTTATAGTTAGGAATTAGCATTTAAAAAACCTTGCAAATTCACTGAAAAAACCATAGTTTTCACACACGTTATAGTTAGGATTTAGCATTTAAAAAACCTTGCAAATTCACTGAAAAAAACATAGGTTTCACACATGTTATAGTTAGCTGGATATTTCACTCATAAAAAACCAATGAGATGTCATCAGTGATGTCATGAGTGATGTCACTGACCATGTCATGAGTGATGTAATATGTGACGTCATCAGCAGTGGATTGCGGGCGCGCGAGTTAAAGTTAGCTGAACTAACTATAACGGGGGAATTTCAATGGTTTTTTACGAGTGAAATGTCTAGCTAACTATAACATGTGTGAAACCTACGGTTTTTTCAGTAAGTATATATATATATATATTACCTACTGGCGGTCGCCAGTAGGTAGTTATAGTTAGGACCCCTTTTCCATAGGAAATCCGCAACATTCTATTTTGAATAACTTTGGTGCCGGTCGACGAATCCTCGCGAATGTTTCAAAATAGGTGGGGCGCTACGCTCCGCTCCTACCCTGAAAGTCTCGTGGGGATTCGTCAAGCGGGGGCTGAGATAAAAGGGGGGTCCCAAAACGCGTTTTTCCCATGCATTTTTCCATAGGACCTTTAGACAGGGCTACAGCCCGAACGGCTGAACAGATTTACTTGAAATTTGGCAGAGAGGTAGTCCTCAGGTCAGGGAAGTGCCTTTTGTGGGTTTGGTGTAAATCTGTTCAGTATTTCCTGAGAAAATAGCATTTAAAAGCATATATATATGTGGGCGGAGCCTAACCACACATCTCATCCTGAGATCTGATTGGCTGTCAGCACTTCATCCAAGAAGTGTTGGCAGCCATCTTGGGACCAATATACATGATAGCACCTCATTAAAAAGCATTGCAGTTAATAGAAGGTTTTAAGACTTTAGTTACATTATAAATCATTTGTTGATGGTACCATACTCATTTTAGGAATTGTGGTATGTTCTAAGGTGATTTCACCATGTGAAAAAGCCTCCTGCTGGGATATCATGATTGAGAGAAAAATATTTTCTCATGCTTTTACCACAGAGGTTTGGAAGGTGATCTATAAGCTAAACTGAGAGCTTATTTTCTGTAAATTCACATTATCTTTCTCAGTCATGTGAGAATGAAGTCTGACATTCTCAGTAAAACATGTACATCCAACAAGGGCAGAGACTGTCAGTTGATTCCTTTGTGTTCTACTGCAGCTTCCCAGAGTGTTCCAAAGAACTACTAGAGCGCTAACAGTCCTGATGATAAACGTATGGCACACCTGAAGCCATCTTGCTTGGAATAAAGTGGTAACTCTTAAAACATTTAATTTCAAAAGGAACAAAATGAGGGGGTTCATTTTTCCATAAAAAGTATGATTAGTGCTGCAGAAAGAAAAATTAGGGCACATTTTGAGTGACTTCTCAAATCCTCTTCTATTTCATTAAAAAATTCTGACATGCAGACTGAAACATGAACTTTCAATACCAGCAGCAGTTTTCCCTGTTGAGCAGTAGCTTTACTACAGTGATCTAATGAGCAAAAAGAGTGCTAACATTCTGAATTTATGGCAAATGTGTGACACATCTGAATGCCTTCTTGATGGAATCAAAGTAAAAAACTGAAAGTATTTCCTACTGAGGAGACTGCAGTAAATGAGGAAATTAGGAAACTTCATAACAAATAAGTCTCCCAAGATGGCCACCAGAGACAAAAGAGCCCAAATGTAGCCCAAATATCACCCAGATGTAGCCCAAGTATAGCCCAATGACAGAATGTCCCAGAATGTTCTTAAAAACAACTAGAGCGCTTACTGTCTTCATTATGACAAAAGTATGGCACACCTGAAGCCATCTTGATTGGAATAAACTGGTAACACTTAAAACATTTAATTTAAAAAGGAACACAATGAGGGGGTTCATTTTGCCATAGAAATTATCATTAATGCTGAAGAAAGAAAATGAGGGCACATTTTGAGTGACTTCTCAAATCCTCTTCTATTTCATTAAAAAATTCTGACATGCAGACTGAAACATGCACTTTTAATACCAGGAGCAGACTTCCATGGTGAACAGTAGTTTTACTACAGTGATCTAATGAGCAACTAGAGTGCTAACATTCAGAATTTATGGCAAATGTGTGACATATCTGAATACCTTCATGATGGAATCAACGTAAAAAACTGAAAGCATTTCCTACTGAGGAGACTGCAGTACATGAGGAAATTAGGAAACTTCATAACAAATAAATCTCCCAAGATGGCCACCGGAGACAAAAGAGCCCAAATGTAGCCCAAAATCACCCAGATGTAGTCCAAATATAGCCCAATGACAGAAGTGTGCAAAACACTTATTATTTAGTGTTTTTGCAGTGTTATATAGTGCAGACTTGTCAGGTATTGGAGTGCTTTACATGAGCATTGGTTACATCACACAAGCACATATTCATTTTGGTTGTAGACATGGGGAGACTAAGTGATTTGACCAGAATCACAGAATGTCGAGCTGAAGCAGAAACTTCAACCTGGTTCCCCAGTTGCAAAGTCTGCAGTTCTGGAAGTAACACCACATCCTCTCCCCTAAGTGCAACATTTAATCAAGTGGTCAACTGGATAAAAAAACATAAAGATAACAAATAATTTAAAAGTGCTTTGTCGCTATTTGAAAACTCAGACAAAATGTCCTTATTTTAGTCTTTTAGAGCACTAACCATAATTTTGATGCAAATAAGACCCTCTCATATATGTAATTTCTAAAGGAAATGCTCTAGGTATTACAGTTTTGATTACATCAAGATGATGTCAGGCGTTCCACACTTTTGTAATAAATATAGAATGTTAGCAATCTAGTTGTTCATTGGGATACTGTTGAGAGGCAAAGGCCAGGGGCACGGACTCTGAAAATTGAAGGCAGGTAGGAGAGTGCAAAGGCAACAATTTAACCACACTGAGCAGGCAGGAAGGGCCGTGGAAGCACAACAGACTATGGAGGGCAGTGGAAAGGGGGGCAGGGGCAACAAACCAACAATACAGGACTTGCAAGAGAGGCTGTTGGAGGGAAGATCTATTACGGGTCAAGGAAGCTAGAGGCGGTCCCCAGAGCCCCGGGAGCCACCACAGAACTGAGCAGGAGAGTGAGTCAGGGACAAAAGGGGCACCTTAATTTGAGCCGGGGTGCCTAGGAACGCTTGCTCCAAAAATGAAGAAAACAGACATATGAGACATGGAATTGGTGGCAGAATACAATGGCAGTTTAATGAGAAGATACAACTTCAAAGAAACCGCAGAATAGAGACATAAAGTACAAAATACAGAATCCAGATAATCATACAGCTGTCATGATATTCTCTGTATCTCAATTAATGTACTGACAGAGAGAGAGAGAAAACACATCTATAAATGCATCATGAGAAACAAGTTACACCAAGGAAAATGTTACCTAGGAACACTCACGTTTACTCTTAGAGCAAGCATTCCTGCAATTACAATACAAAATCTTTTAAATGCAAAAGTAAAGAGAACAATGGTTAAACATAACATGACATTTCATATAGGTAAAATAGAATAAGATACTTCAAGCAAAGCAGAGCAAGACATTTTAAGCAAAGGAAGACAAGAGCTCCCAGCTCTTGGGGAAAACCTGCACAGCCTGTTAACCTACATACAGACGGCGAGGTAGTCCGTCGATATCGGTGGGTGCTCCCTTTTTATATCATTTTGTGGGCTCCTTTGCACGCTACATCTACCTACGTATGCTACCCAAAAGCTTCGTCTGCAGATTTTACCAGACATTTCGTCATTTACCCACTTAATGCTGACAATGGACTGGGTGAAAAGGTCAGTCTCTCAGGCCAATCGCTTATCGTAAGTTCCATAGAGCAAGCAGAAAATAATGGGTATTGTACGGGAATTCAATATATTCATGTACAAAATCTCCTCAGTTCTCCTAACTTGACGCTCTGCGGTTGCCACTTCCTTAAAAGCGGGAAACCTGCCCAGGAAGCAAGTACCAGTCCAGGATGCAGCCTACTGTATGTCGACAGCTTCAGTGGGATGTTGAACTTTGATACCGAGCACGGAGCACTCGGGTAGGGTGGGGGCTACTAGTTTGGAGCAGAAGGCCTCGCAGACCTGCCTTCAGACTGCTATACACTAAAATTGCAGAGCTATGGTCAATTTAACAAAGAGGCCTACATATTGAACAGAAGGGCCTACACAGGGGTTTTATGCTGGCTGAGTGGTAAGGATGTCTCAGGATAATTATATAGCAACACAGGACCCGCTGGTCAATTTAATACGGCCTACAAATGCGGCTGGCAGGGCAAGGACAAGGGTCTCATACTTCAGGTGTGGACAGAACGGGCCAGGGGCCCCCTGTGATACAAAATCTACCCTCCTTCAAGGCTGTGGCAATGTAATAGACCATTGTGGGCAGAAGGAAGAGGCAATGGTAGTACAACCATACATGCCAACAGACCCGATTCAGCCAGGAAACGTCCAATGTTTTTAAGCTCAAATGGGCTTTATTTGATCTGTCTCCTGTCTACAATATCCTCTTTTTCAATGTAACTCAAAGGGGAAAATCAATACCCCAGTTTTTTTTCAAAATCTCCCTCTTACCAAGTTCAAAATGTTCGCAAGTATGGTACATTGGATCATGGAAGGAAATGGGATACGGACATGGACTTGGATAACAGAGGACAAGAGGGACATGGAGAGGTGCACCAAACTGACCCTGCAGGGCAGGCATCAGGGTTTGCAGCAGCACAATACACCACACAGGGCATGCAGGACGGGAGTGCAGCACAACAATCCATAGAAAGCAAGAGGGAGGGGACAGGACCATGCACATGGACAACAGAGAACAGAGGGGCAAGAGGCAATGGTAGCTAGCTGACCATATTGGACAGACAGGAGAGAAAGCTGCAGCATTACAGACCATAAAGGGCAGTAGGGACGGATCAGGGGCATTACAATGGAACAGACAAGCCAGGAGGAAGGGAGTAGGGGTCTTCACATGTAAACAGAGGGCTGGGGGCAAGGGGGCAGGGCAGGAGCAGCAAGATAGCCATGGAGGTCAGGCAGGATGGGCACTAGAAGCAAGACACACCATGAAGAGCAACAGTGAGACTGTGATGGCATACACACAGACCATGGAGGGAAGGTGGGAGGGGGTCAGGGGCAGCTAACTGACCACACAGGGAAGGTGGGAGGGGCCATGGCAGCACAGAAGACCAATGGCTATGATGGGCAAGAAGGAGGGTGCAGGGGCATGCACAAAGGACGATGGAGGATAGAAGGGAGGGTCAGGACCTGTGCACAGACAAGAAAGTTCAGGGGAAGGGACCTCACAACAGACCACACGGGGCAGGCAGGAGGAGCAGTTGCAGCACAACAGACCAGGGAGGGCAGAAGGGTGTGGCAGTACAATGGACCATGTAGGACAGGAGGAAGAGGATAGGGGCATGGCATGTGGACAGGCAGGGTGGAGGTGGCAGGGACAGGTTACAGTCATCTGACAATGCTAGGCAGATGGGAGGGGAGTGGCAGCTCAACAGAACACTCAGAGTAGATAGGAGTGGCAGGTCCATGGGACATGGTGGGCAAAAAGGATGGAGCAGGGGCATGCACAAAGACATCGACTTTGACAAAGACATCATGCTAAATGGAGGGCAGTGGCAGCACATCAGACCATGCATGGCAGGAGGGAGGAGGCTATTCCATGGATTCACACAACAGAGGATAGGGAGGAGGGGGATGGGGCAGCAAGCTAACTGTTCAGAGAAGGCGGGTATTAGGAACTTTATTGTTTTTAAAACGTGTGTCTGTGCGAACTACTTAAAATATGAACAAGTATGCAGCATAATCTCACTTTTATTCAGGAAGAAGAAGACGTTTGTGACTGTGAATCCGGGCTCACTTGGCAGAAGAACCTCCTGACCCTCCACCCCCTATCGCAAAATGTAATGCCCGTGAAAAGGGTAGGTGAACACAGTGTTATATAGAACATAGTCCTGAGAGCACGATTGAAAATGAAAACTAGATATAGTGTATGGTATAAACTATGCACCAAAAAGTGTGATATAAGATGAACCGGGCGTGAAATATAATATGCAATATATTGTGCGCAATGACAGATTCATTGGAGAGCGCGAGATAGCACAGGCACTAGTGGCAGCATGTGCAATGTATATATATGTATATATATATTCACTGAAAAAACCATAGGTTTCACACACGTTATAGTTAGGAATTAGCATTTAAAAAACCTTGCAAATTCACTGAAAAAAACATAGGTTTCACACATGTTATAGTTAGCGGAAATTTTACTGATAAAAAACCAATGAAATTCCCCCGTTATAGTTACTGCAGGCAACTATAACTCACCCGACCGCAATCTTCTGCTGATGACATATGTGTCTTTATGAAAAAAAAATATTTGTAATATATGTATAGCTAAAAATGTATGGAAGAAGACATGGGCAAATAAGTGTCTAAATACAGTATTAGCATCAGCAGAGGATTGCGGTCGCGTGAGTTATAGTTGCCTGCAGTAACTATAACGGGGGAATTTCATTGGTTTTTTATCAGTAAAATTTCCGCTAACTATAACATGTGTGAAACCTATGTTTTTTTCAGTGAATATATATATATATATATATATATATATATATATATATAGACATTTGAATGTTGTTCATTTGACATCTGGGAAAGCCTTTCTGGAAAGAGAGTCTTTGATGTGCTTCATATTATAAAGTGAAAACCCTTTCCAGGGTATTTTGTGTTGTGACTAATGCTTTGCCGTGTTTGAGCCACCGTGTGGAAGAGTGTGTTTTGAATATTATCCAGAAGTACAAAGCGAGACAGCTGGAAAGGGTTACACATACATACATATTTTTAAGACCCTAAGAGAGGCAGACTTTGATCAATTATCTGGATTGTCATCCCCAGGGTGGGGTGGATGGCGCCATTTGAAGTTGAATTTCCAGAAGTTCTGTGCACAATGTTCATGATTGTGAAGACAAAATATTTACTAGGTGTGGGAGGTCGATCCATTTCACTCCTCTCTGTGTTAGGAGCACATCAGGGTAACACATCTGGAACATGGCCCAGAGGTTTCCTCACCACCAGGTGCATGGACAGTGTTTTGCATTTCATTGTCTATTATGTATTTTTCACTACCTTCATCCAATAACTTTGCTACATACACACATCTTCTTGATAGAGAAGACACAAAATGAGTGTGTTTCTTATTTGCACAGAGCAGAGTCCTGTTGTTTCTAATTTCAGATGCTGCACTATGTGAGAAGTGTACGCTTTAAAACCAGCTCTGGAGAAAACATTTTCTTTGATGAAAACGGTGATGTGCCAGCGGTGTTTGATTTTGTAAACATCCAGATCTCCTCCGAAGGCACCATCAGGCTGGTCAATGTAGTGACCTATGACTCCAGCGCCCCCGAAGGGAAGCAGATCAGGATAGAGGAAGATGCCATGATGTGGAACACAGGAGACAACCAGGTGCGAATCTTTGGGTGATTCTTTTGTGGGAAGAGGTAGGTAGTACTGCTTAACACAAGCACCAGATTGATGCAAATTATGATGAGGAATTCATGCTAAGTGATAAGAAGCATATATTGGTTCAATTTCTCATCTAATATTTTAAAATGTCTTTAACTGTGAAATTAACAAGATACCATGCAGCTGTTACTGCTGTGTAACTAGGACATGAAAGAGAAAGTGAACATCATGACCCAAAAAGAGGAAGCAATGTGCTCAGGAGGGATTTCAATGAGTTCTTGATCCTTGAGCTGTTTCTTCCTTCACTACTAGAGTGCGAGATTGAGGCTCGACATTCAAATTGTGGTGTCATATCATCATCAGAAAAAACACACTGGAGGATGCTCGGTATCCTGAGATGGTGTGGAAATTTGAGGCACCTCCTGGCCTCTGCCACATGGTGATTGATTGTTTGTAAATATATAGGGGCATATTTACAAGTCCCTAATGCCACCGGAGCTTCACTTTTTCTGACGCTCCGGTGGCGTGGGGCCGTTTAATTTATTTGTAAGTTGGTACTTAGCCACTTATGGTGTAATATGCCCCTTGCTGCTGCAGTCTGATGCAGCAAAGGGCCAGGCAATGGGTGTTGCTCTGGGAGTTCCACCGCAACACCAATTGCTTTTTGATACTGCCCCAGATTTACAAGGCTGTGGCAGTGCCAAAAACTATGGCCAGATAATACCTGGCATTAAGATGGCGATACGAGGAGAAACTATTAATTTTTCCTCGTATTTTGCTATTTCTACGTGTGCTGCATTCTACAGCACAGATAGTTAGAGCAATTCACTATTATTGATTGTTTATGTACAGGGACACCTTCCTTCACATAAACATTTGCCCCTGCAGCACGGGCAACCTTGCAACATGACGCAAGGGTGCCTGCACTGGCGCTAGGCAGGATTTTTAGTGCTTGTGGAAATGCAGATGTGCACCATATTTTTGTAAATACAGCACATCCCTAAGTTTCAAATATTTCAGAAATGTCATAGGTTGAAACCTCAATTATACACTCTTATATATAACATTGTATCAAACTCTTCCCACACATCTGATGAATATTTGATAAATACACCAAACTCCATTAGAATCTTGATAGCCCAACAGCCAACCACAGCCAGGATGAATGCATGAAAAGGAGCAAACTCAAGCAAACTTTGCCTGAGTTTTGACTATGTGTTTGTGTGTTTGCCCATTGTTTTGTGAAGTAATGATCTTAGGAGGAGAGCAGAGGGATTAATATCTTCTGGCTGTCCAGTCAAGATGTGATTTCCAGATTCCGCTTCCCACCTGATGTCATCATGGACATGCTTTCTGAGTGGTCCTGATTCTGAGATACCTGCTCCCAGGATATCCTGGCCAATGTGATGAATCAGCAGCTCTCTATTTCTTGCCAATGGATCTTTTCTGAGGATGTTCAGTGTATTTGTAGGATTCTCACCTCCAAGCCGGTCCCAATGCTTGCATCAGGTCCTGAGATGCTGACCCTCCATGCCTGGCTGGAAAGTCTTTGAGCAGTAGAGAGACAGGAAGTACACAATCTTTATTATTGTCTTATAGTCTGTTGTAAGTGGTGGGAGAGATGTCCTGTCATGTTTTGTTTGTTACCTTTCATCGTGACTTGAGTCATAGTTCCAAGTTTTTCAAAAGTTCATGCATCAATACTTCATTCTGCTCATGTTTTTCTCAGAGATTTCTGGGGTTCCAGTTCTCATTTCGCAAATAGGTACAATTGCATGAAAATTGCTTTTCTTGCATAACAGAATTCTGGGAGTGACATGACTAGTGACACAGGCGCATTTTAAACATTGATGCTATGTTTAATATTAATATAGCAGAGTTTGATGTTGCTATCCTGCAGCAAGCGTGTCATCTGTTTGTTTTTGTGATTACTTCTAATTAACAGTTATTGTCCTGCACAGGAGACCCATTACTTAGGTCATTGCACTAGAATGTCAGCAATTAGTATTTTGTTGCTTTTCCAAGCCACATATGAATTGTTTATTTACACTTTTCAGCTGATTGGCCTGTCCAAGCAATATCCCAGCAGGCCAAGGGGCAGGAAAGAGGATCCTGGGCACACAGGTGCTTAACACCACAAGTGCGGTGGAAGCGGAACCAGCCACCAGCATGGATAGTGCTCCCACCCTGAAAAATGAAAGTGGACCATACCAGCCAGCGGGAGGAAGAGATCTGGGTAGCATCACAACAGTTTCACTAACAAGCACAAAATGTTTTTTTACCAATTTACTTTCCAGTGCAAAACTTATTTTGCATTGGAAAATACCCTAAAAGTAACAGAGCAGCGTGAAGCCCTGATTTGCATTACTTAGCGCCAAGGACAAATTACATGGGTGGTACATTGGCATTCCTATGCAATCACCCATGCCTTTTGATGCAAAATGCTATCTACAAATAATAGTAGACAAGTTTTAGTGCCAAAAGTTAACACCTTTTGAAAGGAGGACTTAAAAGGAAAAATGTTTTAAGATCTCCTTTCTTTTTCAACTTTGCATGCATTCTGTAATGTGCAGTAAACATACAAGTTGGAAAAGTTTTAAAGTGTGTCTAAGCATAGTACTTTGTACTGGAATGGTATCCTTCCAGTTCAAAACCTACTGTAGACTCATGCACACACTCTTGCACTATGGTGCTAAGGCGTGTGTCTGGCGCACTGCCGCTAACATAAGCGCCGATGCTAGGGAAAGGGGGGATAGAGCCATATCTCTGTAGGATTAGAGCTCTACTGCCCCCTACTTGTCACACAATGAAGCAGAGCATTTTTGGCTGCTTCACTATGTTCCATGATTTTTGGGAGAATCTGGACCATTGTGTCTCCACCTGGCCAACAAGAAATCATGTTGAAGTGTTATCCCAGAAGCAGGTTCATACACCATCTGAGCCTGCACCCAGCCAATCCCTAACTCTTGAGGCCCTCTTTCCATCAGGGCCTCCAACTGCACCCCCGGCAACAACTTTTCCTCCCACTAGTTGAGGGAGATTTCTGCCCGGGACATACTACACCCATCTTGGAAGCCTTGATCCGTTCCATCTGTGTCTGTTCCTGTGGCTGTAGAGGAAGCTATGGTAGTTTCCATCCTGGATGACAGGAACTTAATGGGGCTGTCTGTTGAGCTTGAAACTTTAACGGCTTCCATCACCACCTTGACAAATGCAAAAACAACAGTTGATGGACAGAATGCAGAACAATGTCAATCATTCACCCCAGTACAGAGATCTGGGCCTAAATCCATTGTTTTTTTGTTCACCATGTCGTTCCAGTTTGAACCCAGCCATATGCAAATCAGTGTTGACCCTGTGCCTCATGGGTACAGTCCAGCCCGAACTGCCAAGCCAGGTCCTCCCTGGATTGGAAACAAGCATCCTTGGACCGGTTTCAGGGTTTCACCCTTCTTCAGCCAGGATAGCTTGATTCCAGTGGCATGGAAAGCATGGGACCCAAGTCTGCGCAAACCCTTCCCACTCGAGGTGACAAATGCAAAAACAACAGTTGATGGACAGAATGCAGAACAATGTCATACATTCACCCCAGTACAGAGATCTGGGCCTAGATCCATCATTTTTTTGCTCACTGTTCGCGCCTGGTGAGTGTATGTGCATTCTGGGTGTTTGGGCATGTGTTATTAGCCGTAAGAACGTCTTTCCCCAAATGTTTTGAGGCTCACCTCCTCTTTTTGCTACTTCTTTCTGTTGGCCTTAGAACTCTGAACACTTTATCACTGCTGCCCAGGCTACAGTGCATGTGATGCTCTGAAAAAAATGTCTGTCTGCACTGCAGTGCTGTCCTGTTGCCTGCTACCGTCTGTCCTGCTGAGGAATGGACTGGACCCATCTCACTTGAACCCAGGGTTATTCCAAGCACATGCTGGCTTGCCCCCTGTTCTGAATTCGCAGGGACATCAAAGACTTACTGTAACCCTGCAAAACCACCGAGACTTGCCATCTGTGAGTCCTGCCCTGCCAAGTGGTAGCAATCCAGTCATTGACGGTTGGAAGTTGGTTTTCAGTGTTGCAACTAACAGAATTCATGCTTCGTCTTCATTGCGCCGATCGGAACCGATGCAACCCGTTTCAAGAATGACGCATCTCCTATCTTATTTCTGTTTGATGGTGCTGCATCACCGAATGTGCAGTTCAATGACAACACATCAGCTACGGCTCCTACAGATCAGCGCTGATACTTCGCCTCCCTGCTCCTCGCACCTTGTCTTTGACGTCGACACAGCCTCCAACCAAAGGTCCTGTTTCGCCAAGCCACGGCAGGTCCCTGTACCCAACCTGCACTCCATCAGCCAGAACTTTTAGATCTAATCCAGAGAAGTGTGACCAGCTATCCTTGGTTGGTGCTTTAAGACTCTTAGCACTCCATTTTGGGATTTATTTTAATATTTATAACTCTGGCTCTACATATTGGATTTTTGTTGTTTTGGTCTTGTTTTGTTAATAGAACTATTTTCTATTTGTCTAACCTGGTGTGGAGTATCTTGGTGGTCTTTGCATTGTGTTACTGTGTGCTGTGGTATACAAAATACTTTACACATTGCCACTTTCAATTAGCCAGACTGCTATGTGCCAAGCTATCACAGGTAATCTTTTAGTTTGTAGCTTACTTACCCAGTCTAGGATTGTGGTCTCTACTTAGCCAGGCTGAATACCTCTGCCAACTCAAGACTGTAACAGACAATCTGTTGTACCTATCGATAGATTTGGTATCAATTGTATATTGACTAAACATATATAATTTACCTACCAGCAGAGTGCATCTGACAAATTATTGCATTGTACATGCAATGGTGTGCAATGTTATTTAACATAATGTATGATGTACTATCTTTGTCGTTGGTCTTCATTGACAGCATGTGTGAGTGTGTGAGTAAGCAGTATACTGCTATCTATGTATGTATATAATTTTTTTTGTAAGGTGAGCAAACCTTCCAGGGAAGCAAAGGAAAGTGAACAAGCGAGCAACTGAACAGGGATGTGATTCAAGAAAATGTACAATTCTTCAAGGAACTAGGAAATTCAGATTGTGTGAGAAGGAATGCTCCTTAAAGGGATGTTTCTTCAGTTGTTATTGTAACGTCAGGAGAGTCAGGAAAGCTCTGATGTTGTTTGAGATGTAGTTCCAGTTGATGGGTTTATAGATGAGGAAGGACTGATGTTTCTGCTCCCGCCTACAGTTTTTCTCTTTGTCTTCAGTCTGACGATCATGTGTGCATTGCCGTCTCTCACAGGTGGGGAGTTGCTTGGCTAGACATGTGACGTTATTGGTTCTAATTACCTTGTAAGTGATGTAGATCATTGTGAAGATGATATTCTAGGCATTGAGGCATTGAGAAGGAGCTAGTGTGGTTTCTTCAGTGTTGGGGTGATGTGGTTGAACTTTTACAACACTTTGATAAGAAGAGCTGTAATGTGTAGGATGCCTATTAGCAGTGTCATAGTGTTATCAAGGAGCCAGTTGAGTTGAGCACTACCTCCTTAGAGGACAAAAGGTTGAGCTGTTCTTGCTGAAACTGGTTACTGAAGGAAGGTTTTCACTTTGTTTGAAAGGGAGATCTGGTACTATGTTGCAATGGTTTTCATGGTGATATCTTCTTTAGAGCAGGGGTCTGTGTAAAGGGTGAATCCAAGTGATATTCCTGGTCTGCCAGCCAGGGGTGATTCAGTCTATGTCATGTCAGACTGCTAAGCTTTAAACCATTCAGTTCAGTTGTTGTGTGTGTGATCTTTGCTAAGGTAATTGACATGAATTCTGCATCTGAGGAGCTCCATGTAGAGGTTAAAGATGTTGGGTAAGAAGATGGAACTTTAGGAAATTCCACAAGAGCTGGGTAGTTTTGGGGTTATTTTGCTGCCCATGTGTATGATCTGGTTGTAATTGGTTTGGTGTGACATTGCAGGGCTGTGTCTGAAAAGCACAAGAATGTATCGAGAAGTGATGGTTTAATGTGTGGAAGGGTGAAGAGGGCTCAAACAGGTTAAGGAGTCAGAGTTTCTTTTTCTGTTGTGGGTAAGGTGACATAATTGACTACTTGAAGAGCATCAGGTATGTTATATTAGAGTGGTGTGATATAGAGGGGTATTCTCTAATCCTGGGTCAAACTGGCTGAGATGTAGCCTCCTCCCCCGCCCGGAAGCCAGAAAATGTATATGCTACACACGGAGCTCTGCAACAGATGTCTTCAATATACGATCACACACTGCACTATCATGACATCATAAATGTTAACACCCACACCTTAACAACTCCCAGCAAGTTACGTACTTCCTCTGTTGAATCTTATCTCACATAGTCTCTTGACACTACAGAAGACAACCCACAAGGAACCCTTAATGGTCCGATATGGGACAAAAAGTGCTGTTTGCCCAATTAGCACCGAGAAAGTACATGCTAGCCAGCCTAATGTAATTTCACTACACCTAGGGGATACAAAAACTAAATTGATGCTAGGAAAAAAAAATGTTACACTTACCTGAAATCAGCCATGGAACAGCCAGAAGTGAGCACAGCACTGGACAATAACCCACCAAGCCCCACTACCAGCCAAGATGACCAGCCAGACTCACAGGCGAAGAGGAAGAGGAAATATAAGTTCAGTCAGGATGAGAATGAGATCTTGGACATGGAGGTGATGGAGGTGAAGGTGCACCAAAACTAGCTGTTCTCCAGCTTCAGAGTGTCATTTGGGGACGGAAAATACAATATGGCTGTCCAAAGAACACAAGGGTAACAGCGTTGCTGAAGTTAGGAGGTCAGTGACGGGCTTTAGGAAGTGCTGGCAAAATAGCAAACGCAAAACTAAGGAGAAACTGGCAACCAATCTACAGGCAGCATTGCAGACCAGAGGTGATAGTTTAGCGCCCTTGGAAGAGTTGGTTCCCTCGAAGGAACAGGTGTCTGCTGTCATCTCTGAAGAGTCGGTGTTTGAAGTGGTGGGACAGGACAGTGCTACCTATGACCAACTTCAACACCAACAGGGTAAGTTCCAACTATGGCCTATGTAGTGTAGTCGAGGCAGCTATGTCCCAGTGCTCTGCCATTCTATCTACTAGACAAACAGTAGGCACCTGGCTAATCTCTTCTTAGGCATAACATCAATAGAAGGATCATTGGCATTTTGATCATATGTTGGCATAGAGCAGCGTTGCAATCCTTCTAGCTGTGCTATCTTACTTCAAAATTAAAGGGCAGCAATGTGGTGCATGATACAGTGTTCCTGTCTTAACTAACTGTGCTGGCATAAAAACAGCAGATGTCCACCAAAGCATTCACCCCTGCCTCATGGTCCAAAGGTGCCTGTGTTGGTTCTAGAAAGCAGAATGTGGACCTGCAGAAAGGAAAGCACTGGGATGCATTGTATTGTCTTAAACTTAGTGCAACCCTGCACGTTCCTATTCACACAGCTTGTCCACATGTCTATGAAAGATGCCCCACTGCCACTCCTGGGTCCATGTACATTAACCTAGCCTCCACATTCCTAGCAGAAGATTGGTATCTCACAGGAGAAACAACACACCTGAGGGGTAGAGGATATGTGGCCCATGGGTACTACCTATATATAGGGACATTTCAAAAGTAATGTCTATACTACCCTAGATTAAACTACAGGACACACAATTGTCCTAGCATGCAGGCTCAGACCACGCAGGTTTAAGCTGCCATGGTAGACACCACCTGAACTCCTCTCATCTACATATGTATAACTGGGTGTGGGGGTGAAAGCAAGTCATGTACCTCAGTGGACCATGGGTCAGACTTAAAGTGAAAAGGTGCATGGCATTGATGCTAACAAATCTGCAGGGCCACGCTGCATCATTTCACAAATGGATGAAACCTTTTATGTGCCACCCTTGTGTACACCTTGTGTTCACCACCCGGCTGCTGCTAAAAAAGCAGCCATGTGCACCATGCTGCAAGGGTGTCTGTGTTGGTGCTTGGCTGTGCATGTGATGTTCTGATGTCATCTGTGGCAGCAATCAGTGTGGTCTCAGTGCTGTGGTTGGCACGGAATCCTGATTGTGAGACATTGAGTAGGTGGTTCCATTCCAGGTATTCATTGAGCTGCCGGTTGATTACTTTCTCAAGTACTTTGGCTGGGTACGGTAGCAGGGAGATTGGCTAATAATTTTTTAGGGTTGCTGGGTTGTCTGTATGAAGGGTCTGACCTCTGCATGTTTTTATCTGTCCAGGAAGGTTGCTGTGGTAATGGAGGTGTTAAGGATGCTAGTAAGTTCCAATGCTGATTGGGTTGGTTCCGAGGTTGATGAGATGGTGGGGGCAGGGGTCGGTGGGCAGCCCAGAGTGGATGGATGACATAATGCCTGTGTTTGTCTTAGTGGTAAGCGGAGACTAGACGATGATGATCTTTCATCTGGTGTTTGCTGGTTGGTTGAGGTTGTTGAGGCTGAGAGTGCTGGGTTGCATGTCAAAGTTGTTGTAGATGGTGGCAATCTTGCTGTGTAATTCCTAGAGAGCGTTACAGAGTTCTTGCAAGGTATGGATGGTATTCTCTGTGGCTGGCGGTTTATAGAAATCCTTGATTATTTTGAAGAGTTCCTTCGTGTGGTTGGTTACTGTGAGAAGTTGGCCTGGTATATGCTGTCCACTGATTAACCTAGCACCATAAGGGGTCTGTTTGGACTGGTACAAGGTGCTCACTTTAAAGACAACCTTTATTGAAATCTATCCTAGTGGTAGCTATGGAGAGCAGCCTTCAGGCTAAGTCTTGAAGGAATGTAAAGCAGCTTGTTTTACCAGTCTATAATCTCTTGAATGACCAAATGAAAGGACAACCACACCAGGTATATATTTAAAATATATGTATTTAAGATAAAACACACCCCTCTAGTCTCTTTATGAGGCTGGAGTTCGAAGTACTTAGGTTACAAGTCAGTATTTAACAGTAAAAGCAAAAAATACACGTTTGGGCCCTAGGGGCGTACCAAACCATATACCAATAAAGTGATATAAGAACCACAACAGAACTAGACACAAGGCCTAGAGCCTGTAAAATTGCTTGGACCACAAGGAACCACCCATGGTAGTGACACAGGGGACCCATGGGGGACGCGTGCAGTGTGAGAACACAGCCGTGAATCGCCGTTAACTTCTATGTGGAAAGTCGCGGTTGGAAATTAAGAGTTTAAGGACACTTAGAGGATGACTACAAGCAAACCCTTTTGGACTTAGAGGTGTCTAGGGCCAACACCCACGGGAGCACTGGAGTACTCAAGTTACCTCACCCAGGGAAGCCGGGTGCATAGGTGTCCAATGGTGTCGGGTCCCGTGTCGTTTTCAATGGAAGCTGGCAAAGAAGTGCTGCTGCCGTGAAGAGGAGAAGTGTCCGGAGCGATCCAAGCCTGGATTGAGGATGGAAGGAACCTGAAAGCAGAGGGGACAGAGTCTGGGTCACTTCCCAGTGACCAAGGGCAGGATAGTCCAATGCCCACAGATGTTGGGTGGTTCAGGTGAGTTGACAGGTGTCTTGACTCTTCAGCCATGAGGTCCAGGAGGTGTCGATGACCACCAGGAGCTGGATTCAAGCTGTCCCATGAAGTCTGCGAGTGCTGCAGTGTCGGCGAACAGGATGGACACAACAAGCATTGGCAATGGCAAGTCAAGGGGAAACAGAAGAAAGACGTCGGTGCAGACCAGCAAGGTCTGGGGGACTCACCCAGCAAAGGTAAGTTGGGGCATGTCTGGAGCAACCAGGAAAGCCCAATCAGAAGAGAAGTTGCCTTCGTGGAGACCCACTAGCCAATGGGCTAACGATCGCGAAGGTGCCTAAAGCAGTCGCACTGGAAACTGGTCGACGGGTCACTCGTGGAGTGGAGGCCAGAGATCTTTGGTGCTGCGGATGCCCATGGCTGGGGCTACTCGGAGCCCAAAGCACAACTTTAAGGAAGACCAGGAAGAGGATGGACCGGCAAAAGATCAGGGTATCCAGGGGTCACAGTTCCACGTCACCCACGATAGCCACGGGCCTCAGCTTTGCTGTGGACTCAGGGTAGGCTTGGAGAAGTCTGGAAATCCACCTCTGGTGATGCAAAGTCAAGTCAAGTCAAGTCAAAGAATTTATATAGCGCACTACATACCCGGAGGGTCTCAAGGCGCTTAGGGAGGGGAGGAGGATTACTTGTCAAATATCCACGTTTTAAGTTGCTTTCTGAATGCTAGGTGGTTCTGGGTAAGGCGAAGGTAAGTGGGGAGTGAGTTCCATGTTTTAGCAGCCAGTTATGAGAAGGATCTGCCTCCCATTGTGGTCTTGTTGATGCGAGGTACAGTGGCGAGGGCTTGGCTGGAAGAACGTAGTTGGCGGGAGGGGGTGTAGAAGGACAGTCGTGAGTTGAGGCATTCTGGTCCGATGTCGTAGAGTGATTTGTGTGCGTGGGTTAGCAGTCGGAAAGTTATCCTCTTATTGACGGGTAGCCAGTGGAGGTCTTTCAGGTGACCAGAGATGTGTTCGTTGCGCGGGATGTCTAATATGATCCTGGCTGAGGCGTTTTGGATTCGTTGGAGTTTCTTCTGGAGTTTAGCGGTAGTACCTGCGTAGAGGGTGTTTCCGTAGTCCAGTCGGCTCGTGACCAGAGCATGGGTGACTGTTTTTCTGGTTTCGGTGGGGATCCAGCGAAATGTTTTTTTGAGCATGCAAAGAATGTTGAAGCAGGATGAGGATACGGCGTTGACTTGTCTGTACATTGAGAGTGAAGAATCCAGGATAACGCCTAGGTTCCGTGCGTGGTCTGTCGGGATGGGTGCTTTTCCAAGAGCTTCCGGCCACCAGGAGTCGTCCCAAGCAGAGGGGGAAGTACCTAAGATGAGGACTTCTGTTTTATCTGAGTTCAGTTTCAGACGGCTGTGTTTCATCCATTCGGCAACTTCTTTCATTCCTTCGTGTAGGTTAGTTTTGGCGGTGCTGGGGTCATTGGTGAGAGAAAGGATCAGTTGAGTGTCATCCGCGTAGCGTCTGGCGGGAGCTTCAGAGTTGCAGACCAGACAGTTGCTTCTTTGGTGCCTGCCAAGCAGGGGAGTCACTCCTTGTCCCCAAGGGAGATTTCTTCAGTCTTCTAGTGAAAAATAATAGAAAGTCGAAGGTCCAGGATATATGTTGCGGGTTTTGTCCAGGGTAATCTAAAGCCTCAAGGACTGGGTTCCCATACTTATACTAAGTTTGGGGGTTGGACATACTCTAGGGACCCACCTATGGGAGGGTTTGGAAAGACGGGTGGTTACACCCATTTCCTTTGTCCAGTTTCTTGCCAGAGCAGGGGCAGGTACCCCCTGCAACTGGTTTGAACTGGACTATGCACAGTGACACCAAGCGTGCCCCCAGTGCAGGACTTCAAAGCACCAGAGAGTGCTCCCTCCCAGCCCCAATACACATCTGCCTGCTGGGGAGTTTCAGTCAGCAGCAGGAGGCCAGACCAGTGTCTGTGGCAGTGGCATCCATTTTGTGATGCCAGGGCTGTAGAAAGTCTTTACCGGGTAGACCAGTGTGAACATGTCTCTCCCTCTAGAAGGGTGGAATGCTACCCCCACCGCCTGAACTGGCGGGGGGCAGTATTCCAAAGTGTTTGACACCAAACACAACATGTTTCTGTGCAGCCGGTCCAAAGTTAGTATTTACCGCGAGGTTATAATGCAGTTAAGAGTATATGGTCTGGCTGCACCACAAACAGCATCAGAGGAGGTACTCCGAATGCTGCAGAGGGGCTCTGCTCATGCAGGGGCACCCTCTCACATAAAAACCAAGCACTCTGCCCTCAGGATTGTTAAGGCCTGCCATAGGAGTGACTTATAGGTTTTATATGTGTGTGCAATGGTAGTGCTATAGGTAGCCTGCTGCTAAAAGAGCAGCCATGTGCACCATGCTGCAAGGGTGTCTGTGTTGGTGCTTGGCTGTGCATGTGATGTTCTGATGTCATCTGTGGCAGCAATCAGTGTGGTCTCAGTGCTGTGGTTGGCACGGAATCCTGATGGCGAGACATTGAGTAGGTGGTTCCATTCCAGGTATTCATTGAGCTGCCGAGTGATTACTTTCTCAAGTACTTTGGCTGGGTACGGTAGCAGGGAGATTGGCTAATAATTTTTTAGGGTTGCTGGGTTGTCTGTATGAAGGGTCTGACCTCTGCATGTTTTTATCTGTCCAGGAAGGTTGCTGTGGTAATGGAGGTGTTAAGGATGCTAGAAAGTTCCAATGCTGATTGGGTTGGTTCTGAGGTTGATGAGATGGTGGGGGCAGGGGTCGGTGGGCAGCCCAGAGTGGATGGATGACATAATGCCTGTGTTTGTCTTAGTGGTAAGCGGAGACTAGACGATGATGATCTTTCATCTGGTGTTTGCTTGTTGGTTGAGGTTGTTGAGGCTGAGAGTGCTGGGTTGCATGTCAAAGTTGTTGTAGATGGTGGCAATCTTGCTGTGTAATTCCTAGAGAGCGTTGCAGAGTTCTTGCAAGGTATGGATGGTATTCTCTGTGGCTGGCGGTTTATAGAAACCCTTGATTATTTTGAAGAGTTCCTTCGTGTGGTTGGTTACTGTGAGAAGTTGGCCTGGTATATGCTGTCCACTGATTAACCTAGCGCCATAAGGGGTCTGTTTGGACTGGTACAAGGTGCCCACTTTAAAGACAACCTTTATTGAAAGCTATCCTAGTGGTAGCTATGGAGAGCAGCCTTCAGGCTAAGTCTTGAAGGAATATAAAGCAGCTTGTTTTACCAGTCTATAATCTCTTGAATGACCAAATGAAAGGACAACCACACCAGGTATATATTTAAAATATATGTATTTAAGATAAAACACACCCCTCTAGTCTCTTTATGATCCTGGAGTTCGAAGTACTTAGGTTACAAGTCAGTATTTAACAGTAAAAGCAAAAAATACACGTTTGGGCCCTAGGGGCTTACCAAACCATATACCAATAAAGTGATATAAGAACCACAACAGAACTAGACACAAGGCCTAGAGCCTGTAAAATTGCTTGGACCACAAGGAACCACCCATGGTAGTGACACAGGGGACCCATGGGGGACGCGTGCAGTGTGAGAACACAGCCGTGAATCGCCGTTAACTTCTATGTGGAAAGTCGCGGTTGGAAATTAAGAGTTTAAGGACACTTAGAGGATGACTACAAGCAAACCCTTTTGGACTTAGAGGTGTCTAGGGCCAACACCCACGGGAGCACTGGAGTACTCAAGTTACCTCACCCAGGGAAGCCGGGTGCATAGGTGTCCAATGGTGTCGGGTCCCGGCGTCGTTTTCAATGGAAGCTGGCAAAGAAGTGCTGCTGCCGTGAAGAGGAGAAGTGTCCGGAGCGATCCAAGCCTGGATTGAGGATGGAAGGAACCTGAAAGCAGAGCGGACAGAGTCTGGGTCACTTCCCAGTGACCAAGGGCAGGATAGTCCAATGCCCACAGATGTTGGGTGGTTCAGGTGAGTTGACAGGTGTCTTGACTCTTCAGCCATGAGGTCCAGGAGGTGTCGATGACCACCAGGAGCTGGATTCATGCTGTCCCATGAAGTCTGCGAGTGCTGCAGTGTCGGCGAACAGGATGGACACATCAAGCCTTGGCAATGGCAAGTCAAGGGGAAACAGAAGAAAGACGTCGGTGCAGACCAGCAAGGTCTGGGGGACTCACCCAGCAAAGGTAAGTTGGGGCATGTCTGGAGCAACCAGGAATGCCCAATCAGAAGAGAAGTTGCCTTCGTGGAGACCCTAGCCAATGGGCTAACGATCGCGAAGGTGCCTAAAGCAGTCGCACTGGAAACTGGTCCACGGGTCACTCGTGGAGTGGAGGCCAGAGATCTTTGGTGCTGCGGATGCCCATGGCTGGGGCTACTCGGAGCCCAAAGCACAACTTCAAGGAAGACCAGGAAGAGGATGGACCGGCAAAAGATCAGGGTATCCAGGGGTCACAGTTCCACGTCACCCACGATAGCCACGGGCCTCAGCTTTGCTGTGGACTCAGGGTAGGCTTGGAGAAGTCTGGAAATCCACCTCTGGTGATGCAAAGACTTCAGCGTCTGGCGGGAGCTTCAGAGTTGCAGACCAGACAGTTGCTTCTTTGGTGCCTGCCAAGCAGGGGAGTCACTCCTTGTCCCCAAGGGAGATTTCTTCAGTCTTATAGTGAAAAATAATAGAAAGTCGAAGGTCCAGGATATATGTTGCGGGTTTTGTCCAGGGTAATCTAAAGCCTCAAGGACTGGGTTCCCATACTTATACTAAGTTTGGGGGTTGGACATACTCTAGGGACCCACCTATGGGAGGGTTTGGAAAGACGGGTGGTTACACCCATTTCCTTTGTCCAGTTTCTTGCCAGAGCAGGGGCAGGTACCCCCTGCAACTGGTTTGAACTGGACTATGCACAGGGACACCAAGCGTGCCCCCAGTGCAGGACTTCAAAGCACCAGAGAGTGCTCCCTCCCAGCCCCAATACACATCTGCCTGCTGGGGAGTTTCGGTCAGCAGCAGGAGGCCAGACCAGTGTCTGTGGCAGTGGCATCCATTTTGTGATGCCAGGGCTGTAGAAAGTCTTTACCGGGTAGACCAGTGTGAACATGTCTCTCCCTCTAGAAGGGTGGAATGCTACCCCCACCGCCTGAACTGGCGGGGGCAGTATTCCAAAGTGTTTGACACCAAACACAACATGTTTCTGTGCAGCCGGTCCAAAGTTAGCATTTACCGCGAGGTTATAATGCACATAAGAGTATATGGTCTGGCTGCACCACAAACAGCATCAGAGGAGGTACTCCGAATGCTGCAGAGGGGCTCTGCTCATGCAGGGGCACCCTCTCACATAAAAACCAAGCACTCTGCCTTCAGGATTGTTAAGGCCTGCCATAGGAGTGACTTATAGGTTTTATATGTGTGTGCAATGGTAGTGCTATAGGTAGCCTGCTGCTAAAAGAGCAGCCATGTGCACCATGCTGCAAGGGTGTCTGTGTTGGTGCTTGGCTGTGCATGTGATGTTCTGATGTCATCTGTGGCAGCAATCAGTGTGGTCTCAGTGCTGTGGTTGGCACGGAATCCTGATTGTGAGACATTGAGTAGGTGGTTCCATTCCAGGTATTCATTGAGCTGCCGGTTGATTACTTTCTCAAGTACTTTGGCTGGGTACGGTAGCAGGGAGATTGGCTAATAATTTTTTAGGGTTGCTGGGTTGTCTGTATGAAGAGTCTGACCTCTGCATGTTTTTATCTGTCCAGGAAGGTTGCTGTGGTAATGGAGGTGTTAAGGATGCTAGTAAGTTCCAATGCTGATTGGGTTGGTTCCGAGGTTGATGAGATGGTGGGGGCAGGGGTCGGTGGGCAGCCCAGAGTGGATGGATGACATAATGCCTGTGTTTGTCTTAGTGGTAAGCGGAGACTAGACGATGATGATCTTTCATCTGGTGTTTGCTGGTTGGTTGAGGTTGTTGAGGCTGAGAGTGCTGGGTTGCATGTCAAAGTTGTTGTAGATGGTGGCAATATTGCTGTGTAATTCCTAGAGAGCGTTGCAGAGTTCTTGCAAGGTATGGATGGTATTCTCTGTGGCTGGCGGTTTATAGAAATCCTTGATTATTTTAAAGAGTTCCTTCGTGTGGTTGGTTACTGTGAGAAGTTGGCCTGGTATATGCTGTCCACTGATTAACCTAGCACCATAAGGGGTCTGTTTGGACTGGTACAAGGTGCCCACTTTAAAGACAACCTTTATTGAAAGCTATCCTAGTGGTAGCTATGGAGAGCAGCCTTCAGGCTAAGTCTTGAAGGAATGTAAAGCAGCTTGTTTTACCAGTCTATAATCTCTTGAATGACCAAATGAAAGGACAACCACACCAGGTATATATTTAAAATATATGTATTTAAGATAAAACACACCCCTCTAGTCTCTTTATGAGGCTGGAGTTCGAAGTACTTAGGTTACAAGTCAGTATTTAACAGTAAAAGCAAAAAATACACGTTTGGGCCCTAGGGGCGTACCAAACCATATACCAATAAAGTGATATAAGAACCACAACAGAACTAGACACAAGGCCTAGAGCCTGTAAAATTGCTTGGACCACAAGGAACCACCCATGGTAGTGACACAGGGGACCCATGGGGGACACGTGCAGTGTGAGAACACAGCCGTGAATCGCCGTTAACTTCTATGTGGAAAGTCGCGGTTGGAAATTAAGAGTTTAAGGACACTTAGAGGATGACTACAAGCAAACCCTTTTGGACTTAGAGGTGTCTAGGGCCAACACCCACGGGAGCACTGGAGTACTCAAGTTACCTCACCCAGGGAAGCCGGGTGCATAGGTGTCCAATGGTGTCGGGTCCCGGCGTCGTTTTCAATGGAAGCTGGCAAAGAAGTGCTGCTGCCGTGAAGAGGAGAAGTGTCCGGAGCGATCCAAGCCTGGATTGAGGATGGAAGGAACCTGAAAGCAGAGGGGACAGAGTCTGGGTCACTTCCCAGTGACCAAGGGCAGGATAGTCCAATGCCCACAGATGTTGGGTGGTTCAGGTGAGTTGACAGGTGTCTTGACTCTTCAGCCATGAGGTCCAGGAGGTGTCGATGACCACCAGGAGCTGGATTCAAGCTGTCCCATGAAGTCTGCGAGTGCTGCAGTGTCGGTGAACAGGATGGACACAACAAGCCTTGGCAATGGCAAGTCAAGGGGAAACAGAAGAAAGACGTCGGTGCAGACCAGCAAGGTCTGGGGGACTCACCCAGCAAAGGTAAGTTGGGGCATGTCTGGAGCAACCAGGAAAGCCCAATCAGAAGAGAAGTTGCCTTCGTGGAGACCCACTAGCCAATGGGCTAACGATCGCGAAGGGGCCTAAAGCAGTCACACTGGAAACTGGTCCACAGGTCACTCGTGGAGTGGAGGCCAGAGATCTTTGGTGCTGCGGATGCCCATGGCTGGGGCTACTCGGAGCCCAAAGCACAACTTCAAGGAAGACCAGGAAGAGGATGGACCGGCAAAAGATCAGGGTATCCAGGGGTCACAGTTCCACGTCACCCACGATAGCCACGGGCCTCAGCTTTGCTATGGACTCAGGGTAGGCTTGGAGAAGTCTGGAAATCCACCTCTGGTGATGCAAAGACTTCAGCGTCTGGCGGGAGCTTCAGAGTTGCAGACCAGACAGTTGCTTCTTTGGTGCCTGCCAAGCAGGGGAGTCACTCCTTGTCCCCAAGGGAGATTTCTTCAGTCTTCTAGTGAAAAATAATAGAAAGTCGAAGGTCCAGGATATATGTTGCGGGTTTTGTCCAGGGTAATCTAAAGCCTCAAGGACTGGGTTCCCATACTTATACTAAGTTTGGGGGTTGGACATACTCTAGGGACCCACCTATGGGAGGGTTTGGAAAGACGGGTGGTTACACCCATTTCCTTTGTCCAGTTTCTTGCCAGAGCAGGGGCAGGTACCCCCTGCAACTGGTTTGAACTGGACTATGCACAGGGACACCAAGCGTGCCCCCAGTGCAGGACTTCAAAGCACCAGAGAGTGCTCCCTCCCAGCCCCAATACACATCTGCCTGCTGGGGAGTTTCGGTCAGCAGCAGGAGGCCAGACCAGTGTCTGTGGCAGTGGCATCCATTTTGTGATGCCAGGGCTGTAGAAAGTCTTTACCGGGTAGACCAGTGTGAACATGTCTCTCCCTCTAGAAGGGTGGAATGCTACCCCCACCGCCTGAACTGGCGGGGGGCAGTATTCCAAAGTGTTTGACACCAAACACAACATGTTTCTGTGCAGCCGGTCCAAAGTTAGCATTTACCGCGAGGTTATAATGCACTTAAGAGTATATGGTCTGGCTGCACCACAAACAGCATCAGAGGAGGTACTCCGAATGCTGCAGAGGGGCTCTGCTCATGCAGGGGCACCCTCTCACATAAAAACCAAGCACTCTGCCTTCAGGATTGTTAAGGCCTGCCATAGGAGTGACTTATAGGTTTTATATGTGCGTGCAATGGTAGTGATATAGGTAGCCTGCTGCTAAAAGACCAGCCATGTGCACCATGCTGCAAGGGTGTCTGTGTTGGTGCTTGGCTGTGCATGTGATGTTCTGATGTCATCTGTGGCAGCAATCAGTGTGGTCTCAGTGCTGTGGTTGGCACGGAATCCTGATTGTGAGACATTGAGTAGGTGGTTCCATTCCAGGTATTCATTGAGCTGCCGGTTGATTACTTTCTCAAGTACTTTGGCTGGGTACGGTAGCAGGGAGATTGGCTAATAATTTTTTAGGGTTGCTGGGTTGTCTGTATGAAGGGTCTGACCTCTGCATGTTTTTATCTGTCCAGGAAGGTTGCTGTGGTAATGGAGGTGTTAAGGATGCTAGTAAGTTCCAATGCTGATTGGGTTGGTTCCGAGGTTGATGAGATGGTGGGGGCAGGGGTCGGTGGGCAGCCCAGAGTGGATGGATGACATAATGCCTGTGTTTGTCTTAGTGGTAAGCGGAGACTAGACGATGATGATCTTTCATCTGGTGTTCGCTGGTTGGTTGAGGTTGTTGAGGCTGAGAGTGCTGGGTTGCATGTCAAAGTTGTTGTAGATGGTGGCAATCTTGCTGTGTAATTCCTAGAGAGCGTTGCAGAGTTCTTGCAAGGTATGGATGGTATTCTCTGTGGCTGGCGGTTTATAGAAATCCTTGATTATTTTGAAGAGTTCCTTCGTGTGGTTGGTTACTGTGAGAAGTTGGCCTGGTATATGCTGTCCACTGATTAACCTAGCACCATAAGGGGTCTGTTTGGACTGGTACAAGGTGCCCACTTTAAAGACAACCTTTATTGAAAGCTATCCTAGTGGTAGCTATGGAGAGCAGCCTTCAGGCTAAGTCTTGAAGGAATGTAAAGCAGCTTGTTTTACCAGTCTATAATCTCTTGAATGACCAAATGAAAGGACAACCACACCAGGTATATATTTAAAATATATGTATTTAAGATAAAACACACCCCTCTAGTCTCTTTATGAGGCTGGAGTTTGAAGTACTTAGGTTACAAGTCAGTATTTAACAGTAAAAGCAAAAAATACACGTTTGGGCCCTAGGGGCGTACCAAACCATATACCAATAAAGTGATATAAGAACCACAACAGAACTAGACACAAGGCCTAGAGCCTGTAAAATTGCTTGGACCACAAGGAACCACCCATGGTAGTGACACAGGGGACCCATGGGGGACGCGTGCAGTGTGAGAACACAGCCGTGAATCGCCGTTAACTTCTATGTGGAAAGTCGCGGTTGGAAATTAAGAGTTTAAGGACACTTAGAGGATGACTACAAGCAAACCCTTTTGGACTTAGAGGTGTCTAGGGCCAAAACCCACGGGAGCACTGGAGTACTCAAGTTACCTCACCCAGGGAAGCCGGGTGAATAGGTGTCCAGTGGTGTCGGGTCCCGGCGTCGTTTTCAATGGAAGCTGGCAAAGAAGTGCTGCTGCCGTGAAGAGGAGAAGTGTCTGGAGCGATCCAAGCCTGGATTGAGGATGGAAGGAACCTGAAAGCAGAGGGGACAGAGTCTGGGTCACTTCCCAGTGACCAAGGGCAGGATAGTCCAATGCCCACAGATGTTGGGTGGTTCAGGTGAGTTGACAGGTGTCTTGACTCTTCAGCCATGAGGTCCAGGAGGTGTCGATGACCACCAGGAGCTGGATTCAAGCTGTCCCATGAAGTCTGCGAGTGCTGCAGTGTCGGCGAACAGGATGGACACAACAAGCCTTGGCAATGGCAAGTCAAGGGGAAACAGAAGAAAGACGTCGGTGCAGACGAGCAAGGTCTGGGGGACTAACCCAGCAAAGGTAAGTTGGGGCATGTCTGGAGCAACCAGGAAAGCCCAATCAGAAGAGAAGTTGCCTTTGTGGAGACCCACTAGCCAATGGGCTAACGATCTCGTAGGTGCCTATAGCAGTCGCACTGGAAACTGGTCCACGGGTCACTCGTGGAGTGGAGGCCAGAGATCTTTGGTGCTGCGGATGCCCAAGGCTGGGGCTACTCGGAGCCCAAAGCACAACTTCAAGGAAGACCAGGAAGAGGATGGACCGGCAAAAGATCAGGGTATCCAGGGGTCACAGTTCCACGTCACCCACGATAGCCACGGGCCTCAGCTTTGCTGTGGACTCAGGGTAGGCTTGGAGAAGTCTGGAAATCCACCTCTGGTAATGCAAAGACTTCAGCGTCTGGCGGGAGCTTCAGAGTTGCAGACCAGACAGTTGCTTCTTTGGTGCCTGCCAAGCAGGGGAGTCACTCCTTGTCCCCAAGGGAGATTTCTTCAGTCTTCTAGTGAAAAATAATAGAAAGTCGAAGGTCCAGGATATATGTTGCGGGTTTTGTCCAGGGTAATCTAAAGCCTCAAGGACTGGGTTCCCATACTTATACTAAGTTTGGGGGTTGGACATACTCTAGGGACCCACCTATGGGAGGGTTTGGAAAGACGGGTGGTTACACCCATTTCCTTTGTCCAGTTTCTTGCCAGAGCAGGGGCAGGTACCCCCTGCAACTGGTTTGAACTGGACTATGCACAGGGACACCAAGCGTGCCCCCAGTGCAGGACTTCAAAGCACCAGAGAGTGCTCCCTCCCAGCCCCAATACACATCTGCCTGCTGGGGAGTTTCGGTCAGCAGCAGGAGGCCAGACCAGTGTCTGTGGCAGTGGCATCCATTTTGTGATGCCAGGGCTGTAGAAAGTCTTTACCGGGTAGACCAGTGTGAACATGTCTCTCCCTCTAGAAGGGTGGAATGCTACCCCCACCGCCTGAACTGGCGGGGGGCAGTATTCCAAAGTGTTTGACACCAAACACAACATGTTTCTGTGCAGCCGGTCCAAAGTTAGCATTTACCGCGAGGTTATAATGCACTTAAGAGTATATGGTCTGGCTGCACCACAAACAGCATCAGAGGAGGTACTCCGAATGCTGCAGAGGGGCTCTGCTCATGCAGGGGCACCCTCTCACATAAAAACCAAGCACTCTGCCTTCAGGATTGTTAAGGCCTGCCATAGAAGTGACTTATAGGTTTTATATGTGTGTGCAATGGTAGTGATATAGGTAGCCTGCTGCTAAAAGAGCAGCCATGTGCACCATGCTGCAAGGGTGTCTGTGTTGGTGCTTGGCTGTGCATGTGATGTTCTGATGTCATCTGTGGCAGCAATCAGTGTGGTCTCAGTGCTGTGGTTGGCACGGAATCCTGATTGTGAGACATTGAGTAGGTGGTTCCATTCCAGGTATTCATTGAGCTGCCGAGTGATTACTTTCTCAAGTACTTTGGCTGGGTACGGTAGCAGGGAGATTGGCTAATAATTTTTTAGGGTTGCTGGGTTGTCTGTATGAAGGGTCTGACCTCTGCATGTTTTTATCTGTCCAGGAAGGTTGCTGTGGTAATGGAGGTGTTAAGGATGCTAGAAAGTTCCAATGCTGATTGGGTTGGTTCCGAGGTTGATGAGATGGTGGGGGCAGGGGTCGGTGGGCAGCCCAGAGTGGATGGATGACATAATGCCTGTGTTTGTCTTAGTGGTAAGCGGAGACTAGACGATGATGATCTTTCATCTGGTGTTCGCTGGTTGGTTGAGGTTGTTGAGGCTGAGAGTGCTGGGTTGCATGTCAAAGTTGTTGTAGATGGTGGCAATCTTGCTGTGTAATTCCTAGAGAGCGTTGCAGAGTTCTTGCAAGGTATGGATGGTATTCTCTGTGGCTGGCGGTTTATAGAAATCCTTGATTATTTTGAAGAGTTCCTTCGTGTGGTTTGCTACTGTGAGAAGTAGGCCTGGTATATGCTGTCCACTGATTAACCTAGCACCATAAGGGGTCTGTTTGGACTGGTACAAGGTGCCCACTTTAAAGACAACCTTTATTGAAAGCTATCCTAGTGGTAGCTATGGAGAGCAGCCTTCAGGCTAAGTCTTGAAGGAATGTAAAGCAGCTTGTTTTACCAGTCTATAATCTCTTGAATGACCAAATGAAAGGACAACCACACCAGGTATATATTTAAAATATATGTATTTAAGATAAAACACACCCCTCTAGTCTCTTTATGAGGCTGGAGTTCGAAGTACTTAGGTTACAAGTCAGTATTTAACAGTAAAAGCAAAAAATACACGTTTGGGCCCTAGGGGCATACCAAACCATATACCAATAAAGTGATATAAGAACCACAACAGAACTAGACACAAGGCCTAGAGCCTGTAAAATTGCTTGGACCACAAGGAACCACCCATGGTAGTGACACAGGGGACCCATGGGGGACGCGTGCAGTGTGAGAACACAGCCGTGAATCGCCGTTAACTTCTATGTGGAAAGTCGCGGTTGGAAATTAAGAGTTTAAGGACACTTAGAGGATGACTACAAGCAAACCCTTTTGGACTTAGAGGTGTCTAGGGCCAACACCCACGGGAGCACTGGAGTACTCAAGTTACCTCACCCAGGGAAGCCGGGTGCATAGGTGTCCAATGGTGTCGGGTCCCGGCGTCGTTTTCAATGGAAGCTGGCAAAGACGTGCTGCTGCCGTGAAGAGGAGAAGTGTCCGGAGCGATCCAAGCCTGGATTGAGGATGGAAGGAACCTGAAAGCAGAGGGGACAGAGTCTGGGTCACTTCCCAGTGACCAAGGGCAGGATAGTCCAATGCCCACAGATGTTGGGTGGTTCAGGTGAGTTGACAGGTGTCTTGACTCTTCAGCCATGAGGTCCAGGAGGTGTCGATGACCACCAGGAGCTGGATTCAAGCTGTCCCATGAAGTCTGCGAGTGCTGCAGTGTCGGCGAACAGGATGGACACAACAAGCCTTGGCAATGGCAAGTCAAGGGGAAACAAAAGAAAGACGTCGGTGAAGACCAGCAAGGTCTGGGGGACTCACCCAGCAAAGGTAAGTTGGGGCATGTCTGGAGCAACCAGGAAAGCCCAATCAGAAGAGAAGTTGCCTTCATGGAGACCCACTAGCCAATGGGCTAACGATCGCGAAGGTGCCTAAAGCAGTCGCACTGGAAACTGGTCCACGGGTCACTCGTGGAGTGGAGGCCAGAGATCTTTGGTGCTGCGGATGCCCATGGCTGGGGCTACTAGGAGCCCAAAGCACAACTTCAAGGAAGACCAGGAAGAGGATGGACCGGCAAAAGATCAGGGTATCCAGGGGTCACAGTTCCACGTCACCCACGATAGCCACGGGCCTCAGCTTTGCTGTGGACTCAGGGTAGGCTTGGAGAAGTCTGGAAATCCACCTCTGGTGATGCAAAGACTTCAGCGTCTGGCGGGAGCTTCAGAGTTGCAGACCAGACAGTTGCTTCTTTGGTGCCTGCCAAGCAGGGGAGTCACTCCTTGTCCCCAAGGGAGATTTCTTCAGTCTTCTAATGAAAAATAATAGAAAGTCGAAGGTCCAGGATATATGTTGCGGGTTTTGTCCAGGGTAATCTAAAGCCTCTAGGACTGGGTTCCCATACTTATACTAAGTTTGGGGGTTGTACATACTCTAGGGACCCACCTATGGGAGGGTTTGGAAAGACGGGTGGTTACACCCATTTCCTTTGTCCAGTTTCTTGCCAGAGCAGGGGCAGGTACCCCCTGCAACTGGTTTGAACTGGACTATGCACAGGGACACCAAGCGTGCCCCCAGTGCAGGACTTCAAAGCACCAGAGAGTGCTCCCTCCCAGCCCCAATACACATCTGCCTGCTGGGGAGTTTCGGTCAGCAGCAGGAGGCCAGACCAGTGTCTGTGGCAGTGGCATCCATTTTGTGATGCCAGGGCTGTAGAAAGTCTTTACCGGGTAGACCAGTGTGAACATGTCTCTCCCTCTAGAAGGGTGGAATGCTACCCCCACCGCCTGAACTGGCGGGGGGCAGTATTCCAAAGTGTTTGACACCAAACACAACATGTTTCTGTGCAGCCGGTCCAAAGTTAGCATTTACCGCGAGGTTATAATGCACTTAAGAGTATATGGTCTGGCTGCACCACAAACAGCATCAGAGGAGGTCCTCCGAATGCTGCAGAGGGGCTCTGCTCATGCAGGGGCACCCTCTCACATAAAAACCAAGCACTCTGCCTTCAGGATTGTTAAGGCCTGCCATAGGAGTGACTTATAGGTTTTATATGTGTGTGCAATGGTAGTGATATAGGTAGCCTGCTGCTAAAAGAGCAGCCATGTGCACCATGCTGCAAGGGTGTCTGTGTTGGTGCTTGGCTGTGCATGTGATGTTCTGATGTCATCTGTGGCAGCAATCAGTGTGGTCTCAGTGCTGTGGTTGGCACGGAATCCTGATTGTGAGACATTGAGTAGGTGGTTCCATTCCAGGTATTCATTGAGCTGCCGGTTGATTACTTTCTCAAGTACTTTGGCTGGGTATGGTAGCAGGGAGATTGGCTAATAATTTTTTAGGGTTGCTGGGTTGTCTGTATGAAGAGTCTGACCTCTGCATGTTTTTATCTGTCCAGGAAGGTTGCTGTGGTAATGGAGGTGTTAAGGATGCTAGTAAGTTCCAATGCTGATTGGGTTGGTTCCGAGGTTGATGAGATGGTGGGGGCAGGGGTCGGTGGGCAGCCCAGAGTGGATGGATGACATAATGCCTGTGTTTGTCTTAGTGGTAAGCGGAGACTAGACGATGATGATCTTTCATCTGGTGTTCGCTGGTTGGTTGAGGTTGTTGAGGCTGAGAGTGCTGGGTTGCATGTCAAAGTTGTTGTAGATGGTGGCAATCTTGCTGTGTAATTCCTAGAGAGCGTTGCAGAGTTCTTGCAAGGTATGGATGGTATTCTCTGTGGCTGGCGGTTTATAGAAATCCTTGATTATTTTGAAGAGTTCCTTCGTGTGGTTGGTTACTGTGAGAAGTTGGCCTGGTATATGCTGTCCACTGATTAACCTAGCACCATAAGGGGTCTGTTTGGACTGGTACAAGGTGCCCACTTTAAAGACAACCTTTATTGAAAGCTATCCTAGTGGTAGCTATGGAGAGCAGCCTTCAGGCTAAGTCTTGAAGGAATGTAAAGCAGCTTGTTTTACCAGTCTATAATCTCTTGAATGACCAAATGAAAGGACAACCACACCAGGTATATATTTAAAATATATGTATTTAAGATAAAACACCCCCTCTAGTCTCTTTATGAGGCTGGAGTTCGAAGTACTTAGGTTACAAGTCAGTATTTAACAGTAAAAGCAAAAAATACACGTTTGGGCCCTAGGGGCGTACCAAACCATATACCAATAAAGTGATATAAGAACCACAACAGAACTAGACACAAGGCCTAGAGCCTGTAAAACTGCTTGAACCACAAGGAACCACCCATGGTAGTGACACAGGGGACCCATGGGGGACGCGTGCAGTGTGAGAACACAGCCGTGAATCGCCGTTAACTTCTATGTGGAAAGTCGCGGTTGGAAATTAAGAGTTTAAGGACACTTAGAGGATGACTACAAGCAAACCCTTTTGGACTTAGAGGTGTCTAGGGCCAACACCCACGGGAGCACTGGAGTACTCAAGTTACCTCACCCAGGGAAGCCGGGTGCATAGGTGTCCAATGGTGTCGGGTCCCGGCGTCGTTTTCAATGGAAGCTGGCAAAGAAGTGCTGCTGCCGTGAAGAGGAGAAGTGTCCGGAGCGATCCAAGCCTGGATTGAGGATGGAAGGAACCTGAAAGCAGAGGGGACAGAGTCTGGGTCACTTCCCAGTGACCAAGGGCAGGATAGTCCAATGCCCACAGATGTTGGGTGGTTCAGGTGAATTGACAGGTGTCTTGACTCTTCAGCCATGAGGTCCAGGAGGTGTCGATGACCACCAGGAGCTGGATTCAAGCTGTCCCATGAAGTCTGCGAGTGCTGCAGTGTCGGCGAACAGGATGGACACAACAAGCCTTGGCAATGGCAAGTCAAGGGGAAACAGAAGAAAGACGTCGGTGCAGACCAGCAAGGTCTGGGGGACTCACCCAGCAAAGGTAAGTTGGGGCATGTCTGGATCAACCAGGAAAGCCCAATCAGAAGAGAAGTTGCCTTCGTGGAGACCCACTAGCCAATGGGCTAACGATCTCGAAGGTGCCTAAAGCAGTCGCACTGGAAACTGGTCCACGGGTCACTCGTGGAGTGGAGGCCAGAGATCTTTGGTGCTGCGGATGCCCAAGGCTGGGGCTACTCGGAGCCCAAAGCACAACTTCAAGGAAGACCAGGAAGAGGATGGACCGCCAAAAGATCAGGGTATCCAGGGGTCACAGTTCCACGTCACCCACGATAGCCACGGGCCTCAGCTTTGCTGTGGACTCAGGGTAGGCTTGGAGAAGTCTGGAAATCCACCTCTGGTGATGCAAAGACTTCAGCGTCTGGTGGGAGCTTCAGAGTTGCAGACCAGACAGTTGCTTCTTTGGTGCCTGCCAAGCAGGGGAGTCACTCCTTGTCCCCAAGGGAGATTTCTTCAGTCTTCTAGTGAAAAATAATAGAAAGTCGAAAGTCCAGGATATATGTTGCGGGTTTTGTCCAGGGTAATCTAAAGCCTCAAGGACTGGGTTCCCATACTTATACTAAGTTTGGGGGTTGGACATACTCTAGGGACCCACCTATGGGAGGGTTTGGAAAGATGGGTGGTTACACCCATTTCCTTTGTCCAGTTTCTTGCCAGAGCAGGGGCAGGTACCCCCTGCAACTGGTTTGAACTGGACTATGCACAGGGACACCAAGCGTGCCCCCAGTGCAGGACTTCAAAGCACCAGAGAGTGCTCCCTCCCAGCCCCAATACACATCTGCCTGCTGGGGAGTTTCGGTCAGCAGCAGGAGGCCAGACCAGTGTCTTTGGCAGTGGCATCCATTTTGTGATGCCAGGGCTGTAGAAAGTCTTTACCGGGTAGACCAGTGTGAACATGTCTCTCCCTCTAGAAGGGTGGAATGCTACCCCCACCGCCTGAACTGGCGGGGGGCAGTATTCCAAAGTGTTTGACACCAAACACAACATGTTTCTGTGCAGCCGGTCCAAAGTTAGCATTTACCGCGAGGTTATAATGCACTTAAGAGTATATGGTCTGGCTGCACTACAAACAGCATCAGAGGAGGTACTCCGAATGCTGCAGAGGGGCTCTGCTCATGCAGGGGCACCCTCTCACATAAAAACCAAGCACTCTGCCTTCAGGATTGTTAAGGCCTGCCATAGGAGTGACTTATAGGTTTTATATGTGTGTGCAATGGTAGTGATATAGGTAGCCTGCTGCTAAAAGAGCAGCCATGTGCACCATGCTGCAAGGGTGTCTGTGTTGGTGCTTGGCTGTGCATGTGATGTTCTGATGTCATCTGTGGCAGCAATCAGTGTGGTCTCAGTGCTGTGGTTGGCACGGAATCCTGATTGTGAGACATTGAGTAGGTGGTTCCATTCCAGGTATTCATTGAGCTGCCGAGTGATTACTTTCTCAAGTACTTTGGCTGGGTACGGTAGCAGGGAGATTGGCTAATAATTTTTTAGGGTTGCTGGGTTGTCTGTATGAAGGGTCTGACCTCTGCATGTTTTTATCTGTCCAGGAAGGTTGCTGTGGTAATGGAGGTGTTAAGGATGCTAGTAAGTTCCAATGCTGATTGGGTTGGTTCCGAGGTTGATGAGATGGTGGGGGCAGGGGTCGGTGGGCAGCCCAGAGTGGATGGATGACATAATGCCTGTGTTTGTCTTAGTGGTAAGCGGAGACTAGACGATGATGATCTTTCATCTGGTGTTCGCTGGTTGGTTGAGGTTGTTGAGGCTGAGAGTGCTGGGTTGCATGTCAAAGTTGTTGTAGATGGTGGCAATCTTGCTGTGTAATTCCTAGAGAGCGTTGCAGAGTTCTTGCAAGGTATGGATGGTATTCTCTGTGGCTGGCGGTTTATAGAAATCCTTGATTATTATGAAGAGTTCCTTCGTGTGGTTGGTTACTGTGAGAAGTTGGCCTGGTATATGCTGTCCACTGATTAACCTAGCACCATAAGGGGTCTGTTTGGACTGGTACAAGGTGCCCACTTTAAAGACAACCTTTATTGAAAGCTATCCTAGTGGTAGCTATGGAGAGCAGCCTTCAGGCTAAGTCTTGAAGGAATGTAAAGCAGCTTGTTTTACCAGTCTATAATCTCTTGAATGACCAAATGAAAGGACAACCACACCAGGTATATATTTAAAATATATGTATTTAAGATAAAACACACCCCTCTAGTCTCTTTATGAGGCTGGAGTTCGAAGTACTTAGGTTACAAGTCAGTATTTAACAGTAAAAGCAAAAAATACACGTTTGGGCCCTAGGGGCGTACCAAACCATATACCAATAAAGTGATATAAGAACCACAACAGAAGTAGACACAAGGCCTAGAGCCTGTAAAATTGCTTGGACCACAAGGAACCACCCATGGTAGTGACACAGGGGACCCATGGGGGACGCGTGCAGTGTGAGAACACAGCCGTGAATCGCCGTTAACTTCTATGTGGAAAGTTGCGATTGGAAATTAAGAGTTTAAGGACACTTAGAGGATGACTACAAGCAAACCCTTTTGGACTTAGAGGTGTCTAGGGCCAACACCCACGGGAGCACTGGAGTACTCAAGTTACCTCACCCAGGGAAGCCGGGTGCATAGGTGTCCAATGGTGTCGGGTCCCGGCGTCGTTTTCAATGGAAGCTGGCAAAGAAGTGCTGCTGCCGTGAAGAGGAGAAGTGTCCGGAGCGATCCAAGCCTGGAATGAGGATGGAAGGAACCTGAAAGCAGAGGGGACAGAGTCTGGGTCACTTCCCAGTGACCAAGGGCAGGATAGTCCAATGCCCACAGATGTTGGGTGGTTCAGGTGAGTTGACAGGTGTCTTGACTCTTCAGCCATGAGGTCCAGGAGGTGTCGATGACCACCAGGAGCTGGATTCAAGCTGTCCCATGAAGTCTGCGAGTGCTGCAGTGTCGGCGAACAGGATGGACACAACAAGCCTTGGCAATGGCAAGTCAAGGGGAAACAGAAGAAAGACGTCGGTGCAGAACAGCAAGGTCTGGGGGACTCACCCAGCAAAGGTAAGTTGGGGCATGTCTGGAGCAACCAGGAAAGCCCAATCAGAAGAGAAGTTGCCTTTGTGGAGACCCACTAGCCAATGGGCTAACGATCGCGAAGGTGCCTAAAGCAGTCGCACTGGAAACTGGTCCACGGGTCACTCGTGGAGTGGAGGCCAGAGATCTTTGGTGCTGCAGATGCCCAAGGCTGGGGCTACTCGGAGCCCAAAGCACAACTTCAAGGAAGACCAGGAAGAGGATGGACCGGCAAAAGATCAGGGTATCCAGGGGTCACAGTTCCACGTCACCCACGATAGCCACGGGCCTCAGCTTTGCTGTGGACTCAGGGTAGGCTTGGAGAAGTCTGGAAATCCACCTCTGGTGATGCAAAGACTTCAGCGTCTGGCGGGAGCTTCAGAGTTGTAGACCAGACAGTTGCTTCTTTGGTGCCTGCCAAGCAGGGGAGTCACTCCTTGTCCCCAAGGGAGATTTCTTCAGTCTTCTAGTGAAAAATAATAGAAAGTCGAAGGTCCAGGATATATGTTGCGGGTTTTGTCCAGGGTAATCTAAAGCCTCAAGGACTGGGTTCCCATACTTATACTAAGTTTGGGGGTTGGACATACTCTAGGGACCCACCTATGGGAGGGTTTGGAAAGACGGGTGGTTACACCCATTTCCTTTGTCCAGTTTCTTGCCAGAGCAGGGGCAGGTACCCCCTGCAACTGGTTTGAACTGGACTATGCACAGGGACACCAAGCGTGCCCCCAGTGCAGGACTTCAAAGCACCAGAGAGTGCTCCCTCCCAGCCCCAATACACATCTGCCTGCTGGGGAGTTTCGGTCAGCAGCAGGAGGCCAGACCAGTGTCTGTGGCAGTGGCATCCATTTTGTGATGCCAGAGCTGTAGAAAGTCTTTACCGGGTAGACCAGTGTGAACATGTCTCACCCTCTAGAAGGGTGGAATGCTACCCCCACCGCCTGAACTGGCGGGGGGCAGTATTCCAAAGTGTTTGACACCAAACACAACATGTTTCTGTGCAGCCGGTCCAAAGTTAGCATTTACCGCGAGGTTATAATGCACTTAAGAGTATATGGTCTGGCTGCACCACAAACAGCATCAGAGGAGGTACTCCGAATGATGCAGAGGGGCTCTGCTCATGCAGGGGCACCCTCTCACATAAAAACCAAGCACTCTGCCTTCAGGATTGTTAAGGCCTGCCATAGGAGTGAATTATAGGTTTTATATGTGTGTGCAATGGTAGTGATATAGGTAGCCTATACCACAGTAAGGGGTGCAGGCACCACCTTACCCAGGCTGCAGTAGCAGACCTGTGGTGTCATTTTGGAGTGCTTCCCAGGGTTGGCAAAATACATGCTTCAGCCCCTGGTAGGCCTCTCATCTATGCCCTAGGTACATAGTATACCATATACTAGGGGCTTATAAGGCACTTCAGAATCCAATTAGAGATGTACCTAATGTACTTGGAAACCATTTTAGTGAGGAAGCAGATAGGTTGTGGTCCTGATTAACAGGGCCACAGCCAGACTAAGATCGAAAAACAGTGAAACACCAGCAAAAAGTGGGGGTACCCATGTGAAGCAGATCCTACTCTCCTTTAGTTACGGGTTGTGATGGCTGCTCTATTGGCTTCCTTGATGCACAGGTTGTAGTTGCCGTCAGCTGCTTTGTGAGCAGCTCTGTCAGATGGGCCATTAGTGATGCACCTTCGCTTTTCGAGTCAGCAGCAGTTGCTCTTGGTGGTTCAGGGGTGTACCAGCTGGCTTGCTTTGAGGTTCTGTTGGCTTTTTCTGGTGTCAGTGGGGCAACTCTGTTGGCACATTTGGTGATCCAGGTGGAGAAGTTGTGGAATTCCTTCTTAAGGTCTGCTGAAGTTTCAGTTTGTGCGATGCTGTGGGCCTGTGGCCATTCAGTCTCAGTTTATATGCCTCAGCTCTGGTGGGTTTTGCTGTGGTGCTTGGAGATGGTATGTTGGGTGTGGGTGAGGCTGAAATTAACAATGGTGTGGTCAGTCCAGTTCAGTTCTGTGATGTTGGTGAATTTGATTGTGGAGCTTGAGGTAAAAATGGCATTGAGTTTTTGTCTGATTTTGTGCCTGGTTCAGTGACCAGTTGGGTGAGATGAATGCTGTTCAGTTTCTGCAAGAGGGTGATGGAGTTTGCATTAGTGGGGTCACTGAAGTGGAAATTGAGATTGCTAAATAGGGCATAGTGGTGTGAGTTGATGGCTAGGGGTGATGATGTCGGAGATGGCGTTGAAGAATGCTGTTAGGGATCCTGGCAGTCTGTAGGCGATGGTGCCTCTTATCATGGTCTTAGTGTTGGTCTGTAGTCGGAGGTTGAGATGTTCCATGAGAGACATTGGGTCATCATTGTCGATGGTGCATTGGATTGTTTCCTTGAAGATGATTTCGGTACCCCACCATGTCATTTGGTGCCATCACGAGTAGCATGGTGATGTCTAGGTCCAAGAGAGGGTTGTGCCACATTTCAGTGAAAAATGCCACATTAGGGGAGAGTGTGGTGATGGTGTCCCATATTTCTGTGGCACATTTGCAGGAGGAGTAGGAATTGAACAGGATGCACTTGAGTTGGTGCAGGTTGTTTATGGTCTTCTGAGCAGAAACAGCACAGGGTTCAGTGCGGAGAGGTAGTCCTGTGTAGCATGAGAAGCAGCAGTGGTGGCAGGTGTAGGGTCGTTTGGTCGATTGTGGAGCGCATGTGAAGCAGCTGTTGTTAAGGTGTCTGGGGTCGAGGGCCAAGAGCTCCTTGGTGGTGTAGCAGTGGGAGGGCCAGAGGTCCTAATGCTGGATGCCGTCCAGGTGGGGACAGGCAAAGACAGGCTTGCTTTTGGTGCTACTTCAGCTTGCCCACTGTGCATGGCCACGCAATGGCCTCCACAAGTAGTCTTTGGAGGTTGGAGGGGCTGTCGGGGAGGTAGTAGAGCAGGGAGCGAAAGCAGCATTGGAGCAGGAAAAAATAATGGGAACAGGTAGGGCAACATCAGCACAGGGTATGGAACAAAACAAAAATACAAATGAGCCAACTAATGAGTTTCTGAATTAAGTACAACCAAAGTGAGGACAATCAATTAAAATGAAAGCCAATACATTGAAACTAAACTCTGTTAACCAGGCCAATACATTACTCCTACACTTGACCAGGCAGACCTCAGTTAACCCCTTCGCTGCTAGGCCTTTCCCCCCCCCCCCCCCCCCCCGTGCTAAGCCTTTTTTTTGGCTATTTGGGGTAGTGCGCGCTTAGGCCCCTGTATCCTTTTGACGACATAAAGTATCCATGCCAAATTTGCGTCCTTTTCTTCCAACATCATGGGGATTGTATAGGTACTCAGGGTTTGTGGATTACCCTGGAGGGGTCCCAGAAATTGGCCAAAATACAGCTAAATGTTGTTTTTGGGGGAAAAATGGGAAAAAAGGGCTACAAATGAAAGCGTCTGGGTTTTTCCCTGCAAATGGTATCAAAAAAGGACTTGTGGGGCTTAAATCACCACTTTCCCAGCTTTTAGGGAATTACAGACTTTTGTCAGAAAACCAACATTTTGTACACAGTTTGGGCATTTTTCTGGGAAATAGCCTATTTTTGCTATTTTTTGTGCTTTCAACCTCTTTCCAGTTAATGGGAGAAATGGGTATGAAAGCAATAATGGATCCTGGAAAGCTATACATTTTAGGAATGCAGACAAATGTCTGAATTCAGCAAGGGCTCATTTGTGTAGATCCATCAAGGTTTATTTATAGAAACTAACAGTTAAATATAGGAAAAATCGAAAATTAGTTGAAAAAACCAGCCTTTTGTGTCAACGTTTTCACTTGTAACTTCTTCAAATTATGACAACTCTTTGAAAGCAATATACCATTACATCCGCTGGACCTTTCTGGTTGTGGGGATATATAGGACTTGTAGGTTCACCAAGAACCCGACGAACCCAGAGTCAAAAACTGAGCAGCAATTTACAAAGGCTTTTTATTATGTACCGGGTATATATCAATTATTGTGGGAAAATGTATACATGGAAAAATCGGTATGAAAGACACCTATGTATTTCTGAAATGGGAACAAATAATAGAGTTTAGAAACAGTAGATATTTGCCAATTTTCGAAATTGGGAATACTCATACTAGCATGAGAATTATCGGTCATTTTTCAAAATGACTTCTTTTTTACGCAATGTCTTTCATTTGGAAGGCAGAAATGCATCGAAAGCCAATAGGTAATAACAGTTGCTTTACAAATCTGAATTACCCTACGTCTCCCGATAAAAATGGTACCTCACATGTGTGAGTCAATCTAGTGCCCGCCACAGGAAACGGCACAAAACGCAACGTGGTCACACCTGAATTTCGCAGTGAAAAATTACCCTTTTTTGGCAAAGTGCCTAGCTGTAGTTTTTGAACCATAGCTCTGCCGGCACCTAGGGAAACCTAGCAAACCTATACATTTTTGAAAACTAGACACCCAGGATAATACAGGATGGGGTGACTTGACTGCCTCCCACCAGGTTCTGTTACCCAGAATCCATTGCAAACCTAAAAAATTGGCAAAAAAAACAAATTTTCCCACATTTCTGTTTTGGAAAGTTCTGGAATCTGCGTGGATCCACAAATTTCCACCCACCCCGCGTCCCCCAAAGTCTTCCGAGAAAAATGGTACCTCACTTGTGTGGGTCGGCCTAGTGCCCGCGACAGGAAACGGCGCAAAACGCAACATGGTCACACCTCAATTTTACAGTGAAAAATGACCCTTATTTGGCAAAGTGTCTAGCTGTAGTTTTTTAACCCTAGCTCCGCTGACACCTAAGGAAACCTAGCAAACCTATACATTTTTGAAAACTAGACACCAAGGGAAATCCAGGATGGGGTGACTTGACTGCCTCCCAATAGGTTCTGTTACTCAGAATCCCTTGCAAACCTAAAAAATGTGCAAAAAAACACATTTTCCCCACATTTCTGTGGTGGAAAGTTCTGGAATCTGCGTGGATCCACAAATTTCCACACACCCCGCGTCCCCCAAAGTCTTCCGAGAAAAATGGTACCTCACTTGTGTGGGTCGGCCTAGTGCCCGCGACAGGAAACGGTGCAAAACGCAACATGGACACACCTCAATTTCGCAGTGAAAAATGACCCTTTTTTGGCAAAGTATCTAGCTGTAGTTTTTGAAACATAGCTCTGCCGGCACCTAAGGAAACCTAGCAAACCTATACATTTTTGAAAACTAGATACCCAGTATAATCCAGGATGGGGTGACTTGACTGCCTCCCACCAGGTTCTGTTACCCAGAATCCCTTGCAAACCTAAAAAATTGGCAAAAAAATCTCATTTTCCCCACATTTCTGTGGTGGAAAGTTCTGGAATCTGCGTGGATCCACAAATTTCCACCCACCCCGCATCCCCCAAAGTCTCCCGAGAAAAATGGTACCTCACTTGTGAGGGAACGGCGCAAAACGCAACGTCGTCATGATGCAGCGTGGAATACAAAATCCCTCCCTCCGTCACAGACCAAAGGTTTCACTGACACATTCAATCAATACATTCACTGGTGGGGCCCATAACACCAACATTCACTCATCATCAGTCTGTACTCCTTGGGAGATGATTGTTCCAAACGCTGACATGAGAAGAAATACCTTTCTATCCCAATGAGCAATAAATCTACATAAACTTCTACAACTCATTAAGATCTAAATTCCATCTTTGGTATTCCTCTCATAGATTGGCGATCAATCTGCTAGTTGCGGGTTTAGGGTGAGTTTCTAATTCTCTATTTACTTTGAATTAATACATTCTCTTATGAATAACAACCCAACTCATTTGGCAATTAATCAAATCAATCTTTATCTAATTAATGCAAGTTAGATCATTTGTTATTCAGACCGCCAATCATCATATTTACCTATTCTGGCTAATTGTCGTCCTCTAAGTCAAATCCAGTCGTCCTGTCAGTCTATGCCCATTTAATTGATTCAGTTCATCAGGAAATTGGGCAGCAATTCAGTTCGTCAAAGATTTAGGAAACAGCCGTCCTGCAGTGTCACCGTCCTCTCCGTCAGCATAACGTCAGGAAATCAAAAGCTCGACTCTACCCTCACTATTCGATCGATTTTTATAGGAAAATCAACATAAGATTGTAACAAATATCAATTTTAGACGGTCCTCATTGGTGAAACTGTGGTCAGACAGTGAAGTTCTCACATTCTTTCTTAGGTTAGATCATTCCAATTGCTAGTTCCGGTTAAAGACAGTTCATTGTTCATCTCAGCCTGGCACCCCTCCCAGTGCGGCCTTGGTGGGTACACTCTGCCTGAGGTCAGGACGAGGCCAATGCTGTTCTTTCTTGCGCAGGCGCACTTCGCCCAAGCCCTCGTGGAGCGTCGTCAGTCACGTTAAGTACAGGAGGCAACCATTTTGTGGCAGGCCCAAATGGTCAACTTAAGCAAAAGAAACACAAAACGTAATTAATACATAGAAATGGCTAATAATATGTTATTCCCTCGCTAATACCCATATGTGTATGTATTTATCTAGCAAAAGCAACACTCAAAGCGGTTTATAATCACTTAATATAGCACAAATCACAAATACATCACAAAAGCAACATATATCATGCAATATTCTAATTGTCTATTAGTATGCATACATAATTTAGTTTACATATTAATAAGGCCATGTAAATGCAAATCCCACGTGTAATTCATTTATTAGTAAGGTTGATAAGTATTCACTGCAAACCAATTAGTAAAATCACTATTAGTTAATTATTCAAGTTAATGTAAACATGCAGAATGGGGAGGGTATACAACATTTTTGTATTACCCGCTCCAGCAGTCACACCTCAATTTTGCAGGGAAAAATGACCCTTTTTTGGCAAAGTGCCTAGCTGTAGTTTTTGAACCCTAGCTCTGCCGGCACATAGGGAAACCTACTAAACCCACACATTTCTAAAAACCAGACACCCAGGGGATTCTAGGGAGTTATGGCTTGCGTGGATCCCCCAACATTTCCTTATGGGGTGACTTGACTGCCTACCACCAGGTTCTGTTACCCAGAATCCCTTGCAAACCGAATACATTGTCAAAAAAACCATAGCTCTGCCGGTTGCTAGGGAAGCCTAGCAAACCTATACATTTTTTAAAACTAGACACCCAGGGGAATCCAGGATGGGGTGACTTGACTGCCTCCCACCAGGTTCTGTTACCCAGAATCCCTTGCAAACCTAAACAATTGGCAAAAAAACAACATTTTCCCCACATTTCTGTGGTGAAAAGTTCTGGAATCTGCGTGGATCCAAAAATTTCCACTCACCCCGCGTTCCCCAAAGTCCTCCAAGAAAAATGGTACCTCACTTGTGTGGGTCGACCTAGTGCCCGCGACAGTAAACGTTGCAAAACGCAACGTGGACACACCTCGATTTCGCAGTGAAAAATGACCCTTTTTTGGTAAAGTGCCTAGCTGTAGTTTTTGAACCCTAGCTCTGCCGGCACATAGGGAAACCTACTAAACCCACACATTTCTAAAAACTAGACACCCAGGGGATTCTAGGGAGTTATGGCTTGCGTGGATCCCCCAACATTTCCTTACCCAGAATCCCCTGCAAACCTTAATTTTAGCTGAAAAATGCACTTTTTGCACACATTTTTGTGTAGAAAAGTGGTGGCATCACCTGGCTCACACAAATTTCCCACCACCCAGCATTCCCCCAGGTCTCCCGATAGAAATGGTGCCTCACTTATGTGGGAGGCCCAAGTACCCGCGACCCAAAACGTAGTGAGGCGACATCAAAATTGCCTATCTCAAAACCACCTGGTTTTGCAAGGGGGGTGACCTGGGTTTCTGGCCCCGTGCTCGGTGGCTATCTAGGGAACCCTACCAAACCCACACATTTCTGAAAACTAGACACCCAGGGGCTTCCAGGGAGGTATGGCTTGCGTGGATCCCCCAACATTTCCTTACCCAGAATCCCCTGCAAACCTCAATTTTAGCTGAAAAAATCACTTTTTTCACACGTTTTTGTGTGGGAAAGTTGTGGCATTACCGGGCTGACACAAATTTCCTAGCACCCAGCAGTCCCTCGTGTCTCCCAATAAAAATGGTGCCTCACTCTTGTGGGAGGCTCAAGTACACGCGACAGGCAAGGGCACAAAATGTAGTGAGGCGACATCAAAATGATGTCACCTCAATACGTTTTGGGCCTTTGCTTGTCACGGGTACTTGGGCCCCACCCTTAAAAAAAAAAATCCCTGGTGTCTATTGGGCTCTTTGACCCCCAGGGGAGCAGATTGGAGGCTACTGCCCCCATATGTCCCCCAGGGGGCAAAAAGACTAAATGTTGCCAAATTAAATTGGGGGGGAGCAAAGGCCCTTGCCAAAGGGGCCGCTCTCCCCTTCCTGGTGTCTAGTGGGTGGATCCCTGCTTGGGGATCGCCCTCCTGTGGCGATCCCCAAGCAAGGATCCACTGGGGAGGTGTATCACTGGAAAGGGAGGAGATTCTCCCCTTTCTAGCGATACCTCTCCCGTCTTTCTACGTGCTCAGAGGGCTGAGATAGTCCCCTGAGCATGTAGAAAGGGAAACTGAAATGAGCCTCTTGGCTCATTTCAGTTTCGGTTTCACTGAAATTATGTCAGCGCGACGTGCGCGCCGATCTTCATTTCAGGGAAACCAGGCGGGGCCTCGGGAGCTGGGGAAGCATAAAGGGAATCCCTCTGCTGCCTGCACCAGAGGAATTTCCCAGGCGATGTTTCATGACGAGCTGGATCTTCATGAACATACGACCACTGTGTGCCATGACGAGTCTAGCTCGTCATGAGCATGGAAGGGGTTAAACAGGATCAAACTAGAGACTGTGTTGACTGGGAGTGCAGTCGCAGACTTGAGGACCTGTCAGCTGCAATGGGAGAGCGTTGCAATAACCAGGGGTCAAGGACTACTTACTGGAGCCGTGCAGCAGCCTCCATGAGTAGGCCCGGGACATAGGAGGAGCTATCAGGGAGGCAGAAGGGTAGGGAGCGGGAGCAGCGTAGAAGCAGGAAAAAAGATAGGGAACAGGCAGTGCTACACCAGTGGAGGGAACAAAATATAACAAAAATGTAACAAAACCCCAAATGAGCCAATGCAATTTCAAAATGAAATACATCAAAAGTAGGCCAATTAATTAAAATAAATCCAATAAATTAAAAAAAACTCACATAAATAAGCCAATAAATGACTCCTAAACTCGACCAGGTGAACATGAGAGAAGCGGGATCGAACTGGAGGCAGCGGTGGCGGCTGGGAACGTGGCCACAAACGTAGGAGCTGTCAGCAGCGCCATGAGAGCAGCTCAATGACCAGGGGTGAAGGGCAAGATATAACGTAGACAAACAGAAAGTCTTGTATAGACTTGTATTTCACTTAGACTGGTGATTAGTTTAAATGAGAACAAAGGTTTTTGTAGATTTTGACTTTTACAACTGAGAATGCACCAATGTTTTTTTATGATCTTTGTTATTTCATTAGATTTTTTATTGTAGGTGCTGACACAGATCAACTGTTTTGTCTCTTCTGTTTGTCAGTTGTACAGTATTGTATCTCTACGATGTTTTTTTGCTCATCTGTTTGATTGTTTTACCAACTATTTGGGAAAATGTCTTTCAGTGAGTATTTGGTAAGTGCCCATCCTCACTTATTGTATTCATGTAGGTTTGACCAATCAGTTCTTATCCTAAGGACTTTTACTGCTAGGAGATTCTGTCCTAAGGGTGAAGGGTGTGCACTTTCAAAATGTAATAAACTATTCTTATTTGCCTTTTTTTTTTTAAGCTTTTGTTTTTAAACCACGTTTTCTGTTCAAATTGTGACGTCTAGAAAGGAAATGTCAGTATTGTTCATAGTGAGGGCAAACTTCATGTACGGATTACATGTGTTTAGACGTTCATGGACCCCTGTGCTGGTTCTGCAGTTCCATGCCATAAATAGGTACTGAGGGTCACGCGGTACCCTTGAGGACATGAGTAGAGATGACAGAAATGACAACTAGGAGGAGTTATGGCTTTATTAAAACACAAACAATGGGACTAGTAATAACATTATTGGTAATTCATGTCTCCTATTTTGCTTACCCTCCTCACCACCGGCCCAGTTTATTTAAATATAAGCTGACAATAGGTTGAGATGATAGATGTAATCTTAATTACCACTAACAAATGTTTATTATTTGGTGACATAGCCCAGTGCAGCAAGTGACAGCGCTGCGTTGCGTGACAGGGAAAGGGCAGGAATGCGCTGTATTAGACATACTATGGTACATTTCTGCCTTTTCCCAGCTGGCAAACAATGTGCCGCCTAGAGCCAATGCAGGCAATCTTGCACCATGGTGCAAGGGTGCCTGCGTTGTAAGCAGGGCTGTTTTTCTGCATGAAGGCACACTTTCCTGCACAAAAGCAATCCCACTCATGCATGTGTTACAGGGATTCTGCTTATACACAGAACTATGCGTAGGAAACCAGGACCTCAGTGAATTGTGGTGTACCAGAAACTCATCTCAGAACCTAGAACCCCGTATCCGGCTAGCATAAGTGTCCCATTCGTTATCCGAGGTTTAGCTCGGCGGTCCGAATGAAAAGACAACCCAGAACAAGCGACTCAGAGTACTCTCAGGAATGGTGGGAATCGGAAATACCTGTTCGTAATTATCCTCATATCAGTCCACAACAAAAGTAATAGGAAACACGGTAACGTTTAAAGAGTTTATTTTATAAACCTCGCGTCCTAAGATGCAGTACTGTGGCTAATACAAGCAGACAAATGATTAATATCAAAACCATCAGCATTGTTACAATACCATAGAATATAAAGGGAGAAATCATATTATAAATGACAGTGGGTACAACCACCTTCCCTTCACTAGTACGCTAATGTTATTAGGCTATTAAAAGGTCTCTAGGCTTGAATGGGGAACCCCATACCTCAAGGATCAGCCTAGTGAGATCACATCACAGGATCAGCTGAAGTCTTCTCGCAGGAAGGCTCGTCTTCAGAATGTGTGTTAAACATTCTGTCTGCAATATTAAAAGCACCCGACTTTCAGGTATTTGCAGCTGCATGTGTGTTATGGCTAAAAAGTGAGTCGATCAACCTGAAGTGGAAAACATGCATTGTCTAGCGACCCAGACTGTTTCTTGTACACTGTGTACAGACCAAGGTCGCTGCTCTCAGCCAGGGATGGGAACAACAGACAGTTCTCATGTGAAGAAAAAGGCGAGCAAGCAATTTCTCAAACAATAACATGCAACTGCAGTGTCGTGTCCAAAGGCAGCAAGATGGCTTTCTAACATCTAACGCGGTTATGCTAACTTAGCAATGTATGTATATATGTATGAAGGCAGCCATCACTACACATGTTCCTCTTCCTATGTGTGTTGCGGAAAGCAGCAAACATAAAAAGAGGAAAAACTGAGGAGGAATAAAGATATTTTTTTTCTCATTTTGCCTCCTTTGAGACGGCATAGCATTTTGGCGCATTCCCAGGTCTACCAGTAATGGTAACTCTGGGAATGCATCAACACCCATACACCAACCATGAAACACCTCCCTGGGGCAGGGTAACACAACACAGCAATTTGTCATAACATGAGTTATGGTTTTAGCTCCTCATTCTGTACTCGTTCTTTTCCACAGGCTCCCAGTTCCTTCTGCAGTGAGAGCTGCCTCCCTGGGTTCAGGCAGTCTGTGAGGAAAGGCTGGCCTGTCTGCTGCTTTGCATGTGTTCCCTGCTCTGTTGGTGAGATTTCTAATGAGACAGGTGAGTATTCTTTGCGTCTGATGAACATTTGCCACTGAAGCTCCTTTGAGTGGGCCTTGGTTCTGCACAAGACCATGGACTGCATATCGATTGCTGTCAAGACTTAAGCAGGCCCCTGGAGGTAGCATTAATATTGGTCAGGCTGTCATATCTTTGACATAACTTGCCATAATCCTTGAAAAGCATTTTTATAAATGTACTCTTATCGGATCTATTATCCTTTGCCCCAAGGGACTCAATCACCATTTTAGCCTTGTCGGAGTCAGTGGACTAAATTGAGTAAATAAACTACTAAAGATCTGATAAGAAACTTAGCTTGGCACCTGGGATAGATGATTCATGCTATTGATGTTAAAGGATCATGTTAAAGGCTTGCAGTACATGGGGAAACCTCAGAGCTTTGCCACATATTAAAAGATCATCTGTATTTATTGATTTATTTACTGATTTATTTATTGCACTTTTTTATGGTGTGTATCAGACCCAAAGGAGGGAGGTGCCAGCCTGCTGCCACAATCTAAACCTACCTTATGGCGACCACCTTTCCAGAATAGGGGGCACACCGTTCCTCTTATTAGGGTTATTATCCTGAAGAGATGCCGGTTGCGTCTCTATATTGGATCTCCTTCTTCCTGTCCCAAGGCATTCTGGGATTTTCTAAGTTATGTTATGTTATGCTGATTTGTATAGCACACTAACCACCCGGGAAGGTGCTTGGCAAGGTGTATAGGTTTGTAGTCCAAAGTGACTTATACGAAGAGCTAGGTCTTCAGTTTCTTGCGGAGCTCAAGGAGTGAAGAGAAGGCTATGATGTGGTGAGGAAGATCATTCCATGTCTTGGGTGTGATGTAAGCAATTGAGAGACCCCCAGATTTTCTTTTACAGATGGGGAATGTGTGTGAGTGAGAGTGAGGCACAGAGTAGGTGTCTGTTGGGTTGGTAAAAGTGTATGTGACTGTTCAGGTATTCTGGTCCTGTGTTGTGTAGGACTTTACAAGTGTGCATGAGAAGTGTGAATTTGCAGTACTTGTGAATGGGGAGCCAGTGAAGCTTCCGGAGGTGTGGTGTGATGACGGTGCAGCATGGGAGGTAGAGTATGCGTCTTGCAGCTGTGTTCTGTATGGTCTGGAGTATGTAGGAGTTGTTTGCAGATTCTGGATTAGAGAGTGTTGCCGTAGTACAACCTGGGATGAGTACTTGTGTGACAGTCAGTCTGGTGTTCTGAGGCAACCATTTGAAAATATTTCTCAGCATGCGTAGGATGTGGAAGCAGGAGATGCACAATGCGTTGACTTGGGCCTTCATATTGAGATTGTCATCTAGGATGATCCCTAGATGTCTTAAGTGCTCTATGAGGATATGTGGTGTTCCTAGCTCCCAAGGCCACCAGTTGGAATCCCACGGGGATGTCTTGTTGCTGAAAACCAGTACTTAAGAGGTACTTGTTCCAAGATGGATGCTATGCAATTCTTCCCTATGGCCTTTTCTCAATCTCAGATGGTGGCATGGATGCATGGTATAACTTCCTGTTCTTCACCTACAAAAATAGAGGAAATCCGTCTGCTCCTTGATTGGCAATGTTTGACTCCAGAATTTTGTTATGTTTTTTGCTCCTGGATGTTTGTCTTTGTGACTCTTATCCTGAATTCTCGTCTTCCCTTGTTTCTCCAGCACAATCTCTGCAAATCCGGCCTCCTTCTTATCTTCTGTTCTTTATCAGCAGCACTCCTAGTCTTCGAAGAAGCTATTGGTTTCTTTGTCGCTACATTTTCAAACATCCAGAAGCATGCCTCTGTGAAATATAGGCAGTTAGTTTGGCTCCATGTCTTTTTTTCTTCTTTGAGCTCCTTCCTGATGTCACTATCGCTGAACGTATACATGTTGTTGGCATTGTGGCCACTGAATGGGTCACCTTTATCTCAAGCAGACCAAGTATATGAAGATCAGACTGTTCAGAGCTTAAGATATATTTAAAAGTTCATCCAGATTTTGGTGGAGTGACAGGGTAGCCCAAAAGGTACTGTGCCTGATAATTAAATGTGAAAGATATAGAAAGTAATATTGGCATGTCCCTACATTGACAAGTCTCAAAAAGCAATTTATCCTGTGGAAGGCTCTGCCTGTTCTATGTGGAGGAGCGCAGATTAACATTAACAAGCCAGAGAAATAGTTTAACCATTGTTTTTAATATTTATTAAAAATCCAATTTTATTATTGAGTTAGATTGTTGATAAATATTTAGGAGAAGTAACTTTTAAAAAGTTGCCTTTTCCCTGCCTGGAGCACAAAGAAGTCTAATTTATTTTGTCTGCCAAACGCTGCTCCTGCCAGTGCTTGACCTTCATGAAATGTAAAAACTGCTCCCAGAGCAGAGCAGAGGCCCTGCCTTACCTCTGGTGATAGGATGGGTTGTGATGAGGTGTGGGTAGGAAACAGCGATTAAAATGTGATCTAAACCATGGATGCCATTACAATGAAAAAGTTACAACACATGCATCTTCACTACACAAGCCTTTATCAATAACATTTTTCCACAACCTGCCTTCACAACACATGTCATTACCATGAAAAGTAAGTATAAAGGAAAGCGTATTTTATATGTAAGTTTAAAGGTAAGAGTATTATATATGGATGCATCAGTATATATATCTATCTATACAAATCTCTATATGTACATCTAGCTATATATATCTATATATTCACTGAAAAAACAAAGGTTGCAGGGATGTTATATTTAGGCTGACATTTAACTTGTACAAAGCCAGAGAAATTCAGCCATTAGTTAGCTGAGCCAACTATAACTCACGCACCAGCAATGCACGGCTTATGACCTCCCATATTACATCATTCTTGACATGGTCAGTGACATCACTGATTACATCACTGATGACATCAAAAATGACATCACTGATGACATCATCCAGGGACTGTGAGTGTTTTTAAAATGTTTATGAGAGTTATATGTACACCGAGGTGTATTGATGAATCAGTGAGTGTAGGAATGTTTGTATCAATGCTTTAGTAGGTGTGTTACTGACTGTATAAGTGAGTGATTAGGTGTCTCAGTGAATGTATGGGTCACTGACTAGTTTGGCTGAATGCCTGTATCAGTCTGTCAGTTGGTGTTGAAGTGGCTGTATGGGTTGATGAGTGAGTACATCTGTGGGTGTATGTGTGATTCATTGGTTTTCTGAGTACTTGTATGGGTGTATGAGTATCTGTGGGTGGGTAAGAGGGTGTGTGACTGCCTGCATGGATGAGTGAGTACATGAGTCAGTTGGTGTATTAGTTAGTGAATTTAAGAGGAGGGTTGTGTCGGTAAGTGAATGTTTGTGTCAGTGGTATATGGGTGAGTAAGTGGATATGTGAAAGGCAGTGTTAGGTAAGTGTTAGAGTATAATTGTGACTGTATGTGTGAGTGATGGAGTGGAATACTGGCTGTGTGAGTTAATGAGTGCATGTGTGGTCTGTATGGGTCAGTGATTATATGTTAGCCTCTGTATGATAACGTGAGTGGGTGTGTGTATAACTTTATAGGTGAGCAAATGGCTGTCTGATTGTCTATATAGGTGAATGAATAGGTGTGTGAGTAGTTCTATGAGTGATTGACAGTATGTGAGTGACTGTATTAGTGAGTGAGTTGGTGTATGAGTGGCAGTATGAATGAGTGAGTGGATGTGTGTGTAGAACTATTAATCAGTAAGTGGGTTTGTATGTACTGGTATGGGTGTGTCAATGGTTTTGAGAATGGTACTATAGAAGTTTCAGTGGGTGTATGAAAGGTTATAGGGGGTGTGACTGGGTGCATCAGAGATTCAGTGGATGATATCATCAGTTGTGTCATCAGTGATGTCATTTGGCATGCCATTAGTGATGTCATCAGTGATATCACTGACCATGCCATGAGTGATGTAATATGTGAGGTCATAAGCAGTGCGTTGCTGGGGGGTGAGTTATAGTTAGCTGAGCTTACTATAACTGCTGAATTTCTCTGGTTTTGTACGGATGAAATGTCAGCCTAACTATAACGTCCATGTAACCTTTGTTTTTTTCAGTGAATTTCTAAGGTTTTTTTTAAGCCTATCTCCTAACTATAATGTCTCTGTAACCTTTGTTTTTTCAGTGAATTTCTATTTTTTATTTATATTCTAATTCCTAACTATAACTTCCCTGTAACCTTTGTTTTTTTCAATGAATTTCAAAAGTTTTTATAAATGTTATTTTTTAATTATAACATTCCTGAATACTTTGTTTGTTTCAATTTCTAAGGTTTAAAAAAAATTCTATTTCTTAATTGTGTATTACTTCTTTTTAATTCATATACAGGCAGACAACATGTTCTCATCTTTAAAGTGTGACTACACTACTCCGGTGACATATCTTTTCATATCACTGTGATACTCTCATATACATTTTCATTTCTAATGTAACTTTTATAAAGAATAAAAAAAGTTAAATACATACCAGTGAATTCATTTTCTAGACTAAATAATTTTTTAACTCATTGTGAATAGTTTTGACCCTGTTAGGTTTTGTTAAAACTACGCACAAGAGCAACTATAAAATGGCAACCTCTTCAATGTTGCACTCTGTGATCATGAGAAAGTCAGCAAATGAAATCATGTCTTTCATTTTAGATTACGCTATCTCCTCTTGTGAATGATTACTATCTGTTAACCCGTTTCCCTCTCTTTCACAAAGAGATTCCTATCTATATGTGTTTGCAATGTTTTCAAAGAGTTTAAACCTATGTCTAGCTTAATAAAAAAAACTAATAAAACTACACAACAGTTTATTACATAGTCCCTGAGTTGGAAATCAAATCTTGCCATTATTTAAATTGTGACACCACTCTGCAACTTTAAAAAAAAATGTTTCTGTCTCTTTAACACCCTTCCCCAATAGACTCTTACCTCAGTGTACCTAGCAACCCAGTGCAACCAGTAGGTCAGAAGTTAATTACACATTCTATAAGGAACATGATGCTTCCAAACTTTATTTGAAAAACTACCCTTATCAGCTCCAGTCTTCTCCTGACTGCTATTGCTCCTTCACTTCAAAATGCTTAGAGTATGGGTTGTTGGTCACAGCTATATCTATTGGGCTGAAGATGTTGTAAAAAAGAGAAGTATTAACAAAGACTTGGGTTTGCCAAATGTGCAAGTTATTTGGCTTGGCCAGAGAGGGTTAAAGTTTCATCAGTTACTGCCTTTGGTTAAATCCATTCTGGATTCTCAAATTTCTCACATCATGATTGTTCACTGTGTGCAATGACCTAGGCACATAGACTGGGGTACTATAATGAAATAAACCTTTGTACAGCTGATACAGCTCACTATTTAATGAACCGGGAGCGGACGTATACAGCGGGTGTGCTGAAGGTGTGCCAAAGGCAAGCCCGTCTGTGCCCGTCCATGCCCGACCGGGACCAGGAGCCACAACCCCTGGTCCAGCAAATAATATAAGACACACCTATATGGCTAAGCACCTACACAAGCTTCACCTGCACCCGCCCTCTAATTGTGAAATATTCAAATTAGATGAAGCCCTCTCTGACTGCAGGTTTTCTTGCACTTGCCCTAGGATAAGTAAATAATATAAGTAATATGGTGGAAAGGTTCAACTTAAATGGAGTACAACTGTGAATTGTAGCTTGGTCGGGTCTCCAGTGAAGACTACACTTAAAAGCACAGTCTCAGCTAATCAAGATTTTACTTTCTACAATATTAATTGTTGATCACTCCCTAAACATAAAGTTAATATTTTTTATCTTTTGACTAATAACAAGCCGTATGTTGTCTTCCTAACAGAGACTTGGCTTCAAGACCGCTCAGGTCCTGACATGGAAGCAGCACTTTCTCCCAACTATTCCATTATCAGAAAGAATAGGAAGTTAAAGTTGGGGGGCAAATTCATGATTATCTATAAAATCACTCTTGATTGCAAAACTGAAGCCTTTCTTGCCACTGATTGAGAAGCTTTACTGTTTAAAATCATGCTAACTCTGAAGTTAACTTTTTCTGGCATATTGCTCTATCGCCCTCCGGACACAGCTGGGCCATGGGTACTGTCTTTCTCCGACTTAGTAATTCCTTATATTTTAAAAGCTGCTAAATTTACCATTCTAGGCGATCTGAATCTTCATTTAGAAGACCCCAAATGCACCCAAAGTATTTCACTCATTTCTGATTTAGATTTAGAAGCATTAAACATCCAACTTTCTATTTCAGGTCCGACTCAATTTTTCGGCCCTTAGTTGCACTCCTGCCCTTGCTATATGCTGGTCCGATCATTTTGTTGTTACTTTCTTGTTGAAAGTGTTGCCTTGTCCCCCGATTATCTCTACGGGGCCTAAACAGAAAGTTAGAAACTGGGTAAAACTTGATGTCTTGGACTTGAATAAACTTTTAACTGACAGTAGGCCAGAGGTCGAAAAGTTTTCCACAACTGATTTTGGCTCTATCTATAACTGGATTCTACAAGCAGTTGACATCTGCCTCCCTCTGCTAATAAACGTCCTAATGATCATCGACCTCCAGCCCCTTGGTTTACTGAGAGAGGTAAGACTGAAAAGTCCAGATGTCAAACCCTTGAAAGAGTGAATATCACATTCTCTGTAGAGCTGCTCGAGCTGATTTCTTTTCTGACAAATTTTCCCAAGCACAGAACTGCTCCAAAACTCTTTTCAAGGTGGTTAAAGAATTATCCGGCTCAATAATTCAGACAACTCCACTTGTTCTCACTGGCTCGCAATGTGAGGAACTTGCTCAATATTTTGTGGATAAAGTAACAAAAATACACTCTTTATTGTCTAGCACTAACTTACGCAATATTCTATATGATACAGAGCCCTTCTCCAATTCTACCACTGATGGTGGGGCTGAGATGTCAATAACTTTAAGCCTTGGAAGCTTGGTCTCTCCTAGAATTCAGCTCATTTAATCGCCTTTTGAACAATATTAAATCAGGCTTGCCCCTTGACATACTTATGATTTCTGTGATGAAACAACTTGATTCTAGGACTCTTTCCATAATCATGAACCTCCTTAATGCTTTCCTGTAGAAGGGCCTAGTTCCTCTGGAATGGAAACATGCTATGGTGCTCTCCCTGTTAAAGAAAGCCAACACAGACACGTCTAAGCAATTTATCTTTCACCCCATTTTGTTGCTCCCGGCCTTCTCGAACATTCTTGAAAAGCATGTCAAAACCCAGCTGACTTCCTTTGTTGAATCACAGAAATGTCTTCATACCTCTCAATCTGGCTTTAGAGCTGGTTTCTGTACAGAATCAACTCTACTTGGTGTAACTGAAATGCTGAGACACTGGCTGCATGAGGGAGATACGGCAGCTCTGGTCCTGCTTGACCTCAGCGCTGCATTTGATACGGTGTCCCATGCTGTTTTATTAAAAGCCTTGAAGTCTCTGGTCCTTGGGGGCTCTGCCTTGCAATGGCTCAGCTCATCTCTAACTGGCTGTACCTTTCAGGTATTTTCTACAGCGGCCATTTCCAATTCGTTTGTGGTACCCTATGGTGTGCGTCAGGGCTCGGTGCTGAGCCCTTTGCTGTTTAATGTTTATGTTCGTCCGCTGGCAGATGTTGCCGAGGAGTCTGGGTTGTCCCTTTTCTCCTACGCCGATGAAACCCAGAATATTTTTTCCCTTTCCTCTTCTAAGGGTTCTGAACCCTCGGCCCTTCAGCCAGGTCTGAGTAAAATTGCATCTTGGATGTGAAATACTTTACTCAAACTTAATGGAGACAAGATCCTGGGAAAAAATCACGACCTCTGGGGACCCCATCATTGGCCCTCTGAAATGTGTATTTTACCCCTGCCATTACATCAAGTTTGTAATCTTGGCTTCATTATTGATGACCATCTCTCAATGAAACAGAAAACCAACAAGGTGGCCTCCAAATGTTTTTATGTTCTGAAGTGGTTGAGAAACATCTTATGTATGATTCCACTCTTTGCATAGAAAATGGTGGTTCATGCCCTGGTCACGTCTAGACTGGACTACGGTAACGTCCTCTACCTGGGATTCAACAAAACCGTGATCCAAAGACTTCAAGTGATGCAAAATTTGGCAGCTAGACTGCTGTGTAACATACCTAAGACTGCCTCAGTCACAGGCTACCTTTGCAATCTGGATTGGCTAAAGATTGAGAACAAAATCAAGTTCAAAGCCTTATGTTATATGTTTAAAATCAAATTGGAAGTGGCCCCGAAATATTTGCAATCTCTGGTACAACTCTACTTCCCCTCACGACCTTTGCACTCTGCCCACCAAAACAGGTTCACTATTGCTCAGCAAAGCAGGTTCACTATTCCTAAAATCAAACTCTCCCGTATGCGTGGCCGGTCCTTTTCTTATCTTGCCCCCACTCTATGGAATTCTCTGCCTCTTTCTCTTTGTGAGGAAACCATGTATGTTAGATTCCGTAGAAATCTGAAGACTTGGTTTTTTAACCTCTGATTCCTTTTTTGGCTCTCTCTTCCTACCGGTTGGCGCCGGGAAACCTCTTGGTGTAGCTGTGCGCCGCCTTATAAATTTAGTTTGAAAGAAATGTCACTTGTCCCTCACACTGTCTTGGTGTACTCTAATATATGCCAAAGACAGAAATGGAAAAGGTCACATCAATTCTGTCCACAGATTGACAAAGCCAGGAAACATGTTAATAAAATTATTCCTGCATTCCACACGGACCATTGCATGGGCTGTATCTATAACAAGGATCTGCGTTTTGACATGCATGGCATTTATAGAAATGATGGAGTGCACTTTACAGATGAAGGCAACCGGGTGTTTCTAAGTAACCTGAAACTCTGCATCCGGTCTTATGTAGTTGCCATATACAAGCAACCAACACAACGGATCTTGTCAGAGCCACCCTAGTACCCTAATTATTGTTAATTTTCTTTAAAAATATCAATTTTCCTTTTTCTGGAGATCTTTGCAATAACATTGCGATACCGTGGATACGTTGAAAACGGAAAACAAAAGTAGGCATTCAATGGCCACCTACACATCTAAAAATAATATGTAAAAAAATCCATTCTAAACATTGTGCTACACACATTAATATATACATTCTTCTTCCAAAGCATGTTTAAACTCATATTTTTGTATTAAGTGTCTTTAAATACTATCTTTCATACCTATTTTCTGCTTTTGCATTTATTCTGGACATCGAAACAATGTCGTTAACTGTGGCAATTGCACCATTCCCATAATGTTCCAGCTAGAGTTTTATTACTGTATTCTTCAAATTCATGTTTTTCTAGTGTATTTATAGTAGGCCTGGGTGGTGAACTTCGCTCTGTTCGTGGAGTTTGCAGAGCTATCTGCACTCCTCACTCCACGGAGCTCGCAGAGTGTAGAAAACTCTTCTTCGCGATGTGTAGCGGAGTTTTTTTCCTGCTCGCGATCGCGAATAGTAAGTTTGTGATTGCTAACAATAAGTTTGTGAGTGCGAGCTGTCGCTCTGGTAGAATTTCTACCCGAGCGGCAGGAATACCAGCACAAACTACAGTTCGCACTGCACTCTGCCACTCACGTAACTTTGCAGAGTTTTTTGTAACTTCGCGGAGCTACGCATAGCAAAACTTCACCTAGGCCTGATTTCTACAACAAAAATCTCGAAATCCTATTTTCCGTTTTTGCAGTGACTCTGGATATCTCGTTGACGTCAGTCATTAAGATCCTCGCACACACATAACGGTGACGTTGTTAACAGCGACAATGATGCCTTTCCCATATAGTGAAAACACATACATAATACAGACATTACAGTATTCTACACACTAGAGATTTTCTCATACGTGTCCATAGGTATGGTGACATGCAGTCCACACACCTTAGCGCGTGTGTAGGTACTAATTTTACTGTTTTCACTTTTCACGTGGCACCACATCTTTTGCCACTCACTTATTTTCATGGTCCTGAAGAAAGCTCCTCCTACATACCCCTGTGGGCTGAAACATATAGACCCATCACATAGCCAACTACAAGATAATTAATTTCTGTTTAGTTGCATCACACTTACTTTTTAACCATATCCTGAGCTGCCAATAATAAATACGAAGAGGCAAGGATTTTCAGCGATATTTTTAATTCACACCACATCACATTTCTGTACCACACCAGCTCTGCTGTAATAAGGCGTCGTAGCTCAACCGGGGGTATTTCGGCCACCCGTTTGGGACCCCAATAATGAAGCATGACACCAACCAGGTTGGTGTGTGAGGGGTCTTTTAACAAACCCAGTGGGTCCCAAACACTGCCTACCAGTGATAGTACCACACATAGATTGGGTTTGTCCATCATTGTTTAATACACTAAAATGATACTCACCTGTGAACAAGGCTATGTAAAGAGCTGAAATGCGTTAGGTTTGGAAGCAAGCTGCTACGAAGCATAGGAAAGTGCTGAAGTGTCTTGTCAATCCAGCGCCCGGAGCCCTTCTTTCCAGTGGAGTTGAAGGTATTGTTTGGATATATATATATATATATATATATATATATATTCACTGAAAAATCCATTGGTTTCAGGGCTGTTAAAGTTAGCTGGACATTTCACTCGTACAAAACCATTAAAATTCTTCCGTTATAGTTGGTTCTGCTAACTATAACTCGCGCGCCCGCAATAAACTGCTGATGATGTCACATATTACATCATTCATGACATGGTCAGTGACATCACTGATGACATCTCAAATGACATCACTGATGACATCACTGATGACATCATCCAGTGAATGTGGTTTGGTTTGTTATTTAAATATGTATTATATATATAGCAATCTGCATTGAAGAATGAGTGGATATATAAATATAAATATTTGGATGGAGGATTTAGTAGCAGTGTGACTGTTTACCTGACTATTTTATAGTGTCTCACTAAATATATTGGATAGTGACTAAACTGTGTGAATATCTGTATCACTTTGTCAGTTGTTGTGTAAACGGCTGTACCAGTTGGTTACTAGCTACGTGTAAGTCTACATTAGCTATTGATTAGTTAACTGAGTATTTGTACGGGAGAGTGAATGTGTGTGTGGTTTGGTGGGGGGTGTGTGACTGCCCAAAGATGTGTGAATAGTTGATTCAGTAGGTATATGAGGTTAAGACTACATGTTATAACAGTTGTTTGGGTGAGTGAATATCTTTATGGGTGTGGTGATGAGCAAATATATCTCTCAATGGTACATGTCCAACAAACTAGAAAAATAAAAGGCAGTGTATGTGACAGTTGTTGAATATAAATAAGTATACATAAGACTCAGTGATTTTATGATTGACTGTATGGATAACTGTATACTTGTAATAGTGATTTTATAACACACTAAGTATGAGTTACTATCTATATGAATAAATGAAGTCGTGTAGTGTATAAGTGTGTAGCTGACTAAATGTAAGTATGATCCATTGTTTCCATAAGTGAATAGGATGACTGCATAAGTGAATAGGAAGTGTGCCGGTGTGAAATGTCGATATAGGTGTACAAGTATATTTGATAGGGTTCTATTGATCATTGACAGCATGTATGAGTGAGTCTATAGGTAAGTGATTAGATGTGTGTGTAGATCTAGGAATCACTGAGTGGGTTTTTAGAAACTTGTATTGGTGTGTCAATGGATTCAAATATGGTACTCTGTATTTTACAGTGAGTGATGAAAGGTTATACTAGTGTATGATGAGGTGTATCTGATTGTCATGTGGAAGATGTCATCAGTGATGTCATTAGTGATGTCATTTGAGATGTCATCAGTGATGTCACTGACCATGTCATGAATGATGTAATATGTGACATCATCAGCAGTGGATTGCGGGCGCGCGAGTTGCGTTGCGGAGAGGTGTGCAGAGGCCATGCCCCTTTTTACAATACTCTGCAACGCAGCTCCATGGCGCTTACTGAAGGTACCTGGTGGGCTATATGCCCACCAGGGACCCTCAGGATTGAAGAGGTATTAATTTCTCAACTTAAAACACGCCACAGGGCATGTTTGCACACAAATCACCTCAGGCCCCACCCCCTACCTTCACCACTGTGCAAACGCGCCCTGTGGCGCGTTTTAAGTTGGGGGATTAAGTCTTCGTGAATTCTTAGGGTCCCTGTGGTCCAACTAGCCCACCAGGTACCTCTAGTAAGCGCCACAAGGCTGTGTTGCAGAGAGGTGTAAAAAGGGCCAGGCCTGGACCACCTCTCTGCAATGCAGCCCTGTGGTGCTTACTGGAGGTACCTGGTGGGCTAGTTGGGCCCCAGTAACTCCCAGTATTAAAGGGGAATTAATTCCCCAATTTAAAAAGCGCCACAGGGAGCGTTTTTGTGAGGGGGCGGGGCGGGGCCTAGGGACAATCGCATGTTGTTTTTAAAAAAAACATTTTTTGAAAGGGGGGCTGTGTGGCCCCCCTTCCTTTTACTTTTTTGGGGCCCTGGGGACCCCATCCCCCATGGCCTGACCCCCAAATAAACATAAAAATAATGTATTTACTGGAAGGGGGCCGTGTGGCCCCGCTCCCATGGCCAATTCCGTGCCCCGGGGACCCCCTCCCCGGGGCATGGCCAATTTTTAAAAATATTTTTATGGAGGGGGGTTGCCCCCCTCCTCAGGCCATTTATGACCCCGGGGAATCCATACCCCGGGGCCGGCCTGCCTCTTTTGAAAAAAAATGTTGTTAAAATTATTTTAATGGGGGAGGGGGGCCGCATGACCCCCCTCCTGGGCCACTTCTGGCCCCGGGGACCCCATCCCCTGGGGCCTGGTCTCTCGTTGGGGACAGTGGGGGGTCCCCAATCCCCCCACAGTCCCAGCCGGCTCCCCGCCTCCTGCGGGAGCCGGCATTGCTTTTCCACATGGGGAGCAGCTAACATGCTGCTCCCCATGTCGAAAAGCAATCTGCTTTGCTTCATTGAAGCGAGAGCAGGTTTCCCTGCTCTCGCTTCAATGAAGCAAAGCCGTTTGCAATGACAGGGCGGGAGCCGCGAGGCTCCCGCCCTGTCATTGCAAACAGCAGTGTCCCGGGGGCACCCCGGGACACTGCACGAGCTGGCCCTGGGGGGTGGCGGTCCCCAGGGCCATCATTGGGTCTGGGGGGGCCGAGCATCCCCCCTCCCACTTAATTTAAAGCCTCGGCGGGTGGTGGTCCCCGGGGCTTGGGGGTCTGTAACGGACCCCCTATGTTAAATATTTAGTGCCCCGGGGAGGTGGCGGTCCCCGGGGCATGTGGGGGGGCTCAAGCCCCCCCCCCCACACAGGTATAATTTTTTTTTTAAAGTGTGGCGGTCCTCGGGGCTGCGGGGGTGCAGTGAGCCCCCCGCATATATTCTCACAAAGCCCTGGGGGTTGGCGGTCCCCGGGGCTTGGGGGGACCTTTGAGCCCCCCTCCGCTGTATATTAAAGCCCCGGGGGGTGGCGGTCCCCGGGGCTGGGGGGGCTGAGAGACCTCCATAGTTCAGAAAAGCCCCGGGGGTGGCGGTCCCCGGGGCTGGGGGGCCCCCCTGGGACCCCCATTCCAATATGCATATTGCCCCCGGGACTTGGCCCCCCCGGGGGCTAATTAACAACCAGGCGTGGGATATTTATTCAAAATGTAACCACAAGTTCACATTCCCAATACTTCCCAAAGATTTCTTTGTGTCTTCATGTACAAGAGTTTTAAACACTGGTTCTCCTTTTACAGGGGTTAGTTGTAGCAGATCTCCAAACACAATTAAATCTTTTCCCCCAAAGAGAACATCGTAATCTGTTTTTAATACCTGTTGCATTCTTAAGTGTACAAAACCAAGCATTAAGTTTGAGACCATGCTCACCTCATCAATAATTAAAAGTTTCATTTTCTTCAGCACTCTTGACACTTCATAAGAAGCTTCTCCAGACAACTTCTGATATTCTAATTTATTATCAAGCTCCATTGGTAACATCATTAATCTGTGCAAAGTAACTCCTTTAACATTGTGCGCAGCTAATCCAGTTGGAGCTGTTACCACACAACATAAATGTGAACCAGTAGGTTTTTGAAGATAACTGGTCAAAACTTTAATTCAAAAACTTTTACCTGTCCCAGCTTGACCACTGATGTACAGCAGAAGAGGTTTAAAAGATGAACACAGACATTCTTTTTTTCATGCAACAAACCATGTTCTATCCGTTCTCTCACTTGCACTTATATTTCTTTCTGTTCAACATTTACTTGTTCTTCTAACTTTTCCAATGTTATATTCTCCTCGTGTGCTTGTTGCATTGAAATTTCGACTTCATGCATAGCAATCGCTGCTTCATTTTCCAGCATTGGTTTTCCAAGAGGATCTTGACTACACGGACCACTACTTTGACTATCTTGAGAACTTTCATGAGCTATTTCAGCTATAATAGTCTTTTCCTGTTCAACTTCATCATTCAACATTTTTAAATATGTAGGGAAATTTGGACATCGAATGCTATCTTTACAAGCATTAAAAGAATCTTCATAGCAGTCAAACTCTCTATGTAATTCACTTTCGCTACGCCATGGTTTAAACAGCTGCAGAAGTGCTAAATAGTAAAATTCTCACTTATCTGGAGTTTCACAACTAAGTTTCTTGTGGTTTATAAGATTACCCATTGCATGTTTTACTAAACAACCATGACATCCAACTACTGCAAACTTTCCTTCTTTTAAATTCTCTTTAACATTTCTTTTGAAGCTGTAATGTTGAAGTACTTCATACAAACATAGCTGTTCCAGATGTTGACTCCTTTTTGGATAGTATGTGTCCAACATATTAGTTTTAAGAATGTCTGTATTATTTGGCTCATTTGCTGCTAAATATTCAATTTCTTCCAATGATTTCAACACTCTATTTCGTTTGCAGGCAAGACCTAAACTTACCCAAATGATTCCTCGTGACTTTGAATATAAACTTGAAGAACACAAGCGGTCTGAACATTCATACGATCCAATTTCTCGGTGGGAAACATTTTCAATCTAAAGTTGTACAATTTTTTGCTAAGACTATTTTCTTGTGCAATTTCTTCCCACATTTGTTTCAGCTCTGTTTTTTCAGATTTTGTTATGTACGATGTAACATAACATGCAACAGCAATTGAGTTATCCACAGCATACTGGATGTCCATGTTCGCATTCCACATTTTTAAAATTGCTGGATTGTAGTCATTGATATACTTTGACACTTTTGTTCTTTTTAAGTTGTAGGTATTCTTTGGAGATTTCCGAGTTATTGTGTGCCTCACAGAAGAAAAAAACAAATGTACTCTTCCTTTACAAATGACTGGACGAGGAAAATCAAACCGACATTGGGTGTAAAATTTTCCTTTAGACTTGTATTTTCTTCTGCAGTACTTTCCACAACGGTGACTTTGGAAACGTAAAACTTTCTGTCTCCAGCTTTTATCTCCTCCTTCTCTTGGAATCTCATGTCACATACTGTTCGATGAAAGACAATACTGTTTCATCAGAATCAGTTCCAAATGTAGGTGCATCCTGGACCATTAGTAGCATATGTATTTGAGGTGCACCTCTTGCTTGGTACTCCTTTCTCCAAAAGAAATCGGTAACTTTTCCAAGAGGTGGATTCTTTTTATTACAGATAAAAGACATCATACCTTGAAACGTATGATTAAAATATCTGCACACATTTACAGGATCCAATGAACACAGTTCACCAGTAGTCTTTATTTCAACATTTTTTATATTAGAATTCGCTTCTCTTAAAAACTCAAGCAAATCTTCCCATGCATACTAGGCACAGCTAAGTGTGACAAACCATGTTGGTGTACCTAAGTTCCGTAACATACACTTGAGTTCTCCATGACGATGATACCAATACTCATTTGTTCCACGTTGACATGCCATCAAATTGATTAACTGTGCTTCTAAATTTTCATCTGTTTCTTGAACTTTCTCCATAAATACTTTCGCAGGAAGAAGTGATTCATGAACTCCAGTTTTAAGTATATGATTCACTGCATACGAGCGGGAAGACAGATCACTTTCAAACAAAAGATGAAATATGTATGGAATGCCCTGTCAAAATCTAGGATCTTCAGAATATAATCTTGTTGACCGATATTCTGAAGCTGGAATCCATACAGGTCGGTCATCATATCGTCCACCTTCTCCAGTAGGAAACAACTGTGGAAAACAACGAGCATCCAAGCTTTTCTCCCATGCACTCATTGGAGTTCCCTGTGCTTTTTTCATTTGAAATAACTCAATGCTACTTCCTATCACTTCTTTTGAATGCAAAGGACAAATTGTATAATGTTCATAAATCTCTTCAGTCCTTGACTTGGCCACTTTCTCTATTTGACCACTTGAAATTACAAAATCATCTTCTAAACGTATTACCTGTTCATCCACATTTAAATTTTTTAAATAAATATTGTTCTATATAAGATATAAGGTAGCCTTTTCAATTTTATTAACATCCACAAATTCTTGCAATATTTTCAGACTCTTTGTGGGTACACCATTTACAAAAATACCTACTACCTCATCTTACTCTTTCTCTACAGCAATAGTTTCAATGTTTTTCTTAAAATCCAAAGGTAAGTACACCACTCTTCCTTTCAGCCCTCTTTGCAAGTCTGTTGGTGGCAGTTTACCTGTTTTAGGCTCCATCCGAATTATAGTTTGAAAAGGATGAACAGATTGAATTAGAACCGACTCATATCTACTAACTCCAACTTATTATGCACTGCTCTGGCAGGTATTTTGTTCTCTTCTAATTTGTTGTAACGATATTTACATATACGTTGATCACTACCTAACTCAAATCGACCTTCAACAAACAAGTAAGTTGCAAATTCTTCCCACTTACCATTGTTCTCCTTTTCACTTTTCAAATACAAATCAGCATTCCTACTTTGACTTTTATAATGAGTATGTCGACAACAAACACAAACATAGTTTGGTATTTCAGAGCACACTACAATAAACTTTCCAATTTCTTCTTCAAACTTATCAGTGCTAATCACTTTCTCATCTCTTCCAACATCTGTAATTGTCAAACTTTCATTTTCTATGAACTGCTCTTCTGAACCAAAATATCGCATTTAAATATCATCACAATTTTTTTGAACATCTGATAAAGAGCTATATAAAAGACTTCCATCCAGTCCATTAAACGTAATGCAGGACTTTTTACATACTACAGTTTCTTTACAAAGAGCAGCATTTCTGAATGGTGTACTGCTAAAATCCTCAAATGATGAAAAACACTTTTACAAGCTTTTCTTGAAAGACAAGTCAGAGAATGCCCATACTTCTCAGTATATTTTCTTACATTACATGGATCTAGTCCTTGTAACAACTTAATCTTCTGTTTTATACTTTTCTGAGTATATTCTCGTAGCAAATTTCTCATTATATCAATGGATTCCTGTAGAATACTATAAATGCTACTGCAACTCCACTTATACACAGGAGCTCGTGGACGTTTCCCTTGCACTTCTTCAGCTATTAACTCTTCTGCACTTTTACCAAGCATTTCCTCCTTTGGAAGAGGAACACCATCCTGAACTTCGTAGCAACGACCTCCAGTATCAACTGCAAATGATAAACTTTTTTCCTGGAAGTAACTTTCCTCTTTAAAAAAAGGCTCAGTACTAGAAGTATGTCTCCAATGTCCACTAAAGATTTTACAAAAGTTGGCTCTGTTCACAAGTCTTTTTTTTCTACTTTTGTCTTTCAATACTTTGACTATTGTATCCAATACTTTCATTCTCTTTAAAATCAAAATGAACAACTTCTATTTCAAATTGAAAGCAGTATCCACTACACTTTCAATACGCTGCTTCTCTTTGAATTGGAACATTCTTCTTTTATATTTGCAGCATGTTTTCAATAAATTCTGAATCACTCTAGATTGAAAAAGTCTCTGACTAATTTCTTGAAATAGTTTTTGTCTCCGAGTACCAGATACTGTTTCTTTATCATCTTTCCTTTTCCTCGTATTTGAAATTGAACTCTGCTTCATCTTACTTGAAAAATTCTTCTTTTTGCTTTGTGTGATGTTTTTCTCATTAAATGTTCATAATATTTTTCTCAAATATTGTCTTTTGCTTTTACTCAAACAAACAATTTCTCTACTACTCACATTTTGTCCTACTTCAAGATCTTTCCTTTTCGTCAAATATATATTTTTCTTCTCTTTTCTCTTTTTTTCACTTATTCTAGGCATTTCCAAATTTCAATCCAAACGAAATAATTTTCTGAAAAACAAAAAATAGATTCAATTATTTTTCACATTTCTTCACTATGTTAAAATAATAACATACAATTGCAAAACTTCCACTAACAACTTCCAGACCCAGTGCTGCAACGTGATGGAGCATGACAGATGAGCACTAGGATGACAAGTAGTGCCATAGAACATACAGTATTTATTTAATCATTTACATACTCCTTTACAAATTATGTATAACTGCCCTACCTCATACTTTTCACCTCTCCGCCACACCCTACCACCCCACACCACTTTCTTTGCAACCCACCGCACACAACTTTATAAATAGTATTTAATATTTTTTTTAATCTATGTACTTAGAATGATATTATCATCAAAACAGCACATGTAAAAATTTCCATTATTGCCTAACAATTTTATAAACAACTTCGCAAACATAACACTGCACCCAGGGCTTTAACTGGAGGGGGTGTCTGTGGAGCTGTGACCACCAGCACTTTATTTTTGGGAGCCTCGAAACGGGTCTTTATAGGGCTCTATTTTCTGACCTCACAAATGTAATCCATTTTTTTTTCTTTATTCCACTGCAGTGACACTGTGAGAGCATGCACATTGCTCACTACTTAGAAGTGCAGACATCATGCCATGTGACTCGCATTGTAGGAGAAGGGAAATCCTTTAAAGGGAGCCATTTTCTCTCAGTATTTCCCTTCTCTTTTTGCAACACACCAGCAACATCATCGTGGGGTGATTAGCAGACAGACCACCAGGCGCGCAACGCCCATTTCCCCAGGCTCTCTGACACAGCTTTCCGGGCGCACACACGGAGCGGCACCCGAGTCCTTCAGCGGTCTTCAAAAGATCATTTTTTTGGAAAGGAGACTCTGTTCTTTTTCACCCCTTTTTACAACCCCTACATGCCCAATCTGCCTATTGCTGAAAGAATTAGGCTCCACCAAAATGTCCCTCTGGTTTCGCCTCTGCAAACGGCCACAGCAAGGCAACTCCAGCATGAACCTGCTCTCACCTTACACACGGTCTTGTTTTAGTGCTACGAAAACACACACTTTGCCTGCCTCACTAAGTTCTCACACCCCCTCTTTAATATGAACATAAAAGCTTTCCAATTACTTTTATATTCCTATACTGTACTTCACATGGAAATATAGAACTCAAGGTTCTCACCACCCCAAATAAGCTCTCTGGTATACTTTCTCAAATATAAGAAGTACAGGTGTTCAGTATCTGTCAGTCACAGCCACTTTAAAACAGTGTACCTATAAACAACTCGACAAAACGTTATGTTTCTAAATTAACGTATTACACTTGAAAGCTCCTTTACATTTCTTTCGCTAGATGTACCTTTGTTTAAAACACCACTAGAGAAAGGTGTTGAAGTATGCTCCACAAAGAGTAACTCAAAGCTTTGTTATTCTTTATTAAAAAATCTGCCTGTCAATGCTTTTCGTAAGCCTTTTCAACGCCTTAAGAGGGTAGCTGGATGAGTATAATATGTCATATTTAATTTCGGGGGCGGACGATACGCGGAAATAAGAACATGTAGTTGAATAAAGGGCGAGTGGATGCATAGCCAGATGCATCAATGGATAGATACATAGATCAATGTATCAATGTATGGATGGATGGAAGGATGAATTAATGCAAAGACCAGTACTTACGATAGACGGATGGGCTGATAAATGCTTAGGATTGATTCTGGGACAGATATATCTATGCATATATAGGCATATCGCTGCATGAATGGCACAGTGCTTACTATAGGCGAGTGCGCTCATAGATGCTTAAGATAAGCGGACAAACAGATGTATGCATCTATATAAGTAGGAATATATCCATCAATTAAAAGATGGCTGAATGGCGCAGTGCTTAGGATGCATGGATACTGCGCTTTAATTAGGCCGGGTCTGGGGACTGACATTTATTTTCAGGCAGCCTCCAAACAACTCTCTACCAGGCTCTATTTTCGGCCCTCTCAAAGATAGTCAATTATTTTTTCTTTTTATTACACTGCAGTGACAGCATGCACATTGATGTACGAATGCTTATTTTGCTCACTACTGAGAACTGGAGACATCATGCTAGGTTACCCACGTTGTAGAAGAAAGGGAAATCCTTTAAACAATGTTTTTTTCCGAACCTACGATAATTGGAGAGGATTTTCTAAAGCACACAATGATACTTATCTTGATTTAGACCACGCCCCAACTTCCATAGCCCACACCCCTTTAAGAGCTTTGCCCCCCCTTTTAGAGCACCCCCACTTTTGTTCTCCCACTTAGAACCCTAACTACACCATAGTAACAAACAAATAGTGTAACCTTCCATTAAAATCTACAATGGCACCAAGTTTCATAATTTTCCATCAACGCTATCAGCCTTCCACCACAGTACAAGAGTGTCTATCAGCACGAAAATGTCTTATCCACAGAAATGTTGTGTAATTTCTGTACCTGTCTGCAGGAACACTCATCACCAAAACTTATTAAAACATGGGAATTTGCCAGAAAAACATATACCATACCATAAAGCGATTCATAAATGGGCACACTGCCACAGCACCACCCTCTTCCCCATCCTTCCTTAACTTCACAAAATTAGAGAAAGAGCCATACCAAACCTAGTAAACACACTATACCAATACAAGAACTTAATTTCAACAACCGTCTACCGGAACGCTCATGAGCAAAGCATAGTAAAACATACAAATCTGCAGGTAAAACATATACCATGCCATAGGGCACTTTATAAGTGCTCCCAGTGGTACTACATCACCTTCAATAGCTCAACATCTGCACCTTACTACATTCTGTGTTTTAATCAGAAACATACCCACCTCCCCCACACCCAAACCCGCCCTTCCTTAACCATACAAAATTAAACAGAAACCCCCACCATTCCTAGTAGCGCTACTATACCCATACACAGGCTTAATTTTAACAGGTGTGTGCCGGAACACTTGTCAACAAAAAGTATTCAAACATGCAAATTTGCGCGAAAAACATAAACAATACCATAGCACGGTTAATAAATAGGCCCACTCAAACTACATTACCTTTATTAACTACACATGCCCACATTACAAATGTCCGTCTTATAATCAGCAACATACGCACATCCCCCACCCCCACCCATACCCATGTTTAACCTTACAAAATCAAACAATGAGCCCCTGCACTCCCGTTACCGCCACTATAGCCATAGATAGATTTGATGTCAACAGGTGTCTGCCGGAACGCTCATCAGCAAAAGCTATTAAAACGTACAATTTTGCAACTCAAACATACACCATACCATAAGACGGTTTATAAATAGTCACAGTACCACTACACCACCTCAACACCCGCCCTTGCTTAACTTTACACAATAAATGAAAGAGCCCAAGCAAACGTAGAAGCAACACTATAGCCATACACAGCCTTAACTTCAACAGATGTCTACTGAAAAGCTCATCAGCAAACCGTATTAAAACATGCAAATTTGCGGGTAAAACATATACCATGCCATAGGGCACTTTATAAGTGCTCCCAGTGGTACTATATCACCTTTAGTAGCTCCACATCTCCACGTTACTATACCCTGTATTTCAAACAGCAACATAACTACCTCCCCCACACCCACCCCCACCCTTGGTTAACAGTACGAAATCAAACAGAAACCCCACATTCCTAGTAGCACCACTATACCCATAAACAGGCTTAATTTTAACATGTGTCTACCGGAACACTTATCAGCAAAAACTATTCAAATATGCAAATTGGCGGGTAAAACATAAACCATCCCAAAGCACTGTTTATAAATGGGCCCAGTGAAACTACATTACCTTTAGTAACTACACATGCCCACGTTACAAACATCCGTCTTATAATCAGCAACATACGCACCTCCCTCACACCCACCCATCCCTTGCTTAACCTTACGAAATCAAACAAGGAGCCCCAACACTCCTGTTACCGCCACTATAGCCATACATAAACTTAATGTCAACAGGTGTCTGCCGGAACGCTCATCAGCAAAACCTTTTAAAATCTGCAATTTTGCAACTCAAACATACACCATACCATAAGACGGTTTATAAATAGTGACAGTACCACTACACCACCTCAACACTCGCCCTTGCTTAACTTTACGCAATAAAAGAAAGAGCCCCAGCAAATGTAGAAACGCCACTATAGCCAAACAGAGGCTTAATTTCAACAGATGTCTCCCAAAACGCTCACCAGCAAAACTTATAAAAACATGCAAATTTGCGACTAAAACATATCCCATGCCATAGGGCGTTTTATTAGTGCTCCCAGTGGTACTAGATCCCGTTTAGTAGCTCGACATCTGCACGGTACTATATTCTGTGTTTCAATCAGCAACATAACCACCTCCCCCACACCCACCCCTGTCCTTGCTTAACCGTACGAAATCAAACAGAAACCCCCAACATTCCCAGTAACGACAGTATACCCATATACAACGTTAATTTTAACAGGTGTCTGCCGGAACACTTATCAGCAAAAAATATTCAAACATGCAAATTGGCTGGTAAAACTTAAACCATCCCATAGCACGGTTTATAAATGGGCCCAGTCGAACTACACCACCTTTACTAGCTAGACATCTATATGTTACGAACGTCGTTTAAACACTAGTAGAGTGTATAGCAGGGCATGGGGAGAGTAAACAAAGTTCTGATTCCCAAACCTTTGACATACAGTCCCTTTACTGTATATATATTAAAGATATTAAATGGAATTAATAAATTGACGAGTGTCTCAAAAGGGATAGTGAAGCTCACCATCAGTAAAACACGAACCACTTCAACACCTACATATATATACCACAGCGACACAGCCTGACAAACAGTATCACTTATAATCACATGTAGTTCTCTAATGTCAACAAACTCATACAAAAAATACAACGCACATTTACATTTTTTTTATCTCTCACACGTTTAGAAAATATCTCTTCTAAAGAAGCACTCCCCAACTAATTCTATTCCATAAGAACAGACAATAATTAATATGTTTACTACCATACATTTTAGTATATCTACCATTTTATTATTCACTAGTCAGAAACTACAAAAACTATTCACTATACCCAAATGCAAACCAGAAACCATATTTATATTTATCTCAACTTAGGATCACATGATTCAAACTATGCATACATATAAAAGGAACGTATCACTTTTCCTATCATGTTTGCCCACATAACATTTCTGCATTTCATTTTATCGCTTTTAACTTAATAACACATACGTCTCCTACCACCCGCCCACCCAACTATTTCCACAAAAAGTATCAGTTGCAAACGTGCGACATTTTCTTCATCTCCCCAAATACATCACAAACTCAAATTAATGCTGTACCTCATTTTCAAAACAATACAGTCCTATACTGTATTGTCCTATATGATGACAAACTACACTTCTTCTCTGTGAAAAATTCCTAAACATATATAAAATACTTAGATAACAACAGCTCACATTTTATGCATATTTCATAACCAATATCAAACACCACACTTTACTAACACTATATTACTTTGAAATAAAAAATACTTTCAAAATTAAAGACATCACCTCAAATAATTAATCAATACTATAAAACACATAACACACCTTGTTCATTTCTAACTCACCTTTGTAGCTATTGCAGATTTCAAATGACACACGCATACAATTCTCTCTTTCTCACATAATACATGTAAAGCTCCGACTTCATGAAGAATGAAACCAGAAATGTTGCTCCACACATAAATACATGTAAAGAACAAATCAGAATACTTCATTCCTTCAACGACATTCCAAAACTTACCTCTATTGGTTAATTTTGAATTTTCCTTCCGAAAAGCTACTCATTATTCCGCGCCACATACAGGTCACAAGTTCAATCTATTTTATCACCACACTTTCTGGAACCTTCTACGACACCTACAGGTTAAAAGTTCATAATTTTTTCTTTAACCTAACGATATTCTTTTGCAACATTTTATCGAACATTCAACGGCACGTGCAAGTTAAAAGTTCTACAATAGGGGTCAGTAGTTCATCAGCTTTATTCCCAACTCCAGCAGCAACTCACCTTACGCCCCCAGCACCATCAGACCCGTAGGAGTCAGTGCTTTCCACTTTCCAAATACCAAATGTATTTAATGCACACAAATTTACCTTCGCACTCCCTATACACCCCCTAAGCACCATACACAAGTTACAATGTTCGAAACAAAAGTTCCTCCAAGTAGCTATAACTACATGCTGACACTACTTGCACAGATGTGGCACAGCGGCCAGAGCACATGACTTCACAGCATATGACACACATTTTGGGCTCACGCTTTCATCCCCGAGTCCGGCAGCAGCTCAGCTTAGCAGCATGAGACTCTACACACTACCTCACATATTTTCCGTACCCCAGAACTTTCAGACCAGTAGAGTTCAGTAGTGCGTCCTAGTAGTTATAAACACATACTGACACTACTTCCACAGCTGTACAGCAGCGGCCACGGCACATGACATCACAGCATAAGACACAAAATTTAGACTCACGATCTAATCCCCGAGTCCCGCATCACCTCACCTTAGCAGCATCACACTGTAGGCAATTTCTCACTTAATTTTCATGACCTAGCACTTTCACACTGGTAGGTATGATTAGTTTACTTTGCACCCCCTCTATAGCACACCCTAAACACCCCACAGAGGTTACAGTGCTCCTACCCTCCTATTTCCCACTTTTTTTTCCCTTTTTACCCCTTACTCGCTTCAACGGAATAACAAAATGGCAGCCAACACTTCCTCCTTCCATAAGACTCTAGACAATACCTCACATATTTTCCATACCCAGGACTTTCACACCACTAGGGGTCAGTAGTTCATCCTAATAGGTATAAACACATGTTGACACTACTTCCACAACTGTACTGCAGCGGCCAGGGCACATGACTTCCCAGCATAAGGCACACAGTGTGGGCTCCCGCTTTAATACTCAAGTCACGCACAAGCTCACCTTAGAAACATCACACACTAGCCAATACCTCACTTAATGATCGTAGCCTAGAACTTTCACACCGGTAGGTATGATTAGTTCACTTCGCACCACCTCTATACAAACACCTATAGCACACCCTAAACACCACACAAAGGTTACAGTGCTCCTACCCTCCCCTTTCCCACATTTTTCCCCCTTTTTCCCCCTTACTCACTTCAATGGAATCACAAAATGGCGGACAACACTTCCTAGTTGCAAACGCTTGCAGCGCTCGCAGCCAATCAGCAGCAAGCTCGTGCTCGTAACGCCTCAGCCAATCAGATGGCAGAATTCCCAAATATCGATACCTGTAAATTTGGATAGTTCTCAAAAACTACTGAATGGATTTACACCAAATAAACAAAAGCGTGCTTTCTAGACCAAGACCCTTCTCCCTGACAAATTTGGGGTAATTCCGTTCACCCGTTCAACCTGTAGCCTTGTCTAAAGTTTCCTATAGAAATTAACAATGAAAAAACACGTTTTGGGACTCCCCTTTTTCTCGGCCCCCCCTTGACGAATCACCCCCAAACTTTTAAAATAGGAGCTGATCTCACCAAAGAATTAGGTTTGAAAATTTCACGAAGATTCATCAAGCGGCGTTAAAGTTATTGTGAATAGAATGTTGCCATTTTCCTATAGTGACTGGGTCCTAAATATTACTACCTACTGGCGACCGCCAGTAGGATATATATATATATATATATATATATATATATATATATATATATATATATATATATATATATATATATATATATATATATATATATATATATATATATATATATATATATATATATATATATATATCACTGAAAAAAACATAGGTTTCGCACACGTTATAGTTAGGAATTAGCATTTAAAAAACCTTGCAAATTCACTGAAAAAACCATAGGTTTCACACATGTTATAGTTAGCTGGACATTTCACTCATAAAAAAACAATGAAATTCCCCCGTTATAGTTAGTGCAGGCAACTATAACTCACGCGACCGCAATCCTCTGCTGATGATGTCAGATATTACATCACTGATGACATATGTGTCTTTATGAAAAATAAATATTTGTAATATATGTATAGCTAAAGATACAGTATTAGCATCAACAGAGGATTGCGGTCGCGTGAGTTATAGTTGCCTGCACTAACTATAACGGGGGAATTTCATTGGTTTTTTACGAGTGAAATGTCCAGCTAACTATAACATGTGTGAAACCTATGGTTTTTTCAGTGAATTTGTAAGGTTTTTTAAATGCTAATTCCTAACTATAACGTGTGTGAAACCTATGGTTTTTTCAGTGAATTTGTACGGTTTTTTAAATGCAATTTTTTTTTTGAGATTTTTGGTAAACCTATGTATAAAAAAATATATGTACTATATCCTGCATTATGGAATGGTTAATTTTTTTTTAATGCATTTTTTTCCGTGCGCGTACGGTAAGCTGACGCTACACGCTCTGTACGTCATAAGTACGGTGCGCTTACGTGATACGATGCGCATACGGTAAGCTGACGCTACACCCTCCGTACGTCATAAGTACAGTGCGCTTACGTGATACGTACGTGACGTATGCGTACACGCATGCGCGTTGCACGGAAGCAACATCGCGGTTACGCAGGGGCGTGTAATGCGCATGCGCGAGTGCGTCTTACGTACGCGCTCCGTAAGCGCTCCGTAAGCGTCACGTTTGCGCATGCATGCTTGTTTACGAGCGCGTACCGTAAGCTTACGGAGCGCGCACGGTAGGTCATGTGATCCACAAAGAACTCTTTTCATTGGTTGAAACTACTTTCAGTTCCAGAAACTTCCCACACCACACCCATTCCCCTCATTACTGCTTGAGATCCCCTAGGAGAAGGAGCTGAATTGACATTGAGATACAATGGCAGAGCAGCAGACCTCTTCTGAGAGTGAGCCTAGCAGCACCATCATCAGACAGAGAAGGAGGAAACAAAAGGATTCTTTTGTGTGGGAGTATTTTACTTTTCCAGAGGGGCAGAAAAAGGTCAATGCTCCATTGGTCACTTGCACACTTTGTGACCGTGTTTTATCTAGAGGAGATCCAAGGAAGAAGTATTCCTTTGGAAATCACTCTATGAAGAGACACCTTAGGGATAGCGATCCCAGGACCTTTGCTCGACATACTGGAGAAAACTCTTCAGTAAGTCACCTGAGCCCAACCTCAGAAGCTCAGCCGAGTACATCATCGGCAGCTCAGCTGAGCCCTTCCTCTGAGGTGGGAGCATCACCTTCTTCTGCTCCTCTGGACATTAACCCTTGATTTGGGAGGGTTGCAATGAGCTGTACAACGTGTTGTGGTCTTATTGTTTTTGGGGAGACCAGTGTTTCCCTTATTAACAATAAGATAGACCAGCACGTTTGTAGATGCTCATAATATTCCCATTCTTTCTTTCCTCCATCCCTGTATTAACCCAACGGCTCTTTTAAGAGCCAACCTTACCTCACAATTTTTTTTATTTTTTTTTAAGCTTTCCTTTTTGAAATTTTTTTTTTGCCGTGCGTGCACGGTACACGTAATCGCGGAACAGTTACGCGAAGTTCGCGGAATTTTTCTCACGGAATTTCTCCGTTTACGCCGTGCGCGTACGCTACGCGCATTCGGCGATTTTTTGAAAAAAAATTCAAATTAATTTTTGCCCTTGGGGGTCCTTCTGGGACCCCCTGACAAAGGCTAGGGGGTCAGGAACTGTCCAGCCTGCCCCCTTTTCACGTTATCCACCTTTGTTTTTCACCCCCTCAGACTGCGAGAGACAAAATGGCGGCCGACACTTCCTGGTTTCGACCGATTCAAATGTTTACTGAGATCTAACAACCAATCAGAATCGCGCTCGTGCACGGCGGCGTGCGCGTACGGTAAGCTTACGGTACGCGCTCGGAGCGCGCCCATAGATATATATATTGATTTAAATTCTATTTTCTCAGGAAATACTGAACAGATTTACACGAGACCTTCAAAAGGCACATCCCTGACCTGAGGGCTACCTCTCTGCCAAATTTCAAGTAATTCTGTTCAGCCGTTCGGGCTGTAGCTCGGACCAAAGGTCCTATGGAAAAATGCATGGGGAAAACGCGTTTTGGGACCCCCCCTTTTTCTTAGCCCCCTCTTGACGAATCGCCCCGAGACTTTCAGGGTAGGAGCGGAGCGGAGCGCCCCACCTATTTTGAGAATTTCGCGAGGATTCGTCAATCGGCGCCAAAGTTATTCCAAATAGAATGTTGCGGATTTCCTATGGAAACACGGTCCTAACTATAACTATCTACTGGCGACCGCCAGTAGATAATATATATATATATATATGTATATATATGTACATCACTGCTTATTTTCCGTTACTCTTCAGAAAATAGGCACTTTCGGGGGGCTATTGTTCATCCGTTTTTATTCCACTAGCAAAACATGATGCGTTTCGGCAAGCACCTTAATCATATGTTTTACAAACATGTTGAAGCTACAGCATTTTTTTATAAAAAAATGTCAACGTACGGAATTGGTCACATGATTTACGGGGCATTGTAATCAAAGACAGACATTCTATTTCAGAGAAATGACCCACCATATTTGAATAATAAAAAAATGCATACATTCTTTTTCTGTCAAATCATTCATTTCATGATATGAGCATTTTCTTTTTAACAAACATTTAAAATACCATTATTTATCATGCCTACTATTTACAATTGTTGCTTTGAAAATTCTTTTTAACCTGTGTGCTGTTTTCACATTAGCCTCCTGATGTTGAGACCCTCTGTTATTTAGCCGTATATCGGCTCATACAAATTGTCCCTCTAATAATTGGGAGATCACACTTTCGTTGCTCTTGCTCACAAACAACACCGTGTATCAGCTTTATTGAAATACCCAGCTTTATAAAAACATATGCGCAAAATTGCACTCAGTTTAGTCATATATCGGCTCCATATCTAAAACGGGTATCATTTCCGCCGTGTATGGGCTCACATTCTACTATATTAGTAAAACAGCTCAAGAGCAATAATTTATTATAAAGTTCTCATCTTGCCGTGTATCGGCTTTCTAAAACCCAATATCATAATGGAGTCAATAACACCCTAATGTGATCTATACCAAGTGCACGTTATCTTAAACAGTTATTTCCTCACCTTTTCTTATGGATATGTTTCATTTTTTATGCTTTTTATCATTTTCAACTTTTTTTCCAATTCCAGAAAGACTTATCACCACCAATGAAGACCTAACATTTTTCAATATGCTGTTTACTGATCACCCAGATGTACCACCATTTCCTCATCACTATTCATTCCCTTCAGATTCTTCGTTTCTAGATCAATTTTGTACCGGGACTCTATTATTCATAAAGTGATTACTCTGTCCCCTCCACGCATGCTGGGGAGCACCTGATCCACCCCCAAAAAGTGCAATAGTTCCTTATTGCTCTGGTGTTGTTCTGGAAATTGCCTTGCCACAAGATATGTGGCATATTTTTTGGCTATTGCTCGCATATGTTCTAAGATGCGGATTTTCAGTGGGTGGATCGTGCTCCCAATATACTTTAGTCCACAAAGACATACTAAACAGTATACCGCATATGAGGAGTTACATGTCAAAAATGTTCTTATAATTTTCTGATATTTAAGACCGGGTAAACTATATGTCAGAGTTCTTCTACTCCCTGCTCATGCTTTGCATTTGACGCATGTATAGAACCCCCTCATTTCTTTGAGTGTTCCAGTTGATTTTGGCAAAACGTCTAAATGGCTATGTACTAAGTTGTCTCTCAAAGACCTAGCATTTTCTGAAGGTAATTAGTGGTTGAGCTGGTATATCTGGTCCAATTACACTGTTTTCAAGATGTGCATATTTTTCTTAAAAATCATCCTGAGTTGATTAGCGTTGTTAGAGGTAGGTGTTATCATTCTAAATTGGGGTATATTCTCATTACCGTTCTTTTTGATCTTTTCTTTTAATAAATCTTCTCTAGGGGTATTCATTACCCTGTTTAATGTTGCTTTCAGCAGGCCCTTGTCATACCCTCTCACCTCAAATCTTTGCTGACTTTCTAGTGCTGCAGTTTTAAAGCCCCTCTCTTTGTTGCTATTTCTCTTAATCTGTAAAAATTTCCCATAGGGGATACTTTTTATCAACCTTGGGGGATGACAGCTTGCAGCATGTAAAATTTAATTGCTTGCCATAGGCTTACACTATAAGGACATACATGGTTTGCCCTTAACAATGCTAACCTGTAAGTCAAGAAAATTCACAGTTTCTGAACTTATTTATCCTGTGAAATGCAGCCTTCATGGTTAGTGAGCTAACTATAACTCACTCCCCTGTAATGCAATGCTTATGACCTCACATATTACATCACTCATGACATGGTAATTGACATCACTGATGACATCATCCACAGAAACTCACACTCCTACTCACACTCCCATACAACCTCTTATACACCCACATACACACCAGTACAACCTCTGATGTACCCATTCATAGATCTATACCAGTAATCAAACATCCACGCACTCCTTCATAGAGCCAATCCCTCACACACCCACTTACTCACTCACTCACTCGCACACCCACTCACTCACACAACCATTCACTCACCCATACAGCCATACATACAACCAGTTACTCACCCATACAGGTAGTCAGATAACCACACACTCACCCATACAGCTAGTCACACACCTACTAATTTAGTGTCAAAGTCACACACCCACTCACTCACCCAATCATCGTTTTCCTTTAGGAAAAATGGGCTGCATTTAAAAAAAAACAGCTTTATTAAAAAAGCAGCCACAGACGTAGTGGTCTGCTGACCTCAGCAGGCCACCATTCATGTGAGTGCTGACCATTCCTAATGGGCTCGCAAATTGCGCCTGCCCCATAAATATTGATGAGACATGCAATTTGTGACTCCAATCTGGAATCGCAAACAGTATCTGAGACACTGTTGTGCATCCCAATTTGTGAGTCACAAATTGCGAGTCGCAAATGTGATGCAATTTGCGAGTCGCAAATTGGTGGGTCTTGCATCTGGCCCTTCATACTTAATGATAGGTTGTATCTTAGTTTTCAACATAAGTATTTTTCTGATTGGCTGTGGATAAACCAATACAAGATTCAATACACTGCATAAGATTACATTTTCAAGTACTCAACCACACCTGCTACTGTTAAAAAAAGGAAGCTGGTATGCTGTAGTTAAAAACATGTTGAACTGTTGACTTACTGGTACAGAGGAATGTCTCATAAATTGTTGCTATGGAAACTGAGGTGAAGTAGTGTGGGGGAAGGGTTTAAAGTAAAGTGTGCTTTTAAAATATGAAATGTAGTATTTTACATATCTTTTGAAAAGTGTTTCATGGCATTACAATGGGCATCATGCTGGGCACAGCCGCCGTGTCATGATTGCCTGAAAGGGGACAGAGCGTTGTTCCAGACAACAGGGAGGTGTGGTGCAGTGTGAATGCGTGATTGATGGACACGTGATGGGAAGAACCACAAGATCCAGGAGGCACCATGGCAACCACCATGTCTTCTCCTGGGTTTGGGGCTGCCTCTATAAGCCTTGATGGTGTAGGACCCTTTAAGTGATTTAAATAACTTCATAATTATGAGCTGAACTATTTATAGAAGTTGTAAATCATTTTATCAGAAAAAAAAGATACATTTTATCAAGTGTGTTTTGTATTGGTGTAAATACTGGTATATGTTTTTTGTTTGATATGCAGAGCAAAACACATAGTGATATATAAAGAAATGAACAATTAAATATGTAATAGTATACATGTAGTAAATAGTAATTTCTGTCGATAAGTAGGTTTGTTAACAAGTTTGACGTGTGAAATAATAGAGAGTATGATAGTATGAGTAAGGAGAGAAAATAGTATATATCTATAAAGGTACAGACAGTAACAAGACAGTCAATGACAGGAGTCAGTTTCATTTTACTTTAGAACAGGCCCTAGAAAATTTTGGGGCCCATTTACAAGCCTTTTTTGCAGCTGGTACGACACTTTTTCCCATGTTTAAAGTGACACAGCAGTGGCGCAAGTGGCTTGTAAGTAAGCCCCTTTGTTTTTTAATGAGACTGGTAGGGAAATGTGACATTCAAAATGTATTTCTACAAGCTTTAAACATTATCCTAGTCCATATAACTTGACTTAAAAGTACTCTGTATGTACTCTTTGCTAAGATACACAGCAAGTAGTGTGTAAATGGTGATGTGATCTTTAACATGTATTTGTTGAACTTTTAAGCACTTTTATAGTCTAAACTCTCTGTACAGGTAGATTACAAGGAGGTCGTACATTGTGATGTGTGTGCTTTAAACTGAAAGCACACTCTGTCAAGTTTGAATGTTTGACTGCTACCATGTCTCAGGTGTGTCCATACTTCTACATGTAGTCTGACATGTGTGGTGCAGCTGATGACTCTAACTTAAAAACTATGCACTTTATCATACCCCTGGACTAATGTTGTCAGGGCTACTTCACCTTTCAATCCCAGAAGCACAGATCTGTATGACCATGAATGTTTAGAAAAGGCAGAGAGAAAAGTCAAAAAACTTGACAGAAAACAAACATTAAAAGGCAATGTACATAAAATGAATGATAAAAAGAAAGGCATGGAACTAGAGAAGAATGTACTATTTATAACACAGTACAATCAACATAGCAATCATATTTACAATGTACTAAAGAAAAATTGTTTTTTGCTGAATTTGGATACAAGTCTCTCAAATATTGTGCCCTGTAAACCTAAGGTTGTCTATCGAAAAGGTTTTACTATTAAACAGAAGCTCTGTCCTAGCTATGAAAAAACAATGGATACAGACAAGACTTTGGTCACGTGGTTACCTAGTAAACCAAATAGCTTTTTTGTGTGCGGCAATTGTTCAGTTTGCAAAATAGGCAAAAATAGAACTAGTGAATTCTCACAAAACACAAGCAAGACATATAAAATCATGTCATTCATCAACTGTAATACGACTTATTCCATCTATATTATAGGCTGTGCTTGTGGCAAGATCTATGTGGGCAGCAGTATACGTTGCCTGAAGGTGAGGATACAAGAGCACATGCGATCGATAAAAAACATGGATGAAAGATATTCAGTTGCGATGCACATAAAAAATGATCATCCGGAGAATAAGAACATCTGGTTTCATGCAATAGAACATGTGGTTGTAGGTGAAAGAGGGGGGAATAGAGAACTTTTCCTCAGACAGAAAGAGGCAAAATGGATATGTGTTTTGAGGACTATGCATCAGGGACTGAATGTGAACTCAGAAATGCATTATTTCCTGTAGGATTGTAACTGTATTTCTTATCCAGCAATATTCTGGTAATGGGATGTCTTGCTATGAGATTTCTGAAGCTTACAAGCACTCTCTACATGTTTGTCATGTATTTATGTCACTATTGATAAAATCATGGATAGGATAATTTCTATGATGTAATAGACGGACGTTTGCTAAATAATTATGTCTCGTGTATTTGCACCATGACATTAATTATAATATTTATTGATTTGTGATGGAATTTTCTAAATTATGACCTCATGATGAGGTTTGAGAAAATATATAAAACTCAAAGTGATATAGAAACGTTTAAACTTAATAGGGTTTGAAAACATACGGAATCCAAAGTGATATATAAACGTTCAAATACTGTTATATTGCCATGGAGTATCACTATGATAATATCTACGTAGTGAACTTGCATCATGGGTTTCGCAATACATTCACTGTGGAAAAATTTGGGTCTCGGTATAATAGTGGTCATCTCATAAAATGACTATTCTACCTTTTATTATTGGCCTATATTTTATCTATTGGTCATCATTTCACACTTGGTGGCATGTGTTGAATATACAATGTAAGCCGACCGGTCAGATCAAGCATGTTTGTTTTGAATTGGAAGACCGTCCAAGATGGCGGTTTTATTTATAATTTTTCACTCACCATGTTGCGCATCGGATAGTATGGACTTATATCTCCGAGTATAGTAGACATGAATATCATGTTAATATGAGAATGGTTGTTCCGTATAGAGATCGCTGTGTATTTGGTAGTATATTGCAAATATGAATGGGAACCGGATCTTCAATGCAAGGCCACTTTAAGTATAGTAGAGTTTGATAAAAAAGCCTTTCCAAGATGGCGGATACTCTTTATGCGATATGTGCTTGATTGCGCATGCGCCAATCTTGAGGTTTAGTTTCTTAAGCCCGTGGCCCGTTGTACTCGTCTTGATTGTGCAGCATGGCGATGGAGTGACAGCTCTTCTAAGACTACACTTACGGTAAATAAGGGCGAGAACTTTTTGCATTATATATCGATGCACGTATGTGATCACCTCCCTCTAAATAACATTAGAGGCCGACACTAGTTTCGTAATACGAATAGCTACTTGGCATTTAGAATTTTGGGCTTGAGTCTGATCAAAAAGCCTTTCTAAGATGGCGGATATCTTTTACACGATATGTGTCTGACAGCGCATGCGCCAACCTTGAGATGTAGTGTTTTAAGTCGGTGTCCCGTGGAACCCGTCTTGCTTGTGAAGCATGACGATGGAGTGACAGCTAGAAAACCACACTTACGGTAAATAAGGGCGAGAACTTTTTTGTATCATGTACCTATGCACGTATGTGATCACTTCCCTCCTAACAACATTAAAGGTTGACTTTAGCACGTTGTGATAAGAATAGCTATTTGGCATCTAGAATTCCGCGCTTGACAATGTTTAAATTTTCATGTAGAGATCGCTGTACGTTTGGTGTTATGTTTCAAATATAAATGGAGACTGGTTCTTGAATGCACGCTCATCACATGTACAGTAGAATCTGATTAAAAAGCCCTTCCAAGATGGCGGTTATCCTTTACATGATATATGCCTGATAGTGCTTGCGCAATGCCTGATAGTGCTTGCACCAATCCTGAGATTTGGCTTCTTAAGCTCGTGGCTTGTTGAACTCACCATGCTTGTGAAGCATGATAATAGAGTGATAGCTCTTTTGAAACCACAAATTCTGTGCCCCTTCGAAGATGGGCGATAATGGTGTTTAAAATAGCCTCGCTTGCCGATTATTTAGGGCGAATGAGGGCAGTTTGCTTATTTTGCTGCATATAGTTATATTGATTTAGACTTATGCAGCCTGTTACTATGTGTGCATGGCAATGCACATATGTGTTTGTTTGGCATATACAAAAGAGTTTTGTTTTTACCTTTGTTTATTAGATGCCTGAAATAGCGATGACCTAAAGCTATTAAAAGACATATCCTCCTACACTTAGGATGTTCACCAACTTGATCGCAAATTATCAAACACGGCTGAATGCTATTTAAGGTATGACACTATGGTTTGATTTTAGTGATATTTGAATTTCGTATAAAAAACGTTGCAATTGATATGCTCTAGCCACCTATATTCTTAAAAATTATAAATAAGAAATTTGGGATTTTTGTTGATCTTTATATATGAATATTATCATAATACACGTAATGCACTGATATATAATTGGTTTTTGAAACATGACTGATGATACTATGCAATCATTGTAATGTATATATTCTTGTAGAGAGAAAAACGAGGTAGAACCAACGAAACGAGAATCATTCAAACACTTATATGAAAATCATCGGCTGAGGTATTGAAAGTGTAATTGGTGTTGTACATAAATGTAAAACAAGAAATATACAATGATGTATGGGACTATTTTGTGGCTAGAGACAAAGGAAATGAGACATAGGACTTCCCCTTTTTTCCAAAAGAAAGATGCATAAGCATATGATTTTAATGTAAAAAATGTAAAAAATTAAGTCTGTTTTGTTTCAGTATGGTCTTTTTATTAATCGTCTGACAGTACTCTATGAGTTTCCCATACTGTCTAATTTCCATACTGATACACATGGTACTTCTGTTAGTATTGTCATGAAGGACTATGTGCCTGGTGGATTAGATCCATGAACCTTTTGGAATGTAAAATTGCATCAAATTAATACAATTATAATTGTAAATTTGACTGTATCTAAAAAAAGAAAAAAAAGGTTTTATGGTAAAAGTTTTTTAACAATAGTTATTATTTATGTTGTAGCCCTGAAGAAGTCCCTAAACAGGACGAAACGCGTTGGCTACTAGGAAGGCTACTAGAAGAAAGAATATGAAAATAAAGAACAATTTAAAAACATACAAATTGGATGGACTTGTGTTTTGCATTTGAGTGCGGATCAAAATTTCTTAACAACCTCTGATGTTCCCATTCATAGATCTATACCAGTAATCAAACATCCACGCACTCCTTCATAGAGCCAATCCCTCACACACCCACTTACTCACTCACTCACTCGCACACCCACTCACACAACCATTCACTCACCCATACAGCCATACATACAACCAGTTACTCACCCATACAGGTAGTCAGATAACCACACACTCACCCATACAGCTAGTCACACACCTACTAATTTAGTGTCAAAGTCACACACACACTCACTCACCCAATCAATGTTTTCCTTTAGGAAAAATGGGCTGCATTTAAAAAAAACAGCTTGATTAAAAAAGCAGCCACAGACGTAGTGGTCTGCTGACCTCAGCAGGCCACCATTCATGTGAGTGCTGACCATTCCTAATGGGCTCGCAAATTGCGCCTGCCCCATAAATATTGATGAGGCATGCAATTTGTGACTCCAATCTGGAATCGCAAACAGTATCTGAGACACTGTTGTGCATCCCAATTTGTGAGTCACAAATTGCGAGTCGCAAATGTGATGCAATTTGCGAGTCGCAAATTGGTGGGTCTTGCATCTGGCCCTTCATACTTAAAAATAGGTTGTATCTTAGTTTTCAACATAAGTATTTTTCTGATTGGCTGTGGATAAACCAATAAAAGATTCAATACACTGCATAAGATTACATTTTCAAGTACTCAACCACACCTGTTACTGTTAAAAAAAGGAAGCTGGTATGCTGTAGTTAAAAACATGTTGAACTTTTGACTTACTGGTACAGAGCAATGTCTCATAAATTGTTGCTATGGAAACTGAGGTGAAGTAGTGTGGGGGAAGGGTTTAAAGTAAAGTGTGCTTTTAAAATATGAAATGTAGTATTTTACATATCTTTTGAAAAGTGTTTTTTTTTCTCCAATTCATTAGTATGTTTAAGAGTAATATGTTAAGAAAGTATAGTAATATTATTGGAAATGGCTTTTTGAACTCTTGTAAGGATCCATGACTTCATCGTGGCATTACAATGGGCATCTTGCTGGGCACAGCCGCCGTGTCATGATTACCTGAAAGGGGACAGAGCGTCGCTCCAGACAACAGGGAGGTGTGGTGCAGTGTGAATGCATGATTGATTGATACATGATGGGAAGAACCACAAGATCCAGGAGGCACCATGGCAACCACCATGTCTTCTCCTGGGTTTGGGGCTGCCTCTATAAGCCTTGATGGTGTAGGACCATTTAAGTGATTTAAATAACTTCATAATTATGAGCTGAACTATTTATAGAAGTTGTAAATCATTTTATCAGAAAAAAAAGATACATTTTATCAAGTGTGTTTTGTATTGGTGTAAATACTGGTATATGTTTTTTGTTTGATATGTGCAGAGCAAAACACATAGTGATATATAAAGAAATGAACAATTAAATATGTATTAGTATACATGTAGTAAATAGTAATTTCTGTCGATAAGTAGGTTTGTTAACAAGTTTGACGTGTGAAATAATAGAGAGTATGATAGTATGAGTAAGGAGAGAAAATAGTATATATCTATAAAGGTACAGACAGTAACAAGACAGTCAATGACAGGAGTCAGTTTCATTTTACTTTAGAACAGGCCCTAGAAAATTTTGGGGCCCATTTACAAGCCTTTTTTGCAGCTGGTACGACACTTTTTCCCATGTTTAAAGTGACACAGCAGTGGCGCAAGTGGCTTGTAAGTAAGCCCCTTTGTTTTTTAATGAGACTGGTAGGGAAATGTGACATTCAAAATGTATTTCTACAAGCTTTAAACATTATCCTAGTCCATATAACTTGACTTAAAAGTACTCTGTATGTACTCTTTGCTAAGATACACAGCAAGTAGTGTGTAAATGGTGATGTGATCTTTAACATGTATTTGTTGAACTTTTAAGCACTTTTATAGTCTAAACTCTCTGTACAGGTAGATTACAAGGAGGTCGTACATTGTGATGTGTGTGCTTTAAACTGAAAGCACACTCTGTCAAGTTTGAATGTATGACTGCTACCATGTCTCAGCTGTGTTCGTACTTCTACATGTAGTCCTACATGTGTGGTGCAGCTGATGACTCTAACTTAAAAACTATGCACTTTATCATACCCCTGGACTAATATTTTCAGGGCTACTTCACCTTTCAATCCCAGAAGCACAGATCTGTTTGCCAGGCAGAGCTCATGGAAGCAGTTGAACACACAGCTTCTTGCCCGACTTTCCTGTATAACGAGAAGTGACCCTTGCAGTTTCTTCTTCACAAATTTAGAGAACATGAGGTGTGAAATAGGGGTAGTCTTGTACCTATAGGCTTCTTTACTTGTGACATCTTGCAATTAAAAGGCACAAATATACTCACTGAGTTCTCTAGAAAGATGTTGACACTCAGAAGACTGGCATGACTGGAGTCACCCATTCATTTTGGCTTAGGCCTGGCATTGAGAGCTCTGACTCTCTAATCAAACTGGTAGAGAAAAGTGACATTTAAAACATGTTGGCAGATGTATTTACCTCTATCTGAGTCGATATAAGTTTCTGCAAAGGTACACTTCAAGTGGGCTTTAGATAGTGAGGTGTGTGCTTTAAACTGAAAGCGTACTCTGTCAAGTTTTTATGTCTGACTGCTACCATGTCTCAAGTATGTCTGCACTTCTACGTGTAGTCTGACACATGTGTGCAGCTGATGACCCTAACTTAAAAGCTATGCAGTCTATCATGCTCCTGCACACATTTTGACAAAGCTTCTTCAGCATTCGGTACAGATTCCTTAGCTAGGCACCCGTCACTGAGGCACTCGAACACACAGTTCAATACCCACCTGCCCTGTAGAATGAATAGAAATTGAGCTATGCAGCTTCTTCTACACACATTTAGAGAGCTTGCGGAGTGAAACAGAACTAGTCTAGTACCTATAGATTCTTTACATGTGTAATTACACCCCTACATGGCACAGATGACAACTTTGATGAAAACAACCAACATGCGGAACCCTCACCTGCTGTTCCCCACACCACACAGTCGACACTTGATAGCTGGAATGCCCTGAGCATTGAAGAAGGGGACCCCTGCCCCTACCACATCTTCCAATGAACTGCAGACATCATCACCCCCGAACTTCAATGAATCATCAACAACTCTTTTGAGACCACTTCCTTCCCAGGCGACTAAAAACACGCTGAGATCAACACACTCCTGAAAAAAACCTCATCAACCTCAAGAACTTCAGATTAATCTCCCTACTCATGTATCCGGCGAAAGTCATTGAACAAGCCATCAACATTCAACTTTCTTCCTTCATAGTAGAAAGCAAAATGCTTGATTCCTCCCAATCAGGTTTCAGGAGGAATCACAGCACCACAACTGCCCTTCTCACCATGACAGACAACATCCTGTCCGTCCTTGACAGAGGAGAGACTGTGGCCCTCATCCTCATGGCCTTCGACACAGTCTCACACTGCACCTTAACCCGCAGACTCCATGATTCAGGAATTCAGAACAAGGCCCTCGACTGGTTCCACTCTTTCCTATCTGGCAGAATCCAGCGGGTCAGACTCTCACCTTTCCTCTTAGAACCCACACCGACCACCTGGGGAGTCCCCAGAGGATCCTCCATTGGCTCCACCCTGTTCAACATCTATATCACCTCACTCGCAGACTCAACATCATATGGTACACACATGACACCCAACTCATCCTCTACCTATCCAACGAACATAACATCTACAAGCACAAACTTCAGGAAGGAATTGAAGCAGTCCCAAAGTGGATGAAGAACAGCTGCCTACAACTCAACATGGACAAAACAGAAATACTCATCATGGGCCCACACCCCGACCCATGGATTGATACTTGGTGGCCCCCCACCCTTGGGACCCCTCCTTCCCCCACAAACCATGCACGCAACCTCAGAATTATCCTGCACTCTGTACTCAAAAAGGACTGCTAGATCAACGTTGTCACCTCTTCCTGCTACCACAACCTCCGCCTTCTGCATAAGACCCCTCAAATACAGGAAAACCATCACCCATGCCCTCATCAGCAGCAGACTAGACTACAGCAATGCACTCTATGCTGGTATTAACAGGAACCTCACCTGCAAACTCCATAACATCCAGAATAAGGCCACCAGACTGGTCCTTAGCCTAATCCCCGCCACTGACACATCAGCCAACACCTACGGAATCTACACTGGTTCCCTGTCGAGAAGAGAATCACCTTCAAGCTTCTCACCCATGCTCACACAGCCCTCCACAACACCAGACCCACCTACATGAACCACCGCCTCTCTTTCCACGCTCCCAAAAGATCCCTCCACTCATCCCAGCTCTCTCTTGTGACAGTACCACGCATCAAGAAGACCAGAACAGGAGGACACTACTTCTCCTTCCTCATGGCCAAGGCTTGGAACACCCTCCCTCTCCACCTGTGACAGACACCATCATTCTCCAAGTTCCTGAAGGACCTCAAGACCTGGCTATTCGACGAATCACATGGAGCTATGTAACGCCTCCCCTCCCCCCCCCCGCAGCACCTTGAGACACTTCAGGTGAGTAGTTGCACTTTATAAACTCCTGATTGATTGATTGAGATACACTCATTATGGTCTTTAGAAAGATGATGAGACTCACAAGACTGGCATGACAGGAGTTGGCCTTTCATTTTGGCTTAATCCTGGCATTGTGTGCTCTGACTCTCTAATGAAACTGGTAGAAAAAAGTGAGGTTTAAAACATGTTGGCACATCCATTAACCTCTATCCCAGTCCATGTAAGTCTCTGCAAAGGTACACTTCAAGTAGGTCGTAGATAATGACGTGTGCTATAAAACTGAAAGCGTACTCTGTCAAGTTTGAATGTCTGACTGCTGCCATGTCTCATGTGTTTCTGTACTTCTACGAGTAGTCTGACATGTGTGGTACAGCTGATGACCCTAACTTAAAAACTTAGGGCCCGATTCACAGAATTAACTTAAGACAAAATCCTAAACTTACTAACATTTTGGTATTCACAGAAGGCACTTACTCATTTTGGTATTCACAGAAGGCAATTACTCATTTCGGTATTCACAGAAGTTAGGAGTCCTAACTTTAGGACTCCTAAATGCCTTCTGTGAATACCGAAAGTCTTAAAGTTAGGATTTTTCTCAGTTTAGGAGTAGTAAAGTTAGGACTCCTAACTTTAGGACTCCCAAATGCCTTCTGGGAATACCGAAAGTCTTAAAGTTAGGATTTATCATTTTTCTCAGTTTAGAAGTCCTAAAGTTAGGTTTACTCCTCCTACGTGTGTTAGCTGATGATACTAATTTTAAACCAGTTTATCATATCCATGGGTAAATATTGGCATACCCACTTCATATTTCAGTCTGTGTTTCACTTATCTGTTTGCTAAGCAGGCCTCGAGCAAACACTTGAACATTCACCTCCTTTTTTTGCTACCTTAAAGAAAAAGGACAAATTGATCCATGCTTAAAATGAAAGAGTATACCTACTTATTTATCCTCTCTGTGAGTAATGTTATGTGCATACTTTAAGATGATTAGTTTATATAACACTATACTATTACAATTAATCTTTATTTTCAGATATATAGTTTATTTGAAGTAAACACTTAAAGATGACAAAAAAACAACAAAATAGAAGAGCATAAACATCAGTACTACTTAAAGAAGACTCAAAACAAGAAATTTGAAAATGGATGCAATATTGTAGAGAAAAATAAATGTAGGCAGTTTCTGAAATGAATATTATGAACAATGAAAACTGTGGAAAATGTTGAAAAGACAAACAAATGTTTAACAACAAGTCACAAACGAAAGGGGATTCCTCATGTTCAAAGAAGAACAAATTATCAAAAAGGACTCATCTAACAAGAAGGCAGAAACAGTAGAAGGTTTAGAATTCAAAATGTACTAAATAGTTGAAAACATCACAATAGAAGATCAGCAGTTTAAAAGCAACAGATTGAATGTGTAGTAGATAAAGCTTTTGAGTTAAAATAAAAATTACTTATCTTAATATTGAAGATATTAAGAACACTAGATAAAACAGTGTTGTTCATGAAGGAAAAAAGTAAGAGAAAAGGACTGGTTAATAGAACTAACTTTTGAAAAACTTTTAATGGTGAATGGAAACACACTTTCAGGACTGAGCCTTTCTTCAATGAAGAAACCTATTTTCAAGAGAGCACATTAGTACCAGCAGTAGATAGTAGGGGTTGATGTTATGAGGTGAAAGATGGTTCTCCTATTCCAAGGGAGAAAATAGTTCCTAGGAATGTAAAAAAAGTAATATTTCAAGAAGTTCAAGGAAGACGCACACTAGGCTTGGACGGTGAACTACGCTCCATTTGCAGAGCTTGCGGACCTTTCTGCACTCTGTGCTCCTCAGAGTTTGCAGAGTGCAGAAAACTCTGCTCTGAGTAGTGCAGTGGAGTTTTCCCCTGCTTGTACTCATGAATGGTACGTTGGCGAGCATGAGCTGCCGCTTGGGTTGAATTTCTACTTGAGTGGCAGGAAGACCAGCATGAACTGCAGTTGCACTGCACTTCGTCACTTGTGGAACTCCACAAAGTTTTTTTTGTCACTTCATAGAGTTCTACATAGAGAAACTCTGAGAACTACACCCAGGCCAGATTCTATTGATATATTACAATTTTGTTTTATGTAAATATATAAATCAAAGTGTTAAACTGAAGATTAACATGTGCAAGGACTAGATCCATGTAAAATAAGAAAATATACCAAGTTACAGGGACATTCTCCAGCTAGTTTCTCAAAGAAAGTGTGCCATAACTCTTGTCATCATTTAAGATGTTCACTGTCCACCATCCTGAAATACGGAAGTTGTGAGGACACTTTACTATGCAAAAACTCCTGTATTATGTTTAAGTGAAATGAATACAGCTCTTTTGCATGGCTCTATAGTAGATGTATAGAAAGTTTGTGATGATGTAGAGTTTTGTTTTTTTGATTCTGAAGAGGAGTGTAGGGAAAGTGAGGACTTGATGTCTGCATGTGTAGTAGAACAGGACAAAGAAATCAGTAATGATAATTTTGCAGAAGAAATTACAGAGTTTAACACTGTTTCCTCCGAAAAACCAAACTATGGGACTGATTATGATGAGGCCATTTTGCTCCTGTCATATTATAATGGCGGGCGGTACCGTGGCGTTCAGAAAATCTGGTCACCACGCATCCAACAGGCTCCATCAGCCCACTGATGCTGCAGAGGCCCTCATATTCCGATAAATGGTGGCGGTGTCTACCAGGCACCACCGTTGGGATTATCATAATGGTCCATCCCACCATTATTTCCATGGTGGTTCACCCGCCATGAAAAGGCTGACGGGGATGGACTTTGGGGGCCCAGAGCGGGTCCCCATTCACCTGAGCACTTTCGTTTTGGGATTCGGGGGTACATTTCCCTGCACTATGTGGAAGGCACCACATGGTGCTTGTCACGTAGTGCAAGGAAATGTAAAAAGTGCATTTGTTACATTGCAGTGGGTGCTGAAGCCAGCATCACCCACCACAATGTAATGTATGGCAAGTGTCGCCGCCGTGGTGGCGGCCACATTATAATACACCCGGTGAGACCCCCGCCTTAGAGGTGGGCAGTCCCACTCCCCGAGATGATTATTATGATGGTCCATCCCACCAACATTTCCATGGCGGTTCATCTGCCATGGAAAAGCTGGCAGGGATGGACTTTGGGGGCCCCCATTCACCCAGGCACTATCGTTTTGGGGTTTGGGGTTACATTTCCCTGCACTATGTGCGGTGCCTGCCACGTAGTGCAGGGAAATGTAAAAAGTGCATTTGTTACATTGCAGTGGGTACTGCAACCAGCAGCACCCACCACATTGTAATGTATGGCCAGTGCGGCTGCCGTGGTGGCAGCCGCATCGTAATATACCCTGTGAGACCCCCGCCTTATAGGCAGACGGTCCACTCCCCGAAAAGATGGCAGACGGACTGACATCCTTCCGCCATCATAATCAGCCTCTATGTTTGTATTTGTTGTCGACACACTCACCACAAATGTCAAATTAGGAATGTTGATTCATATTTAAAAAGAGAAAAAGAAAGCAATACGTGGCAACAATGTGCTGTTTATTTATTTGTAGAAGTACGATTTGACTTGTCCACTGATCAAGTGGCTACTGTTAAAACAAATTAGAAGAAAATTCAATGCCAGATAGAGCAGTACATGACAACTTAGAGTTGGTACTTAGTCCTCAGGAACTGGTAGATTTAAATGTACGTGAGTCTATTCTTATCCAGTCTGTATACTCATTTCAGGCCATAGATCGTGTGGAGCCTAAGACAGGTAAGCTTCCAGTAACAGATTTACAAAAAAGTCTCAAAGGAAGATTTGTGTATTGACCTATAGATTTTAATAACAAATATTAAAACTGTTATTAAAACTGTTGGTATAGGCAAAGAAGAAAATGAGATAATAGTTATTCTAGTATATCGCGTACCAACATGGAGCAAATCAATCTGGCAAGAGTTTGTAGATATTAATAAACTGTGAAATGGAACATTATACCTGGTACAGAATAATATTTATTATAGGAAGGTACATTTTGCATACAGGATGAAACAGTAATGCCAACTGGACAAATTGAAAAAGTGGACAATTCCAGAAGTGAAGAGATTTATGAACATTATTCCATACATCCTCTCCATTCGAAAGAAATCATAGGAAACACTATTGAATTATTTCAAATGAAAGAAGCAAAAGGAGCTCCCATGAGTGCATGAGGAAAAAGTTTAGAAGCTACATTTTTCCCAAAGCTATTCCCCACTAGAGAAGGTGGATGATTTGATGACCGAGCTCTATGGATTCCAGTATCTGGATACCAATCAACAAGATTGCACTCGGAAGATCCAACATTTCGGCAGTGCATTCCATATATATTTTATCTTCTATTTGAGAGTGATTTGTCTGCACTTTTATATGCAGTGAATCATATATTGAAAACAGGAGTTCATCCTCAAAATAATTCTGCAAAAGAATTCATGGACAAAGAGATAAAAATTTAGAATCTCACTTGATGAATTTGAAAGGCATGCCAGGGAGGCAATAATGAATTTTGGTATCACCGTCATGGTGAACTTAAATGCATGTTAAGAAACCTAGGTACGGCTACTTGGTCTTTAACACTTCGGCCTGATTCAGATCCCGTCCGGAAAGCCCTCCATATGGCTTAGATCAGGAGGGCTTTCCAGACGAAACATACTTCGGGCGTCCGAGCGAGTGAGTACAATGCGTCCTTAAATATACAGACTCAATTTGCTTGGACTTCCATTGAAGTCTATGGAAGCCTGCGTACAGACGCGTACACAAGCTCACATTGCAGAAAATGGGTGGGTGGGTCAAAGCGTACACCCTGTTATGGGTACCCCATGGTGCCTGCCATACTGTGCATGCTTGGATCAGGGGGACCCATGGGCACCCCCGTTACTGATTCAGAGGGCCCTGGGTAAAGGGGGGTCTGCTACAACCCCCGAAGTACACTTCCCAGAGCTTTTTCGAGTCAGAGCGTCTGACTCAATCCAGTTGATCGACGCGTGCATCATACTTGGTCGCTTGGAAATCGGACCCATTGTGCTGCATGAGTCGACCATGTTGTAGTCGCACGGAGGGCTTCGCTGATGGGTTTGAGTCGCTCGGAGCACAAGGCAATATTCACATCGCACTTGCTCGCACGTACAGCGGTACGAGTCATTCAGAAACCGGGGCTAAGAATTTGACTCGCTCTCTACGGATTCCGTTTGGAGCCCTTCCGAGTGAGATTGGAATCAGGCCCTTAGTTGTACTGAACATGCGTGGGATGATTTACTTGATTTCTTACGAGAAGCAAATTCAAATATAAAAAACATTGAAGTGATGACACTCTATTCCTTGGATCACGTAAATGTCTGCAGATAGGTTTCAAGTTATCATGTCATTTATCTACAATAAAAGGCTCATGGAAACACACCTGATTTCTTTTGGCGAAAAGAATACCAGGCCAGAGGGGCTCCTAATTTACACATGCTATTATGGATAAAGGATGCACCAAAATTTTGAACAGATAGTAATGACACTGTTTGTCTTTCATCAAACAGTATGTTACATGCACCAACCCAAGAGAAGGAGGAGAAAACAGCTTGAGACAAAACATTTTACGGATTCAGAGTCATTGATGTGGAAAATACTGTCAATGGAAGTACAAATGTGAAGGAACATTTTATACAAAATGTCGTTTTGGATTCCCAAGACCTATAATTTGCAAGGGAAGAGCAAACATATTTTTGTCCGTGGCAAGACATACAATAACTCGAAAATCTCACAAGAATATATACAACTTAAGAAGAATGGAAGCTTCAAAGTATATTAATGACTATAATCCAGTTGTTTAGAAAATGTTGAATGCAAACATGGATATTCAGTTTGTTACGGACAACTCAATTGCTGTTGCTCGTTATTTCAAATTGTAAATTACAAAATCTGAGAAGTCAGAGATGAAAGAAATGTGGGAAGAAATCTCTGCAGAAAAGAGTCTCAGCAAAAAAGTGTACAGCTTTTCCATAGAGAGATAGGATCTTATGAGTGTTCAGATTGTTTGAGTTTAGCCAGTTTGCATTCAAAGTCAAGAGGAATCTTTGGGCAAGCCGAGGCCTAGCCTCCACACAAAACAGTATTGACGGATTTTTTAGAAATTCAATACTTAGCAGAGTATGAGCCAGAAATAACTTATATTGTCAAAACTAATCTGTTGGATACATACTATCTAAAAAAGACTTGATATCTTAAGAACTTATGTCTGTATGAAATACTTCAACACAACAGGTTTAAAAAGAATGTTACAGAAAATATAAAAGAGGACAAATATGCAGTATTTGGATGTGATGGGTGTTTAGTGAAACATGTCACAGGAAATGTATTAACCACAGAAAACACAGTTGAACATCTCCAGATAACAGAGAATGTTTCTATTTAGCACTTCTGCAACTGTTCAAGCCTTGGAGTAGTAAAACAGAATCACTTGGAGATTTTGACAACAACATATATGATTTAGTGTGTGGTATTTCCTAGCTATTTAAAAATTATAAATAATTAATTTGAAAAGGAAGTACCTATTGCAGCAGAAATAGCTAGAGAAAGTTCACAAAGAAGTCAAAGTTCTAGTCCATTGGAAAAAAGTATCGGTCTTCATATGATGATAAAGAAGTTGTTATAAGTGGGGGAGTGAAGGAAAGTACTGTGCTGTGGTCTAAAAATACCTGGCTAGTAGGTATATCTATTTTATTCCAGCCTATAGTCGGTATGGTTAAAAACTAGGTGGATTTTTAGGAAATTGAGGTTATATTGTGTCTGTGATCCTATGGGTCACCATGTTTCAAGTGATGTCTTTACTGTCTCTTCTTCAGGACTATGGGAACCTACTTCCTTGGTACCACTCCTGTGTGTTCTTCACTAGAAGCACACTACTTGCATGCCATGCATATACGTTCATCACCTAATTGGTGTTCTTCTCTATATTGAATGGTTTAATATCACACTATGGTTCCATGGATCAAAATGTGGTCCTGGGGGCTAGCCCACAATTGTTGCATTTAACAAGGGTTCACCTTGATGCGAGTGTGACAATAGGCCACCCTCTCCCTGACGGAACCATGATGTGATATTATAACCTTTCATGCATCCACTACAAGTTCCAAACTACCATTCCCAAAACCATTGACAAACCCATACCAGTACTTAATCACCTACTGTTAAAGAATTCTCACCCATTATCTTGTCTTCTTGGTCTGCGGTGTATTCCTCTCATGTGTCTTTCTTGTCTGTTTACATATACACAATTTCGGATTTCAGTTAATATCTCAAAACTACTAAACATATTTACACCAAATCACAAAAAGCTCGCTTTCTGTACCAAAATCTAACTTTATACCAAATTTGGTGTAATTTCATTTAGCGGTCCAGGCTATAGTTGTGTCTAAAATCCCTATGGAAAGTAACATAGTAAATGACCTTTATGTGACCCCTTTTTTCTTGGTCCCGCTTAACAGATCACCACAAAACTTTCCGTGAACAACAAGAATCACAGAGACATTTTTTTGGGAAAGGTTTGTGATGATTTGTTAAACGGTGTCAAAGATATAGGCATGTCAAAAAACACTCTGACTTTGGAAACTATGTCCCAACTATAACTACCTAATGGTGACTGCTAGTAGGAAATGTATATGTATATAGGTAGGTAGTTATAGTTAGGACCTTTTTTTTAAATCAAAAAGTGTTTTTTTCTTTTGCAAATATCTTTGGCGCCATTTGAAAAATCTTCGCAAAAAGTTTAAAACAAATGGCTGACTCACTTTAGCTGCTGTCTTCAAAATTTTGGTGTGATCCGTCAAGCGGGGGCTGAGAAAAAGGGGGGTCCAAAAGGGTTTTTGATCCATGTTAATTTCCATATGAATCTATTTACACAGCTACAGCCCGAACTGCTGAAAAGAATTACACCAAATTTGGCAGAAAGGTAGCTCTTGGTCCAGACTGCACTCTTGTTGTTAAATGGTGTAAATCCGTTCTGTAGTTCCTGCAAAATGTATACATTTTCTCAGCTATACAAATAGGGACTTTGGAGGGTCTGCAAACCCTCCCTGTGATCTGATTGGCTGCCAACACTTTAAACCAGAAAGTTTTGGCAGCCATCTTGTGACCCGTTTGAACCCAGTCAAAAGAAAAAAGGTAAAACAAACAATGAAAAAGGGTCAGGGTAGAAACACCCTGACCTCCCTAGGCTTGCTCAGGGGGTCCCACAGGGACCCTCGGGGCCAAAAAAGATTTTTTTAAAAACAAATTTGGCAGGCTTAGCGTTGGATCTGCAAATCCGGCTGACATTTGTTTCCTTTAAGCCCCTGGGTGGGCCAGGTCCCGGGGTAAATGAAAAAATGTGATGGGGGGGCCTGTGTACGCCCCTGCAGCCGCTGGGACACCACCGCCCCGTGGCTTATTAATTCAATGCGGTGGGACCATGATGCCCCCCACAGCCCCATTAACTGCCACCTCCCTGTGCCTATAATGATCAATTTGAATGCTTGGGGGGCTACTAGCCCCCCACGCAGCCCCAGGGTCTGCCACTTACCCAAAATAGAAAGTGCTAGCCCCATGCAATGGTGTCACCGGGGCAAAAATCGACCTCAGTAGGTGGGCACATGGCCCCTCTCCTTAATTAATTGAAAATAAAAAAATGGGTCAGGCCCTGAGGGATGGGGTCCCTGGGGCCTTAAAGCATCAAAGGAAGAAGGGCCGCACAGTCTCAATTCATAAAATAAAATAAAATCTAGAGCTGGCAATTTGCCAGAGGCCCAGCCCCATTTTTCCACTACTCTGCAAACGTGCCTCCTGGCGCGCTCTTGGTTGGGGATGAAGTCCCCTTTACTCTTGAGGGTCCTTGTGGGCCAACTAGCCCACCTGTTACATCCGGTAAGCCCCACATACGAGGTGCTCGGAGGCCATACCCCTTTTTCTACCACTCTACAAATGCACCTTTCAGCGCACTGCTGGTGGGACTATGAGGTCCCTTTATCTCCTGAGGGTCTTAGGATTAAAGTGGACTTTGTCCCCCAAGCAGGAGAGCTCCAGGATGTGTGTTTGCAGAGGGGTGGAGAAAGGGGGCATGGCCTCCGAACACCTCTCAGCAATCCAGTTGTATGGGACTTACAAGAGTTAACAGTAGGGCTAATTGGCCCACAGGGCCCCTCAAGTGGCAATGGTACTTCATGCCCCAACCAAGATCGCACCAGGGGGCACATTTTGGCCCCTAAGAACCCACAGCAGTGAAGGATACTTCATCCCCCAACCAAGAGTACCTCAGCAGGCACGTTTGCAGACTGTTGGAGTAAGGTACCATGGCCTGCTATCAGAACTCAGCAATTTTACTATGTGGGACTTACTGGAGGTAATAGGAGGAGTATTTGGCCACAGAGGATATCACCAGTAGGTCCCATACAGCAGGATTGCTGAGAAGTTGTCAGAGGCATCCCCCACTTTCAACACCACTCTGCAAGTGTGCCTCCATGCACACTATTAGTTTGGGGATAAAGACACCTTGGCTCCAGAGGGACCTTGGTAGCAAATAAGCCCTCCTGCTACTTCCTGTAAGTCCAATGCAGCAAAATTCCTGAGAGCTAGATGGAGGACCAGCCCCCTTTTTCCACCACTCTAGATACATTACTCCTAGTTAACAAAACCTAAGAAATTCACTAAAAAACAAAGGTTACAGGGACATTATATTTAGCAAATAAAATTGTAAAAACCTTAGAAATTCACTAAAAACTTAAATGTTGCAGGGAAATTATATTTAACAAATAGAATTTTAAAAAATCCTTAGAAATCGCTTAAAAAACCTAAGGTTTCAGGGACGTTATAGTTAGGCTGGCATATCTCTTGTATAAAGCCTGTGAAATTCAGCCGTTGTAGTTAACTGAGCTAACTATAACTTGCGCCCCCACAAATTATTGCATATGATGTCACATATTACACCCCACTTATGACATGGTCAATGTTATCACTGATGACATCTCAAATGACATCACTGATGCAGCCACTTATACACCAACTGTATGACTGGCTGTATGGGTGTATGACTGGAAATAACAGTGGCTGTATTTGTGAGTGACTGGCTGTATGAGTACCTGTATGGTTGAGTGAGTGGATGTGTATTTAGACCTATGAATCAGTGAGTGGGCATGTATGTACTGTTATTGATGTGTCAATGATTTCAAGCATTGCAGTATGAAATTTGGAGTGAGTGTATGAAAGGTTATTTCGGGGTGTGAGTAGGCGATTATGATGATGATATCATTGCTGTCATTTGAGATGTCATCAGTGATGTCATCAGTGATGTCACTGACCATGTCATGAGTGATGTAATATGTGATGTCATCAGCAGTGTATTGCAGAGGCGCAAGTTATAGTTAGCTCAGCTAACTATAACGGCTGTATTTCTCTGGTTTTGTGCAAATTGAAATATCAGCCTACCTATAAAGTTCCTGTAACCTGTGGCTTTTTCAGTGAATACCTCTGTTTTTTAAATTCTTATTGCTAACTATAACGTCCCTGAAACCTGTGTTTTTTTCAATTAATATATATATATGTATAATATATATATATTTAACTCAGTGTGCACCTACTGTTTCCACATCATACCCATGCTGCCAAAGGTCTTCAAATGGTTGCCTCAGAACACCAGACACACTGTCACGCATGCACTCATCACTAGCAGTCTGGACTACAGCATTGCCAGAATCTCCCTAAAACTCCTACACAAACTTGAAACCATCCAGAATATCACTTTAAAACTCATACTTTACCTCCCACTCCGTGCCAACATCAGACTGCACCTCAGGTAGCTTCACTGGCTCACCATTCAAAAGCACAGCTAAATAAAACATATGACATATAAATATACATATTTTTTTTAAATGCATATACCTTTTCCATACAATCATTCACAATGAACATGTGCATTTCACAGATAACTTTAAAGTCTTCATATATATATATATATATATTTAGATGTTTATTGTAAAGGCATGTGTTGTAAATTTATGGTCATGTCTGTATTGTTAAGGCATGCGTTGTAATGGCATACAAACTGTGTGGGATCTCTGCTATGTAAGAGAAGGTGGAAGAGTTCAGGAGCTTAGTTTACTTCAAAGGGACAAGTGGAGTACTGTCCATTCATAATCAAGTGTAAAGGGCAGCCTGAGAAATAGCCATAATACAGCTACATTTTGATTTGTTTTGAAAATGGGAAAACAGTGCTGCGGATTAAAGTGTCTGCTTTTTTCCCTGCAAATGGTATCAACAAAGGGTTTGTGGTGCTGAAATCACCATCTTCCCAGATCTCAGGGACTAACAGACTTTTGTCAGAAAACAAACATTTTTTGCACTGTTTTTTTTTTACTGGGACATAGCCTATTTTTGCTATTTTTTGTGCATTCAACCTCCTTCCAGTTAAAGGTAGAAATGGGTATGAAAGCAATAATGGATCCTGGAAAGTTATACATTTCAGACAAGACAAAATTCTGAATTCAACAAGGGGTCAATTGTTTAGACCCTTCAAGGTTTTTTAATGGAATCTAACAGTTGAAAATAGGAAAAGTTCAAAATGAATTGAAAAAAACGCCATTTGTGCCAACGTTTTCACCTGTAATTTCTTCTAAGTATGTCAGATTTTTTTAAAGCAATAGGCTGTGAAGTTCGCTGGACCATTCTGGTTGTGGGGATCAATAGGACTTATAGGTTCACCAAGAAACTGACAAACCCAGAGCCAATAACTGAGAAGCGTCTTGCAATGTTTTTTTTTTGTGTACCGGTTATATAGCAATTAAATGGGAAGAAAATATAGAGTTTAGAAACTGTAGCTATTTGCACATCTCTGAAATTGTGGGTACCCATACTAGCATGTGAATTATAAGACATTTTTCAAAGTGATTTCTTTGTTACACATTGTCCTACATTTGGAAATGCATCGAAAGTTAATAGGTAATCCTGTATTCCCCTGTGTCTCCCGATAAAAATGGTACCTCACTTTTGTAGGTAGGTCTAGTGCCCGCGAGAGGAAACGGCTCAAAACGCAACGTGAACAAACCACAATTTTACAGTGAAAACTGACCCTTTTTTTCAAAGTGCCTAGCTGTGGATTTTGAACCCTAGCTCTGCCGGCAACTAGGGAAAGCTAGCAAACCTATACAATTTTGAAAATTAGACACCCAGGGGAATCCATGATGGGTGACTTGTCTGGTTCTCACCAGGTTCTGTTACCCAGAATCCCTAGCAAACCTCAAGCTTGGTAAAAAAACATTTTCCCCCCATTTCTGTGATGTAAAGATGTGGAATCTGTGAGGTTCCGCACAATTCCACCCACCTTGCATTCCCCGAAGTCTTCCAAGAAAAATGGTACATCACTTGTGTTGGTAGGCCTAGTGCCTGCGACAGGAAATGGCCCAACATGAAACATGGACACACCACATTGTTACAATGAAAACTGGCCCTTTTTTTGTAAAGTGCCTAGCTGTAGATGTTGAACCCTAGCTCTGCCGGCACCTAAAGAAACCTAGCAAACCTATGCATTTTTTAAAACTAGACACACAGGAGAATCCAGGATAGGGTGACTTGTGTGGCTCATACCAGTTTCTGTTACCCAGAATCCCTTGCAAACCTCGAACTTTGTATAAAGAACATATTTTCCTCACATTTCTGTGATGGAAAGTTCTGGAATCTGCGTAGATCCACAAAATCCACCCCTCATCCCTCAAAGTCTTCTGATACAAATAGTACCTCACTTGTGTGGGGATAACTAGTGCCCACGATAGGAAATGGCCCAAAACGCAATGTGGACAGATCAAAATTTTACAGTGAAAACTGATATATTTTTACTAAGTGCCTCACTGTAGATTGTTAACCCTTGCTCTGCCGGCACCTTGGAAAACCTAGCAAACCTATAAATTTTTGAAAATTAAACACACTGGGGAATCCAGGATGGGGTAACTTGTCTGGCTCTCCCAGAATTCCTTGCAAACCTCAGACTTTGTAAAAAAAAAAAAGATTTCCCCACATTTCTGTGATGGAACGTTCTGGAATCTGCATGGGTTCACAAACTTCCACCCTCCCCACATTCTCCAAAGCTTCCCGATAAAAATGGTACCTCACTAGTGTGGGTGGGTCAAGTACCCGCGACAGTCAAGGGCCATAAAAGTATTGTGGACACTTCAAAATTACCTATCATAAAAAGACCTTGTTGTGGGTGGGGCACCTTGGTGTTTGGCCCCGGACTCAGCAGCCATCTATAAAAACCAACCAAGCCCACACATTTCTGAAAACTAGACACCCTGGGGAGTTCAGTGAGGTATGGCTTGCATCGATCCCCCAACATTTTCCTACCCAGAATCCCCTGTAAACCTCAAATGTTGTTGAAAAAATAAAATTGTTCTCAACTATTTGTGTGGGAAAGTTGTAGGATCACTGGGCTGACACAAATTTCCTACCAGCCAGCATTCCCCCTGGTCTCCCGATAAAAATGGTACCTCACTTGTGTGGGTAGGGATAGTGGCCGCAACTGGAAATGGCCTAAATCGTACTGTGGAGACTTCAAAATTACCTAAAACTACCTGGTTTTGCAGGGGGAACCTGGTATTTTGGCCCCAGGCTCGTATCCATCTAGGGAAACCTACTAAACTCATACCTTTCTGAAAACTAGACACCATGGGGAGTCCAGTGAGGTAGGGCTTGCATGGATCCTCTAAAGTTTCCCTACCCAGAATCCCCTGCAAACTTCAAATTTAGCTAAAAAAACTGGTGCCAAACTACTCCTCCCAATAAACTTACACCAATGCCAGTGTGGAACTTATTTAAACATGTACTCAGAGGGCAACTCAGAGAAAAACCTGGTGTGGTCGCAGACTGGTTTTAGGCTGCCTGCCACCACCAAACAGGTTTCTGAACCCCTGGGTTGAGAGCCCCACTTTCCGGGACCAGATATAAAGCACATCCTGGGCAGAGTTGTCACATCTATTCTCCCAAGATGGGCAAGGTGGTCAAGAGGGGAGCTTCAAAGGCCTGCCGCCTCTGTAATGTGAGCCCAAGCCTCTGCTGCTAGCAGTAGATTGCAGCACCGGTTTACACCCCCATTTGGGTGGAAAAACCGGTGAATAAAACTAGGAAGAATAGGAATTGTGCCCACCTCTGTCAACTCCAACCCAAGGCCGGGCATACACTCGGATCCTTCTTCTTCACTACAGACATTGTATTTTTGATCAATACTATTCCATAAAAATAGACATGCAAAAATGTACTATTTACTTTGGGACAACATGCAGGATAATACCTAGCTTTTCTGTGTTTATTTTGCATAGTGGTCTGTTGCCACATGTAATATCAATGCTTAGGTATTTGAATGAGGAGATTGTGTGTTTGACTGAATGGCTGTTACAGAGAATGCAGATATGTCTCCCCCTGGCTTGCTGAGTCTATAGGATCTGGTGATGTCGTAGCTAGGATGTCAAGGATAGGTGAATAGGAAGCATTTAGTTACTTTTCAGTCAAGAAAAGGAGGGCAAGCTCATGTGTGAGGATAAGGTCAGCAATATCCACTGCATGTCTTGTAGCCGATCTGCAATTGAGTAGCATGCATTTCCAATTGGATCTGGTGCTTGTTGGCGAAGTCTAAGTTAGGGTGACATGCATTACGCTTTGCTGTGATGGAGAGATGCACCCATGTTCCCCCATATCTTTCCCTGCATGCTTTCACTATATTGAGAAAAGCCTCTAGGTTTTGCTTGCTTGTTTTCTACTATTCTTCCTTGCACAGCAACTCACACCTCCTATTTGCTATCAGGAAGTCTTTTCTACATTTTAGGTTGAGCCTATCAGACAGTGAAAGTGTCATGTGGCCCTTAGGGATACTGTTGCCTTCACTAAGTTAGCATGAGCACGCTGCAGCTTGCCCACTACTTTGCGCATGTTAATGTATGAATTTATTTTTGCAGTCTTTTAATGAATGCTTTCACATGAAAACTCATCATTGTGTTCACACTCTGCATGTTCCTGGGATTATGACTGAACATTATGTACAAAGTCAAACAACAAGGCCCCTTGTTATTTTGTTCTGGCCAGGCCTTAGCCCTAAGACAAAACATACCGATGCAGCTGTTGTTTGGAAAAATGTACTTGGCTTTTATTAGAATACACAAATAGTTAGCACACATTTGGAGAGGGACCTTTCCAGAGAAAAGAGCGAGACAGCACCTATCATGTAGATCTATTCTCTATAGGCTAAGGTATGGGGTCTCCTGACAAAGCCCAGAGATCTTCTAATATATAATAATACTGCTTCTTAGCAAGGGGAGGGAGGCTAGGCTCCATTGTCTTTCCATGATGACATCTCCCTTCATGATTTATCGACTAGCTTCTATGCTGACTATATATTTTCCTGCTTGTCGTGGCATATCTACTGCACGTTAGGGCACGTTAGTTAAAATAAATATTTTAAACTGTTTTTTGCCTCTGTCAGATTTTATAGTGAACAAGTACAAGGGTTCAAGTGAAAGGATGTGTCTTGTTACCTCGATTCCTGAGAGATCGGGGAGGGTTGTGTTCTGGGGTGTCTAATAATTTTTTTCTCTGTGAGTAAGTAGGCGAGCACGTGAGACACTATAGCTAGTCTGTCCTGGGCTCGTGGGTACTAAGGTGGTAGGAAGACTCAGTCCCTATACACCCAGGTCCTATAATCCTGCGCATAGTTTTGTTTTGTGCAGAATATCTGCAACAAAAGCTATCTCGTTAGAAAGACATAATATGAACTTACCAAGGAAATACTGGGTTTTGCTGTCCACCCATTGCTTGCCATTCATTTGCTTTACTGTCACTCTCTTTTGCTCATTTCTTATTTGTGTTCCAGCTTGTCAAACTTGTATTTGTCCCTCCTATGGAGAATGTCCTCTTTACCATCTCTTTGATTGTCTGGCTTCCACTGCTTGCCTTCAGGAGACTACTCTTTTCATTGATAGTGCATGTATATCTCCCTTCTCCCCATCCATGTTACCCTTTCACCCCATTTACTTCTCTCCCATCACAAGCACTCATGTTGTACTCTCTTGACTGTGTGTGTTCCCCCTCCATGATACATTTTGCTTTCTTTTTCATAATGTTGCTTCTGCTCCCGCCAGCTGTATTGCTTTTACCCATCCCCTCCCAATTCAATCCAACGTCATTTTAATTTATTTTTTTTAAATATTAGTGCTTTTGAGCTATGTTTTAAAACAGCAAAATCATGTTACTTTTTAATAATGTAGTGATTGTAGGAAGCTGGTTCTGTAAATGGTATATCACTAGGGCGATATACCGTACAGAGAGTCCAGAGATTCCTCCAGAAGTGTACTGGGCTAACTGCAAACCCAAAGTGCTCTCTTTGTGGTAGTGTGGTCGACCAGCCTTAGGGCTAACACAGAGGAGTGGGAGACATTTGTTGTGCACACACTGACCAATAAATGACACATGACCCAAAAAAGGAGATTCACACCAATTTTATAAAAATAAGCTTTGCCCAAGATTTATTTTAAGGTCAAAACCTTTGCAACAAAAGAAAGTATGTTTGTTAATGGGAATTCTTCTCAGTTTCAAAAGTGGACACAGTACAATTTTCAGTCTCTGACAATTAAACTATGAAGGAAAACAATAATGCAGTTTTACGGGTAAGTGAACATCTTACACATACAGTCTTGGGATTGCAGGATCAGCAGATGGCAAGGTTCAGGTAAGGACTAAAACTGCACCACCGGCAGCACAGGTCATGTTGAATATCAGGCCCAATGTTACCCAAAGGAGACTGGGGTGCTCAAAGACACATTGCTTGCAGGTAAGAAAAACGGCTGCAGGGCTCAAGCTTAGGAGGTTTAGGCAAGCACAGGGGGGGTCATAAGGCAGAACCAAACATGCACCACCACTGGCACAAGGGTGACCAGTTACAGGGTGCAAACACAGTATCAGGTGAAGCAATTCAATGGAGAAACTCAGTATGGAAAACAGGCTGCAGGTGATGAACTGGAAGCTGCACAAAGGAAACCTGCAACTGCAGAGGTTGGTTAGGGTGTTGAAGGTCACAGGGACAAAATATTTCATGCTCTTCAAGGCCTGGGGGTTCATGTGCAGTTGTCATTTGATGTCCTTTGATGTCCTTTGATGTTGAGTTTCTCTTACTGGAGCTGGCTGTGGTAAGGGGTGCCTTTGGATTCACACTCCTGGTGTCATTCTTCAGTCCGGGAGGGGTCAGCCAATGGACTATGGGGGATTGCTGGGGGACCTTTTCCTGATCAGTGGGCCACTTGGACATAGGTAGGGGGTGTCAAAGGCAATTTTGATGTCACCTCAATACGTTTTGGGCCCTTGCCTGTCGCGGGAACTTGGGCCTCCCACATGAGTGAGGCACCATTTTTATCTGGATACCTGGGGGAATGCTGGGTGGTGTGACATTTGTGTCAGCCCAGTGATGCCACAACTTTCCCACACAAAAATGGGTGGAAAAAGTGATTTTTTCAGATAAATTTGAAGTTCGCAGGGGATTCTGGATAAGAAAACGTTGGAGGATCCACGCAAACCATACCTCCCTGGCATCCCCTAGGTGTCTAGTTTTCAGAAATGTATGGGTTTGGTAGGTTTCCCTAGCTGGCCACCCAGCACGGGGCCAAAAATCCAGGTGACCCCCCTAGCAAAACCAGGTTGTTTTGTGATAGGCAATTTTGATGTCGCCTCAATACGTTTTGGGCCCTTGCCCGTCACGGGTACTTGGGCCTCCCACTTGAGTGAGGCACCATTTTTATCAGGAGACCAGGGGGATGGCTGGGTGGTACACTACCCAAACAACACTGCACTACCCTAAACCCTAAAACAAAACCCCCAGTATGACCCCCTACACTGCCCGAACAAAACTGGACTGCCCTAAGCCCTGAAACAAAACCCCCAGCATGACTTCCTACACTAGTCAAACACCATTGTACTACCTTAAACCCTAAATCACTACCCCCAGCACGACCCCCTACACTACCCAAACACCACTGCACTACCCTAAACCCTGAAACCCCACCCCCAGCACGACCACCTATACTGCCCGAACAAAACTGGACTGCCCTAAGCCCTGAAACACCACCCCAGCACAACCTCATACAACCCCTGAACACAACTGCAATGCCCTAAACCCTGAAACACCACCCCCACACGACCCCTACACTGCCCGAACACCACTGCATTCCCTAAACCCTGAAACACCACCCCGCATGACCCATTACACTACACAAACACCACTGCACTACCCTAAATCCTGAAATACCACCCCCAGCAAGACCCCTACACTGCCCGAACAGCACTGCCATAAACCCTGAGACACCACCCCTAGCACGACCCCCTACACTGCCCGAACACCACTACACTGCCCTAAACCCTAAAACACCACCCCCAGCATGACCCCCTACACTACCCAAACACCACTGCACTGCCCTAAACCCTAAAACACCACCCCCAGCACAACCCAATACACTGCTCGAACGCCACTGCACTGCCCTAAACCCCAAAACACCACCCCCCATCATGACCCCCTACAATACCTGTACACCACTGTACTGCCCTAAACCCTAAAACACCACCCCCAGCACTACCCCTTACACTACACAAACACCACTGCACTACCCTAAACCCTAAAACACCACCCACAGCACGACTCCCTACACTACTCAAACACCACAGCACCTCCCTAAACCCTAAAACACTAGCCTCCAGCACGAACCCTACAATACAACACTGCACTACCATAAACCCTAAAACACTGCCACCCGCACAACCCCCTACACTACCCAAAGACCACTGCTCTACCCTAAACCCTAAAACACGACCCTCTACACTACACAAACAAAGCTGTATTACCCTAAACCTTAAAACACTACCCCCAGCACGACCCCCTACACTACAACACTGCACTACCATAAACCCTAAAACACTGCCACCCGCACAACCCCCTACACTACCCAACACCACTGCACTACCCTACACCCTAAAACACTACCCCCTACACTACACAAACACCACTGCACATCCCTAAACCCCTGAACACTACTCACAGCACGACCCCCTAAACTAAACAAACACCACTGCACTACCCTAAACCCTAAAACACTACCCCCAGCAGTACCCCCTACACTACCCAAACACCACTGTACTACCCTAAACCCTAAAACACTACCCCCAGCACAACCCCCTACACTACCCAAACACCACTGCATTGCCCTAAACACTAAACACTACCCCCAGCAGTACCCCCTACACTACACAAAGACCACTGAACTACCCTAAACCCTAAAACACTACCCCCTACACTACACAAACTCCAATGCACTACCCTAAACCCTAAAACACTAACCTCAGCATGACCCCCATATACTACACAAACACGACTTCACTGCCCTAAACCCTAAAACACTACCCCCAGCAGTACCCCCTACACTACCCAAACATCACTGCACTACGCTAAACCCTAAAACAGTACTACCAGCAGTACCCCTACACTACCCAAACAACACTGTACTCCCCTAAACCCTAAACCACTATTCCCCCGCACGACCCCCTACACTACCCAAACACCACTGCATTTCCCTAAACCCTAAAACACTCCCCCAGCCAGACCCCCTACACTGCCCGAGCACTACTGCACTGCCCTAAACTCTGAAACACCACCTCTAGCACCACCCCCTACACTGCCCGAACACCACTGCACTACCCTAAACCCTAAAACACTACCCCCAGCATTACCCCCTACACTACCCAGACACGACTGCACTACCCTAAACCCTAAAACACTATCCCCAGCATGACCCCTATACTGCCCTAACACCACTGCACTACCCTAAACCCTGAAACACCACCCCCAGCATGACCCCCTACACTGCCTGAACAAAACTGGACTGCCCTAAACCCTGAAACACCACCCCGCACGACCCCATAAACCCTTGAACACAACTGCAATGCCCTAAACCACGAAACACCACCCCTGCATGACACCCTACACTGCCAGAACACGACTGCACTGCCCTGAACCCTGAAACACCACCCCCGCACGACCCCCTATGCTTCCTGAACAAAACTGGACTGCCCTAAACCCTGAAACACCACCCTCACACGACCCCATAAAACGAATGAACACAACTGCAATGCCCTAAACCCTGAAACACCACCCCGCACGACCCCCTATGCTGCCTGAACACCACTGCACTGCCCTAAATCCTAAAATACCACCCTCAGCAAGACCCCTACACTGCCCGAACACCACTGCCCTATACCCTGAAACACCACCCCCAGGACGATCCACTACACTGCTCGAACTCCACTGCACTGCCCTGAACCCCAAAACACCACCCCCATCATGACCCCCTACACTACCCAAACAACACTGCACTACCATAAACCCTAAAACTGCCCCCCGCACAACCCCATACACTACCCAAAGACCACTGCTCTACACTAAACGCTAAAACACGACCCTCTACACTACACAAACAAAGCTGCAATCCCCTAAACCTTAAAACACTACACCCAGCACAACCCCTACACTACACAAACACCACCATACTACCCCAAACTCTAAATCACTATCCCCTACACTACACAAACACCACTGCACTACCCTAAACTCCTGAACACTACCCCCAGCACGACCCCCTACACTACCCAAACACCACTGCACTACCCTAAACCCTAAAACACTACCCCCAGCAGTCCCCCCTACAATTCCCAAACAGCACTGCACTACCCTAAACCCTAAAAGTACCCCCAGCACGACCCCTACACTACCCAAACACCAATGCACTACCCTAAACCCTAAATCTACCCTCAGCAAAAACCCCTACCCAAACACCACTGCACTACCCTAAACCCTAAAACACTGCCCCCAGCATGACCCCCTACACTGCTCGAACACCACTGCTCTGCCCTAAACCCTGAAACACCAGCCCCAGCACGACCCCCTACACTGCCCAAACACCCCTACACTGCCCTAAACCCTGAAACACCAGCCCCAGCATGCCCCCTACACTGCCCGAACACCACTGCACTGCCCTAAACCCTGAAACACCAGCCGCAGCATGACCCCCTACACTGCCTGAACACCACTGCCCTAAACCCTGAAACACCACCCCCAGCAAGACCCCCTACACTGCCCGAACACCACTTCCCTAAACCCTGAAACACCACCCCCAGCAAAACCCCCTACACTGCCCGAACACCACTGCCATAAACCCTGAAGCACCACCCCCTGCACGACCACCTACACTGCCAGAACACCACTGCACTGCCCTAAACCCTGAAACACCACCCCTGCACGACCCCCTACACTGCCCGAACACCAATTCACTGCCCTAAACCCTAAATCACTACCCCCAGCACAACCCCCTACAATACCCAAACACCACTGAACTGCCCTAAACCCTAAAACACTATCCCAGCACGACCCCCTACACTACCCGAACACCACTGCTCTGCCCTAAACCATAAAACACTACACCAGCACGACCCCCTACACTGCTCGAACAGCACTGCACTGCTCTAAACCCTAAAACACTACCCCCAGCACGACCCCCTACACTACCAAAACACCATTGCACTACCCTAAACACTAAATCAATGCCCAGCATGACCCACTACAATTTCCAAACAGCACTGCACTACCCTAATCCCTAAAAGTACACCAGCACGACCCCTACACTACCCAAACAACACTGCACTTCCCAAAACCCTAAATCTACTCTCAGCAAGACCCCCTACACTACCCAAACACCACTGCACGACACTAAACCCTAAAACACTACCCCCAGCACAACCCCTAAACTACACCAACACCACTGCACTACCCTAAACTCTAAAACACTACCCCAGCATGACCCCCTACACTACCCAAACACCAGTGCACTACCCTAAACCCTAAAACACTGCCCCCAGCATGACCCCCTATACTACCCAAACACAACTGCACTACCCTAAACTCTAAAACACTACCCCCAGCATGACCCCCTACACTACACAACCACCACTGCACTACCCTAAACCCTAAAACGCTACCTGCAGCATGACCCCCTATACTACACAAACACCACTGCACTACCCTAAACCCTAAATCTACCACCAGCACAACCCCCTAAACTACACAAACATCACTGCAATACCCTAAACCCTAAAACACTACCACCAGCACTACCCTGGTCCCCTACACTACACAAACACCACTGCCCTAAACCCTGAAACACCACCCCCAGCAATACCCCCTACAATGCCCGAACACCACTGCTCTGCCCTAAACCCTGAAACACCATCCCCAGCACGACCCCCTACACTGCCCAAACACCACTGCACTACCCTAAACCCTGAAACACCAGCCCCAGCATGACAACCTACACTGCCTGAACATCACTGCACTGTCCTAAACCCTGAAACACCAGCCCCAGCATGACCCCCTACACTGCCCGAACACCACTACTCTGCCCTAAACCCTGAAACACAAGCCCCAGCATGACCCCCTAAACTGCCCGAACACCACTGCCCTAAACCCTGAAACACCAGCCCCAGCACGACCCCCTACACTGCCCGAACACCATTGCACTGCCCTAAACCCTAAAACACCACCCCCAGCACGACCCCCTACACTACCCAAGACCACTGCACTACCCTAAACCATAAAACACTACCTCCAGTGCAACCCCATACACTACCCAAACACCACTGCACTACCCAAAACCCTAAAACACTACACCCAGCATTACCCCCTACACTACCCAGACACGACTGCACTACCCTAAACTCTAAAACACTACCCCAAACAACCCCATACAACCCCTGAACACAACTGCAATGCCCTAAACCCTGAAACACCACCCCGCATGACCCCCTACTCTGCCCGAACACCACTGCACTGCCCTAAACCCTGAAACACCACCCCGCACGACCCCCTATGCTGCCTGAACACCACTGCACTGCCCTAAATCCTGAAATACCACTCCCAGCACGACCCCCTACACTGCCCGAACACCACTGCACTGCCCTAAACGCTAAAACACCACCCCCAGCACGACCCACTACACTGCTCGAACTCCACTGCACTGCCCTAAACCCCAAAACACCACCCCCATCATGACCCCCTACACTACCCAAACAACACTGCACTACCATAAACCCTAAAACTGCCCCCCGCACAACCCCGTACACTACCCAAAGACCACTGCTCTACACTAAACCCGAAAACACGACCCTTTACACTACACAAACAAAGCTGCAATACCCTAAACCTTAAAACACTACACCCAGCACGACCCCCTACACTACACAAAAACCACCATACTACCCCAAACTCTAAATCACTATCCCCTACACTACACAAACACCACTGCACTACCCTAAACTCCTAAACACTACCCGCAGCACAACCCCCTACACTACCCAAGCACCACTGCACTACCCTAAACCCTAAAACACTACCCCCAGAAGTACCCCCCACACTACCCAAACACCACTGCACTACCATAAACCATAAAACACTACCCCCAGCAGAACCCCCTACACTACCCAAACACAACTGCACTACCCTAAGCCCTAAAACACTACCCCCAGCAGTACCTCCTACACTACCCAAACACCACTGCACTACCCTAAACCCTAAAACACTACCACCAGCACTACCCCTACACTACACAAACACCACTGCCCTAAACCCTGAAACACCACCCCCAGCAATACCCCCTACACTGCCCGAACACCACTGCTCTGCCCTAAACCCTAAAACACCAGCCCCAGCATGACCCCCTACACTGCCCGAACACCACTGCACTACCCTAAACCCTGAAACACCAGCCCCAGCATGACCACCTACACTGCCCGAACATCACTGAACTGTCCTAAACCCTGAAACACCAGCCCCAGCATGACCCCCTACACTGCCCGAATGCCACTGCTCTGCCCTAAACCCTGAAACACAAGCCCCAGCACGACTCCCTACACTGCCTGAACACCATTGCACTGCCCTAAACCCTAAAACACCACCCCCAGCACGACCCCCTACACTACCCAAGACCACTGCACTACCCTAAACCATAAAACACTACCCCCAGCACAACCCCATACACTATCCAAACACCACTGCACTACCCTAAACCCTAAAACACTACCCCCAGCATTACCCCCTACACTACCCAGACACAACTGCACTACCCTAAACTCTAAAACACTACCCCCAGCACGATCCCCTATACTGCCCTAACACCACTACACTACCCTAAACCCTGAAACACCACCCCCCGCACGACACCATACAACCCCTGACCACAACTGCAATGCCCTAAACCCTGAAACACCACCCCCACATGACGCCTACACTGCCCGAACACCACTGCACTACCCTAAGCCCTGAAACAACAGCCCCAGCATGACCACCTACACTGCCCGAACATCACTGCACTACCCTAAACCCTAAAACATCAGCCCCAGCACGACCCCCTACACTGCCCAAACACCATTGCAACGCCCTAAACCCTGAAACACCATCCCAAGCACGACCCCCTACACTGTCCCGAACACAACTACACTGCCCTAAACCCTAAGACACCACCCCCAGCACGACCCCCTACACTGCCCGAACACCACTGCACTGCCCTAAACTCTAAAACACCACCCCCAGCACGACCCACTACACTGCTCGAACTCCACTGCACTGCCCTAAACCCCAAAACACCACCCCCATCATGACCCCCTACACTACCCAAACAACACTGCACTACAATAAACCCTAAAACTGCCCCCGCACAACCCTGTACACTACACAAAGACCACTGCTCTACACTAAACCCTAAAACACAACCCTCTACACTACACAAACAAAGCTGCAATATCCTAAACCTTAAAACACTACACCCAGCACGACCCCTACACTACACAAACACCACCATACTACCCCAAACTCTAAATCACTATCCCCTACACTACACAAACACCACTGCACTACCCTAAACTCCTGAACACTACCCCCAGCACAACCCCCTACACTACCCAAACACCACTGCACTACCCTAAACCCTAAAACACTACGCCCAGCAGTACCCCCTACACTACCCAAACACCACTGCACTACCCTAAACCCTAAAACACTACGCCCAGCAGTACCCCCTACACTACCCAAACACCACTGCACTACCCTAAACCCTAAAACACTACCCCAGCACGATCTCCTACACTACACAAACATCACTGCACTACCCTAACCCTAAAACACTACCCTCTACACTACTCAAACTCCACTACACTACCCTAAAGCCTAAAACACTACCCCCAGCATGACCCCCTACACTACCCAAACACCACTGCACTACCCCAAACCCTAAAACACTCCCCCAGCAAGACTCCCTACACTACCAAAACACCACTGCACTACCCTAAACTTTAAATCTACCCCCAGCACGACCCCCTACAATTCCCAAACAGCACTGTACTACCCTAAACCCTAAAAGTACCCCCGGCACGACCCCTACACTACCCAAACACCACTGCACTACCCTAAACCCTAAATCTCCCCTCAGCAAAACCCCCTACACTACCCAAACACCACTGCACTACCCTAAACCTTAAAACACTGCCTCCAGCATGACCCCCAACACTGCTCGAACACCACTGCTCTGCCCTAAACCCTGAAACACCAGCCCCAGCACGACCCCCTACACTGCCCAAACACCACTGCACTGCCCTAAACCCTGAAACACCAGCCCCAGCATGCCACCTACACTGCCCGAACACCACTCCACTGCCCTAAACACTGAAACACCAGCCCCAGCACGTCCCCCTACACTGCCTGAACACCACTGCCCTAAACCCTGAAACACCACCCCCAGGAAGACCCCCTACACTGCCCGAACACCACTTCCCTAAACCCTGAAACACCACCCCCAGCAAAACCCCCTACACTGCCCGAACAACACTGCCCTAAACCCTGTAACACAACCCCCTGCACGATCACCTACACTGCCCGAGCACCACTGCACTGCCCTAAACCCTGAAACACCACCCCTGCACGACCCCCTACACTGCCCGAACACACTACCCTGCCCTAAACCCTGAAACACCGCCCCCTGCACAACCCCCTACACTGCCCGAACACCACTAACCTACCCTAAACCCTGAAACACCACCCCCTGCATGACCCCTACACTGCCCGAACACCACTGCTCTGCCCTAAAAACTGAAACACCACCCCCCGCTTGACCCCCTACACTGCCCGAGCACTACTGCACTGCTCTAAACTCTGAAACACCACCTCTAGCACCACCCCCTACACTGCCCGAACACCACTGCACTGCCCTAAACCCTAAACCACTACCCCAGCACATCCCCCTACACTGCCCGAACACCACCGAACACCACTGATCTGCCCTAAACCCTAAAACACTACCCCAGCACGACCCCCTACACCACACAAACACAACTGCACTGCCCTAAACCCCAAAACACTACCACCAGCACAAAACCCTACACCACACAAACAGAACTGCACTGCCCTAAACCCTAAAACACTACCCCCAGCCTGACCCCCTACACTACCCAAACTCCACTGCACTACGCCAAACCCTAAAACACTCCCCCAGCATGACTCCCTACACTACCAAAACACCACTGCACTACCCTAAACTCCTGAACACTACCCCCAGCACGACCCCCTACACTACCGAAGCACCACTGCACTACCCTAAACCCTAAAACACTACCCCCAGAAGTACCCCCTACACTACCCAAACACCACTGCACTACCATAAACCCTAAAACACTACCCCCACAGTACCCCCTACACTACCCAAACACAACTGCACTACCCTAAACCCTTAAACACTACCCCCAGCAGTACCCCCTACACTACCCAAACACCACTGCACTACCCTAAACCCTAAATCACTACCCCAGCACGATCCCCTACACTACACAAACATCACTGCACTACCCTAACCCTAAAACACTACCCCCTACACTACACAAACACTGCTGCACTACCCTAAACCCTAAAACACTACCCCCAGCATGACCCTCTACACTACACAAACACCACTGCACTGCCCTAAACCCTAAAACACTACCCCAGCTCGACCCCCTACACTAACCAAAGATCGCTGCACTACCTTAAACCATAAAACACAACCCCCTACACTACACAAACACCGCTGCACTACCCTAAACCCTAAAACACTACCCCCAGCATGACCCTCTACACTACACAAACACCAATGCACTAACCGAAACCCTAAAACACTACCCCCTACACTACAAAAATACCACTGCTCTACCCTAAACCCTAAAACACTACCCCAGCACGACTCCCTACACTACCCAAACACTACTGTACTACCCTAAACCCTAAAACAGTACCCCAGCAGTACCCCCTACACTACCCAAAGACCACTGCACTACCCTAAACCTTAAAACACTACCCCCAACAGTACCCCCTACACTACCCAAAACACCATTGCACTACCCTCAACCCTAACTCTACCCTCAGCATGACCCCCTACACTACACAAACACCACTGCCCTGCCCTAAACCCTACAACATTACCCCCAACATGACCCCCTACACTACACAAACACCACTGCACTACCATAAACCCTAAATCTACCCCAAGCATGACCCCCTACACTACAGAAACATCACTGCCCTACCCTAAACCCCAAAACACTACCACTAGCATGACCCCCTATACTACACAAACACCAGTGCACTACCCTAAACCCTAAAACACTACCCTCAGCGTGACCCCTACACTTCCCAAACACCCCTGCACTACCCTAAACCATAAAACACTCCACCCAGCACGACTCCCTACATTACCCAAACACCACTGCACTACCCTAAACCCTATATCTACACCAGCATGAACCTCTACACTACCCAAATACCACTGTACTACCCTAAGCCCTAAATCTATCCTCAGCACGACCCCCTACACTACCCAAACACTACTGGACAACCCTAAACCCTAAAACACTACCCCAGCACAACCCCCTACACTACACACACACCACTGCCCTAAACCCTAAAACAGTACATCCAGCATGACCCCTACACTACACAAACACCACTGCACTACCATAACCCTAAATCTCTACCCTCAGCATGACACCCGACATTACCCAAACAGCACTGCACTACCCTAAACCCTAAAATATTACCCCCAGCATGACCCCCTACACTACACAAACACCACTGCACTTCTCTAAACCCTAAACCACTACCCCCAGCACGAGCCCCTACGCTACACAAGCAACACTGCACTTCTCTAAACCCTAAACCACTACCCCCAGCACAACCCCTATACTGCCCAAATACCACTGCACTACCCTAAACCCTAAAACACTCCACCAGCATGACTCCCTACACTACCCAAACACAACTGCACTACCCTAAGCCTTATATTTACCCCAGCATGACCCCCTACACTACCCAATCACAACTGCACTACCCTATACCCTAAATCTACCATCAGCATGACCCCCTACACTACACAAACATCACTGCACTGCCCTAAACCCTAAAACACTACCCCAGCATGACCCCCTACACTACACAAACTCCACTGCACTACCAAAAACCTTAAATCTACCCCAAGCATGACCCCCTACACTACAGAAACATCACTGCACTACCCTAAACCCTAAAACACTACCACTAGCATGACCCTCTACACTACACAAACACCACTGCACTACCCTAAACCCTCAAACACTACCCGCAGCACGACTCCCTACACTACCCAAACACCACTGCACTACCCTACATTTTTTTAGAACTCATGGTCATTTACCATACATTCCTTTACAACAAAATTTGTTGTAAAGGCATGTATGGTAAATGACCATGCGTTCTAAAAAAATGTATAGTAATGACTTCACGATGTACAACGCATGCATGGTAATGAATGTGTTGTAATGGTATCGTGAAGTAAAAAAGTCGTTGTAACAGCTGTTTACCGATTGAAGCTGGCCCCTGTTCTTCAGTGAGTCGTTTATTTGATAAATTATGAGGAAGGAATGTTTTTTTTACCGAAAAGTGCAGTACCGTCTGTTGTATTGTGAAAGGGTTCAAGCGGCCTGGTTTCACTTCCTGTGAGAGAGTGGAAGAGTCTGTTTGGATCTAAAGGGGTTCTGCTGTTGGACGGGGCCGGCGCAACTCGTCATCAGAAAACACAGCTAATGGAAAGCGTTGTCCCCGAAGTGTGGAGCAGTGCCATGAGAGGTCAACGAGTGTGCGTTCCACCGCAATATGACGGTACCACGTGACCCATGTGCCGCCTCCAGTGTACGGAAGGCAGAAGTGGCATCCATCTCAGGTCCTCTTCAAGACCGTTTTAGCACTAATTCTACATTTTGGAACTAGGGCATTTTAACCTTGTTGTTCCTGCCAGATACAAAGAGAAGATACTGTGTTATTCAGTGCCTTTTCTGTGGGTAGTGGTGCTTGTCACTTCGCTGCCCTGCCGGTGCACACGACTGGGCTCCCTACCTCATGTGCCATCTGCAGGTCCTCTGCACTCGGATCACTGGTTTTGGTTTCTGGAGTGGCAACATAAACAGTTGCTCCCAAAGGACTAGCCTGAACACATAGGTGAATATCCCCTGCGCTAGGATTCTGTGGAAATTCTTTCCTAGCTCTCCCACGTCGACGACGATGTCATCATAGCACGGCTCCGTTCGCGACACCGTATGACATCATAGGAGCCATAAGAGGACCTCGTCAGCGTGCTGACGTCAGTTCCACCCATTTTTTTTGTGCCACCGAGGTAAACAGGTGGAGCAACACATTTTCACATGTATACATAGTATACTATATATATGTATATATATATAATACCTAGGTAGTTATAGTTAGGACCTATTATCCATAGGAAATCCGCTACATTCTATTTGGAATAACTTTGGTGCTGGTTGACGAATCTTCGTGAAATGTTCGATACTGGCGAGGCGCTCCGGTCCGCTTCTATCCTGAAAGTCTCGGGGTGATTCGTCAAGCAGGGGCCAAGAAAAAAGGGGTCCCAAAACATGTTTTCCCAATGCAATTTTCCATAGGAACCTTTAATCGCAGCTACAGCCCGAACTCCTGAACAGAATTACACCAAATTTGGCAAAAAGGTAGCCCTTGGTTCAGAGTCGTGCCTTTTGGTTAAATGGTGTAAATCCGTTGAGTAGTTCCTGAGAAAATCAAAAGTAAATTCACATATATATATGGGCGGAGCCTATCCACACATCTCATCGTGAGATCTGATTGGCTGTCAGCACTTCATCCAAGAAGTGTTGGCAGCTATCTTGGGACCAATATTCATGATAGCACCTCATTCAAAAGCATTGCAGTTAATAGAAGGTTTTAAGACTTTAGTTACATTATAAATCATTTGTTGATGGTACCATACTCATTTTAGGAATTGTGGTGTGTTCTCAGTAAAACATGTACATCCAACAAGGGCAGTGACTGTCAGTTGATTCCTTTGTGTTCTACTGCAGCTTCCCAGAGTGTTCTAAAGAACAACTAGAGCGCTAACAGTCCTACTTATTACAAACATATGGAACACCTGAAGCCATCATGATTGGAATAAAGTGGTAACTCTTAAAACCTTTAATTTAAAAAGTAACAAAATGAGGGGGTTCATTTTGCCATAGAAAGTATCATTAGTGCTGCAGAAAGAAAAATGAGGGCACATTTTGAGTGACTTCTCAAATCCTCTTCTATTTCATTAAAATATTCTGACATGCAGACTGAAACATGCACTTTCAATACCAGCAGCAAACTTCCCTGGTGAGCAGTAGCTTTACTACAGTGATCTAATGGGCAACTAGAGTGCTAACATTCTGAATTTATGGCGAATATGTGACACATCTGAATGCCTTCTTGATGAAATCAAAGTAAAAAACTGAAAGTATTTCCTACTGAGGAGAATGTAGTAAATGAGGAAATTAGGAAACTTCATAACAAATAAGTCACCCAAGATGGCCACTAGAGACAAAAGAGCCCAAATGTAGCACAAATATCACCCAGATGTAGCCCAAGTATAGCCTAATGACAGAATGTCCCAGAGTGTTCTAAAGAACAACCAGAGCGCTAACAGTCTTACTTATGACAAAAGTATGGCACACATGAAGCCATATTGATTGGAATAAGGTGGTAACACTTAAAACATTTAGTTTGCAAAGGAACAAAATGAGGGGGTTCATTTTGCCATAGAAATTATGATTAGTGCTGCGGAAAGAAAAATTAGGGCACATTTTGACTTCTCAAATCCTCTTCTATTTCATTAAAAAATTCTGACATGCATACTGAAACGTGGACTTTGAATACCAGCAGGAGACATCCCCGGTGAGCAGTATCTTTACTAAAGTGATCTAATGAGCAACTAGAGTGCTAACATTCAGAAATCATGGCAAATGTGTGACACATCTGAATGCCTTCTTGATGGAACCACAGTAATATACTGAAAGTATTTCCTACTGAGGAGACTGCAGTAAATGAGGCAATTAGGAAACTCCATAACAAATAAGTCTCCCAAGATGGCCACCAGAGACAAAAGAGCCCAAATGTAGCACAAATATCACCCAGATGTAGCCTAAGTATAGCCCAATGACAGAATGTCCCAGAGTGTTCTTAAGAACAACTAGAGTGCTTACTGTCTTACTTATGACAAAAGTATGGCATACCTTAAGCCATCTTGATTGGAATAAACTGGTAACACTTAAAACATTTAGTTTAACCCCTTGAGTGCCCATGACGAGATGGTCTCGTCATGGGCCGCGGTTGCGCTGTGCCCATGACGAGACTATCTCGTCATGAACCCCGCCCGCTAATTCAACGCCCGGCACAGGGCGGGGAAAGGGCGGGGCACACAAGGGGTTAAAAAGGAAAACAATGAGGGGGTTCATTTTGCCATAGAAATTATTATTAGTGCTGAAGAAAGAAAAATTAGGGCACATTTTGAGTGACTTCTCAAAACCTCTTCTATTTCATTAAAAAATTCTGACATGCAGACCGAAACATGCACTTTTAATACCAGCAGCAGACTTCCGTGGTGAGCAGTAGCTGTACTACAGTGATCTAATGAGCAACTAGAGTGCTAACATTCAGAATTTATGGCAAATGTGTAACATATCTGAATATCTTCTCGATGGAATCAAAGTAAAAAACTGAAAGCATTTCCTACTGAGGAGACTGCAGTAGATGAGGAAATTAGGAAACTTCATAACAAATAAATCTCCCAAGATGGCCACCAGAGACAAAAGAACCCAAATGAAGCACAAATATCACCCAGATGTGTCCCACATGTAGCCCAATGACAGATGTATGCAGACTTGTCAGGTATTGGAGTGCTTTACATGAGCATTGTTTACATCACACAAGAACAAATTCATTTTGTTTGTAGACATGGGGAGATTAAGTGATTTGACCAGAGTCACAGAATTTCGAGCTGAAGCAGAAACTCCAACCTGTTTCCCCAGTTGCAAAGTCTGCAGCTCTGGAAGTAACACCACATCCTCTTCCGTAAGTAAACTTGTAAACTTGGGGATTTATAGAGCGCAGTTGTTGCCCGAAGGCGTCCAAGCGCTAGGATAACCGTGACCTACAGAGAGCAGGGAAGGGGAAAGAAAGAAAAGACAACGGTTTAGCAGGCAGATGTGAAAAGGTGGGTCTTCAGTTGCTTGCGAAACATAGTCAGGTTCTGGGTGGCTCTAAGATGAAGTGGTAGAGCATTCCAGGCCTTAGCTGCGTTGTACATGAACGTCCTTCCGCCGGTTCTAAATCTTTTTATTCTTGGGACTACTGCTAAGAGAGTCTGGCTGGAACGAAGACTACGATTTGGGATGTAATGAGTGATCAGATCACGGGTAATGATAGGTCCCATGTCCCAGAAGGCTTGATGGGCTATGCATAGCGCCTTGAACAGAACTCTCTGCCGGACCGGTTACCAATGGAGGCTAGTCAGTCCGGTCCTCACTGAGTGACTGTGCGGGATTTTAAGTAGAAGGCGAGCTGCGCTGTTCTGTACAGTTTGCAGCCTCCGAAGGGTGTATTCTGGTGCACCCAGATAAAGTGCGTTGTTAAAATCAAGACGGGAGTGAATGAGCCCTTGAATGGCAGCCTGTTTGGCTTCCAGGGGGAGGAGGGGGAAGATTTTATTTAGCACTCTCAGAATGCCAAAACATGTGGCTGACAGTTTTGTGGCTTGGACATTGAAAGATAGTGAGCTGTCCAGCCACACCCCAAGACTTTTGATGGTATTTTTTGGGGTTGGAGGCGGTCCTAGGCATGGGGGCCATCGGGAAGGGGGAAGTGCCGGCTCTGAAGGTCCTAGGAGCATCAGCTCAGTTTTTTCTCCGTTCAATTTCAGAGAAGATGACGACATCCAGCTCCTCACTTCCTCCAGGCATTCTCTGAGCCCGCCTGGTGCAGTTTGAGATGCCTCCTGCGCCAGTGAGACCACCAGCTGCGTGTCGTCCGCATATAAGATGATTTTAACTCCAAATGGGCGGACGACACTGGCCAGTGGTCTCATATATAGATTGAATAGAGCAGGGCTCAGAGAGGAGCCCTGAGGAACTCCACAATTTAGAGGTCTACTGGAGGAAACTGAATCGCCATCAAAAACCCTGAAAGATCTGTTCCCCAGAAAGGATTCAAACCATGCCCAAGCTTTATCCTTGATCCCCACACAGGACAGGCGGCTTAGTAGGGTGTCATGACTCATTGTGTCGAAGGCCGCGCTTAGATCAAGGAGGATCACTGCCACTGATCCTCCCTGATCCAAGATTTTTCTCGCTTCCTCTACGACCATGAGGAGGGCGGTCTCTGTCCCGTGCTTAGGTCTGAAACCCGTCTGAGTGGGATCCAGTATGTGGTGGTCCTCTAGATAGTTCACTAACTGTTGGTTCACATATTTCTCCAAAACCTTGCTCAACCAAGGGAGCAGAGAAATAGGGCGGTAGTTAGCCAAATCAGACGGGTCCAGATTGGGTTTCTTGATCAGTGACCTAACCATGGCCTGCTTCCATACGGGTGGAACGGTGCCAGAGGAGATGGAAGAGTTTAATACCTCTCTGATGACGGGCAGGCTGGTATGGGATGCTGCCATTAGGATGTCAGGAGGGGCAGGGTCGGCCGGAGAACCTGATTTGACACTGAGGGCTAGTGATTCTAAAGTGGGGTGGTCTAGTGGGGGAAAGTGAGTTAAGCTGTAAGGGGTGGGGGAATGTGGCAGGCTAGGGAGGTTATTAGGTTGAGTAAACAGGTCGGTGTTTGGGGAAGAAAAAGTTGAATAGATTTTATTGATTTTCTGATAGAAAAATTCGGCTATGTCATTACATTGGGTGACAGATTTCTCGACATGCACCACAGGGGATGGGTTCGTTAGCTTTTTAACGATCTGGAAGATCTCTTTGGGTTTAGATCTGGCATTCAGGATTTTTTCGGCGAAATACGTCGACTGAGCTGCTTTTATTTGAGTTTTGTACTCGTTGATGGTTACACGGTACCGGGTTTTGTTAAGCGCCGATTTGTCTAAGCGCCAGCGTCTTTCCGCCCTTCTACAGAGACGCTTTTTTTCTCTGAGAGACTGGGTGTACCAAGGGGCGGTTTTTTGAGGCCGCTTCAGTACAGTCTTGCTCATTGGGAGAGTAGAGTCAAGAGTGTAGGAGATCCAGTTGGTATATGCCTGGTTTGCTAGGGCGAGATCATCCTGAATTTCTGGTTGTGAGCTAGCCAGTTTAGTGCACCACTTATCAACCTCAAGGCGCATCCAGGCTCGCCTGAGTTTGGTGGTGGGAGCCGGAAGAGAGAATTTAGGTGTGGTCCATTTAAAGGGGATTAAAAAGTGGTCAGTCCAGGGTAGGGTAATGCCTGGGTCCACTGTGATCTCAGAACAATTTGAAAAAATTGGATCCAGTAGATTACCTTTTTCGTGGGTGGGGGAGGAGACACGTTGAGTGAGTTGTAGAGCTGCTAGATCATCTGATAGGATAGCAGCTGAAAGGTCCGAGGGGGAGTCAAAATGTAGATTCAAGTCACCCAACACAGTAAAGCTAGAGGAGGTGCTGACTCTGCTGGCCACAATCAATGGTAGAGTTAGAAGAAACTGCTTCGGGAGGCCGGGCGGGCGATAAATAAAGGTGCCTGAGATTGAGAAGCAGATGTTAGGAGAGAGGTTGATGTTAAAACCCATGCTATCGCAGTCCGAGATGGTCTCAGGAGAGAGTCGACAATGATATTGCTCCTTATGGATGATAGCAAGGCCTCCTCTTCTCCCTTTTGGCCGGTCTTGCCGTGTTATTTGATAGCCGGTGGGGAGGGCCTCTACTATCGCCGGGTTGGACTCACTGGTAAGCCAGGTTTCCGTAAGGAACAAGATATCCGGGGTGTGCTCTTCTATCAATAAGGCCATTTCGGCGCTATGCTTAGGCAGCGAGCGGCAGTTTAGTAGGAGCATTTGGAATTCCTGTGTGGCTGTTGTGCGTGAGTTAGGTTTGAGAGGCGCAGAGCAGGTAGGACAGGTTGAGGGAAGGTCCATGGCTTGGAGGGAGTGCCGAGGGCATGAGTTAACAGGAGGCCTTAACTTGTAGAGGGTTGCTAACGTATAGCATCTTTGTGCTGACGGCTGGGGGGCAAGGGGGGTGGCCCAAGGCCCGGACTCGGCGCGGACGAGCGCAGACGAGCTTGCCTTATGCGCTCCTTCGGCGCGCAATCGTCGCGCCCGCTGCGCTCGTCCGCTGCGCTTCCTATTCATGCACATTCTTGTAGTCTGAGATTCCTAGGAGGGCGTGGCCTCGGAGTGGGCGTGTCCTGCTCCGGGCGGGGAGAATGTGGTTTCCAAAAGGTGTAATTGTAGCCTTCCCAGCGCTCGTTTTACCGCAGGGACAGGTGCCTGCACACAGCAATCGTGTGTAGGAAGCAGGGGGAAAGTGCAGATAAAATTACAATTTTTCAGTTTTAAAAACAAACGAGTGAATACAAATACAAGTCTCCCGGCTGTGCCTCAGGAGGAATACGATTACCGGCGCACTATCGCCTCAGCGCGCTTTATATACGCTCTGCTAGGGGGCGTGGCCTCGGAGTGGGCGTGTCCTGCTCCGGGCGGGGAGAATGTGGTTTCCAAAAGGTGTAATTGTAGCCTTCCCAGCGCTCGTTTTACCGCAGGGACAGGTGCCTGCACACAGCAATCGTGTGTAGGAAGCAGGGGGAAAGTGCAGATAAAATTAAAAATTTTCAGTTTTAAAAACAAACGAGTGAATACAAATACAAGTCTCCCGGCTGTGCCTCAGGAGGAATACGAATACCGGAGCACTATCGCCTCAGCGCGCTTTATATAAACTGCTAGGGGGCGTGGCCTCGGAGTGGCCGTGTCCTGCTCCGGGCGGGGAGAATGTGGTTTCCAAAAGGTGTAATTGTAGCCTTCCCAGCGCTCGTTTTACCGCAGGGACAGGTGCCTGCACACAGCAATCGTGTGTAGGAAGCAGGGGGAAAGTGCAGATAAAATTACAATTTTTCAGTTTTAAAAACAAACGAGTGAATACATTTAATCAAGTGGTCAACTGGATAAAAAAACATAAAGATAACAAATAATTTAAAAGTGCTTTGTCGCTATTTGAAAACTCAGAAAATACGTCCTCATTTTAGTTTTTTAGAGCACTAACCATAATTTTGATGCTAATAAGACCCTCTCATATATGTAATTTCTAAAGGAAATGCTCTAGGTATTACAGTTTTGATTACATTAAGATGACGTCAGGCGTTCCACACTTTTGTAATAAATATAGAATGTTAGCAATCTAGTTGTTCATTGGGATACTGTTGAGAGGCAGAGGCCAGGGGCACATACTCTGAAAATTGAAGGCAGGTAGGAAAGTGCAGAGGCAACAATTTGACCACACTGGGCAGGCAGGAAGGGCAGTTGCAGCACAACAGACTATGGAGGGCAGTGGAAAGGGGGGCAGGGGCAGCAAACCAACAATACAGGACTGGCAAGAGAGGCTGTGGCAATATAATAGACCATTGTGGGCAGAAGGAAGAGGCAGTGGTAGTACAACCATACATGCCAACAGACCCGATTCAGCCAGGAAACGTCCAATGTTTTTAAGCTCAAATGGGCTTTATTTGATCTGTCTCCTGTCTACAATCTCCTCTTTTTCAATGTAGCTCAAAGGGGAACATCAATACCCCAGTTTTTTTTCAAAATCTCCCTCTTACTAAGTTCAAAATGTTCGCAAGTATGGTACATTGGATCATAGAAGGCAGGAGGAATTTGGGGTAGGGACATGGACTCGGATAACAGAGGACAGGAGGGACATGGAGAGGTGCACCAAACTGACCCTACAGGTCAGGCATCAGGGTTTGCAGCAGCATAATACACCAAACAGGGCATGCGGGACGGGAGTGCAGCACAAAAATCCATTGAAAGTAATAGGGAGAGGACAGGACCATGCACATGGACACCAGAGAACAGAGGGGAAAGAGACAATGGTAGCTAGCTGACCATAATGGACAGACAGGAGAGAAAGCTGCAGCATAGCAGACCATAAAGGGCAGGAGGGTTGGATCAGGGGTATTACAATGGAACAGACAAGCCAGGAGGGAGGGAATAGGGGTCTGCAAATGGAAACAGAGGGCTGGGGGCAAGGGGGCAGGGCAGGGGCAGCAAGATGACAATGGAGGTCAGGCAGGATGGGCACTAGAAACAAGACACACCATGGAGAGCAACAGTGAGACTATGATGGCATTCACACAGATCATGGAGGTAAGGTGGAAGGGGGTCAGAGACAGCAAGCTGACCACACAGGGAAGGTGGGAAGGACCATGGCAGCACAGAAGACCATGCATGGCAAGCGGTAGGGTTAGTGGTAGAACAATGGCTATGATGGGCAAGAAGGAGGGTGCAGGGGCAAGCACAAAGGACCATGGAGGATAGAAGGGAGGGTCATGACCTGTGCACAGACAAGAGAGTTCAGGGAAAGGGGCCTCACAACAGACCACGCGGGGCAGGCAGGAGGAGCAGTTGCAGCACAACAGACCAGGGAGGGCAGAAGGGTGTGGCAGTAAAATGCACCATGGAGGGCAGAAGGAAGTGGATAAGTGTAAGGAATGTGGACAGGAAGGGTGGAGGTGGCAGGGACAGGTTACAGTCATCTGACAATGCTAGGTAGGTGGGAGGGGAGTGGCAGCTCAACAGAACACTCAGAGTAGATAGGAGCATGGAACATGGTGGGCAAAAAGGATGGAGCAGGGGCAAGCACAAAGACATTGGAGGGCAGGGGGAAGGAGAATAGGGGCAGCAAGCTAAGCACAGAGGCTAAGCAGAAGGTCAATGATGGGGCATAGAATTGGGCAATGGAGGGCAGGAAGAGTGGACTCGTACATCATGCTAAATGGAGGGCAGTGGCAGGACATCAGACCATGCATGGCAGGAGGGAGGAGGCTAGTCCATGGATTCAGACAACAGAGGATAGGGAGGAGGCGGATAGGGCAGCAAGCTAACTGTTCCGAGAAGGCAGGTGTTAAGAACTTTATTGTTTATAAAATGTGTGTCTGTGCAAACTACTTAAAATATGAACAAGTATGCAGCAAATCTCACTTTTATTCAGGAAGAAGAGGATGTTTGTGACTGTGACTCTGGGCTCACTTGGCAGAAATACCCCCTGACCCTCCACCCCCATCGCAAAATGTAGTGCCCGTGAAAAGGGTAGATGATTGCAGTGTTACATAGAATATAGTCCTGGAGGCACGATTGAAAATGAAAACTAGATATAGTGTATGGTATAAACTATGCACCAAAAAGTGTGATATAAGATGAACTGGGGCGTGAAATATAATATGCAATATATTGTGCGCAATGACAGATTCATTGGAGAGCGCGAGATAGTGCAGGCACTAGCGCGTGCTATGCGATATGCGCCTTGGAGTGTAATATGCACAGGGCAGTGTTGTGTAACCTAACTAGTATCTAATTTGTAATAAAATATGTGCTGGGGAGTGTAACGTTGCATATGCACTGTGACAAAGATATGGATCCCAGATTGTAATATGTATGGCATAGCGCTGTGCGTTATAACATAGGCATCGAGGAAGGCACGTTAGATGGGTAATGTAATCCGTGTGAAGGCAAGTGTGGCATGACATATTCACGGGTGGTGTTACAGTGCACATGGGCTAGAGAGTGTCATAGCATATGCACTAGCTGGTGGAATACAACACAGAGGTGTGTGGCACTCGGCGGGCACTGGTGGGTGTAACATAGCATTGGGCTCAGCCAGGAGCGCGCTGTGACTCTCAAGTGAGGGTCGTCTCCTTTCCAGAGAATAAAATATAAAGTATTACACATCCGGCGGTGGATGTGTGTTTTATTAACCGTGAGGGGGTTTCTTGCATAGTTTTGGTCGAATTTTTGATGAATCCCCTTTGAATGGCTTGGTGTGCGTGTGTATTAAATGTGACCGTCAATAGCTACCCATGTTTGTATAAATAAATTACAAGGGTGTCTACTTGGAGAGTACCCACCGGTGAGGGCGCTGGGATTAGGCACGGCAGGGCATCAGACACATCAGAGCTTCACTAGCAGTGTAAATACACTCCACGTGGATTAATTGTATGCATAGTCGCCTTTTAATGAATATCACGCAAATCGTCATGGTGATAGGTATGTACGGTTTGTCCAGCAAGTCCTAGGTGTTTCTATAAATATATATTTTTTTAAATTTAAAAATTAAGGCCGGCCCCGGGGATGGGGTCCCCGGGGCCATAAGTGGCCTGAGGAGGGGGGCAACGCAGCCCCCCGCCTAGAGAATAAAAAAAAATTAAAAAGCCCATGCCCCGGGGGTTGGTGTCCCCGGGGGCGATTAAGGCCTCGGGAGGGGGGCTACGTGGCCCCCTTCCAATTTTTTTTTTCAAAAAAAAAAATGAGGGTGCATGCCCTGGGGGATGGGGTCCCTAGGGCCAATAAATTAGAAAAAGAAGGGGGGCCACACAGCCACCCTTCTTAAAAAAATAAAATAATTAAAAGACCGGCATCGCGCCGTAGGACATGCCCCCTATTTGCAGCACTCTGCAAACGCACCCTCTGGCGAGTTGTAAGTTGGGGAATTAATTCCCCTTCAATACTGAGGGTCCCTGAGGGCCAACTAGCCCAACAGGTATCTCCAGTATGCGCCAGGGAGATGCGTTGCAGACAGGTGTTCTGAGGCCATGCCCCTTTTTACACCTCTCTGCAACTCAGCTCTGTGGCGCTTACTGAAGGTACCTAGTGGGCTAGTTTGACCCTAGGGACCCTTAGGATTCAAGGGGACTTAGTCTCTCAATTTAGAACAGCCACAGGGTGAGTTTACACAATGGTGAAGGGAAGGGACGGGGCCTGAGGTGACGTTTGCAAAAACACCCTATGGCGCGTTTTAAGTTGGGGAAATAATTCCCTTTCAATCCTGAGGGACCCTGGAGGCCAACTAGTCCACCAGATGCTTCCAGTAAGCGCCACTGCGCTGTGTTTCAGAGAGGTGGCCCACTGAAAAAAACATAGGTTTCAGGGGCGCTATAGTTAGTTGGACATTTCACTCGTACAAAACCATTGAAATTCCCCTGTTATAGTTAGTTCAGCTAATTATAACTCGCGCACCCGCAATGCACTGCTGATGACATCACATATTACATCACTCATGACATGGTCAATGGCATCACTGATGACATCACTGATGACATCTCAAATGACATCACTGATGACATCACTGATGACATCACTGATGACATAATCCAGTGATTGTGTGTTTTTCTGAAAATGAAATATGTTTTATATATGTATATCCCAAGGTCGATGGAAGAATAAATGGGTATATAATTGTCTAAATGGATGATTTTTTTAAAAAATTGATTGTATAACTGACTGATTAAGTGTAATCAAGTGAATACATGGGTTAGTGAGTAATGTTTAAATATGTAAATATCTGTATCAGTCTCTCACTTTGTATAAGTGGCTGCATGGGTTGGTGAATACCTACATGAGTGTCTATCTATATAGGTTATTAGTTGGTTTTTTGAGTATCATTATGAGTGTCTGAGTGTCTGTATGGTTCGGTGGGGGGTATTACTTAGTGCATAGATGCATGAATGAGTGACTCACTTTGTATGTGTTGAAGACAGCATGTGTGCAGGACTGATAAGTGTATGAGTGTGTGTATGGGTGTGTTAGTGAGTGAATGACTGTCTCAATTGTGTCTTTATGAGTAACTACATATGTTTTAAACTAGTATATGTGAATATTGGTGTATTTAAGTGAGTATATGTGAGAGTGAGAGATTGGAAGAGTTCCTGTACAAATAAGTAGGTGTTTTTATAAGTGATTGTTTAAGAGAGTAACTATGTGTAAGTTTCTGTAGAAGTGAATGTGGTAGTGTGTGTATAACTGTATATGCAAGTACATGGATGTTTGATACTTTGTTTACATGTGTGACTATGTGTGTGAGTAACTCTATGGATGAGTGGTGGTGTGCAACAGGATGTATAGGTGTATGAGTACATATGATGAGTGAGTAAATGTATGAGTGACAGTATAGGGGCTGTTGGTGAATGTGTGGATGTATGTGTAGATCTTGGAATTACTAAATAGGTGTGTTGTAAGTTGTATTGGTATTTCCATTGTTTTGAAAATGTTAGTTTCTATTTTTGAGTATGTGTATCAAAGGTTATATTAGGGTGAGAGGAGGTCTGCCACTCTATCACAAGGATGATGTCATCAGTGATGTCATTTGAGATGTCATCAGTGATGTCACTGACCATGTCATGAATTATGTAATATGTGACGTCATCAGCAGTGCATTGCGGGGGCGCGAGTTATAGTTAGCTGAACTAACTATAACGCTGGAATTTGTATGGTTTTGTACACGTGAAATGTCCAACTAACTATAACGTTCCTGAAACCTATGTTTTTTTCAGTTAATATATATATATATATATTACCTACTGGCGGTCACCAGTATGTAGTTATAGTTAGGACCAAGTTTCCATAGGAAGAGCATTTTTTGTTTTGCTTATAACGATGGCGTTGTTTGATGAATCTTCATGACATTTTCCAAACTAATTCTTTGTTCACATCAGCTCCTATGTGGGAAGTTTGGGGGTGACTTGTCAAGGGGGGGCCGAGAAAAAAGGGGGGTCCACAAACATGTTTTCTCCATGTTAATTTCCATAGGAAACTTTAGATAAAGGCTACAGGTCGAACAGTTGAAGGGAATTGCACCAAATTTGGCAGGGAGAATGGTCTTGGTCTAGAAAACACACTTTTGTGTATTTGGTGTAAATCTGTTCAGTAGTTTTGGAGAAATATCGAAATTTACAGATATCGATATTTGAGAATTCTGCCATCTGATTGGCTGAGGCATTACAAGCACAAGCTTGCTGCTTCTTGGCTGTGAGCGGTGAAAGCGGTTGCAACTAGCAAGTGTTGGCCACCATTTTGTGATTCCGTTGAAATGAGTAAGTGGGAAAAAGGGCGAATAAAGTAGGAAAGGGGAGGGTAGGAGCAATTTAACGTCTGTGGGGTGTTTAGGGTGTGCTATACAGGGAGTGTGAAGCTAAGTATTTAGTCGTACTGGTGTGAAAGTGCTATTTTGCCGAGAGTGAGATGGTGCTGAGGTGAGGTGACAGTACACTTGGGGATGAAAGTGTGTGCCTAAACCGTGAGCTGAGTGCTGTAAACTGATGTGCTGAAGTATTTATCCCTACCGGTGTGAAAGTGCTGTTTTGCGCAGAGTGAGATGGTGCTGAGGTGAGGTGCCGGTACACTCGGGGATGAAAGCATGCGCCTAAACCGTGAGCTGAGTGGTGTAAACTGATGTGGTCTGGGTTCTGTAGCATACTTGCCGCTGTAGGGTAGCTGTGCAGGTGGTGTTGGTATGCGTTTAGAGTATAGTGGGAGTGGGAAGCAAACTACTCACTGGTACTGGTCTGAAGACTCGGGGATGAAACCGTGAGCGTAAGCCATGGGCTGATTGCTGAAAAGTGATATGTGTGGGCATTGTAGGATACTGGCCGCTTTAGCATATCTGTGTAAGTAGTGTTAGTATGCGTTTATACGATACAGGGAGTGGGAAGCAAACTACTCACCTCTACTTTCTGAAGACTCAAAGGCAATGTTTTAGGAAGCAGGAATAAAGAAATAATTGTGAAGAATATAATGCAGAATGTTGCAATGCCACAGAAGAGAAATGGTGAAATCAGGTGTGTCTAAGAAAGTGGCTGTGTGTAATAAAGCGATGGAGTCTAAAAGTTAAATAAAGAGTGTCTTTATTTAAGTGCCATTAATGGACCCACTGGTGCAAGAGCTAAGGCATTCAGTTGAGGCAAATTCCAACCGCTTCTGCTGAATTCCACATTAGATGTTACAGTTCCATGTGACATAAACAATACCTATTGCACTTGAATGACCCAAAATTCTATAATGAAAATAAAGGTAGGATACGATTAGCACATGTATCCTTTAAGAAAAGAAACAAAAAAAAATTGCAAAGTTTAATCATCAAACTTCTTCAGTTCCCTGGCACTCCTTTGTTGTAACACAAAATTATCAACAGTAGAATAGTCAGCAAGCTCTTGTATGGTAGATTCAATCTGGTGCGTATCAGAATTGGCAATAGTTCTAGTCACATCAGAACTTTGAGGAGGAACGCTAAATTGTGCTTCTAAGAAGCACATTAGGTACCCTTCTCGTCAAACCATACATTATTGTCTTCGGCTCTTTCAAAACAAAATTCTTGTACAAAGAGTTAAGGCACCGAGCTGAGGCAAACTCCAACCAATTCTGTTATATTCAAATCTGAAGCTGCTGCATCAGTCAATTCCACATTACATGTTACAGTTCCATGTGACATGAACAATAGCTATTAGACATGAATGACTCAATTCTATAATGAAAATAAAGGTGGGATATTATTAGCGCACTGTGCCAACCAGTTCCTAAACAATGTTGTGGTTTTTGATGCTGATCGCCAGCTCGTGAGTAGAGGCTGAGGATGAGTACATTTGTGTGAAAGGGCTTCATGGATAACAGGCAGGCAGAGAGACGTGTGCACAAAGAATAGAGATAGTTTCAAACTGGATGTCGGGTTTAGGCTAATTTAGGAAGTAAATAGCGTATTTAGATAGGCCATACATCACCTATCCCTGGTTAGACTGGAGACATAAGGGGCAATAATGAAAACAGAATTCAAATGCCTGAGCATACTTAGAAAGTTATGAAAATAGTTCAATTGAAGTGTATTAAAACAATTGAAAGTAAAAAGTAAAAAAAGGTTGGTAAAAATCAATCCAAGAAGAACGTGAATTTCTTACAACTTTTGGAGATTGCCGTACGGAAGTTCTTCAGCGGCTTGAGATGCGTAATGTTCCAAGAGGTCATTGTTGCCATCGTGTGAGAAAAGGGAAGCAATCCAATTCATATCTTCGAAGGGACAGTAATGTTCCTCGAATGTTAGAGCGGCAATTTGAATTGGCAGTCAATCTGCGATGTTGTCGTACATTGCAGTAGATATTTCGCGGCTGCGCAGAAATCCCATTCCACCACGATACATTTTGCGTTGCGTCCGCCGTTCCTCTACTGCCTGAACAATCGAGTTCATGGTTTTCAAGATACTCCATTACCTGCTGGATATCGGGAGCGACTGTTGGGATGTTGGCAAGGCATACATCCATTCGCCAGTTGAATGGGAAAGATGGTTGAACGCACATTGGATATGTGTAAATAAATGTCATGTTGTAGCTGGCTCCGATAATAGATAGAGGCAGGCAGCCGAAAAGTAGTTCCATTTTTTCACGGTATTGATGTAACTTTGCGTATTCTGTCAGAGATGTTTGTTACCACAGGGAGCGCAGTAATTTTTTACAAATAAAAATAGTAGTAGGATGGCCGATAAGAGAACGAGAATTTTGGGCACTGTTCCTGTTATTCCAGAGATGATCGAATGAATGAAGTATGGTATTATACCAAAAACAGTTTGAAAGGCTGTGAGACGGCCGGAGGAGACCGTATTAAAAAAGTGTGCCAGACCTTGAGTGTGAGATGTGTTGAAAATTGGGTAACAATTCACAAAGTGTAATGGGAGGTTCGAATTTAAATGGGACTGGATTTTACTGGAAATTCGTGCTATCTGCAATTCGATAAATTTATTTTGCAGAAGTGAGTGACACTTCTGTTCTGAAGAAAAGCACTTTAGTTTGGTTAGTTTAATGAAATCTGTTTGCAAAGTAGGGATTCAAGCCCAAGCTGAAGTTTGGGAGTTTGTTTGTTTGGGTGGGAATAAACATTGCTACAGGAAGTTACTCGGTTTGAAACAGTAAGGACATACGGTATGCCACCTCACATTCCATAGGAGTGCATGTGATTGAGAAGCAGATAACTGCTTTTAGAAAGCTGTGTGAATGTTGAGGTGATTGTGGGAGTTGGCGTGCTTTCAAGAAAGCAGGCAAGATTGGGGGCTGTAAGCTTAGAAGTGTCGTGCAGTTGGAAATTCTTGCATAGTAATGAATGACGGTCACTGTGGTCACAGTTTGCACCTGTGAGAAAAACTTCTGTATGCTCTTTAAGACAGCAATATGTAAATAGGAGAAACCACTGCTCATGAATAAACGCGCTACCTTATATAATCGCATACAACATGACAAACAACATGTACACCTATCAGACACAACAACACTACGTACTGTGGGAACCATGGCTAGCCATGTACACAAAGCAAACATGGTATAGCACCTCTGTTACACAATGCAGAATGCGGGGAGAGATGGGAGGAAAGTATGTGCGAAGGTGGCAAGTGATTCTCGATTATAAAAGCATATAATTGAAAGTGTTGAGGGGATGTTGCGGACAGACTTGAGTATGCAGAGCACACACATGTACATATGAACATACACTGATGGTCTATTGAGTGAAGTAGATAGTGGACTGAACCATAATAGTACAGTCAGTAGGGAAGATTTTGAAATCATAGCATGTACGTGCCCTCCCCCCCATAAATCTTTAGCGTAGTGAGCTGGCTCGTCGTACGCAAGGCTAGTGTAGGGGCATGAATAAAAGGCACGTTTCTCTGGGTGTGGTTCTCTTCCAGAATGGCGAACGTGTCTGCCAGGTTTGCGCAGCTTACACCGCCACGAGGTTGACCTCGTGAGTGAAGGTGGCTGCATGAATGATGCTCTCAGCCTGCTGGTACTCAGAAACCGTTGTGGCCGCTGCGACGCACATATGCCTCACAGTTCACCTTTCCCTACCGCATTATGTGAAAGAGGGCCCACCACGTGCTGGCGGAAGCTCCTGGGTGAGGTCTGCGAGGTAGGAAGGTTCCTCAGATCAACGCTGGCTACTGCGGCACAGGCACACAGCATTCAGTTTGAGGCCCAGCAGCGTGGAGTGCTCTGTATACTACTAACACAGTAGTCGAACAGGTACCAACAGTGGAACAGTGTCTTGATCCCACATTGGACGATATTAGAACTGCATCTGAGAGTGGAGATGAAGGTACTCCCTTGGAGCAGGTGCAACCAACTCTAGGTCACAATAGTGGAACGGTGTATTGATTCCAGAATGGACGATGTTAGATATTACTTGCAAGTGGGTTTTCACAGAACTCCTTCTGTTCACGTCCATCAGACGTATGTAATTGCTGGACATGATTATTTGGCTTGGCTGACTGTAGTGGCTGGAGTACACCACGGAACAGCAGGTCCAAACAGTGAAACAGGGTCTTGATCCCACAATGGGCGATGTAAGAACTGCATCTGAGAGCGGAAATAAAGGTACTCCCTTCGGCCAGGTGCTACCAATTCTAGGTCCCAACAGTGGAACGGTGTCTTGATCCCACAATCGACGATGTTAGAACTGCATCTGAGAGTGGAGATGAAGGTACTCCCTTTGAACAGGTGCAATCAACTCTAGGTCCTAACAGTGGAATGGTGTCTTGATCCCACAATGGACGATGTTAGAACTGCATCTGAGAGTGGAGATAAAGGTACTCCCTTTGACCAGGTGCTACCAACTCTAGGTCCCAACAGTGGAACGGTGTCTTGATCCCACAATGGACGGTGTCCGATATTAACTACTGCTTGCTTTTTATAGAACTGTTTCCGTTGAGGTGCATCAGTGTCTGTGCTTCCGTAGTTAACTGCTGCACATGATTATTGGGCTTGGTTAACTGTAGTCGGAGGACTACACCGCGGTACAGAAGGTACGAACAGTGAAACGACGTCTTGATTATATGATTGAGGATGTCAGAAGTTAAAGTCTGTGATGATTTCTGTGTACCCCCTCCGACCAGGTGCAACCAACTCCATGCATCCGAATCCAACGGCACGTGGCTGTGATGTGTTAATGACTACTGCCTCTGGCTTACACTGCGGTCAGCAGGGCTCACAATTCAGATCGAGTTGTGATTGTTTAATTACAGAATTCAGTAGGCAACTAACTACAACGTCTTGAAATATACAGAATATTCTTTTAGTATATTTGCTTGAAATTAGTTTTTTAGATCAGTTATATGTTTAGTACAATGGTGAAATTCATCTTGCAAGTTCAAAGGAACACTGAATAGTCTACACTGTAGGCAGTAGAAATCGCAATTCGAATTGTTTTGATTTATTTATTGCAGAGTTTTCTTTAATTTTTGTTGTTGTATTTTGGGAAGAGGAAGTGAGAAAAAGTATTCATGGATGTTTGTGTGACTAATACCTTCAATTAACACTGCAGACAGCAGTGTTCACAATTCAGATCGAGTGGTAATTGTTTAATTACAGAATCCAGTAGTCAAGTAACTACAACATCTATTGAAATATACACATTATCCTTTTAGTATACTTGCTTAAAGACATTTTCTTAGATGACTTATAGGTTTAGCACAATGACCAAATTTATCTTGCAAGTGGAAAGGAACACTGAATAATCTACATTGTGGACAGCAGAAATCGGAATTCGAATTGATTTGATTTATTTATTGCAGAGTTTTCTGTAATTTATGTTGTTGTATTTTGTGAAGAGGAAGTGAGAAAAAGTATTCATGGATGTTTGTGTGACTAATGCTTTTAATTTACACTGCAGACAGCAGTGTTCACAATTCAGATTGAGTCGGTATTGTAGATGACGCAGTCCTGTAGGAAAAGACATTGCTCCAGTGCGCTCTGTCCGCACCATGCATACGTGTCATCGCAGGCTCCGCACACGCTTTTTCTTGCTTCACGTTCGACAAACTGTGTAGCCCAAGTCCACCTTACATAGCTGTGGGTCTTTGCTGACTGCTCTCTCTGGCCTACACTCGAACAGCAGTGTTCACAATTGAGATTGAGTCGCTATTGCAGATGATGAAGTGTTGATGGCAGCAGACATTGCTGCTAGTACGGCCCGCTCGCAGCACGCTTCATCGCTGGCTGTGCACATGCTGAATGCTTTTGATGTGGCTATCTGAGTGCACTAGAACTGCTGAACCCTTTTTGATACAATCTTTTGTGTATTATTTCAGATCTATTGTCTGTGTCTGAATATAGCACAAGTTGTGGTTCTTTTAGGACAGAATGTTTTCCTGTATTATTTTACATCTACTGTCCCTACCTTACTGCAGCACAAACTATTGACTCTTTTATTATTGAATCTCTGTGTGTGATCCAATGATTACTGTTGTAGTTGATGGTAGCATCAACCATTCTCTGAGGGCTGGTTTGCACTTACCTCACACGCATCCAGCACAGACGTCACTGGATATGTGACCCTGGTAATAAAAAGGAGTCGAGCTCACGTGCCCGTACCCAGTTCCACTATCTATCTATCTATCTATCAGAAGAGGTGTGTCTCATCAAATGACTAAAATGGGTGGCATTTTTTTTAAGGTTACATGGCAATCACGCGCGCAAGGAGACTGCACTCGACGCAATTTTGAGAAAATACATTTACTATAATATAAGATTATTACAGTTAGAAATATACAAATGTTTAAAATATTTTAGATTATCGCTTGATCTCATATACACTTTAAAGTTATGTAGATATAGTTTTGAGACATCCCAAAAAAATGAGGGAATGGCGTACCTGGCGCGGCACCATACGTCTATGACGTAACACAGGGCATGGCAGCTTGCAGTCGTCACATACGCAACGCGCAGCAGGCGCGACCCCATACATAAATGACGTAACGCGCGGCTTGGTATTGCATACCCGTCGCATACCAAAGTAGCAGCTGACGCGACCTTATACGTATATGTTCTTACGTGGCACGTGGTGCCACAAACTCATCGGAAATGAAATCCGCATCATTTCAATATGGAGGATAGGATTTGCGTGCTGATGGAGCTTGGTAAACTACCGGTACGGGACTCTAGTTTTCTCAGAAAAAATAATTATATAGATTATTTTTTTGAAGATATAAAACATTACATAATTTTTAAAGTTAAAAAAAGGTTTATAGAATTCCAAAATATTATTAAAAAAATTAGAAAAAATATTGGTTTTATAAATATTAAAATATGAAATTAACATTTAAAAAACCTTCGAAATTCACTGAAAAAAACATAGGTTTTATAGATGTTATAGTTAGGAATTAGCATTTAAAAACCTTAGAAATCCAATGAAAAAAACATAGGTTTCTGGGACGTTATAGTTAGTTGGACATTTCACTCATAGAAAACCATAGAAATTCCCCTGTTATAGTTAGTTGCCCCCACAATGCACTGCTGATGATGTCACATATTGCATCATTCATGACATGGTCAGTGACATCACTGATGACATCACTGATGACATATCACATGAGATCACTGATGACATCATCCAGTGACTATGTGTTTCTATAAAATATAAATATGTTTTATATATATATATGCCAAGGTGTATTGAAGAATGGATGGGTGTATAAGAGTCAGCATGGATGATTAAGTAGGTGTGTAACTGACTGTATAAGTGAGTGATTAATTGTGTCTTACTTAATGCATGTGTTAGCAACTGATACAGACATTCACACAGTTTAGGTTGTCAGTTGTTGTGTAAGCGATTGCATGCGTTGATTAGCAGTTAAATGAGGATCTATATGGGTATTGATTGGTTGTCTGAGTATCTGTATGGGTGCCTGAGTGTCTGTGTGGATGGGTGGGGGGTGTGACTCTGTGCATAGATGTGTGAGTGGATAATTCACTGGGTATATGTGTTCAAGTCTGTATCTTTGAAGGGCTGTATGGCTCGGTGAGTGTATGTATGAGTGTATTGGTGAGTGAATGGATGCCTCAGTGGTACATGTGCGAGTAACTGCATATGTGAAAGGCAGTATATATTAGTGTTAGAGTGTATAAATGACTATATGTGAGACTGAGTAATTGCAAGAGTGCCTGTATGGATCAGTGTGTGCTTGTATTAGTTATTGTATTAGAGTGGAAGTATGTGTTAGTATATGTTTAAATAAGAGAGGTGGTATATGCGTAACTGGACAGGTGAGTAAATAAAACTGTGATTGATTATTTCCATTACTGACTACATGTGTGAATAACTCTATCATTGAGAGGCGGTGTGTGAGTGTCTGTATAGATATGTGACTGGATATGATAATGCTGTATTGATGGCTGACTGTATGTATGAGTGACTGTATGGGTGAATGAATGGATGTGTGTGTAGACCTAGGAATTAGTGAGTGGATATGTACTAACTGGTATTGGTGTGTTCATTGTTTTGAAAATTATAGTCTCTATTGTAGAGTGGGTGTATCAACTATTATATTAGGGTCTGATGAATTGCATCAGATTTTCACGTGGATGATGTCATTTGAGATGTCATCAGTGATGTCATCAGTGATGTCACTGACCATGTCATGAATGATGTAATATGTGACGTCATCAGCAGTGCATTGCGAGGGTGCGACTTTTAGGTAGCTCAACTAACTATAACAGGGCAATTTATATGGTTTTCTATGAGTGAAAGGTCCAACTAAATATAACGTCCCTGAAACCTATGTTTTTGTCAGTGAATATATATATATACACATACAGTACATTCCTTCACCTCTTTTTACCTGTAAAAAAATAGATTTCAGCCATAAATCAGGAAAGTTTCACATGTAACGATTCCTGTTCTTTTAAGCTCTGAAGAATGCCCTGTGGTGTGCTGAAATAGGATGAGAATATGATGTCATGATTATCTAATCATTCTTATACATCTCATGACACAGTAATCACTTTGTGTCATACAATACCCACCCAGAATAATGAGAACGCTTGTTTCACAAGGGGATATTCAATACTCCAGGAATCACTGTTAAATGGCAAAAATTATGAGACACAAATAAATATTCTCAAAGGTTCACTGTGTATATACTTATCATAACACAGTATACCCAGAGAGTGTAATTCACTCCAAGCTGCCGCTTTGTTTCATAACATATTGCACAAATAAATTTGATTTTATAAATGTCAGCATAGAGTATTTTATCCATATGAATGTCTTTTGGCCATAATTTAAATTCTGTGTTGCCGGCAGCCACTGTTATCTCCACAGCTTGCTGGTAATAAACATATACTCAACAAAGCCCTCTTTATTTTCCTGAGAAAACGGAAGCAGCTTGCACTGGTAGTAGGAAAGCACACTGAATAGCAAATGCAGCTAAAACAAAATAAAGTCACAATCTTTCACATAACTGTTAGAGGCTGCATGAAAGCAGAATCCTGTAACCATAAATCTCACTGACTGAGGCACAAGGTGAAACACTAATAACACCACTGCTGAAACACTTCAAGGGAGAGGAGTTGGCCTAACGGCTAGGGCGCTCGACCTCGGACCTGGGAAACTGGGTTCAAGTCTCCGTAATGTCACTGAACATCCTGTGATTCTGGGCAAATCACGTAATCTCCCCGTGCCCAACAAAAATGTGAATGTGGGTCCACATGTAACGTAGCTGGTGCTATGTAAAGCGCTCTGATACCTGATTGGATTCGGGTCAAGTTCGCGCTATATAAAACTATGGAAAAAAAAGAGAAAAAAAAAAGTCTCGTTCAAACCAAAAATAAGAAGTGCTGTCTTAGCACCGATTAGTCTCCCAACAGAGACAGAATGTAAAGATACAAACAAATGCAGACAGATGTTGTGCTGCCTCACTAATCCAAATAACAAACGGGCACAATGAGTGGGGGTTATTTGGTGTTTGAACACCCTTACCACACCGGCATGAATTCCCGATGTCTGATTCAAACAGTCTGCAGAACGTGCTGATTTTTCCTGGAATATTCGGCCCAGTGATGAGAACGGAGGTGACCTATATAGTCCCTCCTGTTTCCACATCACAACAGTAATTCCTATGGACTACACATTCACTAGTCCTCATGGGAAGTGTTGAAAGAGGTTTATGTATAATACTAGAAGCTCGTTATCTTCCTGACTGCCATATGTATATGATGCTGTTGGATTCCTGACAGCGTCCACTGCGATGGATTTAAGGGACATTTTTCTAGGTGTAACAGACACATGTGGTTGGAGCAATTGATAGCAATTGGTAGCACACATATTGCCTTAGTGTCACCAAGTGCCGTGGAACAAGTATACCGCAAATAGAAGCACTTCCATTCAATCAATGTGCAAGTTGTCTGCTTACCTGATTAGTACATCTCAAGTGTCTGTTCTCAATTACCTGGATTGGCCCATGATTTCTTTGTACTATGGAACAACAGCATACACAAGCAAATGTCCCACCTTGGACCTGAGAGAGCTTGGCTTGGTTGTATGTACAATCAGACATGACATTGTTTGGGTAATCACTAGGTGAATCACCTGTAATTGTGTTACTTATTTATCCTAATTTGTACATTTCCATTTCGATAACTCAGTTTCTCCTAACCAAACATGGTTGTTGGCACCGCTGAGGAATCCGACAATGCCTGGGGATTTCCACTTCAATGAGGCCCATGGGAGAACACAGAGGCCAGTTGAGTAGGCTTTTGGGCGCCTGAAGTACAGATTTCGCTGTCTGTACAAGACCAGTGGAGCCCTCCTCTACTGACCCAGTAAGTATGCTAAATCACCAAGGCCTGCTGCAAGTTGCACAACATTGCCCTTCGTCGCAATATCACATACTTCGCAGAGGATGGAAAGCATGCAGAGGCACCTGGTGAGGATGATGCGATGGCAAAAGAGGATGAAAATGGTGAAGAGAAAAAAGTTAATGTATGTCAAGATAGTATTGCTAACTTCTTCACTCTTCACCTGAGCGTAAGTATGCATCTAAAATCCATGACATGAAGCTTAAACAAGAATTTTGTCCCATGAGGAGTACAGTCTGTGCTAATCATTTTGACACTTGACTACTAGGTTCATTTAAAAAGTTTTTCTTTGACTGTTCTTAGAAAATGTGATTTTGAAAAGTACTAATGTGGAATGTGCCTAATGTGTTTTACAATTAAAATTATTATTATTATTTTTTTTTTTTTTTAGGAACCTCACCATATCCTCTTCTAGACATTTCAAAGTTGGGACATTTGCAATTACATGCTGCTGCTGTGAAGTACAATGGAAACAATGGTTGATACTGTGGAAGGCAAACACAGACTTTGGGTGTATATATCCTGTACTGAGACAAACTGCACATTGATTGACTGGAAGTGTTGAAGATTGAATTGGACTTGTTTTCTGCTGAATGGTGGCACCAAGCCCATATATGCTGCTTAATTTGATCTAACCACATGTGGTAGTGAACCAAAAGCATAGCCATCCCCCTTCATGTTGGCAAAATGCTCATTTTGTGCTACGTGTATGAATATAATGATGTGTCACACCATTGTAGAAAGAACTTAAAGTTGGTGGTGACATTTCTCCAGGTACTACAACACTGTAATGGAATGATCGTGGGGCCACAAAACTGAGCGCAGCCATGCCTTAGCTATTGGTGTTATTGTTGTGCAATTCCTATTGTGAGGCAGAAATTCTGTCTCCAGCTGATGACATAACCCAATACAATCTTGCCTATTGGATCTGTATCTGTTGAATATATCCCCTTCTTCCATGATGGCAATTTGTGGAAATGGAAATTTAAAAATGGCACTGAAAATTATGTTACGTATAGTCTGTTATGTTTGATAAAAATTTCACAGAAAAATCTCTTTATAGTGGAATGAAATACTAGCTGACTAATCTTTGGTATTTGGATTTGGTTGTCAAGGTAGATGTTAGTATGAAGCCTTACATACTTGCAATTCACTTATTAATGCACAAACCTTTTTTTGTAAACAATTTGATAAATATTATGGAATGTATAACAACAGCATGAATACAAACCAATATCATCAACACCAACTGTTTCTTTTGTTATTTTTTCTTTTATTGCATAAAGGGAAATGAAACAAAAATGGGGTTGAAGCAATTGAAAGAATAAAAAGTAATTGAAGGTGAATGAAACTGTAATTGTTGCACCAAAATTATTTGCAGTCATATGTCCAAAATACACATGTCCTCAGAAAGGTAAATGTGACAAGAAAAAGTCTCCATAATGAATGACAGTTCCACACAGGATGAAATTAGGATCGCAGTTTCTTGCTGGTGGTGGGGGTCTTGCCATCCTCTCCTGGTGGTCCAGATGAATGTGTGTGCCTGTGGGTGGATGGTGGATCCTCAGTTGCAGGGACTGAGGAGTCTGCAGGTATTGCCTCTAGAGGCAGGGCCTCCCTTTCTGTGATTGAGGCTGATGCAGAAGGGCAAGATGGAGTTGGCCCATAGAAAGGGGAAGGTGGTGCAGGAAGACCCCTGGAGGGTTGTATGTCAAGGGTGTATCCTGGCCCCATTCCTTTTTAATCTCTACATTAATGATCTAGATAGAGCCTTAATAGTAACAGGGGCAGGTTTCCCGTATGTGGGACGACGTGGACTCCCTGTCCTATTATACACGGACAACGCAGTTCTTTTATCTAGGACTGCTAGGGGCCTCCAATCTTTGCTAGATGCCTTCTCAAATTTTATGGTTGATCTAGATTTATCAATTAACAACTCAAAATCCTACATATTGCAGGTGAGGACTCACCCTAAAAGAAGTTTTCAATTTAGAGTAGGCCCAGCTAAAGTTCCCCGCACAGACATTTTTTCATACCTGGGGGTTCTACTAGATGATCAATTAAAATGGGGGGCACTAATATAGAGGAAAAAGGGGATCGGGTTTGTGTTAACGCGGCCATTTTTAATTTTGCTTCTAAGCTTGGCAAGCATCCAAAAGCAGCTATGCTGAAAGTTTACCGGGCTAAAAGTGTAGTGATAGCTTGCTACGGCAGTGAAATCTGGGGGCATACTGCCACAGATGCACTACAAGTGGTAGAAAACACTTTCTTGATGCACCTGTTGGGTGTTCCGAGTGCTCTTTCGAATCTGGTGGTCCATGAGGAATTGGGGGTACCCTTTTTAAGTGATACCCTGGCACTGTGCACCCTTGTGTTTTGGCTAAACTGTTGGCTGAATGCAGAACTATCTCGCAGCCAGACGATTTTAAACAAGTGTATGTCTCTTGATAACATGGCCCGAATACCATGGCTTAAATATATTAAAAGTAGATTTGAAGAGGTAGGGCATGTTGACCTATTCACTAATCCCGAATCTATTGTAAAAAAAATACGTGGAGGTGATTAGGAAATCCTTCATTAGTTTACGGAAACTGGAAAGGTTGAGCGGGAATTACGTAAATCTACTGTCCGCAAATTTCTAATGTTAAATAAAACTCCTTCTGCCGAGCCTTATCTCCTGGGGTCTCTATCAACTTATCAGTGGTTTTTATTGTCCAGGTTTCACCTGGATATTTTTCACCTCCTGCTTGCTGTCCCAAGAGAGTGAAGTAGAGGTCATTTGTTAGCACCCTGTAGCTGCGACAGAGAGTCTCCACAGGATTTGCTACATTTTATGTTTTTCTGTAACTTTTATGAGGTTCCCCGGAGATATTTTTAGTCCCTATTTTAAAGAAAATGAATTTTAATCAGGCTCACCCAGCTCTCCTGTTCCTCCAATTGTTGAAGGCTGATTGTATCTATTTTATTGTGGGCTATTTGAAATCCGCTGTGAGAACCAGGGCGTGTTTGGATAAATAGTAACCCTTTCGGCAATCTATTGTGGAGATAAATGTTTACGGAGGCTAGGATAACCATTTGGGTACTGCTATTTTAAGGGGTTCTCTGTTGGATATCGAACTGTATATCTTTGCCGGAGTTTACTATGGGAGGATGTGAAATGGCTTTATGATATTTCATTGGCTTACAATCTTATGGAATCATTTTTTTAATGTAATTTGGATGTTTTGTGACTTGTGTGGTTTTCTTCACATGAAACCGAATAAAGTTTATTTGATTTGATTTGATTTGATTTGACCCCTGCACAGATGGGTGTAGGTGTCCTGCAGCACCCCAGTCAGCAAGCCGACATTGGAGTTTACATTCTGCATCTCAACATTGTGCTCCCTCTTCAACTTCATCATCTTCTGCTCCCCGTAAAGGACCTTTCCCATCATTTCTTGGCACTGCTGTAATGATACGAAGAACAGGTTGCAGTGGCTTCACTATGCTTGCCCACAGACCCACCACCGCTAACCCCACTAAACTGTGGCAATGGAACAGTGTGCCACATCCCACTGCTTTCTGACTGGACTGGAGCCCATGGTGGTGCTCTCACCACCAGGCTGGACTGGGGGGCAAAATATGGTACATTTTACAATTTGAGAAGTGGAGGGATCTGTTAGCTGTGTTGTGTTTACAGATGGGTGGGAGGTGAAGTTGTGGGCTAAGGAAGACTCACTGGAGTGGTCTACCCAGGCTGATGCAATGGACCAGCTGTGTCGTGTTCATCTGAACATTCTGCATTGGAGACAATTCTGGAGGCTTGCTCGTGGGCTGGAGTGAAGTCATCCGGAGTGACAGATGTTTAGCCATGTGCTGTGGAAGGTACACCTATCAGGAAGGTGAGGGAAAATGTGTCATTAAAAGTGTGGATTACACATCCAATGAGTTTTGAGCAACTATAATGAAGACACCTAAAAGGGCAAAGGACATGCATATCATGATTAAACATTTCAATGTAAAATGCATTTACCACACACACAGTTTATGTTTCTAAAAAAGTACTTGCAATAAACAGGTGAGAAGATACCCTGAAATGAAAAAAAGAAGCATTAGTATCTATAACTGAAATGTAGCATCCATTCAACCCAACACAGTGGAGAGGATAAAGGTGAAATTCAGCATTCCAAGGCCTGTCAGGCTGAGAGACCAACATTTACACAACTAAGTGAGATGTTTAGCAATAGTCCTCATATGAACAGTGCATAGTTCAATTTTAAGATATAGCACTTGTATTCCACATAACATATTAGATTACTTACATTGGTTCGTTATTCAAATAACCTCAATTCATTTACATGACAGGAAAATGACATGATCTTAAAAACCCCACAAACTATTTTCAAAAATGGACATTAAATAGAGATTGATGAATGAATGTCACTTTAACATACGGGAACATTTGTTGAAAAAGGGGAGAATGAGCTAAATTAAATGGCAATACTTTTTCCCTACACAGAAACAAGGCATCATGGTAGTTGTATTTTGTTCAACTCAATATTTGTAACACTTGCAACATTGTTCCTTGAACATATCTTGTGTGAATCTGCAGTAGTAACAGAACAGACATTTACTATGGGAAACATATATGTTATTTGGAATATAAACACTTACAAGCTCCATTACATCATGTCAATGGGATGGCTGTTCAAAGCAGTTACCTTAAATACAATTCAATACATTTAAACAAACAAACTAAAGAAGATGTTATTATTGATATTTTTAGGTTTCTATGTCAAAAACATGGCGCATGACACATTAGCAACAGCTAACGTCAACGCAAACAGTAGATTTGCGTTTGGTGACACATTGAAAGGTATAACTTTCCACTCTCCACTCCACCAGTGATGCCTTTCAAGCGTTCAGGATGTAAGATGGACAAAACCTTCTCCTCCCATGGCATGAAATGTAATGGGGGGCTGGGAGAACCACTATCAGTCAGAGGCCAAGGAACGCACTCTCTCCCACAGGTCATTCAACTGCTTCCTAATTTTGTCTTGTGTGCACAGATTGTTAGCTACAGCATGAACGATGTCAACTATTCTGATCGAATCATCCTTTTCTGAGACATGGATGTATTTTGGACTTGTGATCCAAAGAATTGTGGCTCTACTATTATGATTTCATCCACCATGATTGACAATTCCCCTCTCGTAAAACAGAGATTTTTGGGGCCAGGCAAAATACTTAAATGATATTAAACGAATAAAAGGGAACAAATGAAATAAAAAAATTAGGGAGAAGAAACAGAGAGATCAACAAAAAAACCTGCTTGACTTCAGGGTATCTGCTTCAGTGTTGTGGTGCTGTCGAATGGCAAAAGATCATGGTCTGAAACTGTTTGCGTAGTAGCCAGGTGTTAACAATTGTCCAATCGACATCAGGTGTGTGATGCTAGCATCATTACTACAGCCACAGATGCAGTGCAATGCTCACCGTGTCCCAAAACAGACTCACTCCGTCAGCAGACCACCGCTATAAGACCGCCAGGCCAACACTATTATCTAAATAGGGGGCCATATTACACATTCTCATTGTTTGCACCCGGCGCACCTTTTAAAAGGTGCGCCCGGCACAAACAATGACAATGCGCCCCATTAAGGTGAATGTGCTGCACCCAGGGCAGCGGCGAACTCGTGCTGACCTGGGGGCAGCACATTCATGTGAAAAAGACACGGAGTATCTACTTGCAGCCACTCCGTGTTTTCACAGTGCAGGTGGCAACCCGTGACTGCATCATCTGCCTCATGTCCATTGCAGGTAAGTGGGCCACAAATGTTTGCCATTCTAAAAATTGGGTCATGGTGCTGAAACTTTTGGGGAAGCACTATTTATTGTTATGCTAAATATTTTTTTCATTTTTTTTTTTAAATTAAAACAATAGGATAATGTATATTATTGATTAGTTGAGGTATCTTGCTGATAGCCATGACTCTCAGTATTGGCCAGGGGCACTACTCCAAATAAACACAACCTGGTAGTGTCTCTTGTAGGACAGTAAGTGTCCAAGCTTTACTCCTCCTTAACAGAGTTTACTGTGTGGAGGGGAGGCAGTGAGAACCCACTTTTTTTAACCCAGTCTTTTCCCCGCAATGGGACATAGGAAAGACAAGTGAAGGAATGGCTATTCTGTGGCTCACAAAAGCTGCACCTTTCTCTCTAAGACCAATGCGACACTTCTAAGTACAAAGATTGTAATCAGTAACCAGCTCCGTTCTTGATTTCAGATTCCCGTGACTGCTGGCCTTGCCCTGAAGACCACTGGCCCAATGAGGAGAGAACCCAATGTGATCTAGCAACTCTCCAGTTCCTCTCCCTCGAGGAGCCTTTGGGAATCACACTCTCATGCCTCACCAGCCTTCTATTTGTAATCACTTTTCTTATTCTCTGCATCTTCAAGATGTACCAGGACACGCCAATTGTCAAAGCAAACAATCGAGAACTCAGCTATATACTTCTCATTGCCCTGATGCTCTGCTTCCTCTCTCCCTTCACCTTCATTGGCCAACCCATGAGGGCCACCTGCATGATCCGACAAAACTCATTTGGAATTATATTCTCCATCAGTATTTCCACCATTCTGGCCAAGACCATCACTGTGATTATAGCCTTCAATGCTCGCGATCCCACCAGCCAGTCATCAAGGTGGCTTGGAACCAAAATGCCCAGTGGAGTCGTTCTTCTGTGTTCATTTACTCCAGTCCTGATATGTATAGTCTGGCTGCTTCTTGATCCGCCATTCCCAGTGAAGATACAGATGGGGGACACTACCACCATCCAGTGTGATGAGGGCTCTGTTCTCTTCTTCTATCTGATGTTGGGCTATCTCGGCTTGTTAGCCACTGTCAGCTTTGTGGTTGCATTTTATGCCCGTAATTTGCCCCAGAGTTTCAACGAAGCCAAGTTCCTCACCTTCAGTATGCTTGTGTTTCTGGCCGTCTGGACATCTTTTATACCAGCGTATCTCAGCACAAATGGAAAGTATTTGGTGGCCGTCGAGATCTTTGCCATCTTGTCATCGAGTGCAGGACTATTGGGTTGTATCTTCATTCCAAAATGTTACATCATCCTTTGGAGGCCTGATATGAATACGAAACAGTACTTAATGCAAAAACATGTGTCCACATTTTAAAAATCAGATATCTACAATTGATGTACACAAATCATTTATTAGCAGAACCACACTTCTTGTCATGTTTGCAGCAGAAAACAACAATATGTCAGTTTGGTCTGGTGGCGCAGTGCACTAATGTACCCACTGCATGAAATGGTGTTTCATCTCATAATTACACATTCAAATGCCAATGGTTTCACTCAGGACTATAATCCTTCTGAGGATGATAAAATGAGTGGGTAACAATGATAATCTGATATTCGAAGATAACTTACCCCTAGGGATACACTGGAATTTACAAATACATGTTATGTTACGTGCTCTGCAAATAATATTTTATTTCAGAGCTACCTAAAAAATCAGAGGCCATTTTTACCTAAAGAAAGGACACTTTGTTTGAAATAATGAGAACATTTAAATTTGACTCATATATATATATATATATATTCACTGAAAAAACCATAGGTTTCACACATGTTAAAGTTAGCGGAAATTTTACTGATAAAAAACCTGTGAAATTCCCCCGTTATAGTTAGTGCTGGCAACTATAACTCACGCGACCGCAATCCTCTGCTGATGCTAATACTGTATTTAGACACTTATTTGCCCATGTCTTCTTCCATACATTTTTAGCTATACATATATTACAAATATTTTTTTTTCATAAAGACACATATGTCATCAGCAGAAGATTGCGGTCGTGTGAGTTATAGTTGCCAGCACTAACTATAACGGGGGAATTTCACAGGTTTTTTATCAGTAAAATTTCCGCTAACTTTAACATGTGTGAAACCTATGGTTTTTTCAGTGAATTTGCAAGGTTTTTTAAATGCTAAGTTACTTTACGCCATTCGAGGCGTGCGCGCCCACTTAACGCAGTTCGTTCCGTGCACGGTTTTTATCAACTTTAATAAGCCCTGTACATTTGGTGGCCTTCGGCCACCAAAAGCACAGGGGGTGGGGTCAATGTGGATAGTGTTTTTTTTATTTCGATTTTATAATTTCATGTTGCCAAAATTTAGTTTTTTTTACCTATTAATAAGCCCTGTACATTTGGTGGCCTTCGGCCACCAAAAGCACAGGGGGTGGGGTAAGTGTGGATAGTGTTTTTTTTATTTTTATTTTTTTACCGTACGCTTACGGTAAGCGTACGGTAAGCGGACCCCGCGAAATTGCCGAAAAAAAAATAAAACCGTTTTTGCTCTTGGGGGATGTTTGTGGACTCCCTCAACATGACTATGTGGGAGGGAGTTGTCAAAACAGCCCCGTAACATGTTTTTGGCCATCATGTTTGATAAACAACACTCAGTGCGAGAGACAAAATGGCGGACGCCGCTTCCTGGTTTCGGCCGATTCGAATGTTTACTAAGATCTAAGAGCCAATCAGAATCGCGCTCGCGCACGCCACCGTACGCTTACGGTAAGCGTACGGTAAGCGTACCTTAAGCGGGCTCAGATATATATATTGATTTAAAGGCTATTTTCTCAGAATCTACTGAACAGATTTACACCAAACCTACAAAAGGCACTTCCTTGACCTAGGGACTACCTCTCTGCCAAATTTTGAGTAATTCTGTTCAGCCGTTCGGGCTGTAGCTCGTTCTAAAGGTCCTATGGAAAAATGCATGGGAAAAACGCGTTTTGGGACCCCCCTTTTATCTCAGCCCCCGCTTGACGGATCCCCCCGAGACTTTCAGGGTAGGAGCGGAGCATAGCGCCCCACCTATTTTGAGAAATTCGCGAGGATTCGTCGACCGGCGCCAAAGTTATTCAAAATAGAATGTTGAGGTTTTCCTATGGAAACGTGGTCCTAACTATAACTACCTACTGGCGACCGCCAGTAGGTAATATATATATATATATATATATATATACATTCACTGAAAAAACCATAGGTTTCAGGGGCGTTATAGTTAGCTGGACTTTTCACTCGTACAACACCATTGAAATTCCCCCGTTATAGTTAGTTCAGCTAACTATAACTCGCGCGCCCGCAATGCACTGCTGATGACGTCACATATTACATCACTCATGACATGGTCAGTGACATCACTCATGACATCACTGATGACATCTCAAATGACATCACTGATTACATCATCCAGTGAATGTGTGTTTTTCTGAAAATTACAAATGTTTTATATATGTATATCTCAAGGACGATGGAAGAATAAATGGGTATATAAGTGTCTAAATGGATGATGTGTTTTTGAAAAATTGATTGTATAACTGACTGATTAGGTGTATCTTAGTGAATACATGGCTTAGTGAGTAATGTTTAAATGTGTAAACATCTGTATCAGTCTCTCACTTTGTGTATAAGTGGCTGCATGGGTTGGTGAGTAGCTACATGAGTGTCTATATAGGTTATTAGTTGGTTTTTTGAGTATCAGTATGAGTGTCTGAGTGTCTGTATGGTTCGGTGGGGGGTATTACGTAGTGCATAGGTGCATGAATGAGTGACTCACTGTTTGTATGTGTTGAAGACAGCATGTGTGCAGGACTGTATGGGTGGATGAGTGTGTGCATGGGTGTGTTAGTGAGTGATAGACTGTCTCAATAGTGTCTTTATGAGAAACTACATATGTTTTAAACTAGTATATGTGACTATTGGTGTATATAAGTGAGTATATGTGAGAGTGAGAGATTGAAAGAGTTCCTGTATGAATAAGTATGTGTTTCTATAAGTGATTGTTTAAAAGACTAAGGGGCTCATTTATGAGCCCCTGCGTCACTTTTGCGCCGCCGGTGCGTCACTTTTTGTGACGCACCGGTGGCATAAAACATGCGCCATGTTGCGCCATACTTACAAAGTGACGCATCTAGGTAGATGCGTCACTTTGTAAACCCCTGCGCCACATTATACCTGCGCCAGGTATAATGTATGCAAGGGGGGCATTTTGACGCAAAAAAAGGTCGTAGAAGTGACGCAGTGAAATCTACGAGATTTCACTGCTCCACTTCTAGTGTGCAAATGCGTCACTTTCTTGCGCCTGCCTCACAGCAGGCGTAAGACTGACGCAGGCCCTTTCACATGGGGCTTGCCCCATGTGAAAGGACACATTGCTGGAGTTGCGTCACTTTTGTGACACACTCCAGCGATGCGTCACTTTTGCGCCTACAGATACGTCAGAAATACTGACGTATCTGTGACTCCTTGCGACATGATGCGTCATACTGTAAATATGACGCATCACTGGAGTCGCAGGGAGGGCGCAGTGAAAAGTGGCGCATCACTGTTTTCACGCAGTGATGCGTCACTTTTCATAAATGAGGCCCTAAGTATGTGTAAGTTTCTGTAGAAGTAAGTGTGGTGGTGTGTGTATAACTGTATCTGCAAGTAAATGGATGTTTGATTCTTTATTAGCATGAGTGACTATGTGACTCTATGGATGAGTGGCATTGTGTAACAGGATGTATAGGTGTGTAAGTACATATGATGAGTGAGTACATGTATGAGTGACTGTATAGGACTGTTGGTGAATGAGTGGATGTGTATGTGGATCTTAGAATTACTGAATAGGTTGTTGTAACTGGTATTGGTATGTCCATTGTTTTGAACATTGTAGTTTCTATTTTTGAATGTGTGTATCAAAGGTTATATTAGGGGAAGAGGAGGTCTGCCACTCTATCACAAGGATGATGTCATCAGTGATGTCATTAGTGATGTCATTTGAGATGTCATCAGTAATGTCATCAGTGATGTCACTGACCATGTCATGAGTGATGTAATATGTGACGTCATCAGCAGTGCATTGTGGGCGCGCGAGTTATAGTTAGCTGAACTAACTATAACAGGGGAATTTCAATGGTTTTGTACGAGTGAAAAGTCCAGCTAACTATAACGCCCCTGAAACCTATGGTTTTTTCAGTGAATTTCTAAGTTTTTTTAAATGCTAATTCCTAACTATAACGTGCCTGAAACCTATGGTTTTTTCAGTGAATTTCAAAGGTTTTTTAAATGTTAATTTCTTACTATGCCTACAGAGATAGGACATGTGAAGAAAGAAGAAAAAACGCACAGAAAGAAAAAAAAGAAATGCAGAAAGAAGCAACAGAAGTCCTCAAAGACGAAGAAAAGTGCAGGAAGAAGGATAACGTGTAGAAAGAACAAACAGAAGAGCAGAAAGAAGTCTTGTTGCAAAATCATCCTGTACCATCAACTTTTTCAGATGGATACTGGTGGTAACTGAGTCTGACTAACCAGTACTAGAGCCAGTGCTATGTTAAAAGACACTCAGAATACAGTGAAAACACCTACATACACTAGGGAACACTATGCGTTGGGGTCCCCCTGTGTAAGCCACTAGTATATAATAGGGCAGGGGATTAAAACTACCTCTTAAATCGCGCACGTCACCTCAGGCCCCGTCCCCTCACTTCCCCACTGTGTAAACACGCCCTGTTGCCGTTTTAATTTGGGAGATTAAGTCCCCCTGAATCCTGAGGGTCCCTAGGGTCCAACTAGACCACTAGGTACCTCCAGTAAGCGCCACAGAGCTGCGTTGCAGAGAGATGTAAAAAGGGGCACGGCCTAGACCACCTGGCTTGGGGCCTGGCTAGTCAGAGTCAGTTACCACTAGTGCCCATCACCAAAAAGTTGGGGGCACAGGATGACTTTGCAACAAGGCCTCTTTCTGTACTTCTGTTGGTTCTTTCTACATTTCTCTTGCTTCTTTCTGCATATTTCTCTGGCTTCCTTCTGTATATTTCTTCTTCTTTCTGCACATCTCCTACCTCTGTAGGCATAGTTAGAAATTAGCATTAAAAAAACCTTTTAAATTCACTGAAAAAAACCTTTCAGGGCCGTTACTGTTAGAATTTATCATTAAAAAACCTTAGAAATTCACTGAAAAAACTACAGGTTTCGGGGACTTTATAGTTAGTTTCACTCATCATGTTATAGTTAGTTGAGCTAACTATAACTTGCGCGTCCGCAATCCACTGTTGATGACGTCACATATTACATCATTCATGACATGGTCAGTGACATCACTGATGACATCTCAAATGACATTACTGATGACATCATACATGTTATAATCTGATGCACCTCCTCACACCCTAATGTAACCTTTGATACACCCACTATAAAATACAAACTACCGTTTTCGAAAACATAGACACACCAATATAAGTTACTACATACCCACTCACTGATTGCTAGGTCTACACACACTTCCACTTGTTCACCCATACAATTACTCATATATACAGTCACTCATCAATACAGCACTATCATATGCACTCATACACCTATACAGACACTCCCACATCACCACGTATCCATAGCGTAACTGACACACCTAGTCAGTCATGCAAATAATCATTCACACTCCCATTTACTCACCTATACAGTTATACACATACCACCTAACTGATTCATACAGATACTAACACATACTTACAAGCACACACTCATCCATACAGTCACTCTCACATTAATTCACTCTCACATATAGTCATTTATATACTCCAACACTCACATATACTGCCTTTCATATATGTAGTTACTCACACATGTAGCATTGAGACATCCATTCTCACACCAACACACCCATACACCCACCCACCCACCCATAAAGCCCTTCACAGATGCACTCTCGAACCCATACACCCAGTAAATCAGCTACTCATACAGCTATGCACAGAGTCACACACCCCCAACCACCCACACAGAAAACCAGGCACCCATACAGATACTCAGACAACCAACCATTAACCCATATAAACACTCATTTCACTACTCACCAACCAATGCAACCGCTTACACACCAACTGACAGACTGTTACAGACATTTACACAGTTTAGTCACTAACCAATGCATTCGGTAAGACACGTTTAAACGCTCCCTTATACAGTCATTCACGCACCTACTAAATCATCCATTCAGACACTTCAATACACCTTGGCGTGCATATATATATATATATATATATATATATATATATATATATATATATATATATATATAAATTGTAGATGTGTAGCATGCTGAAAGTATAAATATCATTTAAATAAGTAATAGAGTACAGGTCATTTTACAATTTTCAGAATAACTGTAAGATTAAGTCACATTACCTTTCGTTTGTGTGACCGACATGTGCTAATCATTCATCAAAACTGAATATGATTATATTCAGTACCATTCTTTTCAGATTGTTCTGCTTTGCAACTGTAATAATCCAGCTTGTGTAAAAATATTCATCGTGTTTTCTTAGAGTTGATCATTTAATGTTTAAATCATTATTATGAAATTGCAGAGTTTCTAGAAAATTGATGGTTGCATGTTTCATTTTGTCTTTTTGAATTAACATTACCTAATGAAATAGCAGGAAGACAATTTCTCCACTCCATGGTGATTGTTTATTCTGAAGGTTTTCAACAAAGATTTTGAAGTATCTTTTATAATCTATGCCGAGAGAGCTGAGGATTAGAGAAGACCGTCACACCAGGGAGAATGAGTCATAGTTTAACTGAAGACTACTGGGAGAAGAGCCGCCTTCGCTGTCTGTCTTCATTGGTAGCTGGCATGCATATCATGTACGTGTATCATGTAGGTGCTTCTCTGGGCCCAAATAGCGGGATTATATTAAAGTGAACAATAAGCATTTTTTTCTAATTCAGGTACACACCTTTGAACCACCTTTGAAACTTAGTTGGGATTTCTATTTGCTACTTCAATGTGCCTAGAGGTAGCAAATGAAGGTGTTACTGCTATAAAATCCATATACATATTTGCAAAACACATATTTGCTGTTTACACTATTTGTAGATGTATTCACTGCCTTTATGTTTATCTTCCTTCCAGCTAGAAGGAAAAGGTTCTTGGTTCTTTTCTTGGTCTTGATCAACAACAACCTGTAGTGTCCCAGGACTAGGCCACAAAACAATTTACGCCTGTCCCAGTCTCTCCTTGACACCTGAGGCCCCATTCCATGTGGGCCTCCAGCTGTAACCACAGCCCATGTATCACCTCCTCCTCTCAGTGCCTTCCCAGAAGAACCATAGTTGAACAACACTACTGCCCCAATGACCCACATCCATCATGAGCAGGCCTCCCCCTTTCCCTGGATTCTGTATCAGTAGTGCTTTCAAGTAGGCTATTGTCCCAAATGTATTGGTTCAAGGATTGCGCTCCCTGGATATCTGGAACGTAAGTGGGGAGTTCTCTGGGTAGATGCAACTTTTATGTGGTGTTATGCCCTCACTGCTAGCAGCTGTTTTGTCTCTACTGCTGCCCTAACCAGTCCCACCGTCTGTTTTCTCATCTCCCAGTTCTTTGCGATCCCTGTTTTCCCTGCTTTTTCCATGTGGTGTTTGTTCCTTCCAGGGCCATATCCTGGTCAAAACCAGGAGTTAAAATGTCCAGTGACTTTTACCCACAAGCCAGTAACCTGTATTGGCCACATACTGTGGATTGGAGATCTGACTTCATTCTAATTTTGAACAGTGGACTAATATTTTTGGACACTTTCTTGACTCTGGACATTTTGGTTTTCTCTTTCCATGTAGATTAGTTCCCTTGATGCTTCCTGGTGTGTTTTATTATTTGTCCAAAGTTCAAAGTTACCATCTCCCCTCTGAAGCAATACTTTATTTTTCTCTTTCCCAAGGACAGATTTTCAATTACCACAGGTATTATTTTTCTGATATATTAAAATATTATTTAAAAATCACTTTCTTCGATTTACAAATCTTACCGAATGAGGCATTGTATATCATCCAAAGAAAATGTTTAAAAGATGCTTTAAATATCACAGTGCACTTTTTAAAAGCCTTATACCTTTTTAAAAAAAACGGTAAAAATACATGTAGGGAATGACACGCTTTGCATAGTGTATCCCCATATTTTTGCCTTATCTGTTTTTGCTGCCTGTAGACACTGTGGACTTTACCTTTTCTAACCCCCTTTTAACATGGTTAATTTGGTATAGTTGTTTACCCCAAACTTGCATATTTAACTTACCTATACGTTTTTACCATATGACACAAGGTGTACCAAAGACTTGTAAGTTAACCCCTCTAGCGAACTGCAGCTCTTATTGCGCCATCCATTACATTGGCAGTGCAAACTTTGCTTCAGGCCTACTGTTGTTGCCTGACTGTAGCAGTGTAAAAACTGGTGGCATAAATACTATAAGGCCTGACTCTATTATACCTAGGCCAAGGCTCCATTTTCTGTATTTCTGAGGAATCTTCAACATGTCTGCCATTGATGCAGGTGGTGTCTGTCTATATATTTCCAAGAATTTGTGAAAGTGTCATCTCACTTTGAAATCGACATCAACAAGACACCTCATGCAACATCAGTCTGGAACAAGTGCCTTGTTATCTCAATTTCAAAGTCAAATAAGAACAATAGCATATTTGTACCTTATTTGCTTAAATTAATGCATCTTTGTTATACTTGACATGCCTGAGGTGATGTTGGAAGTTCCATCTTAGATAAGACTTAGGGTCAGATTCTGATGTTGTTCGGAAGGTGTCCGAATTGGATTTTGCTTTCCCAGATCCGATTTGTAGTCCTTGTTTACGACCGAATCATACACAGGTCCGAATGACCAAGTACGATGTGAAGATTGTGTACGCGCCAACTGAATTGTTTCTGGGACCCTCATTCGAAGCCGAATCGTGTTGCGCTATGGAGCCGAATTCCGACCGAGCGAGTACGATGCACGATTCGGACAGCTGCTTCGCCTCGGTCTTAGCGAGACAAGACGGCTGTTGGAATCATACTTTGGGGGGGCGTAGCAGGCCCCCATCTCCCGGGGGCTTCCGAGTCTAGCACGGGGGAATGCCCATGGGTCCCCTGATCCAGGCATGTACAGTGTGGTGGGCACACAGAGTGTACGCTACTCCCCACCCACCCCTTTTCTGCAATGGGAGCCTGTGTACGTGCCTGTACATGGGCTCCCTTTGAGTTCAATGGGAGTCTGAGCGAACCGAGTCTGTAAGCATACAGCAGCATCATACTCGCTCGTTTGGACTCCTGGAGCATGTCTCACTCGGAAAGCCCTCCGGATCTTAATCGTACGGAGGGCTTTCCTAGCAAGATCAGAATCGGATTCATAGTTTAAATGGACTGCCACTTCACCACTTATGAGGAGAGGTTCCTCACCAAATATTATTGCGCAAGATACTGCCAGAGAAGGCCTTGTTGACAGAGATGTTACTGTATCATACTTTCCTTTGAAACATGCTATTGAGTCTGAGTCCAGGAGCAGCTGATGCTGATATGATACGTGGTTGACTGTAAAGGGGGACATGGCCTTCCTGACGCCTGATAATTACAGCATTTAGCTGTAATCAGATTGGCATTCTGCTGATCCTCCCTAAGAAAATCTTGATGCAAGTTATACTACTCATTAATCTCTAAGTGTAGCTCATAGAATTGGATTTTAGGGTGTTAAGTTATTTTAGAAGACATTGTAAACATGAAAGACATGTTAATTTTTTTCTTGTTGTTTGTAACATGCATTTGTGCTGTTTTAACTGCATTTTGTGTGGTTGTTTTAGATGTGCTAAGCAAGAGGGCACACCTGTTGAAATAAACACACTTTTTAGTTAAGGTGTCTTTTTTTTAGTGCAGTTTGCATATGTGGTATTGAGGAAAATGAAATAGGTTTATATCAAATCACCACAACTTCCCTCGATCCCTGCTTAGAGACATTTAGCAACCCAAAAGCATTGCAGCTACTTCAACTATGTATTGGGTGGAGTTCTGTAGGGCTACAAAAACATGTCTTTCACATTTAAGCGTTGGTGCATTTAACTAAATTCACTTGTGGAAACTATGCGTGTGAAAAAAAAACCTGTAGAGCTGAGCGAGAGACTGAGGGCCAACTTCACAAGGAGCTATCGCCGAATTAACGGCACTTTATCGCAGCCAAAGTTGTGATAAATTTACCTCCCCATTCACAAGCTGGTGCTGACAGCCCACAGCACCAGTTTACCCGCGATAGCAGGCGCAAAACACATCCCCACAGCGGATCACCACAACTATCGATAATGAGATGCAGAGTGGGCGTTCCCGTGCCAAAAGCCGTGACCACACCACACCTCAACATCCTCAACGACCAGACAGATTGGCGATAAAAACACAATACAGGCGATAAGGAGCGTTATCACCAGGAAATCTACACCTGCTCTGCCCTGGTGTTAAGTCAGACGGCAGCCTGCACCACAAAAGGCAACAGATGTCAAGTAGCCACTCATGATGTAGCCAGGACACCCAAGAGTGCCACAACACCCAACGACACCACACCAGGACACCAGGACACCACCCCACAAACAAAACACCCCCCCGGACAGAGGCAGCACAGACAAAGACAGCAGACCCCCAGGAAACACACCAGCCTCACAGACCCAACATCTGATAATGTCACCATCCACTACAGGCTGAAAGGGATAACTATCCTATGCATTGAATTGAATTGAGTTTGTAAAGTGCGCAATACCCGAGGGAGTCTTAGCGCTGGGCGGACCAAGCCTACATGGCTGAACAGCAGCCAGGTAGGTGAGTCATCAGGCGTTAGGGCTAAGTCGGCGGGAACAGCCAGGTCTTCCACTGCTTTCTGAACAGATGCAGGTTTTGTTGGGAGCGGAGGGCCGAAGGGAGGGAATTCCACTTTCCCCCTTGAAATCTCGAAGTTCTCCAGCCCCATTTTAATCGCTTAATTCTCGGGATCTGAACCTCATGTTCTGTGCTGGACCTCAGTGTTCTACTAGGAGTGTACCAGGTAAATAGTTCTTGAAAGTAAAGGGGGCCAGTAATGTGAAGTGCCTTATGCACCAGGCACAAGGCTTTGAACGAAATACTCCTCTCCACAGGGAGCCAGTGCAGGCCCTGTAGTAGATGCGTCACAGGTTTGAACTTAGGAATGTTCAAGAGCATTCTTGCCACCGCATTTTGAAGAGACTGCAGTTTTTTGTATAGAATATTTTGAAATGCCTTGATAGAGTGCATTACAATAATCTAGCTTTGATCCCACTAGGGCCAACATTATGGTCTTCTGAAGATCAGTTGGAATAAACAGGAGTATTTATTTCAGATCCTGTAGCAGATAGTAGCCCCCTGGAGGTCACTGCATTGATCTGAGCACTGAAGCATAGCTCGGTACCAAAAATGACTCCAAGATTTTTAGCCTTCAGAACTGGCTTCGGTAGATCACCCAACTCCTGGGGCCACCACGACGCATTCCAGAAGGAGGTTTCATTCCCAAATAGCAATACCTCCGTCTTCCCCGAAATCAGCTTTAGGCAATTTTCCTCCATCCAGCCTGCCACAGCAGACATGCAGTTGAGGAAGTTGTAAGCGTCCTTCTCAACCTGGGATGTTTCAGACACCACAATCTGTGTGTCGTCTGTGTACGAGAGTACGTACAGGCTGAAACTCACAATAAGCTGAACCAGGGGGGAAACATAAACATTAACAAGCATTTGCAATGCAATAGGTCTCGCAATTACGCGAGTTTGAGCTATTGGCACTGTAAATGACAATGCCTTTTTTTGTTTTGCTTATTAAAACATAAATAAAAGGCATTGTGATTTACAATGCAACAGCTTAAACCCGCGTAACTGCGCGACCTATTGCATTGCAAATGCTTGTTCTTCTACTTGCCCACTGTGTAGACACTAAGTGATATTAATGGTTTATCAACGGAATTGATTTGGGGACCCCAAAGACCATATGGGCTGCAGGAGATGGATGGAAAGGCGCCTGCCCATTTAGCAGCACTAGGAATTTGAATATCGTTTGATAGTGTTGCACCAAGGCTGGGAAGTGTAATGATTCTATAAACATTTTTCGTCTTACATGCTCACGATTTCGGGTACATTATTATAATGTACACAAGTCTCATATAGAAACCTATTTTGTAACGGCGGTTGCCCTAGCTGCTAGACTGCCTTCGAAATTGATAAAAACAGCACAGGTGATGCAAGACAAGAACGCATCCGGTGGGCATTTTGTTTTTGTGCCCAGGAATATGCCCAAAAGTGTAAACAAAAGAAGGGAAGCGCCATGACAGTGCATCTTGACCACTTGTGTGTAAAGCTGCATTTATTGTGTAAAGTTGCTAAATGATGAATACACAGGCAATTGTTTTTTCTTACAAATTACCCACTTAAAAAGCAACTGTAGCTACGTGCTTAAAGCTACACACAAATAAAAGTTGCACCGTTAAAAATCAATAATGGTTTTCTTTGTAATACGCTTTAAACTTTCTTTTAAAATATATTTGCTTACACGTTGGTTTCGTAAGTGCATTCATATATTGTAATGTACTGGCATTTGTTTAGGAAAAAAAGGAGACTGCAAGTCTGCTATAGTGTGAAACATTAGCACGTTTCGCCACTTGCGAAAGAAAACCAGGACAAGCCAATTCAGTTCCAATAAGCCTTGTAGTAAAGATCGTAATCTTTTGTTCTGCAGCATCTATGAGATGAAAATCAGCACACAGCAGGATACTAAGCTTGTAAAACAAACTGTAGGTCACTGCTGAAGTAAGGGGTAAAAGGAAAATAAATAAATAGTTAAGGATAACTAAACAAAAGTCTCGTAAGATTAACATATATCCTGTCATCGAAGTTGGATCATTGTCAACCAAAAGATAATAACGTGAATCATTTTAGTTCTGTTAAATAATTCAAAAATATTATCTTGTGTTTAATGATGACGCCATACACATTCACATAGCTCTTGTGAGCTTATCCCTCACCATGATGCAGATTCGCGCCAGGCACAAACATCTGTTTTGCATTAGGAGAATGTCCTGTAATCTCCTCGACTATACAGATGAAGACCCCTTTACATTCTATATAGTATGCCTGTCTTGAAGGCCTTACAATGTTTTGTGGAATAAAAGGAGCGCATCTTTTATTTTTTTCCTGACGTTTGACTGACTCTGCCATGTGGTGGACTATCATTACAGCCTGTGCTGACAATTAAGTGCTGGCGCTGAACAAAAGAAACCACCTACTCAAATTAAGCACTGGATCAAAGCTGACCAAGCTCTGCAGCTTCCATATGCATACTATATAACGACTGAGGCGTCCGAATGTCAGCAGACTCCTTCCCAGGGCGCCCGTTTTCATTGGCCTCGAAGCCCGGAGCCCGAATTTCCAGTTTTACCCCCGTGTGATGCTTTCCCAGGCACTTGATACAAGTGCCTGCCCTGTTTACGCTCTGTGTGCCTGGCGGACCTGCTATTACAACAAGAACAGAAGTAGGTCTGTACAGTGACACCTTTTGTTTTACTTTTGGCACCTCTATTTCCCACACCTTGAGATCGGATTTTGTAGACTTTTTTGGGCTCATAGTAACTTTCCATTGTGTTTCCGGGACTTTCCATGCTATATAAATGCTATTCACATTGGAGCCCAAAGAACGTTATTAAATCAAATGTTTTTAATGCTCAGAAGATCCCTATTTAAATGGCATTTCATCATCCAGTCGAGCATGGCAAAGTATGTACATCTCAAGAAGCCTGAAACTTGATTACGCCCAATGAGCAAGTATTAAAAGTACACAGGTTTACAACACCCTGAACAACTAATACAAAACAAGCATTTGCAATGCAATAGGTTTTGCATTTCCGAGAGTTTGACCTATTGGCATTGTAAATGACAGTGGCTTTTATTAATTGTCATTTAAAATGCCAATAGCTCAAAGTCTGGCAAACACGAGACCTACTGCATTGTAAATGTGTGTTACTACAGTGGCAGCCGAGGAAAGCATGCCTACAGGAAGTCAAACATCAATTGCCACACGTTCTGACTAGGTGCAGCTCTGTTGCTCTGAAGAGATTGGCCCCTGTGCCCTGCCCCCTCCCTGTAGCATCGGCCAAACAGCCGGCACACAAAATGAAAATGGCGTGCCCTGCAGTTAAACGGATATAATGTTAAACAAGGGGCATCGAAGGAACTGTCCAAATATTAAACAGAAAGTGAAACACTTACTTGCAAGTGATGCCTGTCACAGCGGTTGGATTTCGTAGTGGGAGGCGGAGGCCTCTTCACTGGGCTCGTCACTGATGATGTTCACAGAGGAGCTGGAGAACAGGGTTCGAGCCTCGGCATGGGCTGCATTATTTAAGTATTAAAAGATAAAAGCGATCTCGGGGTGGGGAGAGTCAAATTAACAAAATAATACACATGGAGGGGGAGACTGATACAATTTTAAAAAAACACAGTTGAGATGGACAAATGTAGCATCTGAAACCAATTACATCAAACGGTGCGAGGTGGTGGCTCAACAAATAACGCTGCTGACTTTGGAGCAGGAAAACAGGGTTCGAGCCTTGGCGTGGGCTGCATCATTTAAGTGTAATTTAATTATGAATAAATTAAACATAATTAAATAAACAGGGTCGGGTAAGTGCAGGAACCTGCCAGATGTGGAAATGCCAGCAGCAAAGTAAACAAGCGGCGCGAAACTGAAAGTGATCGCAATCGCGATAAAACATCAAAGCGGCCGCGAAAGTGAAAGACTACGAGTGCTTTCAGGCTGCCAAATGGTGTGCGCGCCCGGCTCACATGCACAGTAGTTGGCGGCCTGAAAGCACTCGTTTGCACTTCCAAAAGTGCTTACTATAAGTCTCGCCAGAGCAGCGCTAAAGCGCTGTCTCAGGCGAGACCTAAAAAGCATTGGACTGAATGCTGATCTCTGCGGGACCCCACATGGAAGGGTGAAGGGGCTAGATTTAACCCCACCCAACTTAACCCACTGTTGCCTGTTTTCTAAAAATGAGGTCAGCAGTGACAGTGCCGTACTCCTAACGCCCAGTGCATGTAAGCGTCTACTCAGGAGCACATGGTGAACCGTGTCAAAGGCAGTAGAGAGATCGAGTAGAATTAGTGCCGCTCTGCCACCCTTATCCACTCTCCCTCTAATTTCCTCCGATGCCGCCACCAGTGCTGACTCGTGCAATGTTGGGCTCGGAACCCATGCTGGGCAGGGTCCAGCAATCGATAGGCATCCAGAAAGGTCTGTAGTTCAGTGTTCATGGCCTTCTCTAGGACCTTTGCTGGGAAGGGTAGACGGGAGATCGGTCTGTAACTCTCCACTGACCTAGGGTCCAGAGAGTGCTTTTTCACAGGTGGGAGAATAGAGGCCTTCTTCCAGATGTCAGGATATATTCCAGAGCTTAGAACCTGGTTCAGAAGGTCATTGAGTGGACCCGCCACCTGACTAGACAGCAGCGGTACTCGGCGCTTGCCAGAAGCAAATATTTTATGTGACACAGCAACGTGGCTCTCCCTCAAAGCGAACTTGATCCACTGCACTCCCGGTGCCTTACCCCCATTTATGAGGGGAGAGAGAGGAAAACTAGAGCGCCAACCTCCTAAGATGACTGCTCCAACCGGAAGTGAGTCCGGACAGGTGGGGGCAAGGTAGCCTGCTTCCTGCTCCCTCCACTCAAACCTGCAAACCGGGCGGCGGACCGAGGAGGTCAAAAGCAGAGGAACCACCCAACACGGTATGGAGGCAGTAATAATTAAAAAGTGAAGGTGAGTGACAGTAAGTTGTGGTAAAAATGTAAAAGTTTAAAAAGTAGCAGCAATAGTTTTAAAAATGAAACAGATAGTAATTCCCCCCCAAACCAGCCCCCCCCCCACAAAGGAAAACAGCAGCGATACTCGGCGCTTGCCAGAAGCAATTATTTTAAGTGACACAGCAACGTGGCACTGCCTCAAAGCGAACTGGATCCGCTGCACTCCTGGGGCCTTACCCCCATTTATGAGGGGAGAGAGAGGAAAACTAGAGCGCCAACCTCCTAAGATGACTGCTCCAACCGGAAGTGAGTCCGGACAGGTGGGGGCAAGGTAGCCTGCTTCCTGCTCCCTCCACTCAAACCTGCAAACCGGGCGGCAGACCGAGGAGGTCAGAAGCAGAGGAACCACCCAACACGCTATGGAGGCAGTAATAATTAAAAAGTGAAGGCGAGTGACAGTAAGTTGTGGTAAAAATGTAAAAGTTTAAAAAGTAGCAGCAATAGTTTAAAAAATGAAACAGATAGTAATTCCCCCCCAAACCAGCCCCCCCACAAAGGAAAACAGCAGCGGCACTCAGTGCTTGCCAGAAGCAATTATTTTAAGTGACACAGCAACGTGGCGCTGCCTCAATGCATCCAGATCATCATCGCCTAACAGGCCTACAGCACCAACATAGCGGACAACCAACATCCCACCCCACACCAAGCTGCTGGATTGGCTGCACCTGTTGGCCCTGGCACCCCCCAAACAACACCCGCCAGAGTCAGAGGAGTCTCACAGCCAGCCACATCCAAGTCTCCCACACCTGTCCTGGACATCGCCATCACCATGGTACCCCAGTCCCCATACGTCCAACACAATTTGCAGGATCCACTGGAGACCAAGGACAGACCACATGCCATAGCAGGATGCACGCATGTGTTGGGGGCAATCCACAGCACACATGTCCCACCTGTGCCTCCTGGTGACACAGCACACAATCACCTCAACAGGAAGCACACATCTCACATCAATGTGCAGGCGACAACAGAACACAGTGGAACCTCCAATGTCGCCTCCAAATACCCAGCCACTGTGCACGATTCCTTCACCCTACGACAGTCCATCAGCAACCAGTCTACCAGGCCAGGATGGCAACAAAGGAAATGCAGAGCCCCATGGCAAGTTTCAAATGGACACCCTACTCACCTCAACTCCACAACCATGCAACTCACAACTCTGGCAATGCACACGTCACAAAATCTAAACCAACATGCACAACAACATGACCACCCACCCGACAGAACAACTCACAATGGTTACCTGGCCAAGCCGTGAACATGAGCCATCAATGGCATAGCACCTCAGCCACACACCTGAATGTGGGGAGAGGTGGCAACCAGGCATGTGTGAAAGATGCAGTAGAACCTTGATTGGGAAAGTACACAATGCCAAGAGTGGCGGAGATGTGCTGGACAGACCGCAGTATGCAGAACACAACCATATCCATGGCGATGCACACTTCTGGTGTATGGAGTCTAGTGGACAGTGGATGCAACCATTTCACCCCCAGCCAGTGGGAACCTTGCAGAAATGTTGCCTATTATGCCCCCCCCAAGCATGACCGGAGTGGGATGGCCCGGTGTATGCCACGCCAGCGTAGGGGTGTGAATAAAAAGCACGTAGCCCTGGGCATGGTCCTCTTCCGGAAAGCACAACGTCTCTGCCAGGGCGGCGCCTCTCACACCCCCACGAGGCTGACCCGTCCCTGTGAGCGAAGTTGCCTGCGATGCTGTGCACCTGCCGGACCCCGCCATGCTGGACCATGAACCCGTCAGGCCCGCCCCTGCGCATCCAGGCCACACTGATCACCTGCCAACACAAGCGAGAGTCAAGGAGGGCTCACCACGTGCCGGAACAAGCTCCAAGCCCAAGGGCCGCGACCTTGGCAGCCTCCTCAGTCCATCACGGCCTCCACGACACAGGTCCACTTTAGTCCTTTCTCATTGACGCACTCTACTGCCGCCTTCGGACTACTATTAGGGCCAGTCCAAAATGTGTCCAGATTCATGAATGGCAGTGACCCCAATTCTGGGCCAGTGGCCACAGCTCCAGACCCACCCAGATCAGTGAGGCATAGTTCCATATGAGCTATTAGCGACACGTGTGCCACTAACCCTGTTCAACGACAGCCGGCAACACGTGGTGCCACTAACCCTGTTCAACTCCAACCTGCGACACATGTTGCCACTAACCCTGTTCATCGCCAGCCTGCGATACATGGTGCCACTAACCCTGTTCAACGCCAGCCTGCAACACATGTTGCCATTAACTCTGTTCAACGCCAGCCTGCGGCACGTGGATGAGGGACCAGGACTACCCTGTGGATAAGTAGGTACCACATCCAGCATCTTGGCAAAAATCATGAATGGCAGAGTCCACACCAGTGCTCGCACGGAGAGGAGTAAGAGGATGATGCGGCTCAGTCCAGACGAAAGCTGGGTCACAGTCACGGAGGTTAGCGGAGGTTAGCGAACACATGGTGCCACTGCACCTGAACCAAGCAGGCCGGTGGGGCCATCCAACCTATGCCGGCAACATTCGGTGAATGGCCCGTGCTGACCGCTGCCTCCGGCCTACACTACGGTCTAGTAAGTCACAGACTCTTCATTTTGCATTGGTTGAGTTCCTATCAGAGTAACGGCATCATCGCAGACTGCATCCCCTCTCAGCCCCGGTGCCACTTAGTTTGTTCTCCGACAATCATGGACACTCTCTGGTCTAACTTTGGTGGCGTCTGAGTCTATGGACCAGGGGGCCGTTTTCATCCTCATGCAGCTGATGCGGAATTGGTGGTGGCAACGAGACTGTCGCATTCCACTCCTCCGTTTGCTGCTTCTGGATAAAGTCAAACCTTTCGGCGTCATGCCCTGGAAGACACCTTCCACTGTCCCACGATACCCTCTGCAACATACACCTCGGACATTGATGGTCGCATGGCCCATCTGACTGCACCGCAAGTCACCGTCCTGTGGCTGGGTGCCTGTGCCGGCCGCTGTGCTTCCGGGGCCACTAACTCTGTGCTGGTCAGGTCCGGGACCCCTTCTTCTGAGAAATTGGATGGCCCCTGAAGCGTTGGCCTTGGGGTCAACAACACCATTTCTTTGTGGCCATACACTGTACGCAGCCTCCGGGCCCAAGAGTGCCCCTGCAGGGCTCACACACCAAATCGAGTCCGGACCGGCCCAGACGTGGCATCAACGCAGGAGGCATACGCCACCACTGCAAGGACCACCTCCAACAGCCATCTGCAACAGTTGACACGGTGGTCCTGACAGCCATACGGAGTTGCTCAGACCTGTCGTGGATGCTGTCATCGGCCTGATACCCTGCTCAGCACTCCAGGTGCCAGTGACTCAGTGCACCGCAAGCCATTGTCCGTTACTGATTGACATTTGTGCTGTGGAGATGTTGCGCAGCCATGTCACCTCATGCAGTGTGTCAAGTGTGCAGACGGGAGATGGCACAGACAATGGGAGGGCAAGAGGAAACATCCCCAAGGCAGGAATACAGACTGAAGGTGGTAGTCAAGCCACACACCCGGAACCATTACTGGGTATTGCGCTGTGGACTGCGCACGCAACTGTCACCTCAGACAGTGTGGGAGACATGGGACGTTGATGAGGAAGTTGATGCAGGTTTAACACACCCCACTGCATCTGTATCAGGACTAACACAAAGGAACACAATCCTAGCATTTCCTTCACATAAGCGCGCTCATCTCTAGTGCCCCTACCTCAGTGCACTGCAACTCACGGAACCTCCTGACGGAATTTTGGGTGACTTCTGTCCTTCCTCCGGCTTCCTCCATGTTGCTGTGCAATTGACTCTGTTATGCATGTGTTTGCTATTTCTGTTGCACTGGTGTCCAATGTTCAAGTTGTTGCCAGCACCAAGCATTCCTTGTGGGCTGGTTTACACTCACCCCACACACATCCAGCACAGGCATCACTGTACATGTTGCCCTGCCAATAAAGGGGCTGGGCGCAAGTGCCTGTAGCCAGTTCTACATTATGTCTACATGTGTCCCTGTGGTCTTGTTGTATGCATGAGGGCCCTGGGCTCTAGGACATTACATTGTGCTGTGTACATCGGATGCAGACATGTCACCGCTGGCAGCGGTTCCGAGCTTGGACATGTGACTATGTCGTCATCCACTCAAATAGTAAGGGGAATGTCCTGGGCCGTCGTACGCAGAGCCAACATGGCTTTGTGACTGCATTTTGCGCACCCCTGGGCGTGGTTCTGTACAGTGAATGTGCATCTGCATGTGTCTCTATGGCAGTGTGGGCCTCCTTTGTGGGGTGTAGGTGGGTGAGAGACACTTACGTATGTGTTCAGGTTAGTGTTCGGCCCCCTACCCAGTCCTATTGGGCCACCTCCTTTTGGCATGCTGAGACATGGCATTGGGGTGCCATGTGTGGGTGGGTGAGGAGTCGGTAGCCAGTTGTGCTTGTGGGTGCTTCCTGCTGTGTGTTCTGTTGCTGGATCTGTGTTCTCCTCTGAGTGGCTTGGCTGCCGGGTCCTGGTGGTGGGTTGCGTTGGATATCCATGGGCTGTTGTAGGGCATTGGTGTCAAAGGTGTGGTGGTCCTCTCCGGCATCGCAGAAGTGTTGTCTTCTGTGCTCTGCTGGAGGTGTGGTGGGCCCCTCTGCAATGTGTAGGGAAGATGTATGTGTGCCATAGTGCCCATCTCCCCCCGTCCCCCCAGTCCCTGTTCATTGCACTCAATGTTGATGATGTGTTAGGTCCTCTCGAGCTGTGTCTGTACTTCCTGCTCCTTGCACAGTCTCCACACTGATGACTGTGGCCTGGGTTTCCTCCAGCTCATCCTGTGGCGCTGCACTGCCACCTTCTGTCGCCGTTGCTGCCTTCCTGTTGGCAGCGGGTTTGTGCCTGGTTTAGGTAGTCACGTAATGCCGCCGCCTATTGCCTCCTGGATTGGCTTCCTCGGCGTTCGGCACTCCGCCTACAATTCAGGTGGTCTGCTTGTGGGTCAGTTGCTGGTAGTGTTCTGTCACCTCCGTGATGCTGGTCATGTTTTCCTGCGATCTGCACCCCGTCTTCTTCTCCCTCTTCTCCTTGGCCTTCCCTGGTCCCTTTGTTCCTTGCTGGTAGTCTGTGGGAGCTGTGGGGTTCGGGTTGCCCCTGCGCTGTGTCAGGGTGTATCCATGTTGCTACACACTTTGGATTGTTTTTGGTGTATTTTTTCAGTGGTTTTTATAGTGCATTGTTCCGCCAGAAGCGTGGGATTTGCAGGCCTGTGTCTGGTTTTCGCTACTTTTTGTACCTCGGTTGCCTAATAGCATGTTTTTTTGCGTTCGCGTATTGCATTTATGCGGCGTTGATTTTGACGCGGACATTTGGCGTGTTATCGCCTTGTTGTGAATCCCACGTTGTCACAGGGTTATTTTCCCGCGTTAGTCTGCGATATTGAAAGTTGCGTTATGCTACTCTTGCGGTCGTTATCACACGTTCTTGTGAATATACCCCTTAGTTTAAACAACACTGGATTTTGATCTGTCAGCTTTGACAAGTCAAAACCTTCTATTTAAATGTTAATAAAGCACGCTCATGTAGGCTGTATAGCCCATACAGCAGGGTACTCATTATTTTAAAGTAGGGCATGTTGAAAGTTAATGTTAAACATCTCCTTAGAGTGACTAGTACCATAAAAGCATTTTTCACTTTAGCAAGGCTAGTTTTTCCACAATGGAACCTCTCAAGCGAGGGAACATATAAAAACATACTTCATCATAGGATTTATTGATATATTGAAATGTTGGGAGCTTCGTTAAAGCTTCTCCCTTGGGTGGACACACATGCTCCGCAATAAGGGGGAAGGATTTTTCCATGGTATATTCAGGCAGTGATGGGAACTATGGAGTTTTCTGCAGTAGAAATATTATGAATTGCTGCAAAGGAGGTTAGGGTAACCTTGTGAATTTTAACTCCTTTGGTTAGTGAGGGCCTAGGAGTCACCCCCACCCACAAGCTGGTGCCAGGCATCCTCAGTAAACTTAGATAAGTTTCTGGACCTGATGTAGCCAAAAGACATCTGGAACTGCTGTATGTGATCTGAGTGGAATCCAGAAGGACCTGTTCCCTCTTGTACCCAGTACAGAGTAGTGGACCCCAAGGGTCAGATGAGCAACCACCTGTTTAAGTTACAGGACACAACAAGCTACTAGAGACCTTTCTGAAACTTCACTAAGTGTACCTCCCCTGGACCCTGCTGGTGACCTCTGATGGAGAGAGTCTTGGCCCCAAAGAGCTATTCTTGAGGAAGTCCTGGAACCCTTGACTGTGTCTGGCTGGACGTCTCCTACGTCCCCCTCCAGCCTTAAATTATGGAGACTGTATCTGGCCCTGTAGTGCCCTCTTTGACTACAGCCTGCAGACTTGCCACACTGGAAGAATCTGAGCTCCACAAAGGTAATTAAGTGCATAATTTTGATCTCTGGGGATGGGTTACTCCATCACAATGATGACAGATATCCTGGCTGCCGAAATATAAATTCAATGATGTCCTTTGGGATTTATATTTGTGATTGAGTAACCCATTCACCGAGATCTAAATCAGCCCCTTAATGTGAATTTAGAAAATTTAACCGGGCAAATTCTCTGGCTGGAAGGGTCATTCTCTGGGTGTGAAATTCAAATTTCTCCCGCTCAGAGCTTTTCCTCTAAAAACCAATGGCTTCACTGGAATGGCTCACAACAGCTAACCCACCTCTTAGATCCATATTGGGATACCTCCTGCCACCTTCCCCCTCGGTAAAATCTCTCACTCATTCAAATCTGGTTTCTATAGCTCACTAGTACTCCATCATGGTCGGCCTCAAATTGTGCCTAGGTCTACGCTAGAAGGACTAGTTCACTGTGGTTGGCACTTAATGCTTTTTGGTGCTATTTTAATTTAAATGTTTGAAGAATCATCTCCCATTCTCCTTATTTGATTTTTATTGTTTTGGTGTCATTTCATTTCTTTAAAAAGCCTTTTTTGTTTTGAATTGTTCTCGAACTTTTATTATGTAGTGTTTTGACTTTATTACTGTTTGATACTGCCTTTACACATTGCCTGTAATTTGAATGTATATGCTCTGTGCCTTAGCTACCAGGGATTGAGCTCAGATTAATTTAATGACTGTATTAATCTGCCCGGAAAATAACTGTGATTATTACCCCAAGTGGGTAGTCACCTCCCTTAACTAATAACACAATTTCTTGCAAACTATCCTATCTAGTAAATGCTGCATTAAACAATGGATGAGAGGCTGACAGTGACACAGGATTGCATTTTGAAAAGTGTAACTAGCATTATTTTACAGAAATGATGAAAGTGAATGAATGTGTTCAAAACCAGCATGATCAAACATTTATTACATAAGCTTTCTCTTACTGGTCCACTTATGAAATGCTGGTTGTAAGAATGTTTGTGACTGTGCTCCAGTTATCGGTAGTTGGGCAGATACATATGGTGAAGATGGTAGAGGTGATGAAGGCTGTGAAGGTGGAGAATTGGGGTGTAGCTTGTTCAGGTGTCTCTCTGAAGAGTCTTGTGCATGCCTTGCCTATGAAGGATGACTTTGGGGGAGTAGTTTCAGCACCCATTTACCATCGCACTTGAATTAAGACTTCCCATCCAAATCGGTGATACCATAAAAATACTGACGGGGCACCAAAACTACCTCCAACTCATGGGTGTGGGAGCTGATTGTCACTGGGGTGGCACAGACAAAAGTATCACTCATGCCCTGGCATGCCTCCTATGACCTTTGGACACACTGGTCCCTTCACTGGGTGCAGATGATGCTAAAATGCTAGATGCTGAGGTCACAGAGGGTTTACAGCAGCTTAAACAGGGAAAGCCCATGGGCCTAATGGATTCCCTCTGAAATATTTTAAATATGTGGACTGCAACATTGTTGGTCAATGCAGAGAATTTTATTTGAAGTCGGGACAGAATGGGCTCCCCCCTAGGGACTTAAGTACAGTCACTATGGTCCTCACTCACAGGAGGGTACTCCAGCAGAGCAATACTCATCCTACAGACAACTTGGAGTTGAAAGTGTTGGCCAAAGTATTAGCCAGCAAATTAATACAGGCAATAGATAAATAAGTTGACCCAGCCAATCTCAATTTATGTCCATGACAATCTATGAAGGCTGCAAGGATGCCTGATGTTGAACAACAACCTGTGTAACCGGGGGGTGTTCAGGCCTAAGATGCTTAGAAGGGGTTGAACTCAGTGGACTGTGACTGCCTTTCGCAAATGCTAGACAAGATGGGGTTCAGGCATGGGTTTACCTCCTTAGTATGCTTATTATACACAGTACTGGTGGTGATGGTTGGGGTCAACAGGACAGTGTAAGAGGAGTTCTGACTCATCAGCGGGCGAGACAGGGATGTCTGCTTGTACTGGCACTTGGACCGTTGGCATGCTGGGGAAGAGTTAATGTACAACTTTATGCAGATGACATTCTACTGTACCTGAAAGACCACATAGATGCATATGGTGCATACTGGAAACATTGGGTAAATTCAGGAGATATTCAGAGGTAGAAGTTAACTGGCACAAATCAGTGACCTTTCCTCTGGGAATTTGGTCCCTGGGGGAATCGTGGACAAACCCTCTCCAATGAACCACTAAGGGATTTAAATATCTGGGGATTCATAGCACTCTGGACCAAGAAGTCTGATAAAATCTCTGCTGCATCCTCAAGTGAGATGTTTTGCACTGGAGGATTATTTTGCTGTTGATTGACAGGGCAGTCCTGTACAAAATGATAGTGCTAAGCAAATTCCTATACATGCTTCAGAACTCCTCATAGCACATCTCAGAGGGGAACTTCAGGGCAGTGGATGTGAGTACATGGACACTTATGGGGCTGGATCAACCCACGCTTTTCCCTGCAAACATTGACGAAGAACCCACACAATAGGGTTCTGACCCTCCCATATCAGCAGCTTTACTATTGGCCAACAGAGCTGGTGGTGAATAATTGGGTTTTCTCGCCACTGCTGGTGCCCTCATTGAAGGCCAACAGAAGTGCAATGGAAACAAAAGGTCACCTATGCAAGCTATATAGGGGACAACGTGTTTTGCAACCACCTTTGTAGACTGCGACTGTAATTTGCCTTTGGAAAATGGCACTGAAGTGACTGGGATGAGAGGGCTGTTGACACTTGAGACTCCCTTGTGCGAGTCCCTGGCAGAGCTAAGGAACTTTGAGGGCAGGAGGCAATGGGACATACTAGGTATAATCAAACTTGGAGGGAGCTGGGGTATGTAGGGCCTTTGCTTCTTTGATGAGCTGCAGGCAGAATGTAATCTGACATCCAGTACACGTAAAGGATGCATACAGTTGCAGCATGCACGAGCACACTACACGGAGGAGTTGCTTGTTGTGGCGAATTAGACTCCACTCGAATACAGGGTACTCTTAGACCCCTTCACAGAAATGTGGTTCCACTGATATACAGGACAATATTGAACTAAAGCCAGCCACCAATTGACAAAATACACACCAAATGTGAATGCAGAGCACTAGAGGACGAGGAATGGGAAAAGCCTGTAGCCATCCGAGGGAGGCGGCTATTGAGGCTGGATCTGGACAGGTGCAACTCAAAATATTGCACTGCATGTACCATTCAAGAACTAGACTGTTTCATATGGGCAAGATTGAGGGGATGTAGGTGTCAAGGTGCATTGCTGCACACGCTGTGGGACTTCCCCAAAATGCAGGACTACTGGCATGAGGGTGCCATTGCATCTAAGAGGTTATGAGGAAAAAGTCAAGATGGAGAAAAAGTGGTTCCTGGAGAACTTCTCCTTCACCTGTCTCCTCTCATCATGCAAGGCAGATTCCCTGCTAGACAAAGAACCAGGACAAAGGACCGAAATGCAGCAGGAACCAACCCAGCAGGACCCAAATGCTGAAGAGATTTTCTTCAGGTGTATTTAATTGATTTATTCATTGCCATGAATCAATCAATCAGGGGTTTTTGAAGTGTGCTGCTCACCCGTGAGGGTCTCAAGGCGCTGGGGGGATGGTGGTGCAGCTCCGGGTCAGGCGAAGAACCAAGTCTGGATGTTCTTCCTGAAGGCGTGCGGGGTAGAGGATCGCCTTATGTTGACTGGGAGTTTGTTCCAGGCTTTGGCTGCGACGTGTGAAAAGGCTCTTCTTCTCTTCCTAGGTCACCGCCCTAATGACAGAGAATCTGCTCAAAGTGTGGAGGTCTCCTATTTCCTACCATGCTGAGCCTTCACACTGAGGCCAGAGACTCTGACCCAAGTCTGTAGACCTCACCAGACATGAAACACAACTGAATGGTTGTTTATCAGGATTATTCAAAATCCACTCCCTAAGCTGAGTAACTTTACACTTGCAGTTTCTGATTAGCCAAAAGTAGTAAAGTTATTCAAAAGTGCAAAAGTAAATTACACTTTTAGATTTACTCACATGATTTATTTACCTTTGTGGTAGCCCTCATACAGCCAATGTAACTAATGAAATTCCCCCTAAAAAATCCCACACCTTCTAGCTCTGCTAATTCTTGTTCGTTTTGCATTATGTTCTAGCTTCTTTCATGCCTTTTCATTTAGGCAGTGTGGCTGCATCAACATCCTGGAAATACGTACTCCATCAGCTTTGATTGTGATGTTTTCCTGTTTGTGTGCTGCCGCCAGGATATATTTATTTCACCAGAATAAGTGGATTGAATCTTATCCCAGCTCCACCATGTTTTGTGTTAATATCAGCATGTTTCACACAGTTCATCTTGTGCATCTGATTGATTAGGAAAAGTCAGGCATATTATCATTTGTCCATTTTGTTGAGTACAGCTGTGGAATCTTTACAAAATGAGTTCATCATGATTCCTGCATAGCCATCAAGGTCATAGATGCCAAGTGTGGTCTCCAAGCTGTGATTTCACTCCATGTGTAGACCACTTACAGGCGGAGATGATCCTAGCCTCAATGGCAGTGGGAGTACCATTTATGAAATTGGCTCAGTTTAGCAGTTGATGTGGGAAAGATTTTGGCACAGACACTCAGGTTTAAAAACTAATGGCCTGATTCACAAAGAAGAATTTACTCTTTTTTGGTATTCACAAAACTGTGAATCAATAGTAACGTTACGATTGCGGACACTCCACAGTTGGGGCAAAGAAATCCACTCATAAAAAGATGGGCCTGTCCTATACTATATATCCCTTCTTTTTCAAATACTAGTAATAGTGACTACTTATCTGAACCTTGCTGTTAATTGCTTTACTCCATACATAATCATGTATCTCAGTCAAGTGATTACATTATCCCAACTTTTTCCTACTTTTCATTTGTTTCTGGGGATTATGGTACCCATAACCGTAGAATATTCTTAGTATAATAATCACTTTAGAATTAATCTGTTGAGTTCCTTCCTGAATTGAGTCAGCAACGGGTGTTGCCTGAGGTAGAGAGGCAGGATGTTCCAGGTCTAGGTGGTGAGGTGGGAGAAGGACCTTCCTCCAGTATTGGTCTTGTGGATCCATGAGAAGGTGGCCAGGGCAAGTTGGGCGGACAAAGGGTATCTGGTGCGTACATGGAATGAGAGTCAGATATGCAGGTCCTGTGTTGTGGAGAGTTTTTTATGCATTTGTGAGGAAATCAGTAAGAAATAAGTTAATGGAAGCCTCTAAAAGTTGATGGGCCAGGAAGAGGTGAGGTTTGAGGTGGGGGAGAACAGTCTAGGTTATGGCCATTATATGACCGATTAGTGCTGGTAGGTCTCCTGCTGTAGTAGATAGTGCAATGTGATACACAAACAGGATATTTATTTTAGGGATCATTTTCATAGACTAGACACATAGGTTGTATCCCAGGGGAGCCCCCTAAAGGTGAAATGTTGGGATCAGAAGTAGTAGGGTAGGTTCCTCAAGGAGGGTACACTTGGGTGGGGAGCATAAATGTAAATGTAAATGTTGTAGACTTGTAGAGCGCACAGCTGCCCCAGCAACGAGGCGTCTCGGCGCTGTAGACCGCTGGGGAACCCGTCCTGGCTATCCCTGTGAGATGGTCCCTTTCTGGGTATCTCCAAGGTGAAACCAGGCATCCCCGGCGTCTGTGGGGGGCCGTTGTAGAGATGAGGCAAGCTTAATGCCCAGAGTTGCCGAGTGTGTTCCTGGTTAGAGTAGGTACCGAGGCAAGAATTATCGAGTCCGTTTTGACCCTGGTCCACGACCCTGCTGCGTCGGGAATTGAACCCTGGTCCCTGGCCGATTCTCTGCTTACGGGTCTGCCGCCTCTAACTAGTGAGCCACACCTCTCCACATAAGGGGGAACAATAAGGAGCGTAAGGGTCATAAGTGGGAAAAAATATACATGTCATCAATGTATAGAGTGTATTCCCGGAAGATTATTGCATGTAAAGTCAGACATGGTCCGAAGTGAGGTTTTAGTATATAGAAAATAGGTCCCCCAGTAGAAATAGCTATATGGAGAGTTAATGGATGAAGGGCATGAATAAGCAATGATTGGTATATGAATTTTCACAGGGGACAAATATTGAGGTCACTGTATTACAGAAAACCCATTTAGAAAGAATTGAGTATAAACAGTGTTTTAAAAAGTGTTCCTGGTGCAGGATGTAATCTGTTATGACCAATGGAGCAAAAAAAATGTGGATATAGTGATAAGTAAGAACAGTGGGATCAGAGTTAACAACTATAAAACTGGTGGCTCAGGTAGGTGGGCAGTGGGCATGTTGGGCATAGGTGTATTTAAGTAGTCATCTGTAAGATACATCCGGCTTAACTCTGATGAGCCACACTATGTTAACATATCAGGACAGCATCTGATGGAATCCCCTTCTCCATGTACAGTGGGAGGTGATTTAAATGTAGTTCGGAATAAGGAGTTGGATCGGTCATCTAAGTGCATCTACACAAGCATGACAAAAGTCAGGGAAAGGTTATAAGATATAATGATAGATTTGGGATTAGTTTATATATGGTGAGAGAGGGCTCTAATGAGGCGCCCCCTACACTTATGTGTTTGAAAGGTCTGGGAAAAGGGGGAATAAAGAGACTATATTTGCAAAAGCAACCTCCCACACGACCTATATTTCTGCAACTTTGGCTTATAAAGTGCTCAAATGTGGGGCTCCAATAATATTGCTCTCCACACAACAACTTATGTTTACTATTATTTCATATTTTATTATTTTTTTCTTTTTTCATTTTTATCAAAATTTAGAAGTTGACATTACAACATTTCTTTTCTTTTTGACATTCTAAATTACAAAAACTGTTACCGGTGAAATTCATATGGCAAAACTTGGAATAAAAAGAAAATGAAACAGTCCCCCACACTCACACCTCATTTATAAGACTTGCACTCATATTACTACCATACCATATACTTGCATTCCACGCCCCAGACCAACACTGCATGCACAATTGATAACAAGCGGGGTGACAACATCCACCCTCGGCTGCTATGCTGATGTCTGGGGTATCACACTTTCTGGCCGATGTACGTTTCAATAGACAGTATTTTTGGTGTCCATCTTCATCAGGACCATTTGTTTATGATTGTTTGTAAAATGGGCGAATGTTTGGGGAATCTAAAACAAGGAGTTGTGGGAGAAGCAGAAGCAGGAATTTAAACATGGGTTTCTATCTGCATTATTTATCAATCTAACATAGTTTGTATGTAACAAATGCCCCAAGGAGTTCTATTAACATTGCTCCTTCTTAAAATATTCAAAAACAAAGTGAATGCCCCTTTCTTTAACTTTACAATGAGTGACATATCTTAAATTGGAAAGAGTCCTTCACATCATATCAATGATCATATTCACATTTATATAGGGGTACCACTACGGAAGTGGACATCTAAGAACTCTGCTGCCTTAAGACAACCAATGTGGTGATTTCTTGAATTAACATGGCACATATGTAAAAAGAGTGTGGAGTTTAGGCTCTAAGGAAGAGTCACCCATTAATTGTGCTACCATTATACCTTGGAAAAGGAGGTGTAACATACATTGAACACCAAAACTAACAAATAAATGAAAAGGAAAAATTGTTCAAAGGATTTATTAATATAGGAGTGTTAGATAGGTCAGCCAGTGAAGACATTGGTGTGACAGCCCACTATTGTATCTTAGTGTCCACCGTTTTTATCCATTTGTTTGCGTTCTCCATCTACTTATCCTAAAGGACACAATACAAGAGATTAGATGTACCTGGCTGTTTCTTGGAACGGTGCTCAACATGGAAGAAATACATGCACAGGAAAAGCTTCCTAATGATCTGTGTCTCCTGACGATCTCCTTGTTCCATGGATCTCAGGCTTATGTATATCTGGGGAATGTAGTATATGATAGGATGAGAGAAGTCTTAGATTAATAACACTAACTCTCATAATAAAGAGCATATCTTGGGTCTGAACCCTAACGTATTGTAATTACCATAGATGAGGCTCTCGATATATGTCCACTTTTCTTTATAGGAAAAAGTTCTATTAGGCTCTCTGTGGGGAGTATATTTCAAGTCCTGTGTCTCTCCAACGAGTCTCTAGTGGTCCTGAAATGATTACGGAAAAGTATGGATTATATTTAGGATAATGCAAATGTCCTGTAGCAATGGTATTTGAAAGTAAAAAGACAAATCAGATGGTTACTTTCCCTTGCCTGCTGTTACTAGCTTTATGGCGTATACATCTCTGCTATGCCAAACTATGTATTAAGGAATCGTTGCCGGTAGTTGGATAACTTCTATTATCTGCAGAGAAAGACATGGCTGTCAGGGTCTTAACTGTCAGTATATCGCAGAGTTTCTTTGAGGTGTATAGTGTCAGTGCGCATATGGCACCACGCACATGGTAGTAGCTTACTACTCTCAAACATGTACATATTAAGCGTTCCCCATTTATGAATGTATCTATGCATTCCTATCTGCATAGCGCGCTCAAACCTTAGACATTGTCCTATGGAGATGTTGCTAACGGGCAACTGCACTGATGGTGATTTTTAGGAAAACGCGAATTCTTCGGCGCATATATACATCTCACTTGGATAGGGTTCCTAACCTATGCCCTTAGATGTGTATGCTTACTTGTGTGCCACAAGTACAATATAGGGTGGCTCAGAGGGGGGACTTAAATGCACTTAGAATCATAATAATAGTGTCTAGGGTGCTAGTCCTAATTCCCTCTGGGCAATTATTTCCTTCTAGCACTACTACTGATTGTGACCCTTCTATGCCAGTACTGCTATATTACAGTGGTTCCAGCACTCTTGTGTGACAGTTGCCTGCGTAGCGTCACTCACCTCTCTGGCAATGAATCTCGTGCTTAAAGGACTTCAATCTTCTTTGGCGATACAAGGGACTATGCTGTAGCGGGGCCCCTTATATACATTTGCCGTATCCGCAGCTACTAATCAGCTGTGCCTACTCTCACATGATTACTCTCGACCGGCTGCATATAAACGCGTAGTTTGGCCATCATAATGCTTGTACTTCTGCATACGAGTTGCGATCATGTGCTATGTCACATGTTACCATAGAGACCTGCTTAAGGTCGATGACCTTCGCCGGGAATGGGAGCAGGGATATGGGTCCTTGGGGTCTGCCTTGGGTTTCTTGAGTAAGGCGTTGATCTCGGTGTGTTTCCAGCTTCCTGGGAAGGTTGCTGCCTCAAAGGAGATGTTGATTACTTTCCAGAGATGGGGTGCGATGGCTGTGCTGGCTTTGTTGAAGACGTGGTGTGGGCAAGGGTCTAGCGTTGATCCGGAGAGGATGGTGTTCATGATTTTGCTGGTGTCCTCGTCGTTGATGTTGGTCCAGGCATGCAGGCAGTTGGTGATGGTGGTGGTCGCGGGGGCAGAGGTCTCGGTGGTTGTCGGGGCGGTTGCGGCATCGAAGCTGTCATGGATGTCGGTGATCTTGCGGTGGGAGAAGGTGGCCAGCGAGTCGCACAGGTCTTGCGAGGGTGGGATGTCGTTGGTGTTGGAGCTGGGGTTGGAGAGTTCCTTCACGATGTTGAAGAGCTCTTTGCTGTTGTGTGCGCTGTTATCTAGGCAGTCTTTGAATGAGGCCCTTTTGGCGGATCTGATGAGGTGGGGGTGTCTGCGTGTGGCGTCTTTGTGGTTTGCGTAGCTGTCCGGTGTTCGTTCCGGAGCCAGTTTATCTCCAGTTTTTGGCAAGTTCATTTGGAGGCCTGGAGGTCTTCGGTGAACCAGGTGGCTTTCTTGCTGTTGTGGCTCTTGGGAGGTTTCTTGAGCGGGGCGAGGGTGTTGGCGCCGTCGTCGATCCACTGTCTGAAGTTGTGGGCGGCGGTGTCGGGGTCGGTGGGGTCGATGGGGTTGGTGGGTGGGCTCTGGGCGAGGGTGGTGGATAGCTGGTCTTCGGTAACTTTGCTCCAGCAGCAGCGAGGCATCTGTTGGGTGCCGTGGTGCGTGGTGGGCTTCCTGAAGGTGAAGTGGATGCAGTGATGGTTGGTCCAGTGGGGTTCGGTGGTGTGGCTGAAGGACACGTGGGGGCTTGCGGAGAAGATGGGGTTAAGTGTGTGGCCGGCGGAGTGGGTGGGTGTTGTCACGAGCTGTCTGAGTCTGAGGTTGGCGAGGTTGTCGATCAGGGTGGTGGAGTTGGTGTAGTTGTTGTTCTCGAGGTGGAAGTTCAGGTCCCTGAGGAGGATGTAGTCCGTGGAGGCGAGGGTGTGTGTGCTGATGAAGTCAGCGATGGAGTCGCTGAACTGTGGTCGGGATCCGGGGGTCTGTAGACGAGGGTTCCTCTGAGGGTGGTGTTGGGGTCGGTGTGGATCTGTAATTGCAGGTGTTCGGCAGTGCTGAGGGTGTCGTCGGTGTTGATCGAGAATCTGAGGGTGTTCTTGTGGACGATGGCGGTTCCTCCTCCTACTCCGTTGGTGCAATCCCTGCGGGTGATCTTGTAGCCGTCCGGGATGGCTATGGCAATGTCGGGTGCTGAGGTGGAGTTCAGCCAGGTCTCTTTCAGGAAGGTGACGTCTGGGGAGGTTGAGTCGAGAAGGTTACAGAGTTCAATGCCTTGTTTGTGGGCAGAGTGGGTGTTGAGGAGGAAGCATCTGAGGTAGTTGGGTCCTTTCCTGGGTGGAGGTTTGGCGGGGCGGATGCTGGTGAAGCTGCAGTTCCGGCAGATGAAGGGTCCCTGGGTGCGCTTTGGGGTGGCCCGGTAGCAGGTATGTTCTCGTCCGCGGTTGAGTGCATGGAGGGTGCTGGCATCGTAGCGCAGTCGGGTGTCGTGGTGTACGCGGGGGCCAGTGGTTGTGGTGCTGGGCGCGGTCCAGGCGCAGACGGGCACAAATGGGCTTGCCTTAGGCACGCCTTTGGAGCGCCAGTGGCGTGCCCGCTGCGCGACCGTGCTGCAGCTGCCATAAGAATGGGAGGTGGGAGTGGGGGCCAGCTGGGAGGGGGAAACGGGCGAATGGGAGCAGGGGGCGGGGCCACAGGGGACGCAGCGGCGGGAATCAGGACCGGCGAGGGAGCAGAAGGCAGAACGGGCACAGGCAAAGGCAGAAAACAAGCACAGAATAACAGTCACCAAGCACAGGCAAAGGCAAAAAACGAGCACAGAATAACAGTCACAAAGTACGATAAAAGTGGGCGAAATAACAGACCTAAGGCCTACCACTGGCCACCAGGGATGAGGCGCAGGTGGTAGCCTGCGGGAGGAGGTGAGCCTCGAACACTCAGCAGCAGCTGGGATGGAGACACGGGCGAAGTCAGGTGGAGCTGCGCTGCGTGGGGAGTGACCTGCCTGGCAACAGGGTCAAGGGTCGCTCTCACTGCCGCGCTGCGGCCGCCATTAGAAGTGGAGGTGGGAGGGAGGAGCAGCTGGGAGGGGGAAACGGGCGAATGGGAGCGGGGCGGCAGGCCACAGGGGACGCAGCGGTGGGAAGCGGGACCGGCGAGGGAGCAGGAGGCAGAACGGGCACAGGCAAAGGCAGAAAACGTGCACAGAATAACAGTTACAAAGAGCAGGCAAAGGCAAAAAACGAGCACAGAATAACAGTCACAAAGCACAGGCAAAGGCAAAAAACGAGCACAGAATAACAGTCACAAAGCACAATAAAAGCGGGCGAAATAACAGACCTAAGACCTACCACTGGCCACCAGGGATGAGGCGCAGGTTGTAGCCTGTGGGTGGCGGCGGGTCTCGAACACTCAGCAGCAGCTGGGATGGAGGAACAGGCGAAGTCAGTTGGAGCTGCGCGGCGTGGGGAGCGACCTGTCTGGCAACAAACCTCAAGTTCCTCATGACCAGTCTATTATTCACCAATAATTCCTCTTTCACCATGCAAAACACCTTCTCACCTTAATTGGATACATTCTAGGGTCCTCCTTTGAGGAACCAATCTTGTACATTACATAACAACTGTCCTTGTCTAATTCAACCAACCACTCAGTTTCTAAGATACATCCCTTGTCACCTTACACACTTGAATGTCTTCCTCTACTCACCAATCTTCCATCATGACTCTCTTACTCTCTGACACTGCCCACCTGGAAAGACAATCAGCTGCTTTAGCCAACACTCCTGGCACAAACAGTACAATGAATTATAAATCTGGCAATGACATGACCCACTTTAAAAAAAATGTGATCGGTATACACCTTTAATTTACATCCCCACAAGAATTTCTTACATTTCTTGATAGACCAATTCACAGCCAGAGCCTTTTAGTCAATGATGGAATACAGTGACTCTGACCTTCTCAGAGCTCTAGAGGGAAAGGCGATGATTACCTATCCAGCATCCTAAGCCAGCCTCAAAACCTCCCCAACACCTCTATCAATGGCATCCGTAGGAATCTAACAAAACATTCCTGGAAAAAAGGTACTTGAATTATGTGCTCCCTTCAGGCTTCCATTAACATCCCAAACTTGCTTTCACATTGTCTGCTCCAATTAAAATCGACACACTTCCTCAAGAAGCCTCACAAAGCACAAGTCCTACGTGCACTATTTGGCACAACATGGGACTAAAACTGTGCCATTCCCAAAACTGTTTGCACAATTTCCTTATTTTCTGCTTCGACAGATTAAGGTTAGTATTCACCAGATAATCTTTAGGTCTAACACCTATTGCTGATGTAATATGTCCCAAGTACTCAAGCTCCTCTTGGGCAAACCTGCATTTCTCGGCCTTGAGATTGCAAGTATTCTCCTGACTCTGCCCAGATTCTGCTCCCTGTCACATCCAAATATCAAAATATCATTGTGGAAAATAGGACTCCTTCCACGTCACCAAACATCCTTGTCATCAATCTCCGAAACACTGAGGCTGCAAAACACAAACCAAGAGGCACGTGAACAAACCTGAAATTACCAAAAGGAAGTGAAATTCTTTGATTGCTCTGTGAGCCTAACTTGATGATATGCCGAAGTGAGAAGAAAGCGTCCCCACCTTCTCAGTTGTCTTCAATTACCCTCTTACTTAGCTCTCTGAAGTCAATCTCATTGATCTCATTGTTCGCCTTATGAGCCACCACAATGGGAGGTAACCATTCAGTTTCATCCAGTTGTTCAATCACTCCTTCACTACACAGGCTATTTAATTATCAGTTGACAGCTTCCCTCACACTATAAAGGATGTTTCTTGCCTTACAAGAGAAAGGGACATCATCTGGTTTGAGCTTCATGTCATGTGAGTCAATTTTCAAACACCGTATTTTTGGTGAAAACACATTTTTACACTATTAACCCAGACTTGAACCTGAGTATTTCCAATGGGATTATGTAGCCCCAGGTCTGGCGTTGCTCCCCAGCCTGCTCCTATCGAGCTCTGTGGGTCTGCTGCATCGCTCGCAGCCCCGAAGCCACCAGTTCCAAGCCGCTGTCCCAAGGTCAGTTGCTTGGCTTCATGCCCTAATTTCCACTAATCACAGACATCATCAGATTACACAACATCAACATCATCTCTTACACTGACAACACTCAGTTCATCCTCTTGCTCTCAGCCGATCCCACCTCGACAAAAACCAACTTTCATATCTTTATGAAGAATGTCTGTCTGGGTGAAGGACAACTGCCTGCATCTTAACATGGACGAGACTGATTTTCTGATCTTTGGCAAACACATCGCCCTCTGTAAAGACTCCTGTTGGCTGTCAGAGCTCAAACGCACACCCACACCGAAAGACCACACCCGTACCTCACCGTCATCCTCGACAGTGAAATCTCCTTGAAACATCGGGTCAATGGCATATCCTTAGCCTGCTTCCACAAGCTCTGCAAAAACTTAAAGTGGCTCCCCCATAAGCGGCAGGAAGATGGTAGCACAGGCTCTAATCACCAACCAACTAGACTACAGCAATGGACTCTATGCAGCCATCACCATCTAACTCCAGATGATCCAGAATGCAGCTGCCAGACTGATCCTCAACCTGCCCAAGAGAAACCACATCACACAGCACCTAAAAAACCACCACTGGCTATTGGTCCAGAAGAGATGCCATGACAAGCTCCTGACCCATGCCTACAAAGCCCTCAACAACCAAGGACCCACCACCATGAACCACTGCCTGCAGTTCCACAGGAACCTCCGCTCCGCACACCCCAACCGCACACCTCACCCTCATCTATGCTGCTGCCACTCCAAAGGATGCTCCTTCTCCCATCTCGGTGCCAAAGCCTGGAACACCTTACCCCTCCACCTCGGCACGGCACCCTAACTGACTGACTTCAGGAAGGAGCACAACACCTTGCTCTTCAACTGAGATCGACGACAAGTGTCTGCATACACTTTCGGGTGACCAAGCCAGACTTTACAAGAATGAATTGATTTACTAATTTATTGAAGCCTTATATCTATTAAAGCCTGATGGGGCCAGCTCAGCATGGTGGCATGAACAGCCAGAATATAAACCTTACTATTCACTTAATTTTCCTTAAAACAGAAATGTCCCTCGAGTATCCAATCATCTCTATGGGTTTACCTCCAAAGGATAACAACACAACTTTTCCTTTAAAGTATTCTTCAAACATCACATCTGATATTTGTAGTAAATTACTTGTCTACTGTTCTCCACTGTACTGCTCTGCTAGAATCAATCAATCAATCATTGTCATTTGTATAGCGCACTACTCACCCGTAGGGTCTCAAGTCGCTGGGAGTGGGGGGTACGTTACTGCTCGAACAGCCAGGTCTTGAGTTGCTTCCTGGAGGCGAGGTGGTCCTGGGTAGTCCGGAGGTGGGTGGGGAGGGAGTTCCATGTCTAGGCTGCCAGGTGGGAGAAGGATCTTCCTCCGGCGGTGGCTCTGCGGATGCGTGGAACGGCGGCGAGAGCGAGACTGGCGGAGCGGAGTTGGCGGGTGGGTGTGTGGAAGGTCAGGCGGGTGTTGAGGAGCTCGGGTCCCAGGTCGTGGAGGGCCTTGTGTGCGTGGGTGAGGAGTCTGAACGTGATCCTCTTGCTGACAGGGAGCCAGTGCAGGTCTCTCAGGTGTCCGGAGATGTGGTTGTGGTGGGGGATGTCCAGGACGAGTCGTGCTGAGGCGTTCTGGATTCGTTGGAGTTTCCTCTGGAGTTTGGCGGTGGTACCGGCATAGAGGGTGTTCCAGTAGTCCAGCCGGCTGGTGACGAGTACCTGGGTGACCGTCTTCCTGGTCTCTGTGGGGATCCATCAAAAGATCTTTCGAAGCATGCGCAGGGTGTTGAAACATAAAGACGAGACGGCGTTGACTTGTCTGGTCATCGAGAGGGAGGAGTCCAGGATGAAGCCTAGGTTGTGTGCGTGGTCCATTGGCTTGGGGGTGGTGCCCAGGGCAGGGTCCACCAGGAGTCGTCCCAGGCGGAGGGTGATGATCCCAGGATGAGGACCTCCGTTTTGTCTGAGTTCAGTTTCAGGCGGCTGTTCTTCATCCATTCGGCGATGTCTTTCATCCCTTCGTGTAGGCTGGCTCTGGCGGTGTCCGGGTCGTTGGTGAGGGAGAGGATCAGATGGGTGTTGTCGGCGTATGTGATGATCTTGAGGTTGTGTTGGCGTGCGATGGATGCGAGGGGGCGCATGTAGACGTTGAAAAGGGTAGGGCTGAGCGATGATCCCTGTGGAACGCCGCAGATGACTTCGGTGGCCACTGACCGGAACGGGGGGAGGCGGACTCTTTGGGTTCTTCCGGCGAGGAACGAGATGATCCACTTCAGGGCCTTGTCCTGGATTCTGGTGCTGTCCAGGCGTTGCACTAGGGTGCGGTGGCAGACATTGTCGAACGCTGCGGAGAGGTCCAGGAGGATGAGGGCCGCTGTTTCTCCGTTGTCCAGAAGGGATCTGATGTCATCTGTGGCGGCGATGAGGGTGGTCTCCGTGCTATGGTTGGCTCGGAAGCCGAACTGCGAGTGGTCGAGGAATCCGTTTGTCTCGAGGAAGTCGGCTAGCTGTTTCTTGATGGTCTTCTCGATGACTTTGGCAGGAAACGGGAGGAGCGAGATGGGGCGGAAGTTCTTGAGGTCGGTGGGGTCTGCTGTTGGTTTCTTCAGCAGGGCGCTGATCTCGGCGTGTTTCCAGCACTCCGGGAAGGTGGCGGTGTCGAAGGAGGCGTTGATGATGTTGCAGAGGTGGGGTGCGATGATGCAGTCGGCCTTGTTGAAAATGTGGTGTGGTCAGGGGTCGGTGGGGGATCCGGAGTGGATAGTGTTCATTGTGCGGGTGGTGTCTTCGGTGCTGACCGGGGTCCAGGTGCGGAGGGTGGTGGTGGGGGGCGTCGATTCGGTGGTGGGGTTCGTGGTTGGTGGGCCGAAGCTGCTGTGTATGTTGGTGATCTTGTCGTGGAAGAAGGCGGCGAGTGAGTCGCAGAGGGCTTGTGATGGAGTGATGTCGTTGTTTCTGGCGTCGGGGTTGGAGAGGTCTTTGACGATGCTGAAGAGTTTCTTGCTGTTGTGGGTGTTGTTGTCCAGACGATCCTTGTAGGCTGTTCCATTACATCATAGAATGCCTGTGTGCCTCTCTGGGTTAGAGTGTCAGTTGGTCAACTCAGGCTGAGCTGTTGGGAGCCTGCTCCTGGTGGGGTTGTCTTTGTACCATCTATCTTCTCCTACTATCCTGACCACCTATGCTGGAACCAAGCTACTAATAAAGAAGTAAGCTACATGTACAGATGGACCCTGTATCTCATTTACAACAATATTCATGCAAATGTGCACCAGAATCCATCATCATTTCCATCTCAATGTCGTTCACCCGAACTACAATCGTAGGTGGGCCATCATCACCAAACACACTAATGTCAGAATCAGAAACTTGCAGGAGGAAGCATTTACTTATTTGTTTGTCCTTTTACCCGTATCCAAAGGTTCAGAGCTAGTTCCACTCTTACATCGCTTAACCTAATGTCCTTAATCCCCACAAATACTTCATTCAAACTTAATAGCAGGACCATCCTTGCTGTTGACCCAATTACTATATCTACAACCCTATCCTCAGCATTGCCCTCTTGTAGCTCAGATTTCTTAGTAGACCCCTGACTTAGTTCTGCCACACATGCTTGGGAATGTTCAATTTGTTTTGTGACTAGCACCACATCGCTGGATTTGCAGTCTGCATTGACCCACAGATCTTCCCTGACCTTATCGTGCGCACACCTCAACATGCTTTGGTCTCTTATTCGCTCATCTGTACTTCCCCCAAAATTTCATGTGGGAGCCATCTACCTCAAAGCAGTTACAAAATCTTCCACTGATTTATCTGGCTGTTGTGCATGCATAACAAAATGATACCGTTCTAGAATTAATAACACTTTCGGCAGGTAATGCCTGTCCAATTTTTTTACGCTGGATGAAGCTTCACTTTCTTTTCATCAGACACAGCAGGGAGATGATCAGACACAGCCTGTCCTTTAGAACCTAAACAATGCAGGAGTGAAGAAGCATATTTATTAAATAATTATTGAATCCTTTTTTTCACTTTGTGTGGTGATTGCGACCAAGCATGCAGTGAGAGGGAAAAGATTTCATGCAGAGAATGATACATGTGGAAACAAGTATCACAGTAAGTAATACTTTATTTGTTGAGTAATAAAAATCATTACAATCAAGAATAAAACAAAATCGGTTAAGAGCATTCTTTTTTGCTGATAGAACATATTTACAACTTTGCAATGATTAAAAGTGCCTGTGCCAGGTCTTTTAGTAACAATAATTAAAGTGCAATTGTGCAAAGACTTGCATTTAGCAGCGATAACTAATTGCGTTGTTAAAAATAAATAAATAGTTTTCTCCTCGGTAGAACGGACCCACACAATATAGATAATTGTTCATGTGTTAAGATATAAGCAGTTGTTGCGAACAATTAGATTTATTATTATAATTTTTTTTGTTTGGTTTTTAAACCATTTAAAAAAAAAAACTCGAATTTGATTTTTCAATTACTAGAAACAATTAAAACATTTTAGAACTTCAGCTTCAGGTCATACACAAGTCTTTAGGAACAATTTTCGGTTTAGTATTAATGGGATTTGTGAAATTTTCCTGTAATCACAATCATTATCAGTGTTGGGAATCGCACTTGGTTATTAACTTCTTTTCTACAATAATAATGAACTTTACAAATTGTGAGGTCAGGTGGGGCTTTTTCCCAGTGAGACAGGTTATAATTACTTGTCGATATGTTCTCACCCCTAATTAATTAATGGTGGGTTTCAACAGAGCCATCCGCTCTTCTAACAGCTGAGGACACGTAGTTACAATATGTATTAAAGATTCATTATACAAACCACGTAACCTACAGCTTTTTGTGGACCAGTTTTTTTCCCATGTAGGAATTCCATCCTTTGAGGGATATCTCCCAAACCGTAACAACATAAATTTGTTCTCTACAAATTGATGTTGTTTTTACTGGTATCAACATTGTAAATGTGCGCATTGTTTATGGCATACATTGACATTGTTACTAGGCCTTTCGTTCCGTTCGCGGAAATTGCGATAATTTGAAATTTTCGCGTTCTCCATGAGATTTTGTATTGTTTTTAGCCATTTGCGCTGTCTCGCGACAGTTCGCGCCCGCAGTGACGTCATGCGTCGCGCGATCGCGTCTTTCTTCTCGCGATCATGCACCGCGAGACAACTGAAAACAAGATGGCCGCGCCCGCGAGCAACCACATGGGTAAGTTGGCGAGCCGCAACTATGCAGAAAATCTCGCGAACATGCGGGAAAAAAACTTTCGCATCTTCGCGATATTTCCGCATGTTTGCAATAATTTTTAACATTTTCGCGATAATTTGCAAAAGTGGATTTTGCAAATTCCGCCCACCCGAAGAATTCCGCTCCACCGGCAGAGTTTGGAGAGTTTTGCCCTGAGTAGAGTTTTTTTCTCTCGAGCAGCACGTCAACGTTAAGTTGGTGAGCGCTCCTGAGAGAAAGTTGTATATGCTAGACCTCCTCCCAGTGAGAATACTCAAAGCTGGCAGTCACAGCACATCACAACCACTCACGTTAGGAAATCTGTCGCTCGCGTTGAGGAAGCTGCTGCACAAGTAGAATGTCTAGTTGAGTGGCAGAAAACAGCAGCACTTTCTGGCATGACATGTAGTGCCATTTGCGCTGACAAAGTACAGGTGCTAAAAATCAGCGCGAGCAGCTCAACCTAACAGAATGGATGATGGCAATGCCCTATATCTGGGAATGGCACATTTCTTATTCACTAGTCTACATCTCATCCAAATCGCAGCAGATAGACTCATCTATAAATGCGCCCAAAACAATTCGGCATTACTTTGTTTAAATACTGTTTGTTGGCTGCCAGTCCATAAGAGAGCTACATTGAGGCTGCTATGCTATGTCCACACAGCACTTCACAATACTGGACTAGCCCTTTTACATAGTCGAGTGGTTTACTATAGGCCTGCATGAGCTCTGTGCTCGAACAAATTAGTGTTGGTGAAGATCAAGTGTATTTAAAAAAACTGAGGGCCTCATTTATGAGAAGTGACGCATCGCTGCGTGAAAGCGGCAATGCGTCACTTCTCAGTTCGCCCTCCTTGCGGCATAGTGGATGCGTCATATTTACTGTATGACGCATCATGTCGCAAGGAGTTACAGATACGTCAGTATTTCTGACGTATCTGTAGGCGCAAAAGTGACGCATTGCTGGAGTATGTCACAAAAGTGACGCATTGCTGGAGTGTGTCACAAAAGTGATGCAACTCCAGCAATGTGTCCTTTCACACAGGGCAAGCCCCATGTGAAAGGGCCTGCGTCAGTCATCTCACTGCGTCACTTCTATGAGCCTTACCTCCGTGGCAACGCCCACCCTGCATACATTATACCTGACGCAGGCATAATGTAGCGCAGGGATTTACAAAGTGATGCATCTGCTAAGATGCGTCACTTTGTAAATAGGGCGCAACAAGAGGCATGTTTTACGCCGCTGATGCATCAGAAAAAGTGAAGCACAAAACTGTCGCAAGGGCTCATAAATAAGCCCCTGAATTTGCGGTCGTTCTTACACTTGTCTGGCAACCGCTCAGTGGAACCTGTTACCTGTTGATCTTTGTCTGACTTAGATAAAGAAATGGTTATTTTCCTTATGCACATGTATGTGAACTGGCTTTGGCGTTTGTAAGTGATCTAAGCAGCCTTGTCATCTGCCAGCCCTGACTTACAGCTCGACTGCCAGCGGGCTTCTTGGAAAAATGTGGGCTTCAGCACTAAGGGGTACATTTATGACCCAGTTTGTGTTGTGTTTGCACCACATGGTGTGGAACATGTGTGATGCAAATATTAAGTCAGATTTGTGAAGCCATGTAAGGCCAAGCTGCATGGCCCTGAGTGGCTTCATAAATGTTGAATATAGCAACACAGTGCAATTCACCTGCGTTACTGTAGGCAGGGGTGGCTTCCAGGGCACGGCGTGGGTGTTCCCATGTAAGTCCTATTGTTTTTGATGCATTCCCAGATTTACCAGAACCGGTAGAGGCATGACGAGGAGACATACCTTTATTTCTCCTTGTTACTTCCTCTTTCTATGCGTGCTGCATTTTGCAGCACACGTAGATGGGGTAATAAGACTCTCAGTATTGTATTGTGCAGAAGGTACCCTTCTGGCACAAAAACAATCCTACATGCAACACAGGGACTCTTGCGTGATGGTGCAAGGAGGCCTGCTTTGGTGCTAGTCAGCCAAAATGGCAGCAGCACAGGGAAAAAGGCAGAAATGTGGCATATTTTTTTAATTATGATGCAATCCAGCCCTTACCCTGTCACGCTGTGCTGCACTGCATGACAGTCCTCACAAATATGCCCCTTGTTCTTTATTACATTTGGGAGACTGTAACAGCAGAGAGGGGACTCCATCCCCCAGCAAGCAACGCGGTCTGAGCACCGCCAACACCAATGTCATGCCATCAGTGGTCGAAGTGGGGAAAAAAAAGTAGGGGAACTGTGGGCGGAGACTCAGGGGGCGGGAATAACCCAAGGATTGGATTAGTGGGCGGAGTCGGAGGTGTGGCTAGAAATAGCAAAACATATCAATTTTTGAACGTTTGGCATTTCACTGACCAGTTACAGCTTATAACGTTATTTAATTCAAAGAATCAATAAACATGTTTATTTGAGGTTTAATATATAAGTTGTTTATATTTAATTCATTTACAATGCGGGACATGTTTCCAATCACAGAATATTCCAAATACGCTTATAAGTGGAATCATAAGCCATTTGTCTCTGAGCCATGCAGTTTCTTTCATCTGCACTTCTCCTCCCTTTTTCTAACCATTTCTGAACATAAAATTCAGGTTTAAATTCTATGACAGGTGGCCCCACGATATTTATGAACATTGTAGAAGACAGTCGATTGATTGATATTCTGTTCCGCAGTGGTGGGAGCACATCATTCATTACACTAAAGCCACATTCACATTCAGCAGTTGAGGTACAAAAGGTGTTTATAATGTGCATTAATGGTTTCAGGCTTTCAGAGATGCACTTTTTATTTTGTTTGTACTCTCTGAAACCAAGGATGTACTGCCTGGTATCAAATACATGCAACCTGCTACAAAGATTTTGTAATTCTCCCTCACCGTATAAGATGTCTACTGGATCTGGCCAATAAACTGGTTGTAGGAGTTTCATTCTATGTACTAACTCTTTGTATTCTATTTCATCATTGTTTGTGGTTGTGCATCTAGAAACATTTGATGCATTAGACATTGTCATCCTTTTTCGCAGGTTATTTGCTAAGCTCCTAAAGAACTGTGCCCTATTGATGCTGACACAGCCTTTGTTCTGTTGCAGTCCTACACCAGCAAACTGCATCCGTTCAGCAGCATCTAATGCAGTTGTAGCAAACAGAGGGCCCAGGTGCATCAGCCATTGATTTAAACACTAAAATCTGCATCTGTATTGAACGATCGGCCTCATATATGGTCATATCACGCCGCTGCAGCCTTCTGGATAGGTCACCCAATTCTGTGAGAGCATCATATAAAATGCCCATATTTTCAACAAACACCAGGGAGGTTAATAAACGGTTTAAACCAGCATATTTCCTCTGCTCAATGTCACTCCTCGTTGAGTCTTCGGAAGATTCCATGAAATGTTTAATAAGTCCTTTGAAGTTATTCCAAACAGCTCTCACAGATCTTTCACTTGAGGACACCCAACGTACATCTAGCACCTTTCCAATTGCCAGAAGTCTTACTTCTACCTCCAGAGCACATTCCCCAAGCTCTCTCTGATTTTTCGGAGAGGCATGGTAGGTGGTATATAGTTTATCAAAAAACATTTGAGCTGATTAATGCCTGCGACTTCTTTACCAACATCACCCACAGCAAGCTCCAGCTTGTGGTTAGCACAGTGCCATACACTCAACTGTGGATATTTCAGTTTCAGAAGAGTTGCCACACCGGATTTCCTACCTATCATATTGGAAGCACCATCTGTTACAAGCTGAACCAAATGACTTTTTAAATACTCATCAGTAAAACCGTGTCTCTCTAAGCATGCAAGTAAGGTATCTAAGATTAGATCTGCTGCTGTGCTTGGCAACTCAACAAGGTCCAAGAAAAAGGTCAGTGGCTCATTGTGTTTATCAATACATGCTCTTACACAGTAAATTAGTGTGGTAAATTTACTATTTGTGAGCTTAGGGACATATTTATGGGAATTGTGGCGCAGGGCAGCACAGCAAGTTACTTTGCTGCGCTGCCCTGCGTCACAGGGAAAGGGCGGGAATGTGCGGTATTTATCCAATATGGTGCATTCCGGTCTTTTCCCCCTGCACTGGCGCCATTTCGACAGCCTAGCTTCAACGCAGGCACACTTGCCCCATGGTGCAAGGGTGCCTCCTTTGCATGCAGGATTGTTTTTGTGCAGGAAGGGGCACCTTCCTGTACAAAAACAATCTTGAGAGGCTTTTCCATCTTTCTATGTGGGCTGCAGAATAAAGCACAGTTTGAAAGAGGAAAAAGCAAGGAGAAATAAAGATATTTCTCCTAGTTATGCCTCCTCTGGGGCAGTGCAAGATTTTGCCGCATTCCCAGGATTACAAGTCCTTGTAAATCTATGAATGCGTCAAAAACCGTGGGGGTTGTGTGGGAGACTTTTATTATTGCAGGAAAACTACTGTGTGACAAAGCCACTGCTGCTCTAGGGTGTGCTGCTTTGTAGACCTGCCCGCAAGACTGGTGGTGAACCTGGGTATGAATTGTGGTGGACAGGGCTTCAAGTTTACCCAACTGGCCACCGGTAGGGTTCACCTGCTGGTGCTAAGAGACCAGGGCTTCTAAGGTCTAGTGGGACCTTCTAAAGTCTATCATGGGTGCTCCCTCAGGAGTGGTCTGATGGACAAGGCATGAAGGCTGAACCAGGTTCCCCAGTTCCAAATTTGGTAGCTCTGGCCATAATGCCACATCCTATCCCCACCGAACACCCTTCTGCCCCAGTGAGTGAAACTCACACTGTCTTTACCTACAACCCAATTCTGCCCCATTATAAGCACCTGGATGTGACTCATTTCAAATTATGCAGTGCCTGAAAAAAAGTAACAACATTCTGGGAAAAGCAAATACTCATGGGGAATGCAGGATTATGTAAAGCATGCAAAATATAAGCAGGAACGACATGTTACCTTAACGCTTTTACTCTCGTTCAGAAATCAATGAGTATTTTTTGTCTCAAACATTGAGGACATGAATATAGGGCTCCTCCTGTACACATGTGTTAAGCAGGGCTCAGAGACAAAGGAACTCTTCAAGAGAATCTGATCTGACTCACGGAAACCCACAAAGGCTCCTTCTTATCCACAAATTGTGCACTCTTGATTGTCAGCGCCAGGATGCCTGTTAGGTGAGAGTGCGCTTTACAAGTGAGATAAATAAATAAATAATTCTTATTCATGTCAGCCAGCTAGCTGCTCAAACATAGTATAGCACATATGTATTCAAGTGTCCTGCAAAGAAGAATGAGTGCGAGTAAGTAAATGTGGGTGTGAATGATTGAGTGCCTGAATGTAACTGAGCATGAGTGAAAGAGTGTATGTCGATGAAAGTGAGAGAAAGTGAGTGAGAAGGAGTCACGTAGAGTAAGTGAAACTGTAAGTTAGAATTAGGTAATCAGAGTAGGAAAAAGTGGTGAGACTGAGTGAGTGAGAATGTGATACCGAATGTTGAAGAGTGAGTGCAAGTGAGCAATTTTGAGTAAAAGGGAAAGTGAATGAGAATGAATAATGGGGGTAGTGAGCCCGAGTGAGATAACATGTGAGCAAGCAGGACAAAACACAGGCCTTGGCAAAGTGGAGGTAAATATTTACTTATGGGAGGAACATATTGTGCATCTTGAAAAAAAATGTGGTCAACTCCTGGGGATGTTGTCTTGGCACAGTAATGGCTTTTGAGAGAATTTGTGTAAAAATGGGGTGTTGAAAATAAAATGCAGTATTTGACCCTATAATTTTTTTTTCAAAATTATCTTGGGAGTAGCAACACCCAGACTGCAAATCCTCCGGGCCCTCCTTTATCTCTTCTTAGTCTTACAAGGCCCAGTAAATCGCACTCTTTTCCAAATCTCTTTCTAAATATTATCACTCTCAAAAACTGTTTTTTCTATGTAATTTTCCTTTGATGGGAAGAGGAGGTTTCTGAGGTGGTAGTATCAGGCAAGTGACACTACTTGGGCTCCCTCTGTTCGAGCCTTCATGGAGGATCCCTCTTCATTACTACCTCCACCTGACCCCAGACTCCGCAACGCACTCCCTTACAGGCTTGATTATCCACTACTCCTCTCCAGTGCACCTTATCTCACAGCTGACCTTGGGCCCCAGCCCCATATCAGGCACCATCGGGCTCCACTTTCATTTTTCCTGGTAAAAACATTAGTAAAATCACCTTCAAACTTAAAACATTGAATATAGCAGTAAATATAATTAGCACACACTTTAAAGTATGTTCCACAGTAGCCCTTATGACCCGACTGCTAATTAAATAAACAAAAACAGAAAGGCCATGACAGGGCCGGCTTTAGCGCTGATGCGAAAGTCTTTTTTGGCGCCACACCAATAATCACTGCCATACGCCACAAGTGCTCCTCATCTCCCCATAGCCCCTCCCCCTCATGACCTCCTGGTCAGATTCCCTCACTGCCACCCTCCACCAGTGCCCCTCATTTCGCTGTAGCCCCTCCCCCCATTACCTTCTCCTCAGAATCCCTCACTACCATCCTCCAGCAGTGCCCCTCATCTCTCCCTAGCTCCCCCCTCCCCCATGACCTCCTCCTCGGATTCCCTCACTGCCACCCTCCACCAGTGCCCCTCATTTCGCTGTAGCCCCTCCCCCTCATGACCTTCTCCTCAGAATCCCTCACTACCATCCTCCAGCAGTGCCCCTCATCTCTCCCTAGCTCCCCCCTCCCCCCCATGACCTCTTCCTCGGATTCCCTCACTGCCACCCTCCAACAGTGCCCCTCATCGCTCCATAGCCACTCCCACTACCTCCTCCTCGGATTCCCTCACTGCCACCCTCCAACAGTGCCCCTCATCTTTACGTAGCCCCTCTCTCATATGCATTTCATTTGTTGTGTAGCGCTACTTATATCAGTGTAGTGTGTGTCAGTACTTTACACCACGCACACATTATACAGAGACAACGAATCATACAAGTATGTAAATCAGCCTACAGGGAATGTCACATAAGCCTATGAGGATTACAAGGTGTATGAATCACATGTCATCCATACTGGTGGGCAGTTATTTTAAGAGGGTTTGGTCTGGAGAAGCACAAACTCAGGATTTAAAGAGTACTCCAGTGGTTAGGGGTTGGCTTTACTGATAAAAATGTATATCTGCCCAAAGATACTCATTTTAGCAACATTAGAATAATGAAAGACTGGGGAAGTTCTAACTATATCACAAAACAAAAAACGCGAAGTTCTAACTATATCATTCAGGTTTGCATACAGCTCTTTGATGACAGTTCATTGGTCACTGTCCTATGTTAGGATTGTAACTTCTGAATTGCAAGTAACACAAGGATCTCTGTCACAATGACAGTAACCCACTGAGCTTCCACATAAAATACAGTTCATCTGCACTTAACTACTAACAGAGAAATGATTGCTCTCCACCAGGATCATTAATCCCAAGCGTTATCTGGGCATTTTTTTATTGTCCTATTGTTGTCCTGTATCAGACATGATATGATAATGATAAAAACGGATTAGATGAAGCACACAAAGTACATGTCCTGCTGTGTCTGTGCAGAATGTAAAAAGAAAAATAAATAGTGACACATTCTTCTACCTACTCCATTAGTCAAACTTAGTGTCCCAGCCTGAAGTGATGAGCAGCTGCAGGGGTTGGGAAAGGTGAATTAAAATAAACAAACTTCTTTTCTCCTGCGCTGCATAGGAAAAGAAACATGTAAATGGTCTTTTAAAGACCTGTGAAGTACTCAGGTAAGGCTGCGATAATCTCAAAAACTGTGGGGCAGATTTATGTTTTACTTGCGCCTCATTTACGCCGCCGTTGCGTCACTTTTGTGACGCAGCAGCGGCGCAAATCCTGCGCCATGGTGCGGGGTATTTACAAACGTGACGCATCTCCCAGATGCGTCACGTTGTAAAGCCCTGCGCCACATGTAGGCGTTCCAGGGCAGGTGGGGGCGTTCCGGCGCAGGAACGCCTCCTAAAAGTGGCTGAGTGAAATCTACAAGATTTCACTCAGTCACTTTTAGGCCCATGCTGCGTCAAAACCCTGCGCCTGCTTGAAGCAGGCGTAAGGATTGACGCAGCATTGTAGAGATAGGGCCCCCCAGATCATTGCTGGAGCTGCATCGCGCTTGCGACGCAACTCCAGCAATGCGCCACTTTTCGGCACAGATGCGTCACGCATCTGTGCCGTTTTTGCCCCATGGTGCGCCGCATTATAATGCGGCGCATCCATGGTGGCGCAGCTGTGGCGCATAATAACTGGCGCATCCCTGCTGATATGCAGGGATGCGCCAGTCGTCATAAATCTGCCCCTGTGTGTGTGCGCCGTTTCGCGCCTGCCTTCAAGCCCTTACTAAAACCGGCCCTGAATTAGGGCAGTCCCGGGACGCTTTTTTTAAATCAAGAAGTAGGGGAACGGACTAGCATAATTTTTAAAAGTAGGGGCACGCCGTGCCCTTCCGTTCCCCCCCACTTCTAACACTGCATGCCATGCCATCCACACGCCAGGAGGCGCTTATCTTGGGTTCGGCTCTCCCTCAGCACGGGAGACTCTAATGGCAGAGAGGGGACTCCATCCCCCAGCAAGCAATGCGGTCTGAGCACCGCCAATGCCGCACCATGCAATTCACATGCCAGGAGGCGCTTAGCTTGGGCTCGGATCTCCTGCAGCGCAGGAGACCATAACGGCAGAGAGGGGACTCCATCCCCCAGCAAGCAACATGGTCTGAGCACTGCTAATGCCACACCAGGCCATCCACGAGCCAGGGGGCGCTTATCTTGGGCTTCGGCCCCCCACAGTGTGGGAAACGCGTGGGTGTGCCCGGGCCACGCCAGGGGCAAAGGGCAGGCCAGTCTGCCCCCATCCGGGGCTGATTGTGGCTGGGCAGCCCACTCTCTTGGCCCTCTGTCGCTGGACCGCAGTTGATGTTAACTGTTGGAGCTGCTTGTGCTTGTTCAACATCTACAAGGAGCAGAGTACGGAGGTTAAGGATTCGGTTTGCGGCTGACTGCTGGACACTGACTGCAGAAATTTTACATGTGAGTGCTTATCTAGAATTTTGGAGACATTTTTTATTACTCTGCCCCTCGATCAGGAGTTGGGTTTTTCAGACAAGGGCATCATGGGGAGGAGGAAAGCTGTACCAGGTGCTGTCCGCAGGATTCAAGTAATGGAAACAATGACTCTTTCTGATATAAGCAGTGGGTGAAGTCACCAAAGAAATAGGTAAGGCGGGGAGGCAGCTCTCTGTGCACAAGGCAGGGGTAGTATATAAGATGCAGGGGGAGGCCTTGGGTCCAGCGGCTGAAACATCTTTCGATGGACAGGAGGGTCCGGAGTTCTCTAGCCACATCAACATTGCTCCTAGGCTTAACACACGGAATACGGCCTCAATGGCCCCACCCATAGCTCAGAACTGAGCGTCCCCCTTGCTCCCAAGAAACTACGGAAAGTGAACAGAAAAATAGTTCCAGTCAAGAAAGGGGAGGGCGCTGCTAGCGTGGACACTAAGGGGCAGATCTATGTCGGAGATGCGCCACTTTTACGCCGCCGTTGCGTCACTTTTGTGACGCAGCGGCGGTGTAAACCCTGCGCCACGTTGCGCCATATTTACATCGTGACGCATCTATGGAGATGCGTCACGATGTAAAGCCCTGCGCCACGTAAAACCTGCGTCAGGTTTCACGTGGGCGTGTCGACATAGGGGGGGGCGTTCCGTCGCAGGAACGCCCCTGAAAAGTGACTCAGTCAAATCTATAAGATTTGACTGAGTCACTTTCCCAACGCTGATGCGCCAAAACCCTGCGCCTGCTTGAAGCAGGCGTAAGGCTTGACGCACCATGTTAGGGATAGGGTTGGTTGGAACAGTGCTGGAGTTGCGTCGCGCTTGCGACGCAACTGAAGCACTGCGCCAACCTTACGCCATTGGATGCGTCACGCATCTGTTTATTCCTGCACCATGATGCGCCGCATTATAAATGCTCAAGAGAAGGGATGATCAACAGATAAATATAGTACACAATCGAAACTATATTCTAGAAGTCCAGCCGGACAACTGATTTAATGATTCAAGAACATATACAATCTTCAAATTGCAATACGTGTGGGACACAGTCCTGTGTCCAGAGAGAACATTAGACATTAACAAAACAAACAAGGCATTTCAGGCAAGACAAAAAATGGAGCTTTGTGAGATTATTCGGTGTCAAAAGCTTTTACGAAACAGCGAATGCACTTTCATAACACAATGGAACAACGTGCATGCTATTTGCAGGGGTCGACGACGTTTCGATCCTATTAAAAGAATTACAGGATCATCATCAGGACTGAGATGTGTACATGCCTGATTTGAACGAAATTGCCTGTGGGGAAAAACAAAAGGGTAGATATAGAGAAAATGGAGGGAAACTTGTTTTAACAAGAAGGGTTGGCTGACCGCTTAAGATGTATGTATCTACAAGTGCATGCGACTTATGTGAGCATGCATGAGTATAAAGAGCAGGGGTAGATGTGAAACGCGTGGCAGTGGCCGCTCATCTTTAACTTTTACCGCGCGTAAGTCTGCCCGGCTCAGACCCTCGAGCCTCCGCAGCTGCCCCCGTCATTGTACGGTTTACCTCAATGTTTACAGGTCAGAGCCTCCAGCATAGTGGATTCACCACCACTGCACGGTCACGGATTCATTTTTCGCACGTTACCGCAACACACTGTTCTCGGCTGCATACACCCAGCATTTTTTTCACTGCCCGAGATCACACACTGTTTCCGACCCCCCCGGCTGGTCACAGGCACGATTCCAGCATGTCTATCACCGTAGTCTCTACTACTCTCTACCGATGTTGATCTATGCTAGTTGCATAAGTATTGACACCCTATCACATCACCCATGCGTGGTACTACCGCGCTTTCTATCCGTGTCCCATAATTATTTACGCATGCCCTAACAGTCGCATGTACTTGATGAAATATACCTCATAGCGGCTAGCTAATCGTTTGCGTTGTTCTACCACACGCGTTTCACATCTACCCCTGCTCTTTATACTCATGCATGCTCACATAAGTCGCATGCACTTGTAGATACATACATCTTAAGCGGTCAGCCAACCCTTCTTGTTAAAACAAGTTTCCCTCCATTTTCTCTATATCTACCCTTTTGTTTTTCCCCACAGGCAATTTCGTTCAAATCAGGCATGTACACATCTCAGTCCTGATGATGATCCTGTAATTCTTTTAATAGGATCGAAACGTCGTCGACCCCTGCAAATAGCATGCACGTTGTTCCATTGTGTTATGAAAGTGCATTCGCTGTTTCGTAAAAGCTTTTGACACCGAATAATCTCACAAAGCTCCATTTTTTGTCTTGCCTGAAATGCCTTGTTTGTTTTGTTAATGTCTAATGTTCTCTCTGGACACAGGACTGTGTCCCACACGTATTGCAATTTGAAGATTGTATATGTTCTTGAATCATTAAATCAGTTGTCCGGCTGGACTTCTAGAATATAGTTTCGATTGTGTACTATATTTATCTGTTGATCATCCCTTCTCTTGAGGATCACTGTTGCTTGTATTATACGATTACCCAAGGTCCTCAACTACCTCTTTGGGTTCCCTTGTTCCAAAAAATGTGTTAAGCGCAATCGCTGGATTGCAAGGGTAGGATACCAATCCCCTTTCTTAATAAGTGGGTCCTTTCTCTGTTCCTTCCTTACAACTTTCACTATCTGTTATGTCAGATCATGCACCTCTTTATTCTGATGATTACATCAAAAAAATCTGCGAGGGCCCGTCACTCTTCTCAGACTCGGTAGAAGGCCCTTCCTCTACTAACATATCATCCGCAGATCAGTTAGAAAAATGTAAAAAGAAACAAGTACGCCTCCAACTTATGATCCGCATGCTTACTGAATATCTCAAAGCAGAAACCATTCCCACTGGGTTACAAGTACGTAACATCCCTGGAATCTTCACCGATAATCCAAAATATATCCACAATTTCAGCTACATAGGCACAACTTGCTCCAGACACTGGCTAGTACTGGGCATTGATACTGCCACAGAAGCGCTCAAAAAAGTAGCGGAAGAAATTGAAGAGATTGAAAAGCAAATTAAAGATACATGCCCAATCACTGAAAGCAAGAAACTTTTGGAACAGATTCAAAAGACAACTGATGAATTTCACAGAATAGAGCAAAACAAAAAAACTGTGAAAGTTAGAAAAGATATCAGATCATACAACATTGAACGTACTTACCCATATTTGCAAAAGGACTTCTACACTAACAGGTCATACTCCAACCCACAAAACAGTAGACCTTGGGGCCGCTTTAATAGACGCAACAATCTGGTGGGATTCTCAGATACTTCAGCTGAATCTTCTGATAACTCCGACGTTGGTGAGGGGACCAGTACATCAAACCGTACCCCTGGCCCTAACTTTCCAGCCCCTAATAGTAATTTTTTAGGACGGGGCCAAAACGAACCACCCAGACGCGGCCGCGTCAAACAGACCCAGAGATGGTACAACCCACCGGGGGAACGTCAAACCCGCCAGAAATTTTACCAATGGTAACTGCTGACAACCCTCAATGCATTCCCATTTTCAACCTTTCACAACACACACTTTCAGACCCAGAATTATCTCTACTGAGCAAAGGTTTATCATTTGTCCCTACTACCCATCCTAATTTCTTAGAACTTCACACTGAATTACTCAGATTCTTTAGGCGGTTACGTCTACATACATTCTTCCTCCTTAATCCTTCCCCGCCTTCGTTCTCCTATACCCCGTTCAGACTTCCATCTACCTTCTCACCCTCCTCCACGATGATTCCCAGTGAAATAACCACGTTTGAAAAACTGGTTTTGAATGATTTTTCTACCATAGAATCGAAAAAACGTTTCATTCCCTACAATATCTCTCTTCCTGAAAAGAAAGCCATTGCTTCTCTGAAAACAAATGATTCCCTAATCATTAAATCAGCCGACAAGGGAGGGGGCATTGTTCTCCAAGAAAGAGTAGCATACAAGGAGGAAATCCTACGCCAATTATCTAATACAGATCATTATTGTAGGCTTCCCACGAACCCAACCAAAGAGCTTCAAACGGTTATCCTGAAAATCACCACAGAAGCCAAACAGGATGGTTTTCTCAGCCAAAAAGAATTCTTATTCCTTAATGTAAAATCGCCTCGGACACCGGTGATCTATACCTTACCTAAGGTCCACAAAAATCAGACAAATCCTCCTGGACGGCCAATAGTTTCAGGCTGTGGCTCGATCTTAGAACCCCTGGGTCAATACATTGACCACTTTATTAAGGACTTCGTACCACTCACCCATTGTTACATTAGAGATAGTATGGCCATGATAAACCTCATTGAACATCACCCCTTTGACCCCTCCTCAGATATTCTCTGTACCATGGATGTAGAATCACTTTACACCAACATTCCCCAGATCCCAGCTCTCCTCGTGATCCAAAAGGTGCTAGACTCTAGACCTCGCCCACACTCAGTCCCCACACTTTTCATTATTCAGCTTCTTGAACTCTGCTTGACCCGTAATTTCTTTACTTTTGATAATGAATACTATCAGCAAGTTAAGGGTACGTCGATGGGTGCAGTTTTCGCACCAAATTTAGCGATCCTCTACATGGACCATCTAGAAATGACGACCATCCTTGATTCCACCAATCCATTTCTCCCAGGTATAATTATATGGCGTCGTTACATAGATGACATTTTCCTGATATGGCATCAAAATGAGGACACACTCTCCCAATTCAATCATTGGCTCAACAATAACTGTTCTGGCCTCAACTTTACCAACACTTATGATAGATCAGAAATCTCATTTCTTGATCTAACCATTTATCATTCAGATGGTGAATTACTGACAAAACTATACAGGAAAAGTACGGAGAGAAATACCTTGCTCAGGTACGAAAGCCACCATCCCCGTGCACTCAGAGACTCCCTGCCATACTCCCAATTTCTCCGCATCAGAAGGAATTGTTTCTCCAAACATGACTATTTCTCTGAAGCACTCATTCTCACCAACAAACTGAGAGCCCGTGGTTATCCAAAAAGACTGGTAAAAAATGCACAAAAACGCGCTTGGTACTGTCCAAGGGAAATACTGTTGTCACCAAAAGAAAAAACCAACGCAAACCGCTTGGTCTGCGTGACCACTTTCTCACCAGTTTCTAACCAAATACGCAAATCCATTCTACATCATTGGCCAGTAGTGAATGCAGGTAATCTCTCAATAGAAAGACCAATTTTTGCATTCCGCAAGAACCGTAACCTAAAAGATCATCTTGTAAGAGCAGCTTTGCCTTCCTCCAGCCCACTGCTGACCTTAGATGCACATTGGGGGTTAGGCCCCCTCATTGGACATGCCAAATGTGGCAACTGCAATGTGTGCAGTAGCACTATGGAGGGCAAAGACTTTGTATTCAATAATGTGTCTATTTCCTTGCAATCCTTTTCAAACTGTAATACCTGTAATGTTATTTATTTGATTACCTGTCCCTGCAACAAAATTTACATCGGACAGACGACACAGAAGGTGAAACTGCGTATTGGCCAACACAGGAGCAGAGTACGCTGCAAAACGCCAAATGCCCCCCTTGTTGAACATTTCACCGAAATGGGGCACAAAGATGTTGACATTAAGTGGACAGTTTTGAAATGCATCAAACAGCCGCCAAGAGGTGGAGACATTGCCAGAATCCTGAATAAGGAAGAACTAAGAATGATCATCCGCACTGACAGCATCAGGAATGGTTTAAATCGGAATGAGGACTGGACTAACCTCCTTTAAAACCAAGATCTCCCACCTGAATGTTCCCTCCTGTTAGGGTGAACAACAATTATTTCTAATTGAATGTCACAATTTTTTGTCCACTAAGTGATTTTAACAACATGCAAGTAATGTTATAGTCTAACTTTCCATGCCAATTCACCACAAGAGCTCTCTAGATAATTTCCGTTCACTTATGACCTAAATACAGTCAAGGCATTGGTATTTGTAATTTTGAGACAACAAGTTTCTTTCTAAATCAAGAATTATAGGTCTTGTTCTGTCTATATTCCCGCTGTATTTCTTCTCTGTCTATTTTTCCTCTCCAAAATGGCGCCGTCTTTCACCCACTCTAGCTATCAGACGCATATCGGTATTTAAATGGTTTAGGCACGCGCAACGCTACCACTCGGATAATTGTAACCCGTCGGAGCAGGCTGTATCACGGTAAGCGCTTAATCTCCCCTCCGCTCCCCTCCCAACCACCTTGCCTGGAAAGTGTGCATTGTGCTTACTCCGCCCGTTCTTATTCCCATGCAGTGCATTGTCACGCCGCATTTACCAAGGGTACCTCTCAATCGGATGTTCCTTTGTTTTGGCAAATTCCAGGTAAATTACTTTCCATACACGCCTGCTTACTCACGCCACTCCCGTCACAGACCAGTAACCCTTGGTTTCCTTTTCCAGTGGCCGCTCATCTTTAACTTTTACCGCGCGTAAGTCTGCCCGGCTCAGACCCTCGAGCCTCCGCAGCTGCCCCCGTCATTGTACGGTTTACCTCAATGTTTACAGGTCAGAGCCTCCAGCATAGTGGATTCACCACCACTGCACGGTCACGGATTCATTTTTCGCACGTTACCGCAACACACTGTTCTCGGCTGCATACACCCAGCATTTTTTTCACTGCCCGAGATCACACACTGTTTCCGACCCCCCCGGCTGGTCACAGGCACGATTCCAGCATGTCTATCACCGTAGTCTCTACTACTCTCTACCGATGTTGATCTATGCTAGTTGCATAAGTATTGACACCCTATCACATCACCCATGCGTGGTACTACCGCGCTTTCTATCCGTGTCCCATAATTATTTACGCATGCCCTAACAGTCGCATGTACTTGATGAAATATACCTCATAGCGGCTAGCTAATCGTTTGCGTTGTTCTACCACACGCGTTTCACATCTACCCCTGCTCTTTATACTCATGCATGCTCACATAAGTCGCATGCACTTGTAGATACATACATCTTAAGCGGTCAGCCAACCCTTCTTGTTAAAACAAGTTTCCCTCCATTTTCTCTATATCTACCCTTTTGTTTTTCCCCACAGGCAATTTCGTTCAAATCAGGCATGTACACATCTCAGTCCTGATGATGATCCTGTAATTCTTTTAATAGGATCGAAACGTCGTCGACCCCTGCAAATAGCATGCACGTTGTTCCATTGTGTTATGAAAGTGCATTCGCTGTTTCGTAAAAGCTTTTGACACCGAATAATCTCACAAAGCTCCATTTTTTGTCTTGCCTGAAATGCCTTGTTTGTTTTGTTAATGTCTAATGTTCTCTCTGGACACAGGACTGTGTCCCACACGTATTGCAATTTGAAGATTGTATATGTTCTTGAATCATTAAATCAGTTGTCCGGCTGGACTTCTAGAATATAGTTTCGATTGTGTACTATATTTATCTGTTGATCATCCCTTCTCTTGAGGATCACTGTTGCTTGTATTATACGATTACCCAAGGTCCTCAACTACCTCTTTGGGTTCCCTTGTTCCAAAAAATGCATTATAAATGCGGCGCATCATGTGTGGCGCAAGGATAAACTTGCGTGACGCATCATTCCTGGCGCATCCTTGCTGATTTGCAGGGATGCGCCAGGCAACATAAATCTGCCCCTAAGGGCGCAAGGACTCTGAAAATTATCGGCTGCCTTGACACAAAATATTTGGTAGCACTGACTGGTTTATTGACTAACTTTTGTATTGAAATTTCTAAAGTTTTGGATGAAACGAGAGTCACACCTGGCAAAGTCGATAATGCACTGTCTCCCCTCATTCAGGTCTCCAGACGCTAGTTTTACAGCATCAGGCTGCTCAACCAATAACCTTCTCTGTAGGGGCCCAAGTACCCATCCAGACCCCTCAAGTGATCCCTAGGGCACCAGGGATAGTGGCACAGGTCTTGGATCCTTGGATCAGCCTAGCCTGACCTCCCTCAACCCACAATAGTGGCTCGACTTAAAGGGGCCACCAGCCACAGCAACGGCTATCTAACTCCGATAGTTCGTCCACCCCAAATATAGCCGAACGGACAAAGACACTGACATTCCTGTTGAACCCCGTGTGAATGAGGAGACTAATCTTGGGCTGATAAGAGGCTCCTGCTCCGAACATAGGGACCAAGTAATACGGGGCCAGGAAGCGCAGGGACGGTTCCCATTGCCCCCTCTTTTAATCAGAGTCAGGTAATTTAAATAAAGTCTCCTGGAATGTGGCAGGTTTAGCTAGTAAATTCTTGGCTGAGCAGTGGCTCCATTACATCAGACACTGCCACATAATATGTTTCCAGCAAATGTGGAAGCCAGTTAATATATTTTTTTTAAAGGGATATAAAACTTTTTTTTCTGCCCAACATAAAGGTATAGATCTGGGAGAGCAACGGGGGTTTATTCATGTTTATGGACCTCAGGGTCCACGGCATCATGAAGACCTTGATGTGGGACTCTAATTACGTACAAGGGCTCACATTAAGGAGCAAATCATATCGATTTCTCCTAATCAATTTTTATGATGTGAGAAACAACCTCAAGGATCGGCTAGCCTTGATGAGTTGAGCGGATTTTGAAATGGTGTGTCCGGGCTAGAGTTTTGGTTTCCGTTGTTGGGGATAAAATCCAATTAAGACATGCAGATCCGGGTGAGATAAGTATTTTTTATTCTTTTTGGGTAGCTGCAAACGAAAGAAGGATGGCACAGCCAACACGTGTTTCGCCCCCTAGTCGGCCATCAGGCCTGGGGCTTCCTCAGGGCTGTATATAGACAATGTTAAACCAAGGTAGAAAAAGGGCATGGTGTCATAAGGCATGTGTATATTATATACATAGTGAGGGTGATTTTGGGAAGAATTATAAAGTTGTAGGGAGACGCAGCATTGAAAGGCAAGATGTAAGTGAGAGAACAAAGAAAGAAAGTGAGGTGAGGAAGTGGTCAAGGTAAGCGTGCGGCAGGTATGGATAAAATCAAAGAAACAAGGTGTGTTGTCAGTGAGGGAGACAGGAAAATAGATTAGAAGATGGTACAGAGTGTCATCGATTTGGAGGGAGAGAATAAGTAGTTGTGATTGAGTAGTAAGAATTTAGAACACGAAGGTGGGTATAATTAGAGGAGAGTATTACACAAGTTTCAAATGGAAGCACATTTTGCAATTATAGACAAAACCCGGTATATATATAAGCAGGAGAGAGCAAATTGTGAGTTACATTGAAATCAACAACCGTTCATATGTAGAAAGAATATAAGGAGAAATGTGGATCACATATGATGTGCGATTAAAATCAGCATATAGACATTAGCATGGCATAACGAAATTATACACGATTGAAGTTACGCGATTTCGTTATTAACAATATTAAAGGCAGTAATGCATAACCACAGTCAGTGTTTTGTGAATTATTGTTTAAGAAAATAGTGTTATCGAAGATTTGAATGAATTTATAGTTACAGTTGCGATTTATGAGGAGGCCGCATCCGGAAACCGGGTCAAGCACGAAGAAGAAGGAGGAAGGGTTCGCATTAGTCTAGGAACGAATGGGGATTTTGTGCCAAAAGTGACTAAGTGACTTCATATGTTTATAAAGTGCTGGTGCTTCCTAGGTCACATGGTCTCATTCATTGTTATTATTTATTAATGTCGGAATTGTGGCAAGGCATATGACTAGTATGTTGTGTCCATAATGTGAATCAGTAGCCTCGTGAGGTGTGAGGTACTGCTGTGTCATGCCATATATGGAAAAAGGTAGGCATTTTAACGGGTGGGAAAAGGAGGCATTTAATTTCACAAGTGAAAGTTCGAACGGTGCAGGTAGCTGTTTGTTGATAGTGCAATTTGTATAAAAATGAGTAGGAACTAGTTAATAAGGGTGCGATAATTGCCGAGTGCGAGTAGTGCTTTTAGGTGTTTTTAAGCTTGTAAAAGTTCGAAGCCGCACGCGGAGGTTAATCTATACGGAATCCAAGATCGTGTAGATAATGGAGTGAGGCATACGCATGCTCTAGGCGATCAAGTGAGCAAGTGTAAATGCGAAAAAGGATATTTTTTGGGTTTCCTTACCGGGTGGTCAGGTAATTCGGTATTTAGTAAGAAGGGTTTAAATACCCGAAGATTTCTAAAGAGCGGAGAAAACACAAGGGGGAAGGGAGTGAAACAGGAAAAAGTAAGCGGAAGGCATTATTGAATACTGGTTGACAGGGAGGGGGAGCGTGGGCAGGGGTCCCTTACCTCTGGTCTCGGCTAATGCCTGGTGCTGCAGTTTTCAAAGTCGCGGTAGTAATGACAGCTCGTGGTAGCGAGCAAATGTAGAGGAGTCATGTGAGAACTTCCGGTTCAAAACCCGGAAGTGAACGGGTGCTTATGCTGAGCGCCATTTTGGGTAGGGGGTCCATCGGGATTGGCGAAATTAAAAAGTGACGGTCAGCAGTAATAATGGGAGCTGAGTGAAGTGCTAGAAGATAGCAAAAGGTTTTAGAGATCAATAGTAAGAGAGAGTAAATGAATATTCCTGACATTATGTTTACTTAAAGCAATATGCTCGAACATTAATATAGAAATAGTTAATAGTTACATAAATACATACACTCTGGTTCTATAGACTGGAAGGTGGGCAGAGTAGTGTTAATTAACACAGAAGCGTCCATTAGTCACAATGTATGTTAACAGGTATCCGTATATGTTCGTGTCTAAATAACAATATTATAATTATGTAAAAAACGATTTGCTGCAAAATTGGTGTTACAATTAATAATAGCACATATATCTCTAGGCTCTGATAAGCTAAATTAATAGAGCGATGGGCAGAGTCGTGTTAGGTCACACTAAGGCGCCCTTAAAGCACAAAGTTGGTGTTACAATTAATAATAGCACATATATCTCCAGGCTCTGAAAAGCTAAATTAATAGACAGGGCGATGGGCAGAGTCGTGTTAGGTCACACTAAGGCGCCCTTAAAGCACAAAGTAAGCTATCACATATTGATGAACAAAGTCGTGTTGAGTCACACTGAGGCGACTTTGTAGCACAAAGTATGCTATCACATATTCCTACATATTGTTGTATCATCTGAAAAAATGGCAAACAACAGGAGGGTAAGCTGTATGTTTCTTGATGGTATTTGGGGAAACTTATTTGGGGTTATTGTAAACAACAGACACGTTGTGTTAATCCTTGGGTGATAGGTGGTGCGGTTGTAGCAGTGTGTTGGGGCATCTAGTCGTCTCCCAACCATATATGCATTTCCGCATCCTTATTGAGCCCCAGATTGGTGGTTTTATAGTTCATTATTAGTTCACTTTCGCGTCTTCGGAGTTTGAGTTCGCGGTCTCCCCCTCTTTTAGCTTGGTGTACAATCTCCAAACCAAAGAAGCGGAAGTCTTTTTTGTGGGGATGATGGTCTTCAAAGTGTTCAGTAAGTGGATGGCCTGAATGATGTTTGTGGATGTTCCGGTAATGTTCCTGAATCCTGGTCCGTAGTGGTCTGATTGTACTTCCGATGTATGGAAGATTGCAGGGACAGATAATCACATAAACACAGAATTTGCTGTTACAGTCAATCCATTCTTTTATGAAGAATTCTCTTCCTTCAGTTAGTTGGACTTTTGTTGTTTTGTTGTTGCTAAGTTTGCAAATATTGCAATTTCTGCAGATGTGGAATCCTGGAGGTCTGTCCAGGAAGGTGCTGACCAAGTTCCGTCTGTCCACAAATTCTGATTTGCACAGGAGGTCTTTCAGATTAGGGGCGCGTCTGAATGTTATCTCTGGATATGTTTTTAGGTCTTGATTAAGGTTTGGTGTTTGTTGAAGCAGATGCCAGTGTCTCTTGAGGCTTTGTCTAATTTGGTGGTGGCCGTTATTGTAGTCCGTTATAAAACGTATGGCTGAATCGTTCTTTTGTACTTCTCCTATGTTTTGTCTGAACATCTGTTTTCTTTCAATTTTGGCCACTGTAGTCATTGTGTTTTTGAGCATTGATTGTTCATATCCACGTTGTGTGAGTCTAGACACCAATTCTTCTCCTTTTGTTTTGAAGACCTCATCTTCACTGCAATTTCTACGTGTTCTTAACAGTTCTCCCTTAGGGATGTTTCTTATGTTGTGTCGTGGGTGGAAGCTATCGGCTCGTAGAATGGAATTGGCAGCTGTCTCTTTCCGATAAAGTTTGCTTTGCAAAGTGTTGTCTTTTACATAGAGAGTTACATCCAGAAAGTTGATCTCTTCCTTGGAGAAGGTATGGGTCGTTTTAATTCCCCATGGGTTTTGGTCTAATTGCTTCAGAAATCTTTTGAGCAATGTCTCATCTCCTTGCCAGATACAGAGGATATCGTCTATATAGCGTCGCCACATAACAATATGGACGGTATATTCCGTGAACTCAGGGTCCCATAGCCAGAATTTTTCCACATGGCTCATCAGGATGCAGGCGTACGGCGGCGCAAATTTGGCTCCCATAGCCGTACCGCGTGTCTGTCGGTATATCTTTCCATTGAAACTGAAGCCATTATTTTTTAGGCAGAAATCAAGCATTTCCAAAGTCATTTTATTGCTTTCTAGTAGGTTTGCCGGTTGTGTCCATAATGATTGTTGCACTGCACTGAGTCCGTCTTGGTGTTTGATAGATGTATAGAGACTGACAATGTCTATACAGACCAGTATGAAGTCTGGTTCCCAGGTGATGTTTTGTAATTTGTCAAGAATGTCCTTAGTGTCTTGGATAAAGGATGGAATCTCCTTCATAAGACCTTGTAATTTCCTGTCAATATATTCCCCAAGTCTGGAGCATGGTGAGTTGATGCCTGCTATGATGGGTCTACCTGGTGGGGGGTAGGTTCCTTTGTGGATCTTCGGGAGGAGATATAGAGTGGGCATCGTAGGATGTGCAATGTATAGAAAAAGTTTTTCGGATTGTGTAATAAGTCCAGCGGTGTACCAGTTATTAAGCATAGTTGTAATTGATTTAAGTATGTCTTTTGTAGGATCTGTTGTAAGGAGTTCGTAGCAGGCTGTGTCGGCAAGTTGTCTATTGGCCTCTTGGATGTAGTCGTCAATGTGGAGTGTCACGGGATTTCCACCTTTGTCAGCCTCTTTTACAATTAGGTCCTTTCTATCCTTAAGGTTTTTGATGGCATTTCTTTCTTCCTTTGTAATGTTCTGTGGGAGGTATTTGGATTTTTTGCGGTATTTTGTGTGTTCGTGTTCCAAATCATGCATGACCGCTAGGTGGAAGGCATCGATGCTGTTTCCTGCAGGTAATTGTGGTAAGAAGGTTGATTTTTTGGTTAGTTTGCTGTCGATTGAGTGATTCGTGTCAATTCCAAGTTCAAATGCAGTTTTGGTCAGAGAATCTGGGTCATTGTTAGTCTCACTGAGGTTGGTCAATAGGTCTATGTTTTCGAGTTCTTGAATTGAGAGTTCAGATGTTATTAGTGGGGCAGACGGCTCATGTCTCATGTATTGGTCTGCAAAGAACACTTTTAATTTTAGTCTGCGGATAAATTTGAACAGATCTATTCGTGTTCTTGTTAGATTCCATGGGGCCGTTGGGCAGAAGGATAGTCCTTTGTTAAGAATGTTGTCCTCTTGTTTGGATAATTGGATGTGGGATAGATTCTTGACAAGATTAAGTGGTGTTATGTCCTTCTTTCCATCTCCTTTTTTCTTGATCTCGTAGTGACGCCCATTGTTGGCGTCTGCTGGCGTCCAAATTGTTGGGAACCTCCCATGGTTGAAGTATTTGTGATGTTTGTTGTTTTTATACCGAGTCGGTAGCGTAATACCTCCTCTAAAAAATTGACCTTGCATCTTGAGTTATCGCCCTCAGGTGCAGGTGATGGTGATTCGATGTCTGAGCTGGTAGTTGCTCCACTTGGTTGTTCTGTGGTGTTAGTGTTGGAGGTATCTTGAGCTTGAGTTGAGCGGATGCCTGGAGCAACTCCAGGGGGAAGGCCTGTTGCAGACTCCATTCATTTTAGCGGGAGATTTTAATTGCCACTTGTGTCCCAACTTACTGGTGACACACCGAGACTGGGTCACTTGTACAATAAATGAGAGATTGAACATGGAACGTACCTAGGTAGGACGGTAGCGGAATGTCCTCCTAAGCACTTATGGCCTAACACAAACTTTGGACCTGCTCGCCACCCCTCCCGACTCACCGGTGCCCCCAACCTATAAAGGCAGAGGCTGTTCAACATTCATTGATTTCATGTTTGTGTCCTTTACACTGAGGAGGTTTATATTGTTTTTCAACATACATCATAGCCCATTTAGTCACCACAATCCTGTGATTATGTCACTTGTAGCCGCTTGGAATCACCCCATACCGCGAAGAATAACTGGGGGAAGAATTTCTGCTACTGCTCAAGGAAGGAGTCCAAGCTGGTCACCGGTAGATATTATTGCTTTTAAGAAATCTCTCTTTAGCATAAGCAAGCAGGGAATCTTGAAATGTTTAAGCCCACTAGCTCAGGGGGAAGAAACTATTTCAGCATGTATTGCTATAACCCAAGTAGTGGGTGGTTTGTTAACAACTCCGGCAACCTCCGCCTGCAAGGATGACCCAAGATGGTTTGACGGGGAGTGTTCTCGGGCCCTTAGAGGTTTCAAGAGGGCCCTAAAATGGACCCTGAGAGATAGATGTTGGGTGGCCGCCTGCCGCAGCAATTATAAACCGGCCTTCAAGTGGCAGAAGCGTTTACTGCTAAATAAAGCTTGGGAGGACCTAATAGAGGCATGTGAGCAAAAGGAGGGTCATTAACAGCCTATGTTTTAGAGATCTAAATAAACCAGGGTTAAGTCAAAATATTTTACCAGAGCAAGGGCAGGCCCATTCTGAGGGAGTTTATAAACATTGCCACCATGAGGAACCTTCACAGGAATTAAACCCTTACCATAGATTTGAACCCATTACCTTCACCTTGGATGAGGTTAGATTGGGAATTGAGGGACTATCTTGGAATAAGGTTCCAAGAAGGGAGATAGGGGCTGCCCACATGGTGACCGCCCCTTTTCCCTTATTGATGTTACAGTGAAGCTTTTGGGTCGGGTCTTATTGAATAGGGTGTCTGAATGGGCAGAGATCAATCACATAATATTGGAAGTACAATATGGGTGCCGTACTGGTAAATCCACCTCAGATCAATGCCTCAATCTATATCTCTTACTTGTGAAATGCACTGTAACCAAATCTGGGGTGCTGTGTCTGGGTTTCATGGACCTCACCACAGCTTTCGAGCGAGTGAACCGTTGTAAACTCTGGAAACTGCTAGAGAGCTTGGCGTTGACTTAGCAACAACTAATAGCCTAATGACCCCACATTTTAACACCACTGCAGTAATCAGATACACACAAGACATGAAAACCACCGATCATTTTAATTGTTAAAGTGAGGTCAGACAGGGTTGTATATTAGCTCCTTTTTTGCTCACACTATCTGGTCTCAAGTCTGCCCTGATGGACCTACAGGTTGATAACCCTAGGATAGGCACAGGAATGGTTTCTGTCTTGATATATGCGGACAACGCGGCACTCCTTGCACACACCTCGAAGGGCCTGCAGCTCCTACTTGGGTTTGTGTGTTTTATGGATAAGATGGATTTGTCACCTGATCTAACCAAATCCTATATTATGGAAATATGTAAGCAGAGCAGCAGGTCCAATATATATAAAGTAGGCACAGATAGTTTAGTGAAAGTCCCGGCCTTTTCTTATCCGGGTATTTTGTTTGATGAGAATCTGAGTTTTAAAGATTTATTAGAGGAGACAGACTCGACACCTGGTCACCGCGGATAATTTTAGAGCTGTGTAACTCCTTTGGTATCTCTAAAGCTTTATATGGTAGTGAGGTGCGGGGGTACATAGTGGCTAACAAATTACAAATCACAGAAAACAAATATTTTAGGCGGATCTTGAAAGTCCCTCATAGCACCCCTGTGTACTCAGTACATGAGGAATTGGGGTCTCAGTAAATTTCTGATATGGTGGCTGCTAAACCTCTGCTTTGCTGGGTGAAGAACTGGTCCAATGAGGAGGCAGCCTTTAACGGATTGGTAATCCAGGATTGCCTTTATGCAGTGAAAATCCTGTGGCTAAAATATGTTAAGGATACCTTAACCCTATTAGGAAGAGAAGATTTGTTCACTAGTCATGATAAGGTCCGATCCCAAGACCAGACAATTATCAATGATCTGTTTTTAAATATGTTACGGCACACCAAGAGGATAAGGAGCTCAGGAAACCTACGATCGGAGAACATATTGAAGAAAATCGGTGTCCATTTTATACCCCTGTACATGTTATTCACACACAAGACAAATGTTCCTTAAAGGGCTTTTAAAAGATCTTAGATTTAGGCAGGCTTGTGTTGCCCTTCTGTTTTTACAGGTCTCAACTGATGTTCATACACTCTTTTGTGTTTCTCTTTTTGTTAGGCTCTGCTTACGGCTAAGAACCCCCACAGGTGACTGAAGGCCAGAAGAGTATTTGCACACAACTATGCTGCTATAAATGCACTTAACTGATCATTATTTTTTAGGATTCTCAGTGTGACCCCCTCGTGTTAAATTAATGTTGAAAGGATCTGATTGATCATATTTCTTACCTTAAGAGGTGGCTGCTGGGAGAGATGTGAATCTAAGAATCCAGCTGGGATAATGAGACACAGTGGGTTCAGTCGTCTCTAATCGTGTACACCTGGCTGCTTCACAGAGACGACACATGCACCAGAGATGTGTTTGCTTTTAAACTGTTTTTGTTATGTTTTTTATGCCAAATAAAGACTAATATTATTATTATTATGATTAAATTAGGCAATGCGATTAAGGTGCTAAACAGCACAGCACCAACACTTCAATATTAGAGACAATAATCAGCTTGAATGGTCACGTGTACTAACCCTGCATGTTAACTCAAAGGGGTCACGTGTACTAACCCCACATGTTAACTCAAAGGGGTCACATCTACTAACCCCGCATGTTAACTCAAAGGGGTTACATGTACTAACCCCGCATGTTAGCTCAAAGGGGTCACGTGTACTAACCCCGCATGTTAACTCAAAGGGGTCACGTGTACTAACCCTGCATGTTGGCTCAAAGGGGTCACGTGTACTAACCCTGCATGTTGGCTCAAAGGGGTCACGTGTACTAATCCCGCATGTTAACTCACAGGGGTCACGTGTTCTAACCCTGCATGTTAGCTCAAAGGGGTCATGTGTACTAACCGCACATGTTAGCTCAAAGGGGTCACGTGTACTAACCCCACATGTTAACTCAAAGAGGTCACGTGTTCTAACCCTGCATGTTAGCTCAAAGGGGTCACGTGTACTAACCCTGCATGTTAGCACAAAGCGGTCACGTGTACTAACCCTGCATGTTAACTCAAAGGGGTCACGTGTTATAACCCTGCATGTTAACTCAAAGGGGTCACGTGTACTAACCCTGCATGTTCACTCAAAGGGGTCACGTGTACTAACCCCGCATGTTCACTCAAAGGGGCCACGTGTACTAACCCCGCATGTTCACTCAAAGGGGTCACGTGTACTAACCCCGCATGTTAACTCAAAGGGGTCACATCTACTAACCCCGCATGTTAACTCAAAGGGGTTACATGTACTAACCCCGCATGTTAGCTCAAAGGGGTCACGTGTACTAACCCCGCATGTTAACTCAAAGGGGTCACGTGTACTAACCCTGCATGTTGGCTCAAAGGGGTCACGTGTACTAACCCTGCATGTTGGCTCAAAGGGGTCACGTGTACTAATCCCGCATGTTAACTCACAGGGGTCACGTGTTCTAACCCTGCATGTTAGCTCAAAGGGGTCATGTGTACTAACCGCACATGTTAGCTCAAAGGGGTCACGTGTACTAACCCCACATGTTAACTCAAAGAGGTCACGTGTTCTAACCCTGCATGTTAGCTCAAAGGGGTCACGTGTACTAACCCTGCATGTTAGCACAAAGCGGTCACGTGTACTAACCCTGCATGTTAACTCAAAGGGGTCACGTGTTATAACCCTGCATGTTAGTTCAAAGGGGTCACGTGTACTAACCCCGAATGTTAGCTCAAAGGGGTCACGTGTACTAACCCCGCATGTTAACTCAAAGGGGTAACGTGTTCTAACCCCGCATGTTAGCTCAAAGGGGTCTCGTGTACTAACCCTGCATGTTAGCTCAAAGGGGTCACATGTACTAACCCTGCATGTTAACTCAAAGGGGTCACGTGTACTAACCCCGCATGTTAACTCAAAGGGGTCACATGTACTAGCCCTTCATGTTAACTGACTTACTCTTACTGAGGTTCCATCTCTGGCCCGGCCTCGCGCGGTCAGTCTTATATACATATCAAGTGGACGCCACACCGTGGCCACTACCAAAAGCAGCTTAATTGAGATGTAATGTTGATGCTGGTGCATGGAGGAGGAAATATGGACTTCATGCCAATAATCAAATCAGCAAAGGCACTATTTCAAGGATTGTGAAAGACAAGAATGAGTTCATTACTAAAGCCCCATCATGAATGGATCGATGTGAACTTCGTTGATTTTTCAGTTTGTTCTGCTAAGTTTGCTCTGATCCGGTCTGCATGCCTCCTCAGACAATGGCCTCATAATCCCCAGGGTACAGCCATCCGTCCTTGAAAGTACAAGTGCGTGTTGCCTCTCGGGAGGGGAGTTTTTGTCACACCTCTGTGATAATAGTGTTAGGCACTCAGGGAAATAGGGGCCCCCACTGTGTAATTACCGTGCCATTATTTTGCCTTCATAAGATGCTTGTACTGGTGCCTGTGAGCTGCGTCAATGGAGGTTCACTCTGCAGCTGAAGTGATGCTGTGCACCGTGTGGGGACATTAGGCCTATCTTGGAAATCAGGCTGTAAGTCAGACACAGGACAGAATAGCAGGGCAGGCTCCCTTGGACCTTTCAGCTATTCTGACACCACTGCCTGGCTCATCTCCTCCATCCTCCTCAGAGAGGCTTCTGATGGACCTGCAGGTCTGAGGCACCTCATCACATGGATCTCCACTGGTACTTGGTGATGACATTCAGCCTTTGCACTTTGAAGTCACTGGTGAGATCTGCCTGCACTCTGCAGTCGTGGGAACTGGAAACCCTCTCCACGCCTGGGCAGCTTCATATCGGAGGCATCATTGATGTTTACTCTGGAGTGACACAGAGTGAGATCAGCTACAAGGAAAGACCGGAGAAAGCTGCCTGTCATAGGTAAGGAGAGAGTGGTGATGTCTGTCTGTCTTCTAGGGTCAGTCCACATCCTTTATTTGTGAGTAGAGACTGACGTTGCCCTGTTAGAGTTAAGAACTGGATTTATCCATGTGAGTGGTGATTTATGTCTCTCCTCTAAGGCTGGTCTCCTGTCAGGCGTAAGAACAGGGGGTCTCATTTATGAGGAATTGGTGTATGGCAGTGCCACAATTCTTCTTGCTGTGCTGCCCTACGCCAATTTGAAAGGGCAGGAATTCACCGTATTTATTAATTATGGTGCATTTCTGTCCTTTCCCCTGCACTGCTGCACAATTTGCTGCCTAGCACATAGGTAGGCACCCTTGTACCATGAGCGGTGTTATCTTCCTTGTATGTGTGCTACAGAATGCAGCTCTCATGGAAAGAGGGAAAAAGTAGGAGAAATAAAAAAAAATGTCCTCATTACACCTGCTCTGGGGAGGCGTAAGGTGTTGGCGCTGCCCCAGGTTTGGCATGACATGTGTGCTGCATAGAAAAAACCCACCTCAACTTGCATGGAACACCTCCTTGATGCGGAGTAAGGCACAGCAGTGACCTGCACAGTTTCGGCTTACTCCATATCTATGAGGCCATGCACGGTCACACAGAGGGCCTCATAGTTATAATTGAGAGGCTTACACTGCCGGAGAGTGAAACAGAGACTCTCCAGCAGCTCAAGCCTCTGGTATATAGCCCTAGGATCTACATCTGCGAGTGGTGGTGTCTCGCTGTCCTCTCACTCCGGTCCTTTGGCAGGGATAAGAACAGGATCTACATCTGCGAGTGGTGGTGTCTCGCTGTCCTCTCACTCCGGGCCTCTGGCAGGGATAAGAACAGGATCTACATCTGCGAGTGGTGGTGTCTCGCTGTCCTCTCACTCCGGGCCTCTGGCAGGGATAAGAACAGGATCTTCATCTGCGAGTGGTGGTGTCTCGCTGTCCTCTCATGCCAGTCCTCTGGCAGGGATAAGAACAGGATCTTCATCTGTGAGTGGCGATGTATGTCTGTCCTGTCCCTCAAGTCCACATCCTGTATCTGAGAGAGGTGAGGAATGTCTGTCCTCTCAGGTCAGTGCCCTGTTAGGAGCAAGAACAGCATCTGCCCCTGTGACTGGTGGTGTTTCTCTTATCTCATTACAGTCTCTGCAGGGTTGAGAACAGTATCTACCCCTGTGAGCAGGAGTACATGACTGTCTGTCATTTGCCCCACTGCGAGGGAATTCAGTGACTGAAGCCCTGTATGTGCAATAGTCCATCTCCCTTCAGTAACTCAAGCTCTGCATGTGCAATAGTCCATCACCCTTCAGTGACTGAAGCCCTGTATGTGCAATAGTCCATCTCCATTCAGTGACTCAACCCCTGTATGTGCAATAGTCCATCTCCCTTCAGTGACAAAATCCCTGCATGTACCATCGTCCATTTTTAGCCCCAAGGTACCCCGATATAGGCATAGGTAGTTGCACAACCTTTTACCTATATTTAACCTACCTTATTCTACATAACGGCTCTTGTGCTGACCTTTTGCCTAGTTAGGTGCCGAATAAATGCTGTGTGGTTTTCTTCAAAAACTAGCGTAATTAATATGCATGAGGATTCTCAGTATCACAGCAGGAATACCATCTTCTGCATAATAACTTTATACAAACATCACCGCTATCGTCATCCATGAACGACGGGGCCACAGAATAATGACACAGCTAGGTGGAACCCTTGAGATTACCTTTTGGGTATATAAATACCACATCTTCACTGGGCAAACCAGAGGAGAAACTTCCATGCTAAGGTCCCTGCACTCAGAAACTCCAGCATACAGTGATCTAACATCCCTTGGAGGGTGTCCAACTCGAGACCAAAATGGGGTCCTCCGTTCTCTCCCATCAGGTAATGGGGTTTGTTCTCTTCTAGGGGGATTCTTGGCTTTGCACCCATATACATGCTTGTTACACTTATGTACACTCAGATGGGGTTTGCATAGAAGGGGTACGCCTAATGATTGCTATGTATCTATATGCCTGCATATATTTACTGTTTTAGTACCATGGTATAATTCTACCTTTTATTTACTCTGTTGGTGCTTGCAACCTTGTTTATTTTTTTATTTATTTAAAAAGTTTTATATAGCGCGAATATGATCCCGGAGGACATCAGGTAATAGTAGCAGTACAATCGTCAGAAGGGGTACCAACCTAAACAAATCACATATGCATATCAAACAAAAGCTTACAATGGAAAGAGACAATAAAGGGTAAGATAAAAACTGGAATATAGCGAACTGGAAGGGGAGCAAGTGACTAGTAAAGCAGAATAACACCAAACGCAGGACTTAGGGTGTTGGTCCAAAGCATTAGAGCAGAGGATCCGAGAACCTTTTAAGGTAGGAACTTGTTCATGAGGAATCTTTTTACTTCCAATTTGAAGGCAACCTTGGAGGAGATTCTGCGTATTTCTGGTGTGAGAGAGTTCCAGATCTTTGGCGCAGAGCCAGAGAAAGCTTGATGACACGTTCTCTTTTTGAGAAAGATTAGAGTTTTGAGGAAGAGAGATTTAGCACTCCGAGAAGGTGTACCCCCTCTGGATAATTCTAGCTCTTGCGCTAGATAACTGGGGGGTTTGAAATGGAGGGCCTTGTGAGATAGGCAGGCAATCTTTAGCTGACTTCTTGCTTCATAGGGCAGCCAATTTAGGGATTTTAAGACTGGGGAGATGTGCTCATTTCTTTTGGTCCCCATGACCAGTCTGGCCGCCACATTAAGTGAAGACCTTAGTGGGGCCAGGGTATATTTGGGGGGGCTAAAGAGTGGAGCACTGGCATAGTCTAGCCTCGGTAGAACAAGCGCTTGGACCACTTGCTTGAAGTCAGCTTGTGGGAGGAAAGGTTTGAGATTCCTGAGCATCCTCATAAGGTGATTCACTCCCTTGCACATATTGCTGATATTAGTTTTCATGTTCAGATGCTTGTCTAGCGTGAGTCCAAGAGATTTGGCTGAGTCAACAATGAGGGGGGAGCAGTTGAAGGCAGTGAGGTGGTTCATCCAAAGGTCTATCTTGGGGATGTGATTCGGGGGAGAAATGAGAAGGAATTCTGTTTTGGAGTTGGAGGTGTTAAGCAAGAGGTGGTTCTTAGTTAGCCAGATTTGAGTATTTATTAGAGTAGTGTTGAGTGATATGAGGTTATTTGGGGAAGAGATTTTCAGATAAAGTTGAGTATAATCTGCTTACATATGGAAGAGAATGTCAGTGGAATTTAGTGCATTAGCTAAAGGTTCCAAGAATAAATTGGAGAGTATGGGGGATAGGGCGGAACCTTGGGGGACACCCATAGATACTAGTGATGGCCGGGAGAGAGAGTGGTTCACCCTAACTCTTTGGGATCTGTGGTGGAGGAAGGATGAGAACCATTGCAGCACCGAACCAGAAAGGCCCATCCTGTGCTTCAAAATGGATAGGAGGTTGTTGTGATTAACAGTGTCAAACACTGAGGAAAGATCCAGGAGGATAAGGAGGCAGGATTCATCTTGGTCGAGCATTTTTAAAATGTCATCCATAACGTGCGTGAGAGCCGATTCGATGCTGTACCCACTCCGGAAGCCAGATTGGTGTTGTTCCAGGAGATGGAAATTCTCGATGTGGGCACAGAGTTGAGATTGGACACATTTTTCTAGGAGTTTGGCAAGGGTGGGGATGTTAGAGATAGGACGGAAGTTGTTAAGCTCCGTACTATCTGCTGTAGGCTTTTTTAGGATAGGTGTTACCTGAGCAGCTTTTAGACAATCCGGGATCGTACCTTGTGAGAGAGACGCATTGACAATCTTTGTCCAGATGGGGGTGATGACCTCCTTCAGTTCTTTGAAGATGGACGGTGGTAACAGGTCGCTAAAATGATTAGATGGGTTGATACTCTGAAGAATCTTGTTGGTGTCTCTTTCGCTATGGGGAGTGAAGGTGCCCCATGAGGTACTGTTCTTTGCGCTCAGGCTGGTCGGTTCAAACATCTCTGATAAGGTCGAGGGGGGCGCAGACCCCACGGCTAGCAAAAGTGCCTTCCTGGAGTCAAGATCAATATTGTTCAGTCTGGATTTCTCAGTAAAGAAGGCGGCCAGATCATCACATGAAAGTGGGTTGACCTCAGAGACAGAGCGGTTTGGTGTTTCCACTGATTGTTGTTTCACCAGCTCAAAAAGTTTCTTGGGGCGTTTAGCGGCTTGATTAAGTTGGGATCTGAAGTAGTCGGCCTTAGCGATCTTCATTTGTTTGATATAGGAGCTCCTTATCGTTCTAAGGATTATTAGTTGGTCCGAGGATGGATTCAATTTCCAGGAACGTTCAACTACCCTAAGGTGGCGGTGCTCCTTGTTTAAGTTGTCATTGAACCATGGTTTGTAAATTTTAGTTGAGGCTTTTTTTGTTGGAGTGGAGCAATGGAATCTATGATGCTAGTAATAGTAGAGTTGTAGAAGTTAGTGAGTGCATGTACCTCCGTCATGTCAGCTTGTGGAGAAAGGGCAGATATACAGTGGGATTCTAGATCTGCTGTATTGATATTTCTGAGGTCCATTTCAAAATCTTTGATTTTGCTGGTTGAGCCTTCCAAAGAGAGACTTCCAAGTTGATAAAAAAGAAGATGCTTTGATGATCGGACCAATCGCAGGGGGAAATGGTGTGCAGTGTGATGGTGTGACCTTTGGAGATGATAAGGTCCTGATTTTTCTCCTTTATTATGGGTTGGCTGGTCACAGTGTTGGATCAGTTCATGATCATTTAAGAATGATTTGAGGCATGTAACAACTTGGTAATTGAGGTTGGACCAGTGCAGGTTGAAATCACCAAGGAAGATTTGGGCCATAGCGGAATCAACATTGCCAGAGATGATGTCTATTAATTGCTCGATGAAGCGGAAGTTGTCCACAGTTAGGTGGTAAATGTGTGTAGTTTGCAAACCAGAAGGTTGTGACTAAAGATATTGAGACAAAGGTATTCGCATGAGGATGGGGTAGAGGACTCTGAGTGGGAGACCGAAAGTGAGGTCTGATGTATACAAGCTAGGGCTACCACCCGTCTTCAAAGCTCTGTCTAGACGGATTATATATCTGTTTCTGTTTAATAGTTGTTGCAGCACATGTATGTTATACTAGGATGACGCTGGTTAAATAAATACTTATTGAGAACGTCCCCACCATTTATTCTGTGTATCTCTCTGAGACAAAGTGAGCACGAGTGACTGAGCGAAAAGTACTGTACTATTTCCATGATCCCTGAAGGCTCAAGCGTTGTCATGTTTGATCGTTGCCAGAAACTATTCGCTCCTTGGTAAGGGGGCCTTATAGTGGCACTGTGAGCTAGCTGGTTTGCAGTCCAGAATCTCCTTTGTGGGTGTCTGGAATCAATCTGGGTACACAATCCCAAAGTTTATGCTGCTCTAAACACGCAGATCCTATATTATTATTATTACCGTTTGTAAAGCGCTTGGTTACACCGCTGGAAGGAGCATACGAGAGTCTCTACCTGGGCTAAGAGAACCGGGACCTAGATCTGGAGCTAGATGATCTGTTTTATGGTTTAAATCTTTTTATTGTATATGATGCAATCAGTAACAGTACACCCACCTACAAACACTGGCCGGTGGGGAAAGTAGTAGTCACAGTCAAACTTTATGAGAAAGGAAAGAGAAGAAGCAGGGAAGGAGTGAAAAAGAGCAAATATGCGGCTGAGAGAGACAGAGAAGGTTGAGAATCATTAACCTGCCATTGCATGCAATGTGACTCGGTAGGGAGCTAGGGCTGAGTGTCCATCAGTGGAGGTGGTGGGTGTATCAGGGGAGTCGTGGGGAATCGCAAAACACGTAGATATAAGGGGCAGGTAAGTTCTATGAACTCTGAGGATAAGTATGCCTCGGTTGTCCCCCAGGTCTTATCGAACTTAGGCAATGTGTGGTTGAACCCTGCTGTGATCCGTTCCATCCCCACAACCTCCCATATTTTGTGTAGCCAATCTAACTTAGTTGGGAGGTCTGCTGTGCCCCACCTATCCAGGATCACCTGCTTGGCAACCTTAGCGCTAGAGTGAACACCCTGCAGGACTGGAGAGGGTATGGGAGAGGATTGGGTAGCCCCAGCAGGATATAGCTAGGAAATCTAGGGAGTTCCATCTGATAAATCTGGTTGATTGTGGGCAGAATAGTCCCCCAAAATGCCTGTACCTTAGGGCAATGCCACAGAATGTGAGACAGTGTATCCTAGGTGATCTTTTTTTAAGATGAAAACAGCGAGATTTATATTTTGCAAGGTTTGGCTTTCAAAGTCTTTTGGCTGCAGGATAATATCTGCACTGTAAACAAGTGAGCTCCTGTCGATCTTAAATTATGTGTCGGTGAATACGAAGATATCATTGAGCGAAGATAACTCAGGCCTTTATTCCACAGAATTCTGTGGCAGTAGCACATGGCCTTAAAATAATCCTCTTCTCTACCAGAAGCCAATGGAGAGTCATCATCAGCTTCGTGGTAGATGCTCTTCCTGAGAGGTTCAAGACTAGGCGTGCTGCTGCGTTTTCAATTGATTGAAGCTTGATTAGACATCCTTTGTCGTTCCTAGGTAGAGGATGTTACCATAATCTATCTGGCATGTCACCAGAGCATGAACAATGGTCTTCTTGGTAATAAACCCAGTAGTTTCTTTAGGACTTTGAGAGTCTCAAAACATTTCCCAACTACCTTCCTGATTTGGCTCTCAAATGAAAGTTTGGGGTCAAGCCAGACCCCCAATTGTTTCATTACTGGTTTCTGGGGAGGGGTTTGCACCAACGCCCCAGGCCACCAGATAAACTTATAGAAACTACACATCACCATCTCCTTTAAGTGACCCAAGCTCTGCATGTGTAATAGTCCACCTCTCTTCAATGACTCAAGACCAGTATGTGCGATAGTTAATTTCCATACAGTGACCCAAACTTTGTAAGTGCCATAGTTGATTTCCCTTCAGTAACCCATGCCCTGTATTTACAATCGTCTATCACCCATTAGTAACCCATGCCCCTTATGTGCAATAGTCTATCTCCTTCAGTGACAGAAGCCTTCTGTTTCCAGTAGAGTACCTATCTTCAGTGATTCCATCTACTTTTAGAAACAGAAGCCCCTTATTTACATTAGTCCATCTCCTTTCAGTAACCCATGCCCTGTATTTACAATCGTCTATCACCCATTAGTAACCCACGCCCCCCTTTCAGTGACAGAAGCCTTCAGTTTCAAGTAGAGTACCTATCTTCAGTGATTCTAGTAGTCCATCTACTTTTAGAAACAGAAGCCCCTTATTTACATTAGTCCATCTCCTTTCAGTGACCCACGTCCGCATGAGAATAGAAGGGCTTATTTACAAGAGGTACCAAAAGAAATGAGCACATCTCCCCTGTCTTAAAATCCCTAGATTGGTTGCAAGAATTCTGCTAAAGATAGCCTGTCTATCTCACAAAGCCCTCCATTTCAAACCCCCCAGTTATGTAGCACAAAAGCTAGAATTATCCGGAGGGGGTAGACCTTCTTGGAGTGCTAACTCTCTCCTCCTGAATCCACAGATCTTTTGCAAAAAGAGAACATGTCACCGAGCTTTCTCCGAAGATCTGGAACTCTCTCCCACCGGAAATATGCAGAATCTTCTCCAAGGTTGCCTACAAATTGGAAGTAAAAAGATTGCTCATTAACAAGTTCCTACCTTAAAAGAGTCTCCGATCGCCTGGCTAATCTTATGCCTTGGACTTACACCCTAAGTCCTGCTTTGGGTGTTAATCTTACTTACTAATCACTTGCTCCTCTCCCAGTTCACTATGTACCAGTTATTATCTTACCCTCTGTGTCCCCTTTCGATTGTAACCTTTTTATTTGATGTGCATATTTGATTTGTTTGGGTTGGTATTTCATTTGATGATTGTACTGGAACTATTACCTTCCTCTCCCTCAAATTGTGAAGCACTCTGATATCCTTCTGGATCATGTTCTCGCTATATAAAACTTTATAAATAAATAAAAATTAATATCTGTAAGCCAGCCTGCCTGCCTATCAGGGCTCTATGACATCAGGGGTTTAGTTAATGACAGTGAAGAACACTCGTGCACGTCTCACAATGCTTATTTCATGTGTGCTGGGCCTCCCCGTTCCCTTGAATACATCGTCATACATAGCCCTCGTTCAAGTAAGCGCCTCGAGGCCAGTGCTACTTGTAAGTAATGCATTCAAGCTGCTGCCTTCCTCAGCGCTCCTTTCCCAACAGGACCCCGCTAGCACGGGTTCAATGGCGCTGACTTCCTGGGTAGCAGCTGTTGCACAAATGCGTCCTCTGCTCATTACTACAGCAGGTCTTCATATAGCACCCTCTGGGATTAGGTAAGAGCCCTTTGTTTGTTTGGCTGCTTCACAGTTGCAGGCGTTGTTAAGTGGATATTTGATAGCGGTAAATTAGAAATACAAAGGCGTCCTGGTGTGTACATGGACGCCACTGCTTCCTGCTGCACAATCCGATCACAGAGGAGTACTGAAACGTTGATGCATGTAGAAATGCTGGCTGGTGTCTGTCGCGTCGCGTCGGCCACAATAATCACAGCGACACCAAGTAAGTCGTTGTTTCTTTATTGCATGTCATCTGCAGCCAGCATGCTGCACGTCCTGCCTCGTCCCCTGCTTCCTGTCTACTCTCTTTTCCCCCTGACCGGAACTGGTGTCCGGTGACCTGTCCGGCACTCTGACCTCCTCCGAGGTCCTAGTGCCCTTGTGCCCCATCTCTCAGGACACTACATCTCCCCCTTTTGTCACAAAACGTTACGACAGTGGCATTTGTTGGTAATCAGAAATGGGACAGTTTCTTTCGCATAGTCTGTTGCAAATGTGAAATGTCGATAGATGTTATTCGCGAGATGCTGCCTAGGGTGGCAGCTCACATTTCTTCTATTAGTCTCTTTGGTCTCACAATGTCTCTCCTCGGCCTCGTCCCAAGTCCTTGGCCCTCCTTTGGCCTGGCGGCTTCTTCTGCACCTGCTTCTTGGCTCTCCATTTTTGTTCTCTCTTCGATGCCTGTCACTTGCTCTTCGTCCTTTTCTTCTTTTAGGCCTTTGAAATGGGAGCTGTTCCTTGTTATTCGTCGGCTGTCTGACTCTGCTGTTACCATTGTTCCTTTCACCTTTGTTATCGTCAGCGGGTCTTGGGCGAATGTACTGTCCGACTTCCGTTGTTGTCTCTGTCGTACCACAACAGTATCTCCTTCATGGAGGTGTGATTTGATGGCATGTCGTCTTCCGTCAGCATATTCCTTCATTTTTTTCTTAGCCCCCTCATCTTTTGCTGCCACGCTGTCGTGCCCTGGTGCTGTCAGTCCTTCTACCTGCGGCAGCCTCGTTCTGCTTGTCCTCCCTAGTACTAGCTCCGCCGGGCATTTCCCTGTAGACCCATGAGGCGTGTTTCTGTAGTCTTTCAGTATTTGGCATAGTGCTTGGCCCAGGGAAATCTGTGACAACTTCGCCCTCTGAACTGCCTTCTTGATATTTCCCATGAACCTTTCGACCATGCCATTTGCTTGCGGCCATAGTGGTGTTATCTTTCTGTGCTGTATTCCAAGGTAGGCCATGAACCTTCGAAATTCCTCTCCTGAGAACGGAGGACCATTATCCGTTTTCAGTGTCTCTGGCGAGCCCCATGCTGCGAATATGTCGTCCAGAACTGGTAATGTTGCGGCTGCTGACGTTGAGGAGACCGATCTCACAATGGGGAATCTGGAGTATTCGTCTATGATGACCAGTAGGTACGTTCCCGCGTCTAGAGGTCCATAGAAATCGGCCGCCATTGTTGTCCATACAGCCCTTGGCAGTTCCGACATCTGTAATGGTTCTTGTCTTGCAGGTGGACCTGTCGTTTGACAGAGGTGACATGCCGCAATAGTATCTTCTACTAGACGGTCTAATCCAGGGAACCACACTTTTTCTCTCAGCAACTTCTTTGTCGCTACTATGCCTCTGTGTGACTCGTGTGCAATGTTGACCAATTGTCGTCGTAGTGAGCTTGGAATGACTATCCTGGTGCCCCGCATTACAATTCCACTGTTGGTCTCCGACAGTTCTCCGCTTATTTTCTGTAGAGCCAGCATCTCCTCCTTCTTTACTCCTGCCTTCCAAGTGCAGTTGTTGTTTACGTGCCTCCACCTTTGCTGTCTCATCGTTTCTCTGGCCGCTCGAAGAGTGTCATCTTTTCCCGTTTCTCTCTCTATTTCTGTTAGAGTTACCGGTGCCGGCGTGCTTTGCTTTAACACGAAGTTCAAGTATTCTTCTGCCATTGAGGCCTTGTTTTCAGCGTGCGGCAGTGGATGTCGCGACATGTAGTCTGCTGGATTATGTTCTTTCCCTGGTTTGTGGACAATTTTGAAATCGTAATCCATTAATCGGATGCCCCAGCGCTCGATGCGGGGCGGCATCTTTGCTGCTGGGTTGCCGTAAATTGTTTACTAGTGCTTGGTGGTCTGTGATGATGGTGAACGGCTTCCCGTACACAAACATGTGGTAATACTCGCATGCCCATACGACCCCCAAGCTTTCTTTTTCCGGCTGAGAATACGCCTTCTCAATGTCTGTCAGGCTTTTGCTGGCGTATGAGACAATCTTCCTTGGTGACTCCTTTCCCGGCAGGTGTTGTGCTAATATTGCACCTAAACCCACTGGGCTGGCATCGACCGTCAGCTCGGTGCAAAGCAGCGGGTCGAAGTATGCGAGGTGCTCCACAGTCATCACGGCCTTCCTGATCTCTTTGAACGATTCATTGCATTGTTGAGACCAGACAAATTTCTGGCCTTGTTTCGTGAGTTCTCTCAGCGGCGTGCTCACCGTGGCAAAGTCTTGTATGTATCGGGCACAGTAGCTTGCCAGGCCTAGGAATGATCTCATTTCTGCCACATCTGACGGTGGCTTTGTATTCTTCAGCGTCTCCACTTTGCTGGGATCAGGCCTCATCCCTTTTTCCGAGAATATGTGTCCGAAGAAGATCATTTCTCTCCTCCCTAGCTCGCACTTTTCTCCATTCAGTGTTAATCCAGCCTGCTTTAGTTGTTTGCACACTTGCCTTAGGGCACTATCATGTTCTCTGTCCGACTTCCCAAACACTAGGATGTCGACGCTGTAGTTGAAACTGTTATGTACTGGTCGTATCACCTGTCTTATTGTCTCCTGAAATATTTCGGCCGCTGACGAGATACCAAAACTGTGCCGTTTGTACCTGAATAGTCCTAGGTGGGTGGAGAATGTCGTTATGTACCTTGACTGTGGGTCCAGCTCTAGTTGGTGATACCCTTTGCACAGATCTAGCTTTGAGAATCGGCACGCCCCTGTCAACCGGCTGATCATGTCATTCAGATGAAGTCCTGGATGACGTTCCCTCGATATTGCAGTGTTCGGTATTCTCATGTCCACACAGATCCGTATTTTGGACGTATTTTTCTTCGGGACTGCCACAATCGGTGATACCCACGGTGTTGGCCCATCTGCAGGCTCAATTATGTCTTGCTGCAGTAAGTTGTTTATTTCTTCTTCCACTTGCGGTTGTAGGTGAATCGGCACTCTCCTGTGATGCTGTGCCACTGGTCTCACTGCTTCGTTTATGTGTAGGGTAACCTGTTTGTCTTTTAGCTTCCCCAGTCCTTGCAGTATTTCTGGATATTCTTGCAGTATGTTCTCTTTTTCTGTCATGTGATATGTCATAACAGCCCCATGACTTGTGCCGTGACGTTGCTCAGCAGGCAGGGTGCAGGGATGTCCCCTTTCAGGACGTGTATTTCTTCTTGATATGTAATGTCCTGATATGTTAATGTTTCAGTGAACTTGCCCATGTTTTCTACGGGTGTCTTTGAGCCCCACGTGAACACATCTACTTTTGATGGCGATAACTTTGGCTTTGTTCTCATCTTCATGTACTCTGACATGCACATTATGTTGCATGTGGCACCACTGTCTAGCACAAATTTTGTTCTGTGGTGCCCGACGTCGATGTCTACCGTGGCCGTCTTTTTTATTTGCTGTTTCTCCACCAGCTGGATGTGTTCCTGCTGTCTTCCTTCCTTTGGTGTGTCGGACATGAGGTATAGCCGTGCTTCTCTCCCAGCCGTGGTCTGTCCGTCCGACTCATCCGACGATCCTCTCTCTTCTGTCTCCATGTGTCTGGCATGCCTGGTGCCTGTTGTCCTTGGTCGAGCTGTTCGTCCCCTCTCATTCCTAAATTGCCGGCTCATGCAGGTGCTTGCGAAGTGGTTGTTCCCGTTGCATTTTCTGCATTTCTGGCCCATTGCTGGGCAGGTGCCAACGTGTGGGAAGTCAAGGCTGCATCTGTAACATGTGACCGCTTGTTTCCTGGGATGTTGTTGCTCCCTGTTGTCGTTCCTTTTGAAATATTCCGTCATCCGATGCGCCATCGCTGTTCCTTTTTCTTTGCCAATTTGTATCTGTTTGGCATGGTCCATGGCCCGTGCTTCTGTGCGGGCCATCGTCAGTATTTTTTCAAGTGTTGTTGGTTCTTTTAGGATGCGTGCTCTGAACTCTACTGACAAACACCCTACGATGAGGCGCGTTCGTATTGCTTCTTCATTGTTAAACTTATCAAATTCGCAGTACGTCACCAACTTCTGCAACCTTGTCGCGAAGTCGTCCATGCTCTCTTCTGGTTGCTGGCATGCTGTGTGGAACGTGTATCTTTCGAAATCAATGTTGCGTTGGGGGTCGAATTTCTCCGTGAGGCACGCTTTCGCGCCTTTGTAATCTGCCGTTTTTTCACTCGGTAGTGTCATCATTAGGTCTTCTATTTCGTCTCCCGCAAGGTTGACCAGCAAATCTAGTTGTTTGCTCTCTACAACGTCCGTTGCGCGCATGTATCGTTCAAATTGTCGTAGCCATCTCTCCCATCTGATGCCTGCTTGCGGTTCCGATATGTTGAATGGCAGTGGCCTGCGGAACACAGCTTGTGTGCTCCTTGTCTCTTCGTCACCCATATCCTTCCTTTCTGTTATTTTGTTAATTTATTTATTTGTTCCTTTTTACTTCCTTCTTGTCACTCTGGTGCTATGTTCTTTCTTTGGCACCTTTTTCTTGTCGTTTACTTTTTATTTAGACCTTTTTTTGTCAATTTTCCTTTTTGCCTGACCTTAAAATGGCCTCCCGGCCTTCCTGTGCTGCTATTGGCCCAAATTGCCTGACTTCAAAATGGCCGCCGCACTCTCGCGCGATTTCGCGCTGTTCGGGACTTTGCCTGACCCTTCAAAATGGCCGCCGTCTATCTTGAACGCTGATTGGCTCAATTCGCCTGACTTCAAAATGGCTGCCACCTCTCGCGAGAGTTCGTTGAAACTCACGCGCGGGAGGGATTTTAATCTTTCCTTCAGTTGCTTGATCAGTTTCAGTCTCGCGCTGCTCTTACTTCTCTTAGCAGCGCCGGGGTGGGCTCCCGCAACGATGTTCTTTTCTTGCTGGGCACTTCGGACCAGGGTGGGCTCCTGGCTCCGATCTTCTTTCCGCGACCGGGTGGGCTCCGACAGTCGCCGCGACGCGTGGATTTCGATCCCATCCTCGTCGCCAGTTGTCGCGTCGGCCACAATAATCACAGCGACACCAAGTAAGTCGTTGTTTCTTTATTGCATGTCATCTGCAGCCAGCATGCTGCACGTCCTGCCTCGTCCCCTGCTTCCTGTCTACTCTCTTTTCCCCCTGACCGGAACTGGTGTCCGGTGACCTGTCCGGCACTCTGACCTCCTCCGAGGTCCTAGTGCCCTCGTGCCCCATCTCTCAGGACACTACATCGTCCTGTTTCAGATTCGGTGTCCCCGTGACAAGGCGGACGACGAAGTTAAATATGTTGCATTCGTGGTAAATATGTTGCATTCGTGGTAATGATTTTAAGTTGATACATGGCCTGTCTGTGTTTGTAAATAAACTGACAGACTTTAAGTGAGATGAAAAAACTGGAGCGTCTAGTCAGAGAGCATGTGCTGCTCAGTGAGGCATGCTATATTCTCTGTGAGGTTTGAACATGCCAACTTAGCTAAAAAACATTGGCAAAGCCAATAGCTCTAGCTAAACACTTATGAAGCCCCAAAGGCGAGACCTATTGGCTATACCAATGCTTGTTTCAAGTTGTGGTAGGTCCAGGTATGAGAGAACAGGGCCCGGAAGCAGAAGGAGCTGCAAGAGTGTTACTCACGCTGCAAGATTCAGGGTATATGGTAGTGGCTCCTGCCCAAACAATTATGAACACATCTTTCCTACCTGCTCAATATATGGCCTCGCGTCTGAGCAATGTCTGCCACTAATCTTGAGCTCCGCTTGTGGGCCCCACCACGTTGTCCGACTTAAGGTTCAAGGCACTGCAGCGCCGACTGCACCAGGCTCTCTTTCACACCTCCCCAAAACAAACACTAGAGTACCCCACTTTAGTAAAAAAACTCACACTCTTACTACCCACTGGTCTGGAGTTAAAGAGGCACTTTTATCCCTTCCCCAAGGAAAGGCCCCCGGTTTCAATGGGCTGCCGGGTCACTTGTTAAAATCGCTAGTGAATCTCTGGGCTCCTGTCGTAGCTCTTCACATAAATGCATCCATTACAGGTCCTCACTCAGAGGTTTGGAAGCAGTCAGTTTTAGTCCCTTTATTACAAAAAAGGTGACAGAGCGGACCCCCCATGCTACAGACTAATCTCCCTGATTGAAGGTGAAATGAAGGTCAAAGGGAAAGTAATTTTGGAGCCTAACGATCTGGGCCAATATGAAGGGAATCCTCCCTGACCTGCAGTATGTGTTTAGAACTTGATATCTAAATACTCCAGGGCAAAAGGGGTTCTCTCCACTTAGCCTTTATGGACCTCAGCTCAGCTTTAAACTGCATTAACAGAGAAACGCTCTGGACTGAGCTGGAGTCACTGGAGGCAGACCAGGCCCTTGGTCCTTTTTTGAGAGACCTATACAGAGGCCTAACGGGGGGTGGTTGGGTACAGACCTTAAGGGGAAAGTTCTCAGCCCTTTGTGCTTAAGAAGTCATCCGCCAGGGCTGCATTCTGGCCCCCGTTTTATTTGTCATGCACATAAATGAACAAGAGGAGGTACTCTCTCCGATGTACCCAAAGCAGGTGAAAGAGTTATTCCAGTACTTTTATATGCTGGTAATGTGGTTTTAATTGTTTGTACATCAGGAGCCTCCAACGACTTTTAGACACATTTATCAAATTTATATAAACAGCTTTGAATTATCCCCACAAATTTAAGAAATCCCATTTTATGGTGGATGTCCCTAAGAACACAGGGGGCTGTATTATGAGAGTGCTCCAAGGGCTCAAAGGGCGCTTGCACCCACTTTGCACGCCTCCTGGGCACTTTGGTATTACAGAAGGGGCAGCAGACGCTTGTGCGTCCCCTTCTTTAGTAACGATAGTGCTGGCGGAATTAAAGTGCCAGTGATACCTTCAAAGGGAGCTCCCCCCCCCCCCCCCCCTTTGCTGGAGTTTCACTGTTTTTCGACTTTAGTCTGGCTGGAACCCTGCTATTCAAGGCCCCAGCCTAGCTGCTTCCTCTCTAAAATGATTCCATGTACTTTAGGTACATTACAGATTGGATTTGAGGTGCCCTTATACGTCCCTAGTATATGGTATACTGTGTACCCAGGGCATAGGTACCCCAGAGGCCTACCAGGGGCTGAAGCATGTATTATGCCACCCTTGGAAAGCCACCCAAAATGACACCTCTGGTCTGCTACTGTGGCCTGAGTAAGGTGGTTCATGCACCCCTTACTGAGATATAGGTTCACAATATCTGACCATATACTGCACATACAAAATTATCAGTCAACCCTATGGCAGGCCTTATCAAACCTGAAGGCAGGGTGCTTGGTTATATGTGGGGGTGCCCAGGCATGAGCTGAGCCCCTCTGCAGCCTTTGGAATCTCTTCTCCTGGGTTGTCAGTGGTGCAGCCTGCCATATACTCTTAAGTGCATTATAATCAAACGGTAAATGCTAACTTTGGACTGGCTGCATGGAAACATGTTGTGTCTGGTATCAAACACCTTGGAATCATACCCCCACACCAGTAACTGGTGTGTGAGTATGATCCCACCCTTCTAGAGGGAGAGACATGATAGCACCGGTATACCCGGTAGAAACGTAATAGAGCCCTGGCATAACAAAATGGATGCTGCAGCCACAGACACGGGTCTGGCCTCTTGCTGCTGACTGAAACTCCGGCAGGGGAGGCCTGGACAATAGGTTTCCTGTCAGAGGGAGGTGTAACCACCTCCCAGACAGGCTGATGTGTATTGGGGCTGGGTGGGAGCACACTCTGAGTGCTTTGAAGTCCTGCACTGGGGGCACATTTGGTGTCCCTGTGCATAGTCCAGCTCAGACCGAATCAGGGGCTTCCAGCCCCTGCTCTGGCGCAAAACTGGACAAAGGAAATGGGTGTAGCAACCCCTCTTTCCAAACCCTCCCATAGGTGGGTCCCCAGAGCTAGTCCAACCCCTTCCTTAGGTATAAGTAAGGAACCTCTGTGACCAGAACTTTAGATTACTCTAGACAAAACTCTGAAGCCGAATCCTGGACCTTCGACGCTCTGCTCAAGACCAGAGGACTGAACAAATCTCCCTTGAGGTCAAGGAGTGACTCCCCTGCTTGGCAGGCACCAACAAAGCAATTTGCTGGTCTACATTTCTGAAGCTTCCGCCGGACTGCAAAGTATTTGCAGCACAGGAAGAAGATTCCCAGACATCTCAGAGGCTGACCCGAGACCCCAGCAAAGCTGAGACCCGCAGCCCTCGTGAGTAGCGTGGAACCAGAACTCCTGGTCACCATGCATTTCTGCAAGTGCATTGACTTCTCGACATCTCTTGAAGTCGTGCTTAGGCTGACTTATAACCCCCACCTCGAGCACTAAATCCACTGACGAATGTCAGCCTGGTCATTCTGAGTGACCCGTGGGCCACCATTTTGTGTTTCCTCTCGAGGTCCCTTCGGTATCCCTGGTCCGTTGAGTGGTGGGTCCCTGAGGGGGTAACTTTTAATTTCTTTGGGCTTCCCTGGTTTATCCAGACCTTACTGGTCTGCACCGAAGCATCTTTCTCGTTTCTGCATGGGTTGCTGTTGCCAAGGCTTGTTGTGTCCAATCTGGGCACCGACACTGCAACACTCGACATCCTGCATTGGACAGCTCAAATCCAGCTCCTGGTTGTCCTCAACGCCTCCTGGTCCTCGTGGCTGAAGAGTCAAGCTTCACATCTTTCACCTGAAACCACCCGACATCGGTGGGCATCTTTCCATCGCCTTCCTGGTCACTGGCTAGTGACCCAGACTCTGTACCCTCTACTTTCGGGTTCTTCTCATCTTCGGACACTTCGCAACTTCACGTCAGAAGCACTTCTTCACCAGCTCCCATTGAAATCGACGACGCGACCCGACACCAAAAGACACCTATGCACCCGGCTTCCCTGGGTGAGGTAACACCAGTACTCTGGTGCTCCCATGGGTGGTAGCTCTAGAACTTCCTAAGTCCAAAAGGGTTTGGTCCTAACTCATTTCTAAGTGTCCCTAATCTTTAAAAATCTAACCGCGACTTTCCTCATAGAAGCTAACGGGAGCTAGCAGCTGTGTTCACACACTGCACACGGCCCCCGTGGGTCCCCTGTGTCTCTACCTTGGGTGGTTCCTTGGGATCCCAGTGATTCTACAGGCTCTAGGCCTTGTCTCTAGTTAAGTCGTGGTTCTTATACCACTATTTTAGTATATGGTTTGACTCGCCCGTAGGGCCTGACGTGTTTTTGTGCTATTTTACTGTGATTATTGAAGTGTAACTTATGTGTTTTGACCTCTACTCTCAAAAAAGAGACTAGTAGGGTGTGTTTAGAAATAAATACATATATTTTAAATATATACCTGGTGTGGTTGTTCTTTTATTTGGTCATTCAGGAGATTATAGACTGGTAAAACAAGCTGCTTTACATTCCTTCAAGACTTAGCCTGAAGGCTGCTCCCCATAGCTACCACTAGGATAGCTTTCAATAAAGGTTGTCTTTAATCTATCACAATAAGGGGTTGTTCGGACTGATACAAGGTTCCCACTAGAACTAGTGGACAGCATATATCAGGTCAACTTCTGACATCCAGGTGATGTAAAATAGGTTTTTAAGAAACCTGTTGGCCATCAGTCAAGGAAAACCTACTTAAATTATTCACAAAGTATTGGGCATGTCCTTTCTTGCTGATTGTATCCATGTTTGTCCACTTTTACTGTGGCACAAGGAGATTAACCATTTTGCAGGTTCACACTTCAGGATTGTTTGCCTTTAGATAATGTAGCCTTAATCCCATGGCTACAATATGTTAAAAAATCTTTTTATGAAATAGGGCGTCCACGTCTATTAAGGACACATTGACTAGCGATCTTGCATGCGTCAGATGGGCTTTGTCCCAAAGAGTGGCTGCTGAATGGAGCAAATGATGCGCAAGTACTTCCTGGTCAGATCTGTCAGTGGGATAGAGCCTTCTCTCGTGCTCAAAAGGCAACGTCCATTCCTGGACTTTTTTCACCAGCTCTTGTTTCCAAAAGTGGTTTGGTGTAAGTCATCTAATTTGTTTGTTTGCGACTGTGACAGTCTCTTAATATGTGACACCATGTATGTAATACTTGTCTCCAGAAACTTTCCAATCTTCAACAGCATATCAGACCTCTTATGATCTCTGAACATTTTAGACAAATTAGACCAGCATACCTCTTCTTACAGCTGTTAGTGACACCCACGTTGTGTTTTTTTGTATCTCGTTTTCTTTCTGGTGTTTTATCTGTAAGTATTGACATTTTAGGAACCAGCTCAATCAATCAATCAATCAATCAATGGCATTTGTATAGCGCGCTACTCACCCGGAGGGCCTCAAGGCGCTGAGGGGGGGGGAAAGTTACTGCTCGAACAGCCAGGTCTTGAGTTGCTTCCTGAAGGCGAGATGGTCCTGGGTTGTCCGAAGGTGGATGGGGAGGGGGTTCCATGTCTTGGCCGCCAGGTAGGAGAAGGATCTTCCTCCGGCGGTGGCTCTGTGGATGCGTGGGACGGCGGCGAGGGCGAGGCTGGCAGAGCGGAGCTGGCGGGTGGGCTGGTAGAAGGTCAGGCGGTTGTTGAGGAGCTTGGGGCCCAGGTCGTGGAGGGCCTTGTGTGCGTGGGTGAGGAGTCTGAACGTGATCCTTTTGTTGACAGGGAGCCAGTGAAGGTCTCTCAGATGTCCGGAGATGTGGCTGTGACAGTCGAGCTGAGGCGTTCTGGATCCGTTGGAGTTTCTTCTGGACTTTGGTGGTGGTGCCAGCGTAGAGGGCGTTCCCATAGACCAGCCGGCTGGTGACGAGGGCTTGGGTGACTGTCTTCCTGGTCTCGGTGGGGATCCATCAGAAGATCTTTCGAAGCATGCGCAGGGTGTTGAAGCACGAAGACGAGATGGCGTTGACTTGTCTGGACATTGAGAGGGAGGAGTCCAGGACGAAGCCCAGGTTGCGTGCGTGGTCCGTTGGCTTGGGGGTGGCGCCCAGGGCTGGGGGCCACCAGGAGTCGTCCCAGGCGGAGGGTGATGACCCCAGGATGAGAACCTCCATCTTGTCTGAATTCAGTTTCAGGCGGCTGTTCTTCATCCATTCGGCGACGTATTTCATCCCTTCGTGTAGGCTGGCTCTGGCGGTGTCCGGGTCGTTGGTGAGGGAGAGGATGAGCTGGGTGTTGTCGGTGTAGGTGATGATCTTGAGGTCGTGTTGGCGTGCGATGGCTGCGAGGGGGCTCATGTAGACGTTGAAGAGGGTGGGGCTGAGCGATGACCCCTGTGGAACGCCACAGATGACTTCAGTGGCTGCTGACCAGAATGGGGGGAGGCGGACTCTCTGGCTTCTTCCGGCGAGGAATGAGGTGATCCACTCAAGGGCCTTCTCCTGGATTCCGGCGTTGTTCAGGCGTTGTACCAGGGTGCGGTGGCAGCTCACCGAGATTAATGGTGATCATTTTAGTATTTATCGAATTTTTAGTTACTTGTTCTTTTGTACTGATGAAAGTTCTTTTTCTAAACTTGTATTTGCTGTATTTTTACTGATGCATGCCTATTTTGATAAAATGAAGCTGCTCGATGACAGGTGCACTGTTACAATTTTATAAAAAATCAAATAAAGTTTAATGAACTCAACTGAGATGGGTCGGTGTGAGCCCAGCCACTCCTTGGGGAAAATCACTAGGGGGCCACAGTGGTCCCAGGGGTCACTGATAAGGGTGGTGCCAAGCATGAAATATATGTGCCACTCCCACAGCTTTAGTGGCCCAGTGGCCTCCTCAATAATTAACAAGTGGGCCTGCGGGGGCCAGGCGCGGCGTCACAGTATAGAATTTCCTATTCATTCCCATTGGTGAAATCTTCATGTTTTACTTTCTTTCCCTGCGATTTTTTTAATGTCTTCTTGGAGTTTACATTTCCTTTACATTCATTGTAAGTTTGTAGTCAGACTTCTGCTACAGTTTTGTCAGGTAAGAACCTTATTTTGTAATTTATAGATATCATCACGCTCACGTTTATTGTGAGGACAGTGTAAGGAACGTTAGTTTGTTAAAATGAGAATCTGTCTATTTTGACACTATTTTCTTAACATTTTTAACCTTGTAGGTTGATGGAGAACATGCCTGCTCTGACACAATATATTTTGGGTATGCTTTTTAATCTGTTTTATTATTATATTTTTGGTATTTTATTAGTAAGTATTAGAGAGTATATACATTTTAATTTTTACTTTTCATTTTTTTTTTTTATTGTTCAATCTATGGCATATTCCAGACATATTTAATTACTTGATTGTTCACACAACAATAGCAATAACATTCCACATGAACATAATATTTAAAAAACCAAAATCAAGATAACAAGATGCGGTTAATTCAAATGTTCCATCATTGGGGCTCATATCTGAATAGCCAGTTATCAGGCGCTGTCAACTGTTCTTTTGGCCACTTTCAGGAGTTCTGTTTCCGCTACTTATATTGTGACTACCCCATTACTGCAGCACATATTTTGATCTCGTAATTCATCGTGGGGGAATCTCGTCTAGTTCTACACTTTGATGTACTCAGCCATTTTTTACATGGTACCGGATTATAATACTAATCCCTTCGGGAACATATTACGATTACTGTCCGGACTTTACTCTCATTTCTGGGGTATATCTCCTTGTGCCATAACTGGGACGTTCTATGCTTCCCAGCCCCTGAATATTGGACCACACGTTCAGCGTATGGATCATTAGCCCATGTGGTCAGTGTGATCCTTGGATATACACATTTTTGGCCTTGAAAAAGTCTTTGTACTCATTTGTGTACAGACGAAACACGTGTTGGCAATTTTCTCATACACCACATGCATTGAAGAATATTAAACCTCATCGAACAGATTGGAATCTGGTTGAATCATCATTTCAATCCCGCCGTATTTGTGTGAACATTATGTGAAATAATTCTCTCAATTGATGAAATTTGTTTGACACTATATTCCTGCTACTGATTCGTGTTACATTTACAGTACAATCAACTGCGTCTACCACTATTGGGAGTGCTGTATAAGCCAAATCTCTTTGACAACAATTTCCGTATATTTTGAAGTATACATGCATAGCAATAAAATATAAAATTAGGAACAGCCCATCCCCCCCCGGCCATGTGGTAGCATCATAAATTTAAACGCCCGCCGAGCTTTCCTTTGTTGGGTGCATTTTGTGGCCTGACGAGTGTTAAAGAAATACTCAAACACACATGTATAGTTATTTAGAATAAAAATGTTTTATTTCATATGTTTTTGGGGGAAATTGTGATAATGCATCACCATATCTGTATTTATAATCATTATTTCGGAATATGGTTATTGCTAAAATATTTTGGTGACTTTTTGATGATACAACAACAACATAGAAGTCCGCGGGTCTACAGCAGTCTACCTTAAACACAAGCACAGCGTACCAGCTACATACAGATATGCAGAAGTCCTTTTATAAGGGACCAAGTCCCATCACCCACCAAAGTGGCATGCTTCATCATCTGGGACCTCCCTTAACCGCACCTGGTGCGGTTAAAGAGCTACAACTCCTTTAGTTACTGTAAAAAGGAGGAGCTCAAGGATGTTTATAATTGATGTAACTAGGAGGATGTAAATCTCAAAAATGAAAAAAGCTGCCAAAAGTGTGGTGAGGATAAGTGCAGTGTGTGGAAAGTGGTTTAAAATTGATTACCAATAGAAAAATATTTTTATTCAATATCCAGTGGTATCAAGAATAAAAAAGCAGGAATATTGGAGGAAAACGTGTACACTAATAATGTAGGAACACGACCTCTTAGGTCTACATGTTTCAGCCAACTAGCGTCTCAACAAAATGACAGTGGCTTTCTTCAGGACCATAACATAACACTACTGCAATGTGAAAAACTGTGAAAAGTGAATATAAAAGGAACGATACAACCTACACAAGTACCTGCTTATCTGGAGATATGCGGCACCGTAGGGAAGTACAATTATCACCTGTTAAAAACAAAGGGTAATTTTAAGATATCAACAGGGACAGGCATACATAATTGAACTGAGCTGGTCAGGATGGCAAGTGTGGGTAGACAAATGCAAACATTTCAAAAGTAAACGTATGCCGTGAAGGGATATAGAATGCCTTCTTACCCGTCAATGATCGGGGAACGTCCTACACTCCTGGTAACAACTCAGGGCGTGAGGCAACACTCTAAAAGACAGAAGGAGCAGACAAAAACTACTCAAGCATAGTGTTGTTTATTCACTAAAGTCAATACGAACAAAGTTAGCTATATACACACAACATGACAAGGCGGTAGATTGACTATCTAGAAAATGAATGTAAAATTAATGCTACAGTAGACCCCTCGCTGGGAGTACTGACACTAACCCAGGTATCAGTTGACAGAATACAAGGGTTCTGAATGCAAATGCCAGAAACGCTGGAACAACGCCACAGCAAGCGTGTTCCTTTCGAGCATGACCGGGTTGATTCCAGATACTAGAACTGGAAGTAGCAAGACAATACCGGAGCACTGGATAGAGTGACCTTTCTCAGTGCCCTTACTACAGCCCACAAAAAACGCCAAACAAAGCGTCCAAGGGGGGATAGCCCAGCGCTTTGACAAAATAAATCTAGTGTCTAATAATTAAAAAGGGGGTGAAGACCCAGGCCGGCAGGGTCTAGAAAACAAACCTCACGAGGAGTAACCGGTATTGGGATACAACCTCAGGAATGTAAGCTACAACCAACGATCTAAGGTGTGCTTACCTGTCCGTCGTTACCCCGGACCTTCTTCCTGGTTGTTCCGAGTGGCAACCGGAACAGTGTAAGCACACAAAACTTGAAGCCTACCAGTGACTCGTCCGCATCGCGTAGACCAATGATGTGCGTGACACAAGACAGGTTACACAAGACAGGTTACATAAGACAGGTTACATAAGACAGGTAACATAAGACAGGTTACACAAGACAGGTAACACAAGACAGGTTACACAAGACAGGTTACATAAGACAGGTTACATAAGACAGGTTACACAAGACAGGTTACACAAGACAGGTTACACAAGACAGGTAACATAAGACAGGTTACACAAGACAGATTACATAAGACAGGTTACACAAGACAGGTAACACAAGACAGGTAACATAAGACAGGTAACATAAGACAGGTTACACAAGACAGGTTACATAAGACAGGTTACACAAGACAGGTAACACAAGACAGGTAACATAAGACAGGTAACATAAGACAGGCCACACAAGACAGGTTACATAAAACAGGTAACACAAGACAGGTAACATAAGACAGGTAACATAAGACAGGTTACACAAGACAGGTTACACAAGACAGGTTACATAAAACTGGTGGTGGTGTGGCTATTATCCATAAAGACTCCTTCAACTGCAGAACTGAAGACTTCGCAGCTCCTGACTGCAAAGCTCTGCTTTTCCGACTCAGACTCACTCCTAGTTTCACCTTCTCTGGTATCGTGAGACCCCGCCCCCAGGCCTGGCCTGAAACTGGGAACATTCCCTCTCTGACCTGGCGAGCCATATATCCTGAAAGCCGCAAATGGTACTATCCTGGGAGATCTGAGTCTTCATGTGGAAGACCCCAAACGTACTTCTGGCAATTTACTTGCAGCTGACATTGGGGCGCACAATTTGAGGTTGTGCAATCATTGCCCCACACATGTGGCTGGGTACCTGCTAGATCTAATATTCTCTCATTTACCTGACCTCAAAAGTGCCCACTCTTGCCCTTTAACTTGGTCTGACCGTTTTGAGGTGCTTTTTACCCCTGAAACTGCCTCCACCCTCTCTCCACACACTTGACCTCAGAACGCACAACCAGTAACTGCTCTAAAATGAACATTCCAATTCTTAACAAACTACTTTGCAATTACAGACCTGGCCTTGATCGGATTTCCATCGCTGATCAGGAACTTGTCCATAAGGGGTTAAGGGGAGCAGTCGAAAAGAGTCTCTCGCTCTCAGCTAAACACGCCAGGGACATGCTGCCCCCGCGCCGTGGTTTAACGATATGCTTAAATGCGAAAAAATCCATGCAAGGTCTTAGAAAGGCAGTGGCAGAAATTGTACACTGAAGATGCCAAAACCTCGTGCAAAATTGCTTTAAATGCATACCACAGTCTCTGTAGATTAGCCCGGGCCGAGTTCTACTCTCAAGGCCCAAAACTGTGCAAAAACACTCTGTATGGTGGTAAAGCAACTTTCTGACCCTGGACAGTTGATGCCCTCCCCAGTTCTCTCCCATGATCAATGCAAGGAACTTGTTCTTTTTTCACCCAAAAAGTTGCTAATATAAACGCCCAGCTGTTGAGTAAGTGCCCACAGGGAGCTACACTGGACATGATTGACCTGTCCAATACCAAGCAGGACTCTGGTTCTTTCTCTGCAGTCACCCTCTCACCTCATCTGGACACTTGGACCCCTTTGGACACTGTATATTTTAACTCTATCCTTCTGATCATTAAATCAGGTTCTCTTCTTGACCCCCTCTCTCCCCATCAGTTACGTCAGCTGGACCCCTCCTTACTATCCGTGTTAATGGATCTCCTTAACACCTCTTTGAAGGAAAGGATAATTCCCCAAAGATGGAACTATGCTATTGCCCTTCCCCTCCTAAAGAAAGCAAATCTGGATCCTTCCAACCACTCTAAGTTCCATACTATCTCTCCGCTGCCCATCTTTTCTAAAATTTTGGAGAAGCATGTCAACCCCAACTATCTGCCTTAGGGGAAACCCTGAATTTTCTTCATCCCTCCTAGTCTGGGTTCAGGGCAGGGTATTCTACTGAATCCACCTTTCTGGGGGTGACAGAAACACTAAGGCACCTCTTGGATGAGGGTGACACTGTGGCTCTCGTCCAATTAGATCTCAGCGCTGCATTTGACACGGTGTCTCACCAGATTCTCCTGGGGGAATTATGGACACTGGGTTTTGAGGGAGTGACTCTGAAGTGATTCCACTTGTTTCTTAAAGACCGAACCTTCCAGGTCTACCCCTCCTCGTCCAGGTCTAATTCTCATAGCTCACCCTGTGGAGGTCCACAAGGCTCAGTACTGAGCCCTCTGTTCAGTCTCGCCCTGTGGAGGTCCACCGGGCTCACTACTGAGCCCTCTGTTCAATCTCGCCCTGTAGAGGTCCACAAGGCTCAGCACTGAGCCCTCTGTTCAATCTCGCCCTGTAGAGGTCCACAAGGCTCAGTATTGAGCCCTCTGTTCAATATATATATCCGTCCATGCAGAGGTGGCTGAAGATGCTGGGCTGTCTCTTTTTTCCTATGTAGATGACACCTAGATCCTGTTTTCCCTTTTGCTGGTGAAGGGGCTTGGGCCTTCTGACCTCAGCGCAGGCTTGAGCAATATTTTTAACTGGATGCAGCATAATTTGTTTAACCTCTTCCATGCGTCGGACGGCCCACAGCCATCTGACGTCATGGTGGGCATGTGCGTGAGACAGCTGGGGGCCGTCCGATTCATGCACAGGTAGAATTTGCCCACACAGCGGCAAAATTTGCGCAGCATCGAAGCGGTTATAATAAATGTGGGCAGAACCGAAATCCTGATTTTAGGCAAAAGACCTGATCTCTGAGGGAATTAGCATTGGCCCTCTGAACTGGGCACCTCTCCCGCTCTTTCTAGCAGTGTGAAAAACCTGGGCTTCATCTTGGATGAAGCATTATCCATGAAACATCAAGTGGCTAAGGTGATGTCCACCTGTGTTGCTGTGCTTAAGTGGCTAAAAGAGATCTTATAACTGATTCTGTTTTCATCTCAGAGGTCGGTGACTCAAGCTCTTGTCATCTCTTGCCTAGACTATGGCAATTTCTTATACTTGGGAATTGATAAAGCCACTTTCCACAGACTGCTGCTCGTGCAGAATGCTGCTGCTAGGGTCCTCTATCACCCACCAAACTATTCCTCAGTCTCTGTGAATTATACTGGCTTTCGGTTTCTAACCGTATTAAGTTCAAAGCCCTCTGCTTGAAACTGGATCTGCTCCTAAATACTTCAGTGACTTAGCCCATCTTTATCATCCTTCCCAACCGCTGTGATCAGCTTCACAGACTCAGTTCACGGTACCAAAAATCTGATGGGTGCACATGAATGGTCAGTCCTTTTCCTACTCGGGGCCAATTCTATGGAACTCCCGGACCATTGCCTTGAAAGATTCAGCTTTTCTCCTAGCTTTTCATAAGGGTCCAAAAATATATATATTTTTTTTTTATTCTTCTACTGCTCTTTCTGTATCTTTCCCAACTTTTGCCGTGCACCGGGAAACCCTTTGGGGTAGCTGCGTGCACTACAAGTCTCACAATAATAATAAAGTGCCTTCGTACCATGGAAAATGTTCAATAAATAATGACGGGTGTCCAAGGAGTGACTGCAGCACACCAGAGGCCACTCCACATTGTACACAGCCATAGGCCATATGAGGCAGGTGTTGGGCTCTTAGTGGGTTTATTGGTGCAGGCAATGCTGTTAGGCTCACAATGGAGCTGTGCTTCGTATTCTGCTTATAGGGAAACGTTAGGCCCATTAGTACCACAGAGGTTATGAAAATTGATCCTACAATACCTTCCTGAATAAAAAGCTTTTAGCACACTGTCATATCATTTTGGTCGAAATGAAATGAAATGAAAAAAACATTTGTATAGCGCATGGCTACCCGGGAGCATCCCAGCCCTGGGCAATACAAGAGGAAACAGAACCTGAAGGGAGGAGTGATGTCTTTAGTTGTTTTTGAAAGGCAAGATGGTTAGATTCCCTGTGAAGGTACAGTGGTAAAGAGTTCCAGAGCTTGGCAGCATTAAATGAGAAACGCCGGACTCCGCTTCTAGCCATCTTGATCCTAGGGACCCCAACTTAAATGGAGCTCATCAAAGCGCAGATTCCTGTTAGCCTTATAGGGGCGGATCATGGCTGAATTTATCGGTGGCCCATTCCATTGCAGGGATTTATGGTCAACACACAGGGACTCAAAGCTGATTCTTTCCTGCACTGGAAGCCACTGAAGGGAGTGTAGTGCAGGTTTTGCTGAATGACAATCGGAAACTCCCATCAGCAGTCTGGCCGCACAGTTTCGTACGGTCTGAAGTTTCGTGACTACTGCGTTTGGGGCGCCTAAATATAAAGCATTGTCATAGTCTATCCTGGAGAGTATAAGCGATTGGACTAGCACTTTTTTTGGTTGAAAGGGAAGCGGGGAAAGCACTTTGCGGGCCATTCTGAGAAGCCATAACAAGTGGCCGCAGTCTTCCTGGCCTGCACCTTGAAGGTCAGGTTCTGATCTAGCCAGATGCCCAGGTTTTTGATCTCGGTTTTTGGGGCCGGTACCAGGCCCATGGACACTGGCCACATGGTGCTGGATTTAAAGCTTAAAGGATTGCCCAGGATCATAAACTCAGTTTTCTCATCATTGAGATTAAGGTGTGACACACCCATCCACTAAGAAACTTCTTCAAGACATGAGTGCAGGCCATTAGACCTCTGATCTCCATGGTTCAACGCAACGACCAGTTGAGTATCATTGCCGTAAGTTACCATGTGGATCCCAAAGGGGGCTACAATATCCGCCAATGGGACCATATAAACATTAAAAAGAGTCGGGCTCAATGATGAGCCCTGAGGGACTCCACACTGAAAAAGGGATGGGTTTTGAGGTGATGTCATCCTCAAATACCTGAAAGAATCTTCCCTCCAAAAAGGAATGCTGCAATTGAAGCGCAGTACCAGTTACTCCTGCGCTCCTGAGACAGTGAACCAGAATACGATGGTTCACCGTGTCGAAGGCCGCGCTCAGGTCAAGTAGTATAATGGCTGAAGACCCTCCTGAGTCACGAATCTTTCTAGATTCTTCCAGCATGGCTAACAGGGCAGTTTCAGTCCTTTCTTGATGGTGGAATCCTGTTTGGGAGGGATGGAGCAAGTCGTGGAATTCAAGAAAACTAGAGAGAGCGTGGTTTACATATTTCTCTACGATCTTGCTGATTCCTGTAAAACTATACCTGTAGAAAGTGAGGCATTAATCAGGTCAGTGATAGTGGGGGCAATTATTGGTACCACCAGTTTCAGGATATTTGGTGGTGCCGGATCCCAGGGCGATCCACTTTTAACCGAGGACAGAAAAGTTAAAAGTGATTCCTGGGGTAGAGAAGCAATGGTCTCCAGTAAGTATTCAGTTAAATGCAGACCCAGATCCGTGAGCTCGCTTGTAATATCGCACTCACAGTCAGTCTGAGGTAGGTATTTGAGAATATTCTGTACTTTGGTGGTGAAGTACTCTGCCTGTTCATTGCAATGCTGACCTGAGGTGTCTGGTGCAACTGAGGGGGCGGGGGCTTTGAGTAGTTTTTTTATATTAAGAAAAGTTTCTCTGGGGGAGTTGGCGGCTAACAAGATATTTCCCTCGTAATCGGAGGCCTGGGCTTTGTATTTCTGCCTTATAAATGCCAATATCCGCCCTATATTACGTCATCTTCTTGTTAGGTGAGAAATCTTTCCTCCAGCTTCTTTCCAGTACTTTACAACGCTGTTTTAAACTGCGTAGTTCAGAGGAAAACCATGGGGACTTATGAAGACCACCAGTCTTTTTAATCAATATTTTTGAAAGTACCACATTCAATGAATCCTCTATCCAGTTGCAAAAGTTATCATTGTCTTTGACTGGGCTAGGATCAGGCTTCTGTCTGTTCCTTTCTAGTTCATGGGCCCACTTGTCCAAGGGAATCTTGGACCAGGGACGGATTGAGGTACGTATGGACTGGGTTTGAGGTGTGGTAACCAGAAGGGACCAATGAAGGGGAATAAGGAAGAGATCAGAGCATGGGAGGGGGATGGGATCTTTCCCTTTTAAGTCCTCTAGTTTAGAGAAAACGTGATCAAGGAGGTGCCCTTTGACATGAGTTGCTTGCATAATCTTCTGTGGTAATTGGAAGGCCGTAAGATCTTGCGCTTATTCATGTGCAGTAAGTGCTCCTGGGTCATCAAAATGCAGATTAAAATCTCCAAGGAAAGAAACATTAGCAGCAGTGCTGGCCTGATTAACAACTGCTTCCGGCAGAGATTTACAGAATGTACCTGTTGCCCCAACATGTTAGATGGTCCTTGTAGATAATCGCAATACCACAGCCCTTGCCTGTCGTTCTGTCCACTCTCTGCATCAGGTACCCCTGGGGGAGTGTTTGAACAATATCTGGCTCCGAGCTAGAGTTAAGCCACATTTCAGTAAGAAACAGGACTTCTGAGTCAGAATCTTTTAGGAGCATCGAGATCTCTGCCGTATGTTTTGGCAGAGATCTACAATTCAGCAGGAATATTTATAAAAATCACTGGACAAGGTAGGTGCGGTAGTGTGAGGGAGAACTTAAGTCTGCAATAAGCGCACCTTTCAGGAAACTTTTCGGGGGAGATACAGTGAGTACATCTTGCTCCCAGAATGCTGTTTAGCTGCAAGCTGGAGTAACAATAGAGGTTAGGGGGAAAAGATACAGGGGTTCTGGCCCCTAGGCCCGTTTGGGCACGGACAGGCGCAGACGGGCTTGCCTTAGGCATGCCTTCGGTGTGCCAGCAGTGCACCCGCTGCGCACGTCCGATGCACGGTCGCGTCATCAGGAGCCTTTATGCATGTGAGCCCAGCATCGGGATCAGCAGCTAGAGCGCTGACCCGGCGTCTGAAGTGCAAATGCGAAAGAAAACGGGATGCCTCCTACCCCCAGAGCATTGAACACAGCTCTTCAAAATTAATCAGTGACAGGTAAAACAATTTTGAAACTAATAAAACAGTTAGCAGTTAGCAGCAGTATAAAATAAAAACAATGCGGCCGGTAGAACCACTCTGATTTTCGCGAGTGTTCCGCCTCTAGGGGCAGATTTACGTTCCCTGGTGCATCCCTGCAAATCAGCAAGGATGCGCCAGGGGATGTGGTGCATCGTGGTGCAAGGATAAGCAGATGCGTTGTAATGTTGGCGCAGTGCTGAAGTTGTGTCGCAAGTGCAACGTAACTCCAGCACTGTTTCAACCTGCCCTATCCCTAACTGTTGCAGGGATTCTGCTCATGCACAGAACTATGCGCAGGAAACCAGGACCTCAGTGAATTGTGGTGTACCAAAAACTCACCTCAGAATCCAGAACCCCTATCCGACCAGCATCAGTGTCCCATTCGTTATCCGTATTTATCTCGGCGGGCCCAATGTATAGACAACCCAGAACAAGTGACTTAGGGCCATATGTAGGTAGCTAAATACCGGTCGGTAACGGCCGAAATTCGGTAAATATCCTGTTACCGACCGGTATTTAGTCAACTGAGATGTAGGAGGCCAAAAAGAAGTTTTCGGTAAATATGAATCGGTAAATACCGATTCATAATTACTGAATTCAAAATTACTGATTCATATTTACCGAATACATATTTACCGACATGTAGGTAAATTCGGTATTTAAGAAATCCATGAAATTCGGTATTTAAGAGTCGGTAATTAACACAGATTGAAAGCAGGTGGTAAGCATCAACAGTGCATATAAGCAATCCCAAAATGCAACAGCGTGGACACTATGGCCGCTCTGTATGTGATTGCAAGGCGCCTACGTCTACAGGCAGCAGGTCTGAGGATTTGGAGATGGGAGGAACGCATTTACAGACAGCGCCTCACACTATTTCAACAGACTGAGGATGAGATACATGAAAGGTACAGGCTACACCCACAAACCATCATGGACCTGATAAGGGACCTGCACCCACTCCTGGACCAGCCAACAAGAAGGGCGCATGCCATACCACCACATGTGCAGGTGCTCTGCAGCCTACATCTACTTGCATCTGGCAGTTACCAGGGGGTGATAGCTGTGGTGGGCGGTGTATCCCAGAGTTGCCTGTCCCGTTTCTTCAGGAAGTTCCTGGATGCCATGATGCAGAGAATGCACCACTACATCAGCTTCCCAAACACACAGGTTGAACTGCAGAAGACCAAGACAGACTTTTACCACATGGCACAGTTCCCCCATGTCATTGGCTGTATAGATGGCACACACATCCCAATCTGCCCACCAGCAGCCACTGAGCACATCTACAGGAACAGAAAGTCCTCCCACTCCATCAATGTGCAGGTAATCTGCGATGCAGAGAACATCATCACTGATATCGTAGCGAAGTTTCCTGGGAGCACCCACGACTCCTTTATCTTCCAGAACAGTGGGATCTACACACGACTGCTTGCCGGGGAATTTGGAGAAGGATACCTGCTAGGTAAGTAACAGTGACGTTCCCTAATACCAAGTGCAACTTTTGTGTATTGAGGCATGTGACTGATGGTTCCCTCTTACTCACCTAGGCGACAGTGCATATGCCGTGCGGTCATTCATCCTCACTCCCTACCTACACCCATCAACCCTGAGTGAGAGACGATATAATGTGGCACACAAATCTACACACAATGTGGTGGAGCGCACGTTTGGACTATTGAAAAGCAGGTTCCGCTGCCTCCATAAAAGCGGAGGTGCACGCCAGTACACACCCATCATCTGCTGCAAGATCATTGCCACTTGTGCAATGCTGCACAACCTTGCCACAAAGAGAGGTACAGAGGTCGAAATGACATATTTTGAGGACAATGATGATGAGTTTGCACAGCCAGAGCCCAATGCAGCAGGAGTGGCAGCAGCAACAGATGGGAGAGTGAAATGGGCAGAGATCACATGCAACTATTTCTGAGTGAGTAAGGGGACACAGCCAGTAGTTGGATGCCATGACGTAGTTTAATCATGCGGCACTACGCCACAACACAAAGGAAAACCTGTCCCATCAATATTGTGAAATAAACATTTGTGAGTCAAGGGTTACTTCACCCAATAGTGTCATGGTATTTCGTGACGCATTAGTGTTTGTGGCCACGCGCTCCAGTGCGGGATGGCATTGAGTGGGCCTCCTCACTGGCTGTGAGACCAGTGGCAGCACCTTGCCGCCTTGTGCTCCTCCGTGTGTCTGGGACAGGGGGGGTTATGCTGCTCCTGCTGGTCGTATCTTCGCTGTCCCCAGCATCCACAGCGCCAGTTGTGGCAGACTGGCTGGTGAGCAGCACTTCGAGTGCACTGGTGACCCTCACCATCCCCCGTGACACGTCTGTGCTGCAGTGCGCAAGGCCCTCCTGCATTGCCACCGAGCGCCTGCAGAGCAGCGAAGTGGCAGTTGCCAGCCGGTTCACTGCCCTTGTGTTCTGGGCTTTCCTCTGATGTCCCCGGCGCCCTGCTGCCCTGTCCTCATCATACTTCGAGCACAGCAGCATGATGGACTGGGACATGTCCCGCATGCCCGCAGCCATCTCAACCATTCCCTCTGCCATGGCGCTGATGCCCCTGTCAATGTTAACAAATGTGGCATTGAGGCCACGCATTTGGCGCTGTATGGACATCATTGCCCTTGCCTGTATGCGTTGAATTTTCACCATGGTGGCCTCAAGCCCTGACGAGACTCCATGGCCCTCCCCTTGGGGAGGTGGACTTTGCAGCCGAGCCCTGCGGCGCCGTCTGCCACCTGTGTGTGCTCCCTCAGAGGCGGAGGGCACACTGGCATGGGTAACAACCAGGGGCACAGTGGATGTTTCCGCCCCCCTCGAGTCTTCAGAGGATGACTCTGATACATATAACCTGGCAGCAGCACGCCTCCTCGACCTGTGCAATGCAGGTGGTGATGATGGTGGTGACTCCAGCAGGAGTGGCGATGCTGGCTGGGGTGGCGATGCTGGCTGTGGTGGTGAGGCTGCCTGTGGTGCCGTTCCCTGGCCTGAACTGGTGGTGGCCTTCTCTGCGCTGTCCTTGTGGTGTGCCCTCTCTCCCTTGTCATGTGCAGTTCTGTGCGCAGTAGTGCCTGTGGACAGAAATGCAACATCAGCTAAGTGTACCTGAAGCATAGAATTGCTGGCATCACAATACATTTCTGAAACAGTATCTCATTGTCCTCTGCCTGCTTCTCGCTACTGTGTGTAACATGCCTTGTTATTCTGTGCTATTCGTATCATGTTTGGGGTTTCAGGGACTACATCTCCCATGATGCATTGCTGGTATGCACTAACACCTGTACTGGAGTGGGATTCTCCTTGCCCATTTGGGGAGTTGGGATAGGGGTAGGGGGGACCACATTGCTGTGCAAGCGTCTTACCTTGTTTGGTGGCGGCTCTGCCGGAGCTGTCAGCATCCCTAATCCCCACGATGCTTTCTGGCTCAATTGTGGTCTCCACAAGCTCCTCCAGTTCTGTCAAGGCTGGTGCCCTGTTGCGTCCATCTCCTGTCCAGCTGGCCTCTTTTTTCAATTCTGCCATCTTCCTCTTCGTGATGATACGTATGTCGTACCACCGCTTCTTGAGGACATCAATGTCCCGGGGGGTCACTCCCATGGAGTTCACCTGCGCCTGGATTCCCAGCCAGATTTTACGTTTCTCTGATTCAGGCACTTGCAGTGACTGTTTCCCAAAAAGCTTCTGGTGCTGCTTTACCACCTCCTGCACCAGTACCTGCAGTTCCTTTTGGCTGAATTTCAGCTTTCTCTTCCTCTCCCCTCCATCCCTCTCTGTGTACAAAGTTTAAGAATGTTATATATATGTACGCCAAGGTGTATTGAAGAATGAATGGGTGTCTGAATGTCTGAATGGATGATTTAGTGGGCGCATGACTGACTGTATAAGTGAGTGATTAAACGTGTCTTAATAAATTCATGGGTGAATGACTAATCTGTTTGAATGTCTGTATCCGTCTGTCAGTCGGTGTGTAAGTGGCTGCATGGGTTAGTGAGCAGCCACATGAGTGTCTATATGGGTTAATGATTGCTTTTCTGAGTACCTGTATGGGTCTCTGTGGGTGGGTGGGGATATGTGTGACTCCCTGCATGGATGTGTGAGTGGGTGATTCACTGGGTGTATGGGTTCATGAGTGGATCTGTGAGGGACTGTTTGGGTGAATGAGTGTGCATATGGCTGATTTGGTGAGTGAATGGAAGTGTCCGTAGTATATGTGTAAGTAACTACATATGTGAATGGCAGTATACATGAGTGTTGGAGTATATAAGTGACTATATATGAGAGTGAGTGATTGTGAGAGTGCCTGTATGCAAGTGGATCTCCCAGAGTCAAGGAAGACAGTCACCCACGCACTCATCACCAGCAGACTGTATTATGGAAATGCACTCTACGCCGGCATCAACAAGTCCCTTCCCCGCAAACTTCAGACCATACAGAATACCGCAGCCAGACTCGTCCTCGATATCCCCCGCAATTAACACATCAGCCAACACTTGCTGAGACTTCACTGGCTGCCCGTGGAGAAACGAATCACCTTCAAGATCCTCACCCATGCCTAAAAAGGCCTACTCAACAACGGACCCAAATACCTCAACTACAGAATAAACTTCCTCGTACCCAAAAGAAACCTCCGGTCTGCCGACCTCACGCTGGCCGAAACCCCTCGCATCCACAGATCCAGAGTAGGCGGAAGATCATTCTCCCACATCGCAGCCAGAACCTGGAACGAGCTACCAGCAGAAATCCGACTCACCCCCAACCTGTACACCTTCAGGATGACCCTCAAGACCTGCCTCTTTGGCTGAACGGATCTGCACACCCCCCCTCTCCCTCAGCCCCTAACGTCCCTGAAACCTGTGGCTTTTTCAGTGAATTTCTAAGGTTTTTTAAATGCTAATTTCTAACTATGCCTACAGAGAGATGAAGAAAGGTGGAGAAAGCAATAAAGTGCAGAAAGAAGCAACAGACGTACAGAAAGAGGCCTACTTTGACTTTACCTATCCACAGACTCATACAAAGTAACCTAATCACTAATCCTTCTCCCAAGATAGCATAAATCTCAGTTTTCTCTTGAAGGTTCACTATTCATCGACTGCTCAGAATGTTAGGCGTACCAAATGTAAAACAGCAATCCTAACATATCACTGTTGTAAGTCTCACCAAGTTTATAAATGTATGCATGCATTTGTCTGTGCTTTTTCCTAGTGACAAAAAGACAAATATTTGAATACCTGTGATTCAAACAGCATACTTTGTACATAAGACATATCTGCCTGTGCAACTGAACCTATAGGAGAAGCTACCTGCTTTTTAAGCTACCATCTTCAAGTGAGAATACATATACAAGTAGACATATACCTCGGTCACGAGAGCACATTGACCTTTAAACTTGACACAGTGCACTTCCCATTTGAATACAGAAAGAGTCAAGAGAAGTACAGAAAGGAGCAAGAGAATTGGAGAACAAAAAGAGGTGCATAAAGAGTAAGAAATGTGCAATAAGAGGCAGGATAAGTGCAGGAAGAGGCAAGAAAAGTGCAGGAAGAGGCAAGAGAGGTACAGAAAGAGGCAATAGAGGTGCAGAAAAAGGGAAGAAGGGTGCAGAAAGAGGCAAGAGAGGTGTAGAAAGAAGCAAGAGAAGTGCAGAAAGAAGCAAGTGAGGTGCAGAAAGAGGCAATAGAGGTTCAGAAAGAGGTAAGAGAGGTACAGAAAAAGGGAAGGAGGGGGGAGAAAGAAGCAAGAGAGATGTAGAAAGAAGAAAGATAAGTGCAGAAAGAAGCAACAGAAGTACAGAAAGAAGCAACAGAGGTGAAGAAAGAGGCAATATGGGTGCAGAAAGTGGCAAGAGAAGTGCAGAAAGAAGCAAAAGAGGTGCAGAAAGAGGCAAGAGAAGTGCAGAAAAGGCAAGAGAGGTGCAGAAACAGGCAGGAGATGTGCAGAAAGAGGGAACAGGGGTGTAGAAAGAGGCAAAAGAGGTGCAGAAAGTTTAAAGAAGGGTGTAGAAAGAGGCAAGAAGGGTACAAAAAGAAGCAAGTGAGGTGCAGAAAGAGGCAAGAGAGGTGCAGAAAATGGACGAGATGAGCGGAAAGAGGCAAATGACGTGCAGAAAATGAAAGAAACGTGCAGAAAGAAGCAACAGAAATGCATAAAGTGGCAAGAGAGGTGCAGAAAGAAGCAAGAGTGGTTTGCACACCATTAGTACCAATTTAATACCCACATTTAGCAATAAGTAACAGGTGACCATTCTAGGTTTGCAAAGGGTCATCCACCACGCTGTAACACTTGTTGTTGCTGCATTTCCAGTAACTTTTGAGCCATTTCAGCTAGAAACAAGGTTTTTTTTGTTCAAATCTGCAGATTATGCAGCAGATGATGGGTTATGTGGCAAATGCAGAAAAATTATAGTTGTGCAAGTCGGTGCAGCTGAACAGTCACATAATTCCAGTGGCCCTGTTCATACCTCTGACTTGGTCCAGAAGTGCTACTCAGTGGTTCCTTCTTTTTTTGTCTCCTTGAGTTTATAGTTTAGCTTCTATGGAAATGAGGAAGACTAAACCTAAGGTTATCACTCCACAACAGAGACTATCATACCTCACAATTACTCTCCATAACACATAATCCCACTCTACAAACAAAATCCTCTACATTAAATACCACATACTTTCTAGCCTTATAATTTCACTAAATAACATACCACATAATTCCACTACAAAAAACCTACATCAACGCCACAGCAATAAACATTAGTAAAACCCTCTTACATTTACAACACCAATAGCTCTAACTCTCGCAAATGCAAAACCTATTACACTGCAAATGCTTCTTTAACTAGTAGTCACGCTTGCAGAGAGGTGGAGAAAGGGGCCTGGGCCTCTGACCACTGCTCAGGAATTCTGCTGCATAGGAATTGCAGGAGGTACCAGGAGGATTTCTTGGCCCCCAAAGTCCCTCAGGAGAAAAGTGGACATCATCCACCAACCTGTAGTGTGGCAGGAGGTGTGTTTGCAGACTGGTGGAGAAAGGGGGACATGGACTCCGAAGGCCTCTTAGCAATCCTACTGTGTGGGATTTACTGGAGGTAACAGGAGGGCTAGTTGGCCCCCAAGGACAACCTTAGGGGCCAACTACCCCTCCTATTACCTACAGTAAGTCCCACACAGCATCATTGGTAAGTTCTCATGGCAGACCATGCCCCCTTTGCCCACCAATCAGAAAACACGCTCCCTGGCATGCTCTTCGATGGGGATTTAAGTCCCCTTCACCGCTGGGTTGTTAGGGGCCAAATAGCCTACCTGTTACCTCCAGTATGCCCACCGCAGTTGGATTGCAGAGAGGTGGACACAGGCCATCCCCCCTTTGTCCACCACTCTGCAAACACACCTCCTGGCATTTTCTTGGTTGGAGGATGAAGACCACTTGCCTCCTGAGTGTCCCTGGGGGACAACTAGCCCTCCTGCTCCTCCAGTAAGCCCCGTACAGCTGGATTGCTGAGAGTGGTCCGAGGCCACGCCCCCTTTTTACTTCACTCTACAAATGTGCTGCCTGGCGCACTGCTGCTTGGGGGATGAAGTCCACTTCAGTCCTGAAGTCCTCAGGACAGAAGAGGACTTCATCGTCCTACCAGCAGTCTGCCAAGAGAAGCGTTTGCAGAGTGGTGTAAAAAGGGATGTGGACTTGGACCACCTCTCTGAAATCCCACTGTGTGAGGCTTACTGGAGGTACCTGTGGGCTAGTTGGGCCCTAAAGACCCTTACGATTCAAGGGGACTTAATCCCCCAAACCAGAAGGCACCAGGAGGTGCGTTTGCATAGTGGTTTATGGAATGGACGGGGCCTCTGGTGAGATGCCGGCATCTCTTTTTTCTCTTCTTTGTGGAAGGGGGCTGTGTGGCTCCCCTTCCCTTAACACTTTGAGAGCCCTAGGGACCCCATCCCCAAGTGCCTGAGCCTTTTTTGTATAAAAAAAACTGGATGGGCGCAGCGCGGTCCCCCTCCTGAGGCCGTTTTCTTCTCTGAGGACCCCATTACCAGGGCTTTGACACTTATTCATTTTTTTTCAAAAAGTTTATGGGAGGGAGGCCGCATGGCCCCCTTCCCTGTGCCACCTTTGGCCCCGGGGACTTCGTCCCCCAGGACCTGGCCAGCCTTTCTTTGTTTTAAAATTTTGGATGGGTGCTTCGTGGCCCCCCTCCTGAGGCCAATTATGGCCCGGGGACCCATTCCCCAGGGCCTCGCCACATGTTACGGACTGCTGGGGAGCCCCAATTCCCCTATGGTACCAGCCAGCTCTCTGCCTCATGCGGGAACCGGCAATGCTTTTGGGCAAAGGGAGCTGCTGATATGCAGCTCCCTTTCCCCAAAAGCAATTCTGCTTCGCTTCATGGAAGTGAGAGCAGGTTTCCTGCTCTCCCTTCCAAGAAGCGAAGCAGAGTTTGAAAAGTACAATGTCCCATGGGTGGGCGCCCCGGGACATTGCTAGGGCCAGCCCCAGGAGGCGGTGGTTCCCAGGGCCATCAAGGGCTCCACGAGGGAGGCTGTGCGGCTCCCCCAACACGTTTAAAGCCCAGGGAAGTGGTGGTCCATGGTGCCGGGGGTCCACAACGGACCCCCATATTTAAATGAATCCCACATGCAGTCTTATAAAGTAGCCTTGGGGAGATGGCATTCCCAGGGGCTTGGGGGGCTCGCGAGGCCCCCTCCCTCTATTTACTTTGGCGTTATACTAAAAAAGGTGGTAGCAATCTCCCCTTCATGTTGCAGCCAGCCAATCACAGTATTGCTGCTGTGTGTACCCATGGTGGATTTGCATCCCTAGATATACAATTTTAATTTTTGTTTAATAATACTGCAAGTAATGAATGGATTTACACCAAATCACAAAAAAAGCTCTTTTTAGACCATGAGCCAGTTTTCTGCCAATGTGGTGTAATATTGTCTAGTGGTTTGGGCTGTGGTAGTGACTAAAATTCCTATGGTAAATTCCATGGGGAAAATATGTTTTGGGACACCCATTTTTCTCGATCCCTGCTGGACAAATCACCCGGAAACATTCCAGACAGCAGTTGAAGTAAATAGCGAACAAGTTTTGAAAATTTACTGAAAATTTGTGACACTGTGCCAAAGTTATTAGCAAAATAAAAAAAACACTTTTCCTATGGAAATTAGGTTCTAACCATAACTACCTACTAGCGATCGCCAGCAGTTGCTATATATGTGCTTTTATTTATTTGGCATTTTTTACTTACAGTAAGAAACAGATGACAATATGCTCTCTGCTTCAGTTTTCTCCAGTTTCTCCAGTTTCCGGATAATTGTTGTGTCTCCTTAGAGGTCCTCGGAGGTCTGACGACAAAATCATGTTCATTTATTTTTATAGCATTTTAGTAGTAAATCTGATTTTATTTGTAAAATATGTACTGGATTTTGTTTCAATACAAGAATGCAATATTTATTCAATCAATTGAAAATTATATAATTTTATCTTCTAGCGTGTGGTAATAGTGTGGCCATATTTACTATTATTTAAAAAAAAAGATTTAAGTCATGTCACTATGATTTAACGCATTTTTATTAATAATTTATATAATTAGTTTTACCCAAATAAGGCACTACATAAAAAAAAAAGTATTTTGGGGGGGCAATCATTGTAAAACAAAACTTGTGTGGTAAAGACATACTTGTACATTACAATGCATTTTAAAGGCATGTGTGGTAAAAACTGTGTTGTAATGTACCACGATGCAATGATATGCATTGATATCTATTTTTGGTGATGGAGGCTACTTTTAAGCATGATTGGGTCCCCTGCCCATATACTAAGGGGCAGATTTACAAGCCCCTTGCGACATATTTACGTCGCCGTTGCGTCACTTCTGTGATGCAGCGGTGGCGTAAATCATGCGCCATGTTGCGCCGTATTTACAACGTGACGTAGCTAGGGAGATGCGTCATGTTGTAATCCCCTGTGCCACATGAAACCTGCGTCAGGTTTCATGTGGGCATTCCAGCGCAGGGTGGGCGTTCCCTCGCAGGTACGTCTCTTAAAAGTGACGCAGTGAAATCTACAAGATTTCACGGAGTCACTTGTACGGCCATGCTGCGTCAAAACCCTGTGCCTGCTTCAAGCAGGCATAAGTATTGACGCAGCATGTTAGCCATAGGGCACCCCGAGCTTTGCTGGAGCCGTGTCGTGCTTGTGACGCGACTCCAGCAATGTGCCACATTTCCGCCGGGGGATGCGACACGCATCTGCCCATTCATGCACCATGGCGCGCCGCATTGTAAATGCGGCGCATCAGGGTTGGCCCACGGGTGGTTTTGCGGGTCGCAAGTGTTCTGGCGCATCCCTGCTGATTTGCAGAGATGCGCCAGACCTTTAAAATCTGCCCCAAAGTTGTATGTTTATACTATTAGGTTAACTGTACTCTCTGAGAGCATGTATCACTCACTATCGGATTAGGGATTTTGATTCTATTTGGAAGGAATAGGAGTGTTAATTGATGGAATGAGAACACACCAAAAATAATAATCACAATAATGGCCAGTGTGAACTACTAAAGTCACTAACTAAACCTCTGATTAACCCTCCTGTAGCTTGTCACAAAGTGGTCAGCCTCAACTTATGTATAAAGAATTTATGGAGCCCTCAAACAGTAATAAAGTAAAAACACAGACAAGAAAAATTCAATTCAATAAATAAAATTACACGAAATTGACAAACATCCAATGGGTAGAACTGGATATAATTTTTAAAGTTTGAATTAAAGCCCCAACCATGAGTCTCTCGTCATGCCAGACAGGATCAAAGTCGAGAGTTAAGGCTAAGTGCAATGGAGCATGGCTGGTAAAGAAGGACTTTGTGCATCCTGGCAAGAGGTTTACATTTTGATTTATAAATGGTTATGGGCAAAAGTTATTAACAAAGAGTCATCGTCAGGGCACGTTCCATGCTGGATAGGAAGTGGGGCTTTATGATGGTGAGTTGCTGACCAGTGGGGTCACAGTGCAGTTGTTGACACAAGCAGAAAAGCTCAGAGCAGGCAAAGTCTATGCCAGGGATGGCCTTGATGTCATTCGGAATGCTCAGTGTTGGTTTCAATAAATCCCATCACATATTGACTTAAAAACTTATCTGGAAGTCAGATCTCCTTCAGCTGGACATAATGGCAAGTTGAGGCTGATCATCGATTTGAAATTGACGGCTACAGCTTCTACAATGATTCCAGCCTACATTGTTTCTCCAGGCACAGGCAAGAGTCCAGAATCTGGGGGGACCACTTGTGGGTCAGTACTTACTCTAGCAGAGGAATGCAGCAGGGTTCACAGCAGATCCATTTGCAGGGAGAGAGGTCTGTGGAAGCTTTTTGCCTCACTGTGGCACAAAGAGGAGTTCAGCCAATTAACCCTTGAAGACACTTCTGAGATCTAGGGTTCACAGCAAGCAGGCCCAGCCTTTCTTTAGGTTCTTCAGACAGCCGTGCAATCCTTCTTTTAATTCTTCACAGTCCTAGGATTCCTCTGACGAGGGTACAGGAGATGCCACATTTCTGCCCAGTCCTAGCCTGGGAGTCTGAGAACTCCTGCTTAATCACTTACCAATGTGGTAAGAATTCCCAGTGGTGAACCACTACCCAATGTTGTACTACATTCTGTGTGTTGTACTGGAAACCATCCCACAGTGCCAATCTTTTTTCCCTAAAAAAAAAATAACAAAAAATGTTTTACCTGGTCATAGCTCCCTGTACCCACCCAAAGGTGTGGCTATTGAAATGGGTAACTCCCTCCTCTGTGGTCACAATAGACCAGTTCTGGGGCAGCTCGTCCTGCCACCGGGGTTGGAGCAAACCTGACTAGAAATACAAAAAGGGAGACATTCCTAGGTGTAAGCTTAATCTGCCAATGGCAGTTTGCATTCTTTTACGCACAGGAAGGGGTTGGGGAAGAGGTTGGCTGCCCACACTCAGAGCCCTTTTAGTCTCACCACAGGGGAGGCATCAGGGGTCAGGTGACAACTGAACACTGATAGGAAAGCATTTTAGTGTTATAAAAATTACAACTTTCTAAAAATGCCATTTCCAAAATAGTAATTTAAAACCTGACTACACCAGTTAGCTGGAATTTTAAGTTAGGTTTTAAATTGCTATTAAAATGAGTCCTTTAACTACTTTTCTAGCTATTCTCAATCTGAATTTAGCACTTATTAAGTGTAATACTCGACTCCACTGCTAACCTATGGGAGAGCCTGCCTTGCTACAGAGAAACATGACTTTGGAGGTCTTTGGCTGCCAGAACATGTAAAACATTGAGGACCTATTCACGATGTCGGTCGGAAATCCTCCAACCACTGGTCGGAGGCTTTCCGACTGACATGTTAGGTTTAAACTCCGCTCACCGTTTTAGGATGGTGGTGGTTACATTTTAAAATGGATGGGTAATCATACTTGGTTCTGATGGGCTCAAAGAGCCCGTTGGCTATTCAGAACTGCACCATAATACCTTAAGGCCTGCAATTTCCACCATTGGGATTATTATGGCACTTTCCGACAGCCTTTTCTTGTCAGGCTTTCCAACATGAAAAACCTATTGCTCAGTGTCTTTAGGGCCCCCTAACAGTGTCCTTCCCCCCCGGTCCTCCACAATAGGGCCTGGGAGGCACCTATGCTGCCCCCTTAACATCCCTGCGTGTGGCAGTCACCGTGAGATGCCTGCCGCACTATGCAGGAATGCATACAACCTTCCATTTTTTAATTGGAGAAAATTGGTAAGCAAACATTGATGGATTTAGACCCAGATCTCTGTACTGGGGTGAATCTATGACATTGTTCTACAATCTGTCCATCAATTGTTCTTTTTAATTTTAGAATTTTGGTATTTCCTGCCCTAACTATTTTTTGCCTAGAACCTGTTCCTGGCTCACATAACTAGGTGTAATTGGTAATTGTACTTTGTTTATTCCTTCCAGACCACCACACAATAGAGGAATTAGGTGTGCCTGGATTCACCATCACTGGCAGGATGGGCACTTCCACACTTACAAATCAATAATCTGTGCTATGCCTTCACATAAAGGACTTTATGCTATCTCATTTTTCATGCAGTCAGGCTGGAGCCAGAGCGGGGAAGGCACTACAAAGTGAATTCTCTGGACACCTTTCCTGCTTCAAAGAAAACATTAGGATCCTCAGACTCACACTTCAGTTCCCCTTCTGGAAATGCTATGTACTCCACTAGACTGCTTTGCTGCACCTGAAAGGACTGCTCTGTTGCCTGAAGCCTACCTTGAACCCCTAGAGGACTGCCATGTTGCTTTAGCCCTGTCCCACTTTTGAACCAAGAACTAACAGAGTTACTCTAAAGGCTAGTTGGCTGGCCTCCTGATCAGAGCCTCAGGGACAGAAAAAGATTTAACTATCACCAACCCACACCTTTACACAGTCTGATAAAGTCCTAACCCTCCAAACGGTACCTCTCTAGTCCTGGACCCTTGGAAGTGGTGCTAACGGTATTCAGATAGCCAAAATCCTAAACTTGGGACATTTTTGGCAAAAAACTGCTCTCAGAACTGAGAGGAAACTTGGGCTACCTGCTCACCTATCCGTCTAGGGTACATCGTCGGTCATCATGACTTCGCAGCAGCTCTTGCTATGTTCCTTTCTGCAACAAGAAATCCTTTTCAGTGGTCCTTCACAGAAGGAGCATCCAATCTCATTAAGCCCTTGTTGGCTACAGACGTGAACCTATTTTCACTGGAGATTTTAAACTTCCAAAAAAGAGACAAATTCTAAAAGTGGAAATGTTCACCGCTATTTCATCAAGCAACTCTCCAAAAACACCACCTTCTCCTTCAACACCACCTGTAGCCTTGCCTTCTCAAGACATCTTTTTTTTCATCATCATAAACTTTATTTCAGTCCTCTGACCATAAAAGGGCAAGTGCATGCAATTAATACAAGGATTGTTGATTCATGTAAAAATACATTGGTAATCAACTCGAAATATTACTTCATTACTTAAAAGTTAGATAAGAGAATAAAATAAGACAGAAGCGCTTGGAATCAAGGTCAGCCAGAGCCTCTCCCTAAGTAGACCTGCCCTGCATGGCCCGCCATGCTGGGCAGGTGATGAAAATAGCACTAAAAACAGGACCAAATAAAATTACCAATTCCACAGATTCAAAGAAATTAAAATAAACACTTAAAACACCATAAAAAGTACTTAAAAGTGCTATACATTAACATGTACAATGATGCTACAGTTTCAACACAGACCTTATAATTGCCCACATATTACAGACAAACTTTGATACAGCACAAACTACCGGCAAGATAGAATCAGATTTTAGGATGAGCAGAACCTGACAATGGCCAACAAATGCCAACGCTTTTGCAAATGGGAACAAGCCATTTGCCTCTTGGCCGCTGGTACAGTGGGCAGGCAAAAAATATGTGACCAATTGACTAAACAGCAAAGGGACAGCCTGGGCAAAACTGTGATAGAATAGATGACTGATGCCAGGAAGCAGTGAGCGAGTTCACAGGAGTGAGCCAAATCTAAATTGCATGTAAAGCTTCCTATCTTGAGGAATCGTGATAGCCTCCAGATATTGTTCGTATGAGCCAGACAGTTTGAACTCCATTTTTTTTTTTGTAAATATATTTATTGATTAACCTTGTACAATACTTCCGGAGTACATCAATCAGGACCGTCCGCATACATAGCAGTACTCTAAGATACAATACTCCTTGTACACTGAAGCCTTTTCGTGGTCTATGGAATAGAGCCATTGTCGTCCGAACACATTGTAACAGCCTGTAACATACCACCCACTAACTGTACCATCGTCTTTTCATAGCAAAGCGGCACATAACCATGCTTATATCAGTAAGTCCACTCGGAAGTTCCAGTTCGCAAGCAAAGAAAAGTACACAGTATCCTAAAACCTACCCCTTGTTAACTTCTCTCCTCCCTCTTACCCCCCCTTCCCATAACTCCCCTGGCATGACTTGTTGAGCGAATACATCATAAGGTCTTCAGTTTTGCTCATACTTGCATCTTCCACAGTTGTAAGGTGCACTTCAAACTTCCCCAGCTAAGAACTACTAACAAGCTGAGCAGAGCAACCATCCATTCACCCCAGAGTCATTCTAACCAGGCCCAGAGGAGGGTATGTCGTGCGGGTCGCTAAGCTCCGATCCTACCTCACTATCAGATTCCATGGGTTTCAGAAGCTCTGCTAAAGCCCTCCAGGCCCGGGCCGAGTCCATTGCCTTATCGCTATGAGCGCGGGTAGCCGCCTGCAATCTAAGAACCGTTTCACATTCCGCCCACCGAATAAATTCCGCCCTCCATTTCTGAAATCTCGGTCCTCGCTGCGCCTTCCAATTAATTGTAATCTCTCGCTTGGCCAGTACCAACCCCAGATCTATACATTTACTAGTTATTTTAGTCTTCGAGGTGTGGGGGAACCAGTGCAGCAAGCAAGGGGCAATACCAAATTCAATCTCCCTGTCCGTGATCTCACACTGTAAGGACCAAATTTCCTGCCAATAGCCCCCTATCCGAGGGCAACTCCACAGCATGTGGCGAAAGTCAGCCCCCACGGCCTGACACCTAGGACAACTCGCCGTAAGCGTGTGAAAATACTGTTGGATTTTAACAGGGGTAAGGTAAGCCCTGTGCAATATGAACAGTTGGGTCTGCTGGAATCGGGCATTTCTAGAACATTTCCAGGGCCTCTCCAACACCTCAGCCCATATTTTATCAGGTATTGCGCCCTCAATATCCTCCTCCCATTGCTGCTTCAACCGATCAAGGGGGACCAACCTTTCACAGGTCATCCGACGGTATAAGCACGTGACCGCTTTGATGTCGCCAGCCGCTAGTACCACGTATTGGCAGGCCATGGATGTTCCAGGCTCAGACAACCCTCCCCTCCACCGTCGCTGAATAGCAGACACCAGCACCGCGTGGACAGTTTGAACTCCATGAACTCCATGGTGAGGCGACCCCAGGACTGATACAATAGAGAGGACTAACCCACCCAATTCCAATATTGTTTCGTGAGCAATTCCTTGCTGGGCAGCCGTGCCGCAGCCTTAGCTTCCCACAGCCCCTCTAGTCCTATTGCTGTGAGCAAGGATTCCACCTATCAAAATCCAGGTTATTTTCTCATAACAATCAAGTGTCTTCACTTCAGAGAGTGAAACCAGAATAAGAGGGGGCTTAACTTGGCCCTTTCTGTAATGGTGGCTCGTCTCACATTCAGCCTTAGTGGATGAAGAGGGGTGCTATGTGGGAGTGAAACCAAGGCTCTCAAGAATTTGTTGCCAGTAATCAGGAGGCCTTCCATCTTTTCGAATCCCCAGAGTTCTGCATCACACAATGCTGAACCTACTGCTTATATATATATGGACGGGGCTGCTAATGGTTTGCTGGGGGAGGTCCTGTGCTCTTTGAACAGAGCCCCTGTTATCTGTCTATGATGGAGAGTATGTTTCGATACTTGGGGCTTCCAGGACACATCGCCCGAGAGAGTAATCCCCAGATAGTCGAAGGTACTCACTCTCTCCAATGAACCTCACCCAGTGTTAGCTTCCCTCTATACGTTTTATGAGGGTTCAGCATTAGAAGCTTTGTCTTTGAGGTATTGATCTCTAGGTCCCAGAAGTCATTGAAGGCCTTAAAGCGGTCTAAAAGTAATTGAAGCCCTCTAGGAATTTTAGAGACTAACAACATGTTGTTAGTGAACAACAGTGTTACCACTTTGTCACCTCCTAGGGTAAGGGCATCTGCAGGGACCTCAGAAAGGTGCTGGGCTACTCCGTTTACAAATAATGAAAAAAGAATAGGCGCAGGTACACAGCCCTGCTGGACCCCCTTGTTAATTTGTATCGAATGAGTGTGCTGTCCTTGATTGCCCCAACAAACTCTTGCATAGTTAACCTCATGGAGGTAGATAACAAGTGCTAAAGCCATGGGAGGGAGGCCCATCTCTTTGAGAACAGTCCAGAGCTTATTTCTTGAAACTTGGTAGAAAGTTCACCTTAAATCTATAAAAGCTACATAAAGAAATAACTGGCCAATAACCACCATCTTCCAGGTCAATAGAAGAAATAGGAACACCTGATCGATGGTGCTTATATTTTGTCTGAACCAGGCTTGATATGGGGACAACATATTGTGGTCGCTGATCCAGACCTGTATCTTCGAAAGGAATACTCAAGTGTACACCTTTTGAACACAATCAATGAGACTAATAGGCCTATAGTTGGAACATGTGGATCTGTCACCCTTCTTGTATACTGAGATTACCTCCACTACCTTCCATGAGGATGGTATTTTGGCCCCCGCTGCGATCCTGTTCGCTAGGGCCAAAATAAAGTTTGTCCAGTTCTCGGGATCCATCACAAAAACTTCTCCCAGGATGCCATTCCGGGCCTGGGGCTTTAGCACTTAGAATGGAATTAATACTAGACGGGATTTCTTCTCCAGAGAAGAAATCAATAGCAATAAGATGAGCATATCCAAGGGTGGGTCGTCAATGTCTATTACACAGGGTCTAGAGTAGACAAGAAGTAATCAAACCAAGCTGCAGTTGAAATATTGTTATTCAGCAGCACGGGTCTTTTAGCGTCTCTCCTAATTACTAAAAGCCACAATTGCTGGGAATATTTTCTGGCACAGGCCGCTCTAATTTGCTTCCATCTATTCTTGTCCCATCCCTTTTCACTCTAGCCTGGGCTAATTTATAGGATCTCTTGACTTTCTGTGTTTGCTTTACATTGTGATAAGAACATGCACTAGTTCATGTCAGAGGCTCATATACTCCTTGTTGAACCAAACAAACTGCAGTCTGGTCTCCTTCCTAGGTACCTGGGGGCATCTTGGTTCGCAAACCAGTAAGGAGGTTTCCAGATTAGAAGCCTCACAGATTAAAAAGCCACGTTTTTAAAGCATTCCTAATGGCAACAGTTGAGCTTCTTCCTTCTTCCAAATTTAATTGTTTCTAGTTTATCTACATCCAGGGTTACCTGGGACCATTTTAGGCGCCTATTATCATTTGTTAGCTGAACCTCCCTTGTCATGAGGGTGATGTTAGAGGAGTTTAAGGGGATGTCCAAAGGGGATGTCAAGTGCAATTCCAGGGGGTTGTGCTCACTGTCTGTGGTATGACCCGCAGTCTTATAGACCACTCTAGGCCACAATTTCCAGTCCAGCAAGAAATAGTCTATATGACTTATATTAGTAGTTCTATTGCATGTATTGGCCCCCGTTTTGTCTGACTGTGTACAGCTGTTTGCTGCCCTAAGGCCAAACTCAAGAGTGGATGCATTCAGCTGGAGCGCTACGTGCAACAATATTTTTAACGGGGGTAGGTCAAGGTAGGGAACACGCCACATCTCTTCTTCCCAACTCCCACATATGTCCTCCTTCTTTAGGAGTTCAAAAGTGATGGTGAAGTTGGCAGCTACAACCAGCAGGGGCTGTATGGCCCTGTTATCCAAACGTTCTTCCAACTCTTGCAGAGTGGTCGACCTCCTGCCCGCTCTGGTTCCCCGTGTGCAGATATTAAAAATGTCAATAGCAGTACCAATCATTCCCTTAATTTGGACATCTACAATATGAGGGCTATTAGTCATGAGCTCCTGTATCCTACATTGGAGTGCAGTTTTCACCCAGATCTGCAACCCCCCGGATGAGCGACCTGGTTTATTAGAACATGCAGGGTGATAGAGCATGAGGTAACCTGGTATGTATACGGGGAAATAGTCCAGGTTTGCTGAAGGGTACAAATATCAAGGGATTCAAGAAATTGGATCCAGTGCATAAGGCACACTTTCGACCTCACCCCTGCCACATTCCATGAGCCCAGACTAAGCCTGTGGAAATTAGCTTGCTTATCAATGGGGGTACATTGCGTGGAGTTAGTGAAGACCCCTGCTTGTACTTCGGCCCAGATTAATGGGGGAAGCAATCCCCCTCTGTTAGGCCTTTCATCAACCAACAACAACTCCTTTTGGTTCCCAAGGGTATTAGGTTGGGGGACTTGCAAAGAGAAATCTGTGTGGTGGCTGCTGTTAGTCAGAACACTTTGAGTGCTGTAAGAGTTTGTTGTAAAAGTTTTGTGCATGCATATTTAACTTGGTAATCAGGTCAATCATTTGTTGCTAGGATAGAGTCTGAGCCTAGGTAGGCATGTGACTGGTGGACAGTAGACAGCAGTGTAAGTTGAGAGGGTTGATACTTAAGCTGGAAGCCAGTAGGAGTAGGGAAACTTGATCTAGCTTTCAAGGCCTTCAGATTGTGGGCCACCTTTCCAGCTGCCAGGAGCAATTTTGTACAGTCTGTTAGGGTGGGTTAGCCTTTCAGCTAGCAACATTTCCTCCTATATAACTGAGCTACAACCCCTTACATGGCGGATCCAACGGATAGCTTTGTTGGTTAGGGAGTCTTCTCCTTCGTATTTAACATTGAAGGAAACTTTGGACACGTTAGTTATGTGAATACACTTAGAAGGTAACCGAGTGTGTTTCCGTCAATCAGTAAAATTGCTTGTGGGTTGCAGGTACTAGAGGATTGCATGGGGTGGTTAGGGGTAGAAACAAAACCCTGGTGACCAGGTCTGGCTTTATTAGCTTGTTTCCATTTGTTTTGCATCCCCCAGGAATACATGAGTAAAAGGTAGCGCATGGGTTCCCTTGGTGGTTACACATGTAGAGTGCTGGCATGGTTCTCCTATGGAAGGATATGGATTATTAATAAGCAGAGAGCAGAGTTTGTTCGCTGGGTAGGAATCTGCTTTCGAGGTTGAGCTTCGCAGTCAATCTAGATGCGGGGAAGTCATTTCTAGCTAGCCTGCCTGAGAAGACCTTGTCTCCTAGTCCTTCACTATCACCTTCAATTATCTCCTCTACTACCCCAATTACCATAGCGCCTACGCACTTCTCCAACCCATTTCCTCCCATGCAGCTTAGATTCAAAAGGGGTGAAAATTGGTTAGTTAGGATAAGTTCAGCGTTTTTGACATTTTTATCTGTATTAATCCATATTTATTATTTGTTAATTTTATCTGTATTTATCCATATTTATTTTAGGTTTTGGGGAAAAATTAAACTGAAATGAGTGTATTTCCACATTTATTTAACTGGTAAATATGCACTTGTGCCTGAATCGCCACTGGGTTTCAATGTTGTAAATCCCCACAGAAGATAAATCTATGCACTTTTATATTTTGATTTTGATATCAACCTTGTGCAAATATACTGCTGTTAAAGCCTCTTTTCTAAAATCCCTTTCTTTTTTAACCCCCTTACCTGTCAATCCACACAGCTATTGGCTTGGCGGTCATGGCAGACAGTATTTAAAATTACTCATAATGCAACCCAATTTCCGTTTTTATCCACATTTAAAAATAAATACAGACAAAAAAATATACGTTTTCTGTCTGTATCTATCTGTAAAAATCCGTAAAAACAGGGAGCCATATCTATAATAGAGGGTAGTGGTGCATGGCTGTTACTAACTGTGGTGGGTTTATTGAACATTTGACAAATGCATTTCTGCTGCTTTAGATTTCAATTGGTTGGGGGATTGATCAGGGTTAGTGGGGTGATTGGTTCAATTTGGTCCAACAGGGATGGTGGAACGAGAATTTCCTCACATTCAACTAAAAGATCGTCAATCCGATCTAGGACACTGTTGCTTCCTGAATACTTACGAACCTGTTTGGCTTTATTGTTTGGGCTGAGCCTCCTCACTCCCACAATCAGTTGACTTTCTTTTCCCCATATTTATATTTTGATGCAAAGTTGCAAGTAGGATAGGATAAGATGATGAAGTAACTAAGGACAGGGTCACCATGATTACTTGCAGCCACGCTGCCACTCTATATGCCCAGAAGTCCACAGTCGCTGTTGCACCCCAACCCACCAGGGCCTACACCCCCCACCCTCCACAATAGGCACCAACATTGGCCCTTAAGCTGGTAACAAATACTAAGTACAGGTATTCATGCAGTATCATATAGGAACAGCAACCAGCTAGGGGTCTTTGGGACTTGAGTTCAACAAAGGATGCCCAGATGAACGAGGCACGGACAAAACAAAACTGGCACCCCAGTCACAAGGAATACGAGACCTACTTTCAACAATGCACACTTTCTTGGCTTGAGAACACTCCGTCCTAAGGTTTACCGATATCAAAGAACCAAGAGAGCTAGCCCTGCCTCTTCCTGTCAATGACGGGCAAGGACGGACCTGCCCTTGGCCTGGGCTTTGCCCGGGCTTTGCCCGCGTGTGTCCAGCGCTGTGGGTGAACAATGGTGCTTAAGAGCGTGTAGACAGCCCCTCCTTCTTGGCTGCAATGGGTTCTGGAGCTTGAAGTCCCCCACAAGGCCAGCAGCAGCGAAACCAGCTTCATTTCGTTGCTGACATTTCTTCCAGGTTTAAAGGTAAGGTCCCAATTCAGTTCTTGTATCGCACCCATCGCTATTACTGTCCGCCATATTTTTCAACTTTGACCTCGTCTCATGCAACCAGCTGTCCTGGGTGAGCACTTTGAGCATTTAGGCACTGGTTTTTACCTTAAACTTCGGAAATTGATAATTCTGCATCTACTGATTGGGTTTTTGTCATTTTGGTGTTAAATCATTCATTAAAATGTACTATATTTTTCTATATTGGTGTGGTGTTTTTTGTGTTGTGTTTTTACATTACTGCTGTTTGTGTGCTGCACAAATACTTTGCCTCTATATTCACCCTGACTTCTTTTTTGTCACGGTCCCAGAGGATTGCGCACACACTAATTTTGTTGCTTCACCATGACAGGGATTGTGGCAGTTGCTTGAGCAGGACTGAGCACTCAACCAACAACCCAATTTCTCATAGCGTGTAATGTACAGGCTCTGTGTACATTTAATAGCATATACTAAGGACGTAGAATAAATAAATGTGCCAATGAAGTGTTAGCCAATTTTGCTATGTTTGAAAGGGAGTTTAGTAAAAGAAGCCAAAAATCATGGTGAACCATGAGAAAGATGGCCATTTCCAACACTATGATCTTTGTACGTGTTTCTGCGTCTTCCTCTCAGTCACCAAACATTACCCTCCCATATGACTACTAACTTTAAGCAAACTTTAGTTTTCAGATCCGGTACTACAGGGACGTGCTGGGGTTACTCTTTGCTGTCGCTGAGGTAAATGAGAACCCCTACCTGCTGCCAAACATCACCCTGGCTTTGAGGGTCTATGACTCCTGTCTGTCTGAGAAGAGAGCTGTGGATGGGGTTCTTGCCATCCTAACTGGAATGGAGAAGCCAGTCCCAAACTTTTTATGTCAGTCTTTTCCCATCATGTTTGGCTTTGTTGGTGGTGGTACATCTTCTAATTCCATTGCAATGGCTTCAATACTAGACCGCTATAGCATTCCAGAGGTATGGATTTTAGTAATATTGGAAGTGTGTAAATTGTCTTGGTTTTCTTTTCAATGTTTTTTGGTGATCTTTTGTTGCATTTTAATTTTCCTGTGTAGCATGATCTTTAAAATTAATAAACAAGAAGAAACAAAAAAAAACAAGCATTTGCAATGCAATCGGTCTCACTTTTGGGGCCTTAAAGGTATTTAGCTATGCAGCAGATTAGCCTGAGCGCTGAAACATCTACTGTTTTTAACATGGAGGAAAAGTAAGCACCAACACTGTGTGACATGCTAGGTATAGGAAAACATTGACATAAATATTGCCTTTCAGTGGGAAATTGTATAGTCCAAAGCTCTGTTTTTAATATAAATCAGGGCCCTCGGTGGTCATATCACTGAGAACAATAGATTTGAAAAAAAATATTATTGTCTATGGGTGCTCATGGAAGACAATTTCTATGGACTGGAATCTAGAGAATGCTAAAGTGATTCTGGTATTTTACTGACCTCTGCTGGTCGTTTTCCATCAAAAAAGTTAAACAGAGGCAGTTGCCAGAAAATTTTAAAAAAGAAAGTCCCTCAGCAAAAAGAACTTCTGGTATTTTACTGACCTCTACTGGTCGTTTTCTATCAAGACAGTTAAATAGAGGCAGTTGAACAGAAAAAAAGTCCTTAAGCGGAAGCAGACAAGTCCTAGGGCTGACCTCCAGAGCCCACAAAGAACATGCACATATAAGTATATACTAAAGTATATGAAAGTGTTCTCGAAAACTCAACCTAAAAACAGCAAATCGATGGAACAACAGGGAGATAGTATTAATTAAATCACCAGAATGGCCTCCAAATTTTCAAAAAGCAATGATTTTAGCTCTGTACAGAATGTCATGCAAGAATTTATCAGCTTATTATCTGGCCTCGGGTGTTTTTAAATTAGATTCTCATGATCTGTATTTTACTATGGCTACAAGAAAAAGTTTTAAAGAATAAATAAATTGACGGCAATAAGTGCCATGTGATATCTCTACCCTGTACTGACTAGACATTCAGAGTAGATCAGTGTTGCAGATTGTTTATTAGAACAACAACAGGCTCAAACTTCGAGACTCAAGCATAAATGCGAAATAGCAAAGGAGAAAAGAGGGGAATTGTAATTTAATTTAGTGTCAGGCCTAGTTATCCTTCCCGGCTATTCACCAACTCCTCATGGACCATCTGCATGACTTTCTTTCATGGGTCTAGTTCTCTCAATCCAAACTTTCCTGACTTCAACTTCATGGAGTTCCATTATCATTTTTGCTGCTAAGGCCACTTTCGGAAGCCACCCCTCCTCTGAACCCTTACTGGAGTGATGACAAAGAGGATTCCAATGCCAGCCTCCAACATCCAGCCTTTCGATCTGGAATCCCAAGTGCTCCACATTTCCTACTTTGGTAGACAGGGGATAATTGTCATAAGTCATTGCTGCCTCTAATCAATATTAACTTAGGGGTTTGCATCTAGGGGTTTGCATCTAGGGGCAGACAGACACTTTCAGCCATCCATAAAGTTTAAACCGAGAATGGATCCTTGGGTTGTAAAGTTCTTACCACCTCCCCCCACCCAAATCCCTGGTACCACAGGTATGCATCTATTAATGTGGTATCTATTTGCCACTTACTCTTTAATCAAATATACATACCATAGCTGGGGTATTATGATTTTAGAAGTTCTCAGTGAAACAGTAGCATATGGGCATCAAGGCCCAAAGAAATGACTGAAGAGCATTTGAAACAAGTTGTGACGTTGCACCTCTCGGCTCATGCAATTCCTACAGACGAACGCAAGTTCACAAACAAATCCACACATTTGAGAGAGCTAAAACTGGCTCCTAACATGCCTCTTCCAAAGCCAGAGTGCGTATCAAAATTAGCATGGACAGCGACTTTTAAAGCCCACACTGTACATAACACTCAGTGGTTCAAGAAACCAACCAGCTTGTCTCTTCGAGACTGTTCAGTAAAGGACACTGCCATGGAATTCAAGCTGCAGTCTCTAAACAAGCACTGCTACTAGCTTGAGAGGCACACAATACTTTATTTAGAGGACACCTTGCACCTGAATGTAATCAATGTGTTTATGCTATGTTATTCATTTATTCATTCATTCAGAGCAGGGCCAGACAGATCAGACATAACAGCACCAAAGGAAGGGCAAACAGAGGGACAGATTCATTATGGATTCAGTACATTAAATATAGAGATTAGTGCTGTTGGGAAACATGGGGGACATTTAACAGACAACCATACTTCTGATAATTGATTATTTTGAAGATTTTGTGCATTTTCACATGGACTGTATGAAATCATATCACTGTCAACAAGTCAGGATATTTCCCCTTTAGGTGTCTCTATATCATACTATTGCCACAGCCACCCACTGCCCTTAGATGGACCACATGGCCAGTGTCTCTATATTGTCTTATTGTCTCAGCCTCCCACTGCCCTTAGATGGACCACATGGCCAGTGTCTCTATATTGTCTTATTGTCTCAGCCGCCCACTGCCCTTCGATGGACAACATGGCCAGTGTCTCTATATTGTCTTATTGTCTCTGCCTCCCACTGCCCTTCGATGGACCACATGGCCAGTGTCTCTATATTGTCTTATTGTCTCAGCCTCCCACTGCCCTTAGATGGACCACATGGCCAGTGTCTCTATATTGTCTTATTGTCTCAGCCACCTACTGCCCTTAGATGGACCACATGGCCAGTGTCTCTATATTGTCTTATTGTCTCAGCCACCTACTGCCCTTAGATGGACCACATGGCCAGTGTCTCTATATTGTCTTATTGTCTCAGCCACCTACTGCCCTTAGATGGACCACATGGCCAGTGTCTCTATATTGTCTTATTGTCTCTGCCTCCCACTGCCCTTCGATGGACCACATGGCCAGTGTCTCTATATTGTCTTATTGTCTCAGCCACCCACTGCCCTTAGATGGACCACATGGCCAGTGTCTCTATATTGTCTTATTGTCTCAGCCACCTACTGCCCTTAGATGGACCACATGGCCAGTGTCTCTATATTGTCTTATTGTCTCAGCCACCTACTGCCCTTAGATGGACCACATGGCCAGTGTCTCTATATTGTCTTATTGTCTCAGCCACCTACTGCCCTTAGATGGACCACATGGCCAGTGTCTCTATATTGTCTTATTGTCTCAGCCACCTACTGCCCTTAGATGGACCACATGGCCAGTGTCTCTATATTGTCTTATTGTCTCAGCCACCTACTGCCCTTCGATGGACCACATGGCCAGTGTCTCTATATTGTCTTATTGTCTCAGCCACCTACTGCCCTTCGATGGACCACATGGCCAGTGTCTCTATATTGTCTTATTGTCTCAGCCACCTACTGCCCTTCGATGGACCACATGGCCAGTGTCTCTATATTGTCTTATTGTCTCAGCCACCTACTGCCCTTCGATGGACCACATGGCCAGTGTCTCTATATTGTCTTATTGTCTCAGCCACCTACTGCCCTTCGATGGACCACATGGCCAGTGTCTCTATATTTTCTTATTGGCTCAGCATCCCACTGGCCTTAGATGGACCACATGCCCAGCAACAGTAGTAAGATTAAGAATGGCAGCACTGCCAGGCAAGCTCCAAGATGGCACCAATCCCAGGGCTCTGTTGTCAAGCTTTGCTGCTCTCTGTGTGCTTCCCATGCAACAATCGACCTTGTGATGCCATCGATCAGCAGAAAGAGTTGCAAGGACATGTGTGCTCCCACTTACCAGTGGGCGAACAACTAGAGGGCATCAACATCTACAATCTCGAATCACCGGGATCATCCGGTGGGGTGCTGCTCTCACGATGGAAAACAAATGAAAAGCAGCAGGTATCAGAGGTGAGCTGGAGAGGCATCACCCTTTAACGGAGATTCACTACTGAACCATGCTGGCACCAAAAAAGACACATGCCAGGCCATTACCAAGTTACCCTTCCAGGGAGGAAATACCATGTCTCAGTTTCCTTAGAGATGGCATATGTGGGGTGCACCTATAAGCTTAAATGAAGTATTTGGGGACTGGCATTGTGGACCAAGAACATTTGTGAGACAGCAACCTATGAAGCCTCACCCATTATCATGACTTTATAGAAGGCATGTAAGAGCATGCTTGTAACCTATAGGCTGACTAACAGAAAATCACAAAAACAGATCCTCTCTAGTGCCCACTGTAGGAAGGGAGTACAAGAGACTGACTTCCAAAGCTGTGTGTTGAATCTGTTCTATTCTTAGAGAAAAATAACATTACACCATGAGATGAAAGCCTGAATATGATTGGATGGTGAGCAAGGGATAGGGGTTTGGCTATTAGGGAGAATCCTGAGGCTGGTGGGAGTGCATTTTAACTCATTATGGAGTGAAGACTCCTGACTTGTGGAGAGGGGAAGGTGATTTGAGCACTAAACCAGCTGTGTCACAAGAAGAAGGGTAGTCGGGAGGCAATAAGGTAGGGAGGTGTGATGGACACGCACACACATATATTGTTTATGTTTTTAATTGAGGCCACAGACCCTACCATTCTCCCACCCAAGTCCTGTTAGGTTAGACAGGAGAAGAACCATGCAGCAGTTGAAGCCCCTACAGATTTGAAAGGGCAGGCTGCACTCTTTTATCCTACTTGAAAGTAGTGGTTTGTGATACAAATCTGAAGGTTGACCCAAGCTGAAGCTGCATCTAGTTGTGTTGAAGGTCTCAGGAAGAAAGGGAGGTAAGGGAGGGATGGGGGTGCTGCTGGGAGGGATCTGCTACTGATATTCAAGATGCTTGTAGCCTTTGAAGGTCACCACCAATGCAAGATGCTAATTCCCTGCTACATTCCAAGAAAGAGGACATGGCAACCTCATGCCCACATTCACCCTCCTTACTGAAGGATCCGCTTCTAGACACCAAACAAACAGGATATTCATTGCACCTCTGCATATCACTCCTCTCCTGGTATAATACAAATCCCTCTGTGGTGTCTGAATGGACAGCTGCAGCACTCATGTTCACATGTGTTCTGGTGCCCTCTGTTCCACAGACATGAGATGGAGGTGATGGAGCAGGGTTTTTACTCTAAAACTGAATATCTGTGTCATTTTCGCATGTTATAACTAAAAGTATTAATGATTAATTATTAATGATTAAAAGGTCTGTCGAATGATGACTAATCAATCTTATTAACAAGAGAATTACACGTGGGAATGCTATTGCATGGCTAAATAACAAGTGAACTAAGTTGGTGAGCAAACTGACAGAAAACGATGTTGCTTATGTGATGTTATGGTGTTTTGCGCTTCAAATTAATATGCATTAATGGCTTCTGATGTCGCAAATGGCTAGATAAATACACACACATAAGGGTATTAGCTGGGGAATAACACTGTTCAGTCATTTCTATGCAGTAATTATGTTTTGTGTTTCTTTACTTTTAAGTTGACAATTGTGGCCTACTGAAAGATGGCCACCATCTGCAGCCTGCAGTCGAGTAGATGCAATAATGAAAAAGGGTTTGCACGGACTGCGACCCTGACTTCTGGTTGAACTGGAAAGCCATGAACATGACGACAAATCCAGGCTGGCAGCCAAAAACCCCTGGATGAGAAAATTGTAGCAACTGAATAATCTGACTACATGAACTTTCAGTGGTCTCATAAGATGATAAATTTTTAAATCCGAAAAGAACTTCCGTAGAAGTAACAAAATTATGGACATCTGACTTTTTATTCAGAAACTTAGAATTATCAATAATGGGAAAATTCCTGAATGTTACAAGACGACAGCTTTTCCTGTTCAACGGATGTTTTAATATTCTTTTTGTAACTTTTGAATGTAGAATTTTAGTATAAAAGTAAATAGACTAGAGAGGTCTAGCGCCACTTCTTCCCGAGCTGATGATGCGAGGTCCCTATGCTGACGGAGAGGACGATGACTCTACATGACAACAGAAGACTCTAATTCTTCCACAGAGGACCGGTTCTGACTTAGGATCTGACATTTAGACAGAATAGGTAAATATGAGAAAAATGAAATGTGCATTTAATTGGCTTTTCTTGAAATATTATCTAAATGAACAATCTGTTTGAATTCCTGTCTCGGGTGGTTATTTATGGTCATGTTTATTTGATTTTATTGTGTATTCTTTTAAATGTTCTTCGCTATATTTACAAGCAACTAAGCTGGTCGCATTGACCTCAAAGTACAGGCAGATCAGATAGAGCACATGTGGAAGGTGGTTTCTCCTTTACAGGGCATGGATAGTGTGATTTAGGGTGAATGTTGGTGTAATGGGCCCCACCAGCGTGTGATGTGTGTGTGCGTGTGTGACTGTGAAATCATTCAGTCCGTGGAAGTAGAGGGGATTCGGAAGCTCTGATCTGCACCAGTTTCTTGGTAGCAGATTGATGGTTAGCTATTGTCATGATCTAGCGGAATTGCGTGTATATAGGCTTGTTGATTATTGATTGATATTTGTACTAATACTATATGTTGAAGTCGTGTTGAGTTCTATGTATTGTGAACGGCTTCTGGGATGTAGGAAGTCGGTGACAGTTCCGTAGTAGAGAAGAGGGAGTGTTGCTCTCGGAAAAAGGCGGGATTGTTGGCCCTGTATGCAGACAGGGGAAAACGTGTGACAATTGAAGTTGCGCGTCGCATTGTCTGGGTTCGACAAGGTAGCATCACCGTGTGTTGCCATTAGAAAACGTTTTCTGTGTGAGAGAAGTGTATATGATAGCAAAGGTTATCTGTGAAACTCTGGTCTTAAGTCCCAGGGATCCGTAAGGTTTGCCGTTAAAGCTTACCGCTGGAGAAGTAATAGGTATTCTCGGAGCTTGTTAGAAGGACAGGGCAGAGGTAAGTGCTGCTTTGTTAACGTATGATATAATTCTGTAGTAGGACAGACGGTTCGCTGTTCTCGGGAAAGACAGAATTCTGTGTGAATGTACTACATTTTCTGGTGTGTAAGTGCGCGAATGAGAAGGCATTCTGGTTAATTGTGAAACTCTTAGGAGCATTCCGGAGGGAAACAGTTATTTGATGCTTGTTAGAAGGGTAAAGTAGAGGGATGTGCTACTTTATCAACGGAAGTAACGATTCTGTAGTAGGGCAGAGGTAAGCGCTGTTCTCGGGAAAGGCAGAATTCTCGTGGGAAAGGTCTTTTGCTGTTCTGTAGCTAGCGAAGCAGACAATGGAGATGTTTGTATGTTGTAACTAACAGACTCGTAGAAGTTGAAACAAAGTCTACCAAGTAATCTTGTAAAGGAGGGGTAGACGGAAGAGGAAGAGACAGGAGTAGAAGCGACTGCAGCGACTGCTGACGTCAGGGAGACCGCGCTGTGATTGGACAGTGGGTTAGAACGGAGGAAGCGCAGAGATTGGTGTGCTAGTGCACGCCGTGCTAGGATTGGGAGACATACAGGGTGATGTACACGCTCCAGGATTGGTGCGTTGGTGTGAGTCGCGATAGGATTCGCGGACTGAGTCAGTGACGTAGACGCTCCAGGATTGGTGAGTTGGTGTGGGTCGCGCTGCAATTGGACAAAAGATCGTACAGCTGTAGTAAGAGTAAACAGCTAGTGGAAAATAAGAAAGATGTATTACCATGCTGAGGAAAAGAAGAAAAATTCCTTGCTGAGTAAGGTCAAAACCTGGTTTGACAAGGATAAAGACATAGTGACAAGGGAAGGACAGTTATTTCCCCCGATAAGAACCCCGGCATCCTTCATGGTTGCGAAGTATGGGTATCATACCTGTATTTGGTTAGACAACTGGGTGAAATACACTAAAGATGACGGAGTGTTAGCGTTCCCAGAACATGGTTCATTTAATCTGGCCATACTGAGGAACTTACGAGAGCAGATGATGAACTTAGAGCCTCGGCCTAGGCCGACGCAATTCGAGGCATTGGTGGAATGGGAAGATGAAGTACATGAGCGAGAAAAGCAGAGGAGTGGAGGTAACTACCGATATATGTTCGGTAGAAAATATGATCGCGAAACCCATCATGACAGAATGAGAAGGTGGCGAGATGCCAGTATGACCGAGGGATTATATCCTGTAAGAACAGCAGAGGAATCAGGAGGGAGAAAATGTACAGAGAAAGCACATAATGTAGAGACCAGAAGATATGGGGCAAATGAGTCTGATGATGATATCTTAGAGGACATGCTCTACAAAAGACCACCCCCGTATAGAAGAGAACCAGAGGTAGGAACAGCAGTTAGCCCAATGAGAAACACCCTGCGGATTATAAAGACGGAGTCTACAGCCCCTGAGCTGAAAAGCGGTTGTTCTCTGGCAGACAGAGAAAGAGAGAGAGAAAGAGAGAGAGAAAGAGAAAGAGAGACAGAGAGAGAAAGAGAGAAAGAGAGAGAGAGAGAGAGAGATAGGAAAAGAGAGAGAGAAAGAGAGAGAGAGAGAGAGAGAGAGAGAGAGAAAGAGAGTTAGAGAGAGAGAGAGAGAAAGAGAGATAGAGAGAGAGAATGAACTTGAAAATGAAAAGACCAGAGAACTAGCAAGAACTACATCTGAACTAACAGAGAAAATCAGGGAGCTGACTAAGAATCTTGAAGCTGTTACAGTGCCTGTGACAATAGGCCCGGTTTTGCCGATTTTTGACAAGCAGAGGACGGGTGAAAATGGTTTGACGGTGCCATATGTGGGCAATAGGTTGATTGTACCTCCGGAACAGGCAGAAATGAGAGCAGGAGAAACACAGTGGAAAACAGAAGAAAATCAGTGGACATACCATACCATACCATACCATATGTGGAGGGGAAATGAGTGTGCAGACTAACTCAAGTTTGAATTCTGGATGTATGGAAGGGAACAGAGGATCAATGCTGGAACCGCAGAGGGTGGCAGAACCAGGGGGTGTGGAAAAATCTGTGATAACTGCTGAAGATTTGAATGACTGGCTGAAAACATTACAGAAAAAGGAGAAAGAGTCACAGGGGATGGATGTAGCTAGGCTACGTATGGAAATGGAAGAGTTGATAGTAGGAACCATACCTACAGAAACACTGAAGAATTATGAGGAAGGGGAGATTCTCTTTTTATGTAAAAGTATCACATGGAGAGCAAAGAACATACATGACAGGTTGAAAGGAATAGCCAGTGAAGTAGGAATTGACATGGATAAGGTGAAAGCTTTACAGAAAACATACCGAGTGGATTTTTCAGACAAAGATATTGAGAATCTGAACCATGCAGGCCGAACAGGACAGATTAAGGAAATTATTACCTTGTTAAGGAAATGAGGAGATGTAGAAAGATGGAAAGACAGATGGTATCGAAAGCGAGAGGATGGAGTGGATAGAACCTACTCAGCATTTCCCCTGACAGAAAAAGAGAAGGCAGTGACAGCTTACCCCATGAGAGAGATTCCAGGAGGAGGGTATGTACATGTCCCATGGACCAGACAGGATATTTTATCATTTACGAATGATTTCCCTCGATTAAGGGAAAAGCCAGTGGAGTGGTACAGACAAGTCGACAGATTTGTAAAGCTGTCAAAAGTACTGTGGATTGACCTGAATAGTCTGTTTGATATAATTGTACCAGCAGACCTGTGGGCAGAATGTAAAATAGTCATAGATTGGCCCTCTAAAGAATACCCGAGAGATCAAAAGACAGAAGCTCCAGACCCGGAGGTCATGAAGAAATACGAGCAGGTTACGGCCTTCTTGAAAAATAAAGTACCCCCCAAGGAGACAGACTGGGTTAAAATAGATCGAACACATCAGGAATTGAAAGAATCAGTCCATGCTTACTATGAAAGACTGATACTAGCTTTTAAGCAGTTCAGTGGAGATGAACACCTGGGGACAAGGATCTGAGTCATTTTGTGTACAGATTTGTATATGGTTTGCGGCCTGAAATCAGTGAAATGATACGGCAGCATACCGTGGACTGGCAGAGTAAGAAGATTGATGAGATTTTGAGACATGCAAAATACTTCAGTGATGAGATTGAGGCAAAGCAAAGAAAGCTGAAAGAAAAGGCAATGTGGGCACAGGTGAAAGTTGCAGAAAGACAGGAAGCTCAGCTGGTTGAACAAGCAAATAACCCAGGAAATAAACCCAAGTATGGTCCAGGAAAAGGGAAAGGGAACATAGAGGAGGCCAAGAAGAAGTTCCCGTGTCACAACTGTGGAAAATTGGGGCATTGGAAATCCGAGTGTAAGAATCCTCCGTCCACTAACGATGATAATTCATCATTGAATTCGCAGGTGCAGAGCGAGGGGTCTGGTCAGCATCGGCAACATCAGAAGGCTGATAAGCAGCAGAATCAGGTGCCAAAACCACCCTTGCCACAGAGAAAAGGATCCCAGAAGTACAGTCAAGGATCGGGGTTCTACGATGAAGAAAAGGTAATCAGACCAAAACGCGCAAGCACTGTATCTCAGTACTGGATGAAAAATGAGGGATGTGACTCTGAGGGAGACTTCTGACGGTGCCGAAGAGAGGAGGAGGAGTGCGTACTTGGCGCTACTCTGGAAATAGACCAGGCAGGACCTTTTGTAGATGGGAAAATTAATGGTGAAAGCATCACTTTCCTAGTCGATACTGGGGCTACGAGATCAACTGTCAGGTCAGCTGATATAAAGAATCTTCCTCTCTCGGACGAAGCGATCCAAGTAGTTGGTGTTTCCAACACACAGATCAAAACATTACTTACTGAACCAGTAAAGGTTAGAATAGGGAAATTTTCAGACATGCACCGATTCGTGGTGTGTGACACCAGTCCAGTGAACCTGTTAGGCAGGGATCTGCTGTGCAAATTGAATTGCACTATTTTCTGTACTCCAGATGGAATAACCTTTGAGACACCTGATGAGGATGTGCTATATAGAATGACCATGGATAACAGAGAATGTGAGGCTCTGGGAACATATGCAATATTTAATCCTGATGCATTACCCACAGAGTTGAAACAGACAGTGAAAGCAGCAGTTTGGGATTTTACTGGAGAAGATGTGGGCCTGATGAGAAATGTAGATCCAGTAAAAATTACTGTAAAAGAGGGAGTGGTTTACCCAAATATTCCACAATACAGATTGACACCTGAAATAATTGAAGGGATAACACCTTTAATTGAAAAGATGATCCAGCAAGGGGTGTTAAGAGAAATATTGAGCAGCCCATGTAATTCACCGATAATGGGACTGAAGAAACCTAATGGAAAGTTCAGAATAGTACAGGATTTGAGAAAAATGAACAAGATTGTTGTGCCATGTTGTCCGATTGTGCCAAATACATCAGTGATTTTGTATCAGATTCCTCATGATGCAGAATGGTACACGGTAATTGATTTGTGTCATGCTTTCTTTTCAATCCCATTGCATCATGACAGCCAGCCAATATTTTCATTTAGATTTGGAGAGCGGATTTTGGCATGGTGCCGAATCCCACAGGGGTATACAGAGAGCCCCTCAATATTTAATCAGTTGCTAAAGAAATCTCTGGAAAGTCTGACAATGCCTGAAAATTCAGTTTTGGTCCAATATATTGATGACCTACTTGTAGCATCAAAAACACGTGAAGCTTGTGAAGTAGATACCATTGCATTGTTGAATCACTTGGCAGATGGAGGATTAAAGGTATCTCCAGCCAAATTGCAGTTCTGTAAGAAAGAAGTCCAGTATCTGGGACACGACATTGAGAAAGGCCTGAGAAAAGTGACTATTGACAGAATCAAAATCATTAGGGGAATGAGAGCCCCAATGACACAAAGAGAAGTGAGAATGTTCCTGGGAATGGTGGGTTACTGTCGTCAGTGGATAAGTAATTTTTTCCTGATTGCCAAACCATTAATTAAGTTGACCAAAAGTGAGGTGAAAGACCCATTGGAACTAAACCCAGAAGAAATGGCTGCATTCAGAGAGCTGAAAGACAGACTTTGTGAAGCTCCCGCCCTAGGGATGCCTGATTATGAAAAGGAATTTGAATTGTACTGTAGTGAGAGAAATGGATGTGCACTTTCAGTGTTAATCCAGAAACACGGACGTCTGAGAAGGCCAATTGCCTATTTCTCAGCAACTCTTGACCCAGTAGCTGTGGGTTTGCCAGGTTGCCTGAAAGCAGTAGCTGCTACTTGCAAAAGTTTGGAACAAAGTGAGGGAATCATAATGGGATACCCTGTACGGGTATTCGTACCTCATGATGTGGCTATCCTTTTAACAAGGAGCCGGACACAGTTCATGTCTCATAGTCGGCTGACTAAATAGGAGAAAGTCATTCTTGGTGCAACCAATGTAAGTCTGGAGAGATGTGTGAATGTGAATCCAGCGACACTGTTACCTGATGCTGAATGTGTGGGAGTGAGAAATGATGTTGATCATGACTGCCTGGATGTACTTGATTACTGCACAAAACCCAGGCCAGATATAAGAGATCTGCCACTGCCTGAAAGTGATCATGTGTTGTTTGTGGATGGGTCTTGTCTGAGAACAGATGAAGGAGTGTTGAGTGTTGCATATGCTGTGTGCAAAGTCTCAGAAGTTGTGGAAGCATCACCTTTGAAAGGAGTTAATTCCGCACAGGTAGCAGAACTGGTGGCACTGACAAAGGCATGCAAGATTGGAAGGAGTGTGAGAGTGACTGTGATGACTGACAGCCAGTATGGCTTCGGAGTTGTCCATGATTTTGGCCAACTATGGCTACAAAGAGGTTTCCTGACCTCAAGTGGAACTCCCATAAAGAATGCTGAAGTGGTTGGAAAACTGCTTGAGGCGATGCAGCTGCCTAAAGAACTAGCAGTTGTAAAATGTGCTGCTCATGGTCATGGTGATGATTTTGTAACAGTTGGCAATAAGTTTGCCAATGACATTGCACAATATTGTGCAAGAAACAATCATTCAATTAACAGGAGCAAGGAACGGTATATGTCTTCTTGTTCATTAATGTTTACTAATGAAGTGGGGACATGGGAGGAAGTAAAACAGCTGCAGGATGAGGCAGAAGATGATGAAATGAGGGATTGGGTGAAGGCAGGTTGTGCACCCAGAGAAAAGGATCATGTGTGGGTCTACAGGGATGGAAGACCAGTCATGCCAAACAGCATGCTGTCAACAATGGCAAGGATGTATCATGGTCAAGGACACTTGGGGAGGGATGCTATGATAAGAGCCTTTAAGCAAACCTGGTACAGACTGATAGCAGAAAGTCTCTGTCAGAGATGTCTGATATGTCAGCAATTCAATCCTGGAAAGAAAACAGTGGTGAGCCTAGGAACAATAGGCAGAGAGGGAGGACCCTTCACAAGAATGCAGATAGATTTCATTGAAATGCCCCCAGTCAACAGGTTGAGGTATGTTCTGGTGGTGGTCTGTTTGTTTTCAAGGTGGGTGGAGGCGTACCCGACAAGGAGAAATGATGGGATAACAGTGGCCAAATTACTGTTAAGAGAGTTCATCCCAAGGTACGGGTTCCCGTTAACCATTGAATCAGACAGGAGGACATTTTTATAATGAAATCATGAGTCTAATTTGTGAAGCATTGAGTGTACAGCAGAAGTTGCATTGTGCTTACAGACCAGAGGCTTCTGGAGTTGTTGAGCAGATGAATGGCACTATTAAAAACAGAATTGGCAAAATGTGCTTAGCCACAGGAATGAAATGGCCCGATGTCTTGCCTCTAGTCCTGATGACCATTAGGTCTACTCCAGACAGAACCACAGGTTTGAGTCCACATGAAATTATCATGGGACATACTATGAGGCATGCATATGTACCAGTGAACAAGCTGATGACTATAACTGATGACATGATTTTGGATTACTGTAAAGGCCTGGCTGACGCAGTTCTTTCTGTGTTTCACCAGGTTGGAGAAGACGCCACCACACTTGAAAAGAAACCAGCCCATGATTTGAGCCCAGGGGACTGGGTAAGGATAAAAGTCCACAGAAGAAGGAATTGCCTGGTTCCAAGGTGGGGAAGGCCAAGACAAGTCATCTTGACCACAACAACTGCTGTGAAGTGCGCTGGTGTGAAGAATTGGATACATGCAAGCCACAAACTGAGAGTTCCAAATCCAAGAGATGGTACTGGAAAAGAATGCTTTGAAGAATCAGACTCCAGTGATGATGCAGACAGTGAGGCAGTAAGAAGGAAGAAGAATCCTGAAAGTGGGGAAAGTGAGTCAAGAGAAACTTTCATCCCACCTGAAGAGGTTTTGAAGAGAACAGTGCAAACCGCAGAAGCAAGCTTAGACTCAGAAGAATTGCCTGAGGTTCCAATTGACAGTAACCAACACAAAAAGAAAGAAAGAAAAGAAAAGAACATTCCAACAGAAGAAATACCTGAGTCACATGAAGGAATTGGACAAGTTCCACCTGAGATAAATATTGAAGAAAAAGGGACAGACAAAAACAGAGAGGGACAGATTGCGGAAAAACCCAGAGGAGGTGTAGGGAACATCCACAACAAGCTAGGTGAAGGGACAAGTAGACAGCAAGAAGATTGCGTGTCGGAGACCCGAGGAGGGACAGAAGTAGGGAAATCTCAAGTGGTGGAAAAAGAGACTGTTGGAGAAAAGAAAGTTGTTGGAGAAAAGAAAGCTGTTGACGAACAAGAAGCAACTGAAACAGAGTCTGACGAAAGTGACAATGAGATACATGGAGGACGAGTTCTGAGAAAGAGAACTTGGCTTGGAGAAAGAAACAATAAAGAAGGAAAGCAAAAGAGAAATGCTAAAGGAGATCTTTGGCCAAATAAGATAAAGAGACTGAGGTACAGACTGACACGAGTTAACTCTTCGAGAGCTGAGCAGGTGAACGAAGTGTCAAGTCAAAACCCAACCAAAGAAGAAAAAGCAAAGATACCTGAGAGAACTAAAATAGTAAGAAAATCAAACCAGAGGTACAAGTCACCGGAATGGACGTATGTGGCACTGCCTGAAGAAGGAGAAGAGGCGGACAGCCAAGGAAGTCCAGAGGAGGCTTTACTGAAGGAGGTTGCAGAAGAAGAAGCTGTGGGAATCCTGAGAGTTATCTTGCCCGACATTGGAGAAGAGACGGATGTTCAGGACCTGATACAGTTTGATGATGATGAAGAGACAGTGAAAAGTGATGAAAACCCAAAATGAGTAAATCCAAGGAAAATCACTTGGAGAAGAGAAGAAGAAGTAGTACTAAAATTAGTAGAGTTTAATATTCTGGTGGGTACTTGCTGCCCTTAAAAGTTCAGTAAAGGAGTAGAAGAGGCTAAGTCAAAAGACACGGTCAAATTAACAAAATGGCTAACACTGAGAATAAAAGTAGATGTACCTTTCTGAAAAGATGGTGCAAAATGTGCTGCTGCTGTACAGGTTTATTAATGCTGCTTTGGAGCGTGCTTGCACTACTGATTTCATTTAGCGTCACTATAGACACTTTAGAAGGTCATAATGAGAACAAGACTAATATTGGGAAGAGTCCATTAAAGGTAGTTGCAACTAGAACTAGTAATGTGCATATACATAAAGATAGGCCAATTAACGATTTTTCTAGCAATGTTTTTTCTAAATTGTTGTATGAGTACGTAAAGACAATGGAAGTAAGGGATTGATACGTTTGCCTGCAATTACCTGCCTCTGTTTCGGAAGGAGTGACTTATCATCATCTTCCGGCTACGTATGGAATTTCCTGTAGTGTGTTGATTAGTATTTTTTATCAATTAGGGAAATTAGATTACAATATGTCTAATATAGATAATATTCTTGGGGCAGTTGCCTATGAATAAAGCACTGAATCCTGCAAAGGATGATAACACTTTAGGTGAGATTTTTCTAGAAACCAAAGAATTAACCTTAGACTATGTTTTTAGAAACAATTTAACTTGCAAATTGAAAGGAGAAGAGAAGAATTTTCTAGACATGGTTGAGAGAAGAAGGTTGAACATGCACAAGAAAGCAGAAGGGCATAAAATAAGTGACACAATGTGGGATATTGAGAAAGAAAAGGAGTTGAAAAATGGAGCCAGTCCAACTATGGCTATAGATGCCCCACAGAAAGGGCACATTAACACGCTATAAAAGAGAAACATGGACAGAAATTGTAGGAGATATTTTTGGAGCTTTAATTCCAGCAGTGGGAATTTCTTTAAATGCATATGGCATTCGGAAGCTGTCAACAGTGGTAGATCGCTTGTCAACAAGCACCGCTGGAGGTTTTCTTTTGGTTAATACAGAAATGGTTGCTTTGCGCGCTATGGCGATGCAAAATCGACTTGCCCTTGACATTCTTTTGGCAAAAGAGGGTGGAGTCTGTGGAATGCTGAAAGTTCAACATTGTTGCACTTACATTCCTGGCGAAAGTAAAGATCTAAAAGTTTACATCAAAAATATTACTGATTTGCATGAAGAATTAGTACCACTGGAAGCTGAAAGTATCTGGACTAAAATGGCTAACAAGATGATTGCTATTAAGAATTTTGTAGCTAAGATAGGTAGTACCATATTTGGTAAGATATTATTTCCATTAACTTGTGTAATAGTTGCACTATTGATCCTTAGATTAGGATGTATGTGTTGTAGATATAGAAGAAATAAAAAGAAAATTATAAAAGAAAATGTTAAAAAGAGACAAAAGAAATCAGAAAGAGATCCACAAGAAATAGAACTAGAAGAACTAAGAGAAAGCATGTATATAGAAACTAAAAAGGAAGATGAGATGGAAACTAGGGTCTAAAAGCAAGAACAAGAAGACATTTCAAATTCTTCCAAAAGGGGAAACTAAATTGATTTTTGGGGTTTTGATTTTTGTGGTGATTATATATCAGTCAGTCAGTCAAGAAGGCTTTATTTCGATATAAAAATATCTTAAAAGCATACATACACAAGATACACATTAAAATATTAAAAGACATCAGTGCGTTAAAAGATAGCCAAACATTTCAGAACAGCTGCTGGTGTCAATAATTTAAGTAAAAGCCAGTGTATTTTACTAAAAATGAAATTAAACAAGATAGGAAAGCCTAGTTGATCTGATGCGCCAAGCCCAACCTAGGAACTTGGCTAACCCACAGGCAAAAAGGGGCCGTGGATCATTTTTTAATATTCGCATGGCCTCTGTGTGGAGCCTGGTTCCAAGTGCTCTGCAAAGAGGCTTGAGCCATCTATTCCGGGGGGCTGCATAAGCCAGGCATTCGAACAATAGGTGGGGTACAGACTCAAGCCTATTTTCACAGAAGGGGCAGGAGGAAGTTGTCTGCGTTGGAACCTTCCACCTAGATGTCAGATCACCAACGGGGAGCAACCCTACTCTGAATTGGAAGTACAAAGCCCTATCTTTGCGGTTTGAAATAATGTCCAGATAGGGTTCACAGAAATACACTTCAGGAGAAAATCCATGGATGACCTACACAATTTGGCATCGCTACTTTTAGTGCCGGCTACCCAGGCCCAATAGATCTTTTTCAGCTCTAACTTAGAAGGTGCAGTTCTATTGGTCCAATTTTCGCCGAGGCCAGGGTTAAAGAGAAGACGCTTGACTTCCCTCAACCAAGGAATCTTGGCCCAGGCTAATGAACCCAGCACATCGGTTAGGCCGTCTGCGTAGCTTGACAGTTCTGGTGTTCTCCATATTCTTGCCCATAAGTGGGCGAATACCCGTATCTAGAAACAAGGGGAGGGTTGGGGTGCTATAAGGAAGCCCCGTTAGATCTTTGAGGAATTTATTTTCCGAGCGGGAGAGAAGATCTACCTTTTGAACCCCCCAAAGTTCGGCCCCGTATAGAGCAGCGCTAACAGCCCTTGCCCTGTAAATGTCCAGAACAGCAGCGATGGGTTTTATGGATGAAGCGCGGTGTTCCTTGAGCAAGGCACCCACCACCCTCTTGTGGGTCAACAACATCTTTTGAAGGTGGCAATTCCAGCTCATAGAGTCACAGAGTCGAACACCCAGGTAATCGAACTCTGAGACTCTCTCCAGAGCGACAGAATCTAAGGTCGGTGGTTTAGCCAGTTTTTTAGGGGGATTGAGGACCAAATACTTGGTCTTTGCAGTGTTGATAACTAGCCCTCTCGCATCACAAAAAGACTTAAAGTTAGTTAATAGACTCTGCAAACCTGCCGGGGATTTTGAGATCAGGAGGGTGTCGTCTGCAAATAGAAGGGTAGGTATTCTTCTGCCAGCCAGGGATGGTGCATCTGCTGGGTGTTGAAGCAGGTGCTCCACCACTCCATTAACATATAAGGAGAACAAGGTAGGAGCAAGAACACATCCCTGGCGTACCCCTCTATTTACAGGGATGCATGCTGTTTTTTGCCCCTGACTACCCCACCTGATCTGTGCAAAGTTGTCCGCATGAAGATTTATTAACAGGTTTAGCAGATAGAGTGGGATACCCAATTCGTCGAGCACTCTCCAGAGTTGGCTGCGGGGAACTAGGTCGAAGGCAGTCCGCAAGTCTATAAAGGCAAGGTATAGACTGCCCTTGGCCAAAAGAGCAACCTTCCAGTAAAGCATCATTAGTCGAAAGGATTGCTCTATTGTCCCCGTGCCTGATCTAAACCCTGCCTGAAAGTCAGAGAGAATGCCCTTATCCTCCACCCACTGCAATATCCTGGTTAGAACTACCTTTCCAGCCACCTTTTGTGAGGTATCTAGGAGACTTATTGGACGGTAATTAGCTGGGTCGTTCCGACAGCCTTTCTTAAAAATAGGGACGACCTCAGCACCCTTCCATGAAGTCGGAAAAGTTGCCCCTTCGAAATTACAATTTAATAGGGCAGAGATGAGTTTTCCCCAATGTTCTGGATTGGCGCGTAACAGGTCTCCGGGATTGCCGTCCAGACCTGCTGCTTTGTTGGGGACCAGATTATTTATTGCCCCCTCCACTTCCTTGGGTGTAAACAGAAGCTCATCCTTAAATTGGGCAGAGTCGTAAGGGTGTCGTACACTCAAGCTAACCCCCACTTCCTGAGCCATTGAATAAAGTTTAGTGAAGTGGTCAACCCACGCACTCTCTGGTACATTACAAGTAATCATTGTGTCCGCAGGTTTCTCCCTGGATCTCAAAAGGTCCCAAAAACCCTTTGCATCCTTCCTTGTGCTTGCGGCTTTAAGGTCGCACCAAAACTGGTCTTCCCAATTTGCCTTTGCTTTTAATAGTGCCCTCCTGTAGTTGCCCCTGGCTGCACATACTAGGGTTCTATTCTTAGCTTTTACTGCTTTTAATAGTTCCCTTTTAGCCGCTCGACATGAATCCGAGAACCACCCGGGTGGGCCCTTCCTTGAATCTCTCTTAGCCCCCTTGTCCGCATTCTTGGCTAAAAATAGCTCGCCTATAGCCTTTGTGGTTTGTAGAAAAACTGCGGATACCTCTGGTGCACTGATGGAGGGGGAGTCTAGGCGAGATGAGATATTAGCCATTATAGATTGTGCCTCCCGCATCTTGGCCTCATTGCCAATAAAGGTCTTCCATTTCAGGCGCCTGCCACAGTTAGAAGGACATACTTCGTGTGATAATTTCCACACATGGGGAATTGGGATAGGAGGGCTACCCTTTCACAAGGGGGACAAAGACAAAAGTAAGGGGTTGTGATCACTGTCTATAGACGGACGGACCTCCATATCCACCAAGAAAGGCCATAGGCAAAAGTTCAACATAATGTAATCAATCCTGGAGGAATTACCTATTCTGTTGAATGTATGTGCCCCCTTTTGGTCAGACTTAGATCTGCCATTGGTAGCTCTCAGTCCGTATTCCAGACAGAGCGCATTGAGGTCTATAGCATTTTGAGACCATCTTTTAATTGGAACAATTGACAGGGGCGGAATGCCTCTTCTTGCATCGTCATCTCTATGACCCAGCACATCCTCCGCTGCAAGTGGTTCAAAAGTGCAGTTAAAATCCCCCGCTAATAGGACAAAGGAGTTTGAGCCGCAGTTTTTAAGTTCCTCATCAATGCCGGTTGGAGAGAGAATAGATCCTCCACCCCTAGAGCCTCTAACATAAATATTAAGTATTTCAAGTACCTGCCCTCCACACGGGCCTCGAAGTGAGAGTCTCTGTAAATCCGGGGAAGTAGTGGCAATGCATTTAATAGAACACCCCAGGGAAATGCTTACCCAAATTAAAAGCCCACCGGAAGGGCGCCCCTTGCCTTCATTGGGTCAAACAGCTGGAACAAAATAGGTAGTGAAGCCCAGCTTATGCTGTGGTTCCAGGCACCAAGTTTCCTGGAACAGGCAAATCCCAAAGGTTTCAATAAATGCATTCCAATCAGGGATGGCTAAGTTTCTCGCTAAACCGGCAATATTCCAGCTAGCTACCTTCAAGGGCGCAATTGGGTCCTTTCCTTGACTTAGGGCTAATACACTTGAAGTGAAAGTAGAGTTAGTAGTAATGTTTACATCACCAACAAATGGAGCAACGTCATAAATAGTCAAGAGGCGCTTAGTGGGCGAATCCCTACTGGAATCATGTGTAGCCTGTGAGTGTCCGCAAGGGATCGGTGGAGACGGGAGAATACAAGTGGGAGGATTCCCCAATTGATCTCCTATGGGAGAGTTACCGGTGACCAATTCGTCAGGTGCTTCAATGTGGCTCTCCTGTCTAGGGCAAGTTGCGTGTCAATGGCCTTGCCAAGGACAGCCCTGTGGCTGGCTGAGGTTTATGTTGAATAAGCTGAATTTAGAAGTGTTACCACAGGAAAGATAGCTGTCCCAGCTCTCCCTCGTGTGGAGTCCACTTTGTCTCACGAGCGAATTAGGAGGGTTAAAATAGCTAAGATCACGGGTATCAATTGAGCCCACACTGCTTACTGAGCTCTTTCCCTTCCTAGAGCCCCTACATATGTAGCTGGCAACCTTTGGGTCTTCAAAGTTCACTATAATGCAATCCCCTTTGGTGGATATTTTCCTACTTCCAATCCAACCAACTCTGCGTACATGGATTATCCGGCCCTCCCATGACTCGGGCAGGGGTCTATTCTCTTTGAGCCAGAATAGAGTCTTGTTGAACAAGTCAGTGTAGGGCTCACCCTTGCCCGGGCTAAGGACCGGTACACCAGTCAGCACAACCACATAGGGCTGGCAATCAGGAGGCAGATTTATATTGGGGACCCGCATTAAGGAAGGAACCTCATCAGGGACCGCTGTGTTTGCCTTTGCAATTCCAGTTGAACTAGCGGTTGGGGTCTCGTTTGTACTACGAGCTGCTGGCGGGGTAGACATGATAAATAAATTTTCGTCGCCTGAGCCAGCCGGGACTGAGGGACGTGTCATCTTGTTGCCTGAGATATGGCTTGGAACCTTGGGAGTCTTGAATTTAGCCACGTGCTTGTGGGAGGGGTGAACTGGGTGACTGACAGTGTCCTCCACCAACACAGTAGGGTACAAGTTACAATTAGGAGTTTCTAACCCAGCTGGTATCCTGTCGGTGGAGGTGGCTGAGCTATGTAGAGCTGTTGACAGCGTATTGCCATTATGCCCCCTCCCAAGTCCTTCATCCCTTGTCTTTAGCTGCATTTTTATAAAAGATTTTAGGGAAAAAAAGTTGTCTAAAGTTGTCTGTTCCAACTTATCTACACGCTCAGTTAGCCCTTTAATTCTGTCAAGTACTGGAAGGAGTAAGGATTTAATTATATCCTCCATTTTTTTGGTGGGGAGGGAACCTAAGGGGGAAGTCGCTGCACTATCCGCAGCAGGATTTTTGGACACAATAGCAACAGGCCCCTCAAGATTATTTTCTTCCTGAAGCGATCTAAGTGCTCCTTCCACTACTTTATTGAGATCACCCCTCCTAACGCCTACCCGCCTCTTGTTCTTACGATTCTTTAACAGTCTGGTTATCCGGGGGGTGGCGGATCTTGCACTCTTGGTAGTGGCCAGATGGATTTCAGCCTGTACCCCAGTATCCGCCATAGAAGGTGAAGTTAGGGAAATGGTGGAATCAACTGAATGTGGGGAGGAGGAAAGAGTGCCTAACTTAGTTTCTGCTGGGATGGGAGCCACTTGGTTTTGGGTGTTAAGTGTCGTGGCCCTCAGGGCCGCAACTCGAGGGTGGTCTAAGGAGTGGGGGGCGTGGGGGAGCGAAGTTCGGTCCGGGGAGGATATTTGGGCTAGCTGGCCAATCGATGAGCGCCTATCAATAGACGGACTTTGGGATAGTCGGCGTTCAGCCATAATAATTTCCTTGTCAATGACATTGGCCACACGCGTGATGAATTGATCCATGGTGCCCACCATACCCCCCTCGTTCCCCCTCAGGCTTTTCCCGGAGCGGGTTGGCATTACTGTTACTGCACAGGGCTTTACCTGGAATCACAAGAAAGCCCTGAAACAAACTCAACAGTCCAATAATAGCGCAGAATAGCCCGCACGCTATCGTGCTTACATTCAAAGAAGTATGCCGTGGAGATTAGTCCGCTACTGCCGAACCCAGTCCACAACCTCTGTAGTATGCAGGAAATCACAAGGAACAACAACAGTACCTGTATGGGGCCGGGTATGAGAATACCGACGATTTAGGGGGTGTGCCCAGCCCGGCCTCGGACGGCCACAGACGGTCCCGCCCTTGTCCCGGGCTTCTCCCAGCGCCGCCCGCGCGCGGTGGCTCACAATGTTTTTAAACGCCTCCCGGCGCGAAAGTGCAGTGGGCGTGTTCGGGTTCCGCTTCCCGTGGCGCCGCTGAGGATCCTGGGGATGGTAGTCCCCCTCCGTGCAATGTCCGCGTTTGCAATGGCGGGAGCGGGAGGGAGACAGACGGTAAACCCAGGACAGCACCCAGGAACACAAGCTGGCAGAATCACCCCTCGCCTTCACATCAGGTAAAAATATCGCCAGTAGTCATAGGCATGCCTCAATTATCCCTTTTGGGAGTGCTTGCCCCTTATTTAAGTATGCTGCTTTGCCTGCCTTTTGAAGAAATGGAGCTCTGGAACAGGCTCAACTGTGCTCCACCGAAAGTTCCTTGTCTGCCCCTCGATGCTCCTTGCAGATGGGGCGCTCTCTTAGGTTGTTGGTTGTGACGCCTTCCGCCGTGCACAGAGCGCCTTACTATGTGCTGTCGTCCGTGTGGAGGGGCAGCTACCGGTAGAATCCCGTTGGATAATGCCTTGGAACTCTGGGCCACACTGCGCTGCCGCTGGCCGCCTCCTGTTGCTGCAGCTCGGACGTGTAGAGGCGGTCGGGCTCCCACAAGGTAAGGCAAATAGATGGTTAGGTCGGACTAGTTGGGGGGTGGCAGCACTCTGAAGCGGCCCCTCAGCCCCTCAGCTACCTCATCCGCCTTGTGGCCAGAACACTGCTCTCTGTGCTCCGGCAGCAGGACCCCCGGTTCGGCTGGGGAGAGACAGCGAGAGTCAGAGTCAGAGGGGGAGTCAGCAAGGTAGAGAGCCGGTCGGAGCTGTAGTAATTTCGGCGTCCTCCTGCTCGCGTCCCCCTGCTCTGCATGAGATGGAGGTGATGGAGCAGGGTTTTTACTCTAAAACTGAATATCTGTGTCATTTTCGCATGTTATAACTAAAAGTATTAATGATTAATTATTAATGATTAAAAGGTCTGTCGAATGATGACTAATCAATCTTATTAACAAGAGAATTACACGTGGGAATGCTATTGCATGGCTAAATAACAAGAGAACTAAGTTGGTGAGCAAACTGACAGAAAATGATGTCGCTTATGTGATGTTATGGTGTTTTGCGCTTCTAATTAATATGCATTAATGGCTTCTGATGTCGCAAATGGCTAGATAAATACACACACATAAGGGTATTAGCTGGGGAATAACACTGTTCAGTCATTTCTATGCAGTAATTATGTTTTTTGTTTCTTTACTCTTAAGTTGACAATTGTGGCCTACTGAAAGATGGCCACCATCTGCAGCCTGCAGTCGAGTAGATGCAATAATGAAAAAGGCTTTTCACGGACTGCGACCCTGACTTCTGGTTGAACTGGAAAGCCATGAACATGACGACAAATCCAGGCTGGCAGCCAAAAACCCCTGGATGAGAAAATTGTAGCAACTGAATAATCTGACTACATGAACTTTCAGTGGTCTCATAAGATGATACATTTTTAAATCCGAAAAGAACTTCCGTAGAAGTAGCAAAATTATGGACATCTGACTTTTTATTCAGAAACTAAATATGGGAAAATTCCTGAATGTTACAAGACGACAGCTTTTCCTTTCCAACTGATGTTTTAATGTTCTTTTTGTAACTTTTGAATGTAGAATTTTAGTATAAAAGTAAATAGACTAGAGAGGTCTAGCGCCACTTCTTCCCGAGCTGATGATGCGAGGTCCCTATGCTGACGGAGAGGACGATGACTCTACATGACAACAGAAGACTCTAATTCATCCACAGAGGACCGGTTCTGACTTAGGATCTGACATTTAGACAGAATAGGTAAATATGAGAAAAATGAAATTTGCATTTAATTGGCTTTTCTTGAAATATTAGATAAATGAACAATCTGTTTGAATTCCTGTCTCGGGTGGTTATTTCTGGTCATGTTTATTGAATTTATTTGTGTATTCTTTGAAATGTTCTTCGCTAGATTTACAAGCAAATAAGCTGGTCGCATTGACCTCAAAGTACAGGCAGATCAGATAGAGCACATGTGGAAGGTGGTTTCTCCTTTACAGGGCACGGATAGTGTGATTTAGGGTGAATGTTGGTGTAATGGGCCCCACCAGCGTATGATGTGTGTATGCGTGTGTGACTGTGAAATCATTCCGTCCGTGGAAGTAGAGGGGATTCGGAAGCTCTGATCTGCACCAGAGGCAGCTACGGTGCGAGCCAGGGGATGTCAGAGAGGGAGAAACTACATCTGGTGAGACAGAGTAGTCCAAATTTAAGGAGGAAATTTTTTGACTTTTGTGGCAGCTTGGCAGGACACATCAACAAGGTATCACTTCACAGCAGTGCTAAAGGATCCCAGCAGATTTGCAAGAATTCTCGTTTCAGGGCCCGACTCTCACAGGGGCGAAAGCTCACATCAGGCCACGCACACAGACCTACATGATCACTGCACCTGATATGAGTTTAAATAATCAATCCAAAACAGATTCTCAATCTACCGGACCCCGCCACGCTTCAGGTACGCAGTGTTCACCCCATCCATAGTCGAGCATTAATGAGTTCATAGACCAGAACACCAGTGCGAATGCAGAAGAACTGCTTAAAATGACAGATTCTGCTCCGCCCTTAAGAGCACAACAGCTGCTGCATCTGGCTGAATCAATAAAATAGGTGTCCCTGAAACTAGCATCAGTTCTCCGGCCAACAGGGGTCTGCAGCGCTGCGTCAAAAGTGGGAACAAATACCCACAAAAAAGCAGTAATGGAAGCTATGAGAGAGACATTAAAATCACCATGAGTGCAGCGTGCAGCTAATATACTGGGCATTGTTCTAACAGAGCAGCTGTTGTCTGGGCATCCTCAATAACTCTTAATACCTGAGCCAGTCTCTGCTCAGACACCCCAATCAAACATAGCAGCGTTGGCAAAGGCCCCATGTGGAAACATTGGTAGATGCTTGAATGTCGTAGGCTTGAACCAGAAATCCACTTTCTCTGCTACGTATTACTAATGATGGAGCGGGTAGTTCAAAATTTTGTATACCCCCCCCATTTCTGCATGAGTATACTAATTAAATAATCTATTAATTGTAATATTATTAAATGAGTTTGCATGTTTCTAATCAACAATATTAATATATGAATTATGCGTGGGATTTGCATTTTGGATGGCTAATTAACTTCTATGACTAAAATACATACGCATACTAACAGTAGCATATGTAGTAAATAGAATACTGCATGATATATGTGGCTTTTATGATGTTTTCGTTATGTTGCCCAAGATGACATCAAATGGGTGAATATGAATGCTTTAAATGTCGCTATACGCTAGATAATTACAAGCACATAGAGGGATTAGTAAGGGGTTAACATTTATTCATTATTTCTATGTATTAATTACTCTTTTGTGTTTGCTTCGCTTAAGTTGTCCTTTGGGCCTAAAAACAAAATGGCCGCCAACGTGACACGACGTGATGGCCACCATTCCATGAGGTTTCGGGCAAGGTGCGACTGCGCAACAGTTTGTTCCTGTGGCCTCGTCCTGACCCTTGTCTTACTGTACCCGTACAAGGCCACGGTGGGAAATCAGCCAAGTACCCACACAATGAACATTTACAAGAAACCGGAAAAATCCAAAACCATGACATAACCTCTTGAACTGTGCTAAAACTCACCGGACGATCTCAACCGACCAATCAAGAAAGCCCAAACTTTGTAAATTGCTACATCTTGACTTTACTTTTATTATGAAAATGATGGTAGAATAGAAAGAGATTGTGCATACTTTCCCTTCCCCTTATGCTGACGAAGACGACGGTGACGCTACGCAACGCTACTCTCTAGGGTGACTGCTGCGTTCCTGAATCTTTGACAGTCCGAATGCTGCCCATTTTCCTGATTAACTACGAACTTTATAAAATTTATGGGCACTGATAGATGCTTGCACGTCTCTGATCCTTGCCTTTCTTTGGGACTGTAGCGTGCTGCATGAAGAACTTCGAAATTCTGACTGATTGATGACTAATTTGAGGACTTGGAGGACGCCCGATTGCTAGATTAGGTAAATATGGTGTTTTGTGATTTACATAAAATTGATAAAGCTTTCTAGATGTAGATTTAACCTTTTGCAATAAAATAGATAAACAAATATTGATTAACAAGCAAATGCGTTTGTGATTTATTGAGGGAGGGAAGATCAAAATCTTAAATGTGTTTTAGCTGGTACTAAATCACCATTAACTAATCCAACTAAATGATCCATTCATCACGTGAGAGGAGTGCCTTGATGTTTTAGGATTGATATCTGTAGGTGTAGGGAAATTAATGTATAGATATGTAATATAACTTTTCTTCCTATAGGTTATAAGGTATTCCTTTCATGTCAGCGCTAGAATCACTCATCTCTCCTGTATGTGCAGACCAGTGAGAAGTGATGTGTGAATGTTGGTGTTATGGGCCCCACCAATGACTGAATGTTTGAAAGCATAAATGTGATATCTGGTCTGTGACCGAAGGAGGATATTGGTATGGGTCTTGTCCTTTCCCCGTTACCCAGGTTTCCTGCGCTGCAACACCAAATACATGCATGCTTCTGCATGGAATAATTCTGTGCTTTTATTCCGAATTACTGCTCCCACGCTGGATTCTGTGTGCTCATATGAAGACAGGAAAGAACCTTGCACATGCGCATGTGCACTTCAGGATCGCATTCTGTATTTATTCTCTCTAGAGGGAGGGTCAAGGAAAGAACCTTGCACGTGCGCATGCGCACTTCAGGATCGCATTCTGTATTTATTCTCTCTAGAGGGAGTGTGAAGGAAAGAACCTTGCACGTGCGCATGCGCACTTCAGGATCGCATTCTGTATTTATTCTCTCTAGAGGGAGTGTCAAGGAAAGAACCTTGCACGTGCGCATGCGCACTTCAGGATAGCATTCTGTATTTATTCTCTCTAGAGGGAGTGTCAAGTAAAGAACCTTGCACGTGCACATGCGCTCTTCAGGATAGCATTCTGTATTTATTCTCTCTAGAGGGAGTGTCAAGGAAAGAACCTTGCGCATGCGCACTTCAGGATCTCATTCTGTATTTATTCTCTCTAGGGGGAGTGTCAAGGAAAGAACCTTGCACGTGCGCATGAACACTTTAGGATCGCATTCTGTATTTATTCTCTCTAGAGGGAGTGTCAAGGAAAGAACCTTGCACTTGCGCATGCGCACTTCAGGATCGCATTCTGTATTTATTCTCTCTAGAGGGAGTGTCAAGGAAAGAACCTTGCACATGCGCATGCGCACTTCAGCATCGCATTCGTTATTTATTCACTCTAGAGGGAGTGTCAAGGAAAGAACCTTGCATGTGCGCATGCGCACTTCAGGATCGCATTCTGTATTTATTCTCTCTAGAGGGAGTGTCAAGGAAAGAACCTTGCGCATGCGCACTTCAGGATCTCATTCTGTATTTATTCTCTCTAGGGGGAGTGTCAAGGAAAAAACCTTGCACGTGCGCATGCGTACTTCAGGATCGCATTCTGTATTTATTCTCTCTAGAGGGAGTGTCAAGGAAAGAACCTTGCACGTGCGCATGCGCACTTCAGGATCGCATTCTGTATTTATTCTCTCTAGAGGGAGTGTCAAGGAAAGAACCTTGCACGTGCGCATGCGCACTTCAGCATCGCATTCTGTATTTATTCACTCTAGAGGGAGTGTCAAGGAAACAACCTTGCACGTGCGCACTTCAGGATCACATTCTGTATTTATTCTCTCTAGAGGGAGTGTCAAGGAAAGAACCTTGCACGTGCACATGTGCACTTCAGGATCTCATTCTGTATTTATTCTCTCTAGAGGGAGCGTCAAGGAAAGAACCTTGCACGTGCACATGCGCACTTCAGGATAGCATTTTGTATTTATTCACTCTAGAGGGAGTGTCAAGGAAAGAACCTTGCGCATGCGCACTTCAGGATCTCATTCTGTATTTATTCTCTCTAGGGGGAGTGTCAAGGAAAAAACCTTGCACGTGCGCATGCGTACTTCAGGATCGCATTCTGTATTTATTCTCTCTAGAGGGAGTGTCAAGGAAATAACCTTGCACGTGCGCATGCGCACTACAGGATCACATTCTGTATTTATTCTCTCTAGAGGGAGTGTCAAGGAAAGAACCTTGAACGTGCGCATGCGCCCTTCAGCATCGCATTCTGTATTTATTCACTCTAGAGGGAGTGTCAAGGAAAAAACCTTGCACGTGCGCATGCGCACTTCAGGATCGCATTCTGTATTTATTCTCTCTAGAGGGAGTGTCAAGGAAAGAACCTTGCACGTGCGCATGTGCACTTCAGGATCTCATTCTGTATTTATTCTCTCTAGAGGGAGCGTCAAGGAAAGAACCTTGCACGTGCGCATGCGCACTTCGGGATCTCATTCTGTATTTATTCTCTCTAGGAGGAGTGTCAAGGAAAGAACCTTGCACGTGCGCATGCGCACTTCAGGATCTCATTCTGTATTTATTCTCTCTAGAGGGAGTGTCAAGGAAAGAGCTTTGCGCATGCACACTTCAGGAACGCATTCTGTATTTATTCACTCTAGAGGGAGTGTCAAGGAAAGAACCTTGCACATGCGCACTTCGGGATCGCATTCTGTATTTATTCTCTCTAGAGGGAGTGTCAAGGAAAGAACCCTGCACGTGCGCATGCGCACTTCAGGATCTCATTCTGTATTTATTCTCTTTAGAGTGAGTTTCAAAGAAAAAACCTTGCACGTACGCATGCGCACTTCAGGATCTCATTCTGTATTTATTCTCTCTAGGGTTAGTGTCAAGGAAAGAACCTTGCACGTGCGCATGCGCACTTCAGGATTGCATTCTGTATTTATTCTCTCTAGAGAGAGTGTCAAGGAAAGAACCTTGCACGTGTGCATCTTAAATGTGTTTTAGCTGGTTCTAAATCACCATTAACTAATCCAACTAAATGATCCATTGATCACGTGGGAGGAGTGCCTTGATGTTTTAGGATTGAGATCTGTAGGTGTAGGGAAATTAATGTATAGATATGTAATATAACTTTTCTTCCTATAGGTTATAAGGTATTCCTTTCATGTCAGTGCTAGAATCACTCATCTCTCCTGTATGTGCAGACCATTGAGAAGTGATGTGTGAATGTTGGTGATATGGGCCCCACCAATGACTGAATGTGTGAAAGCGTATATGTGATATCTGGTCTGTGACCGAAGGAGGATATTGGTATGGGTCTTGTCCTTTCCCCGTTACCCAGGTTTCCTGCGCTGCAACACTAAATACATGCATGCTTCTGCATGGAATGCCTCTGTGCTTTTATTCTGAATTACTGCTCCCACGCTGGATTCTGTGTGCTCATATGAAGACAGGAAAGAACCTTGCACATGCGCATGCGCACTTCAGGATCGCATTCTGTATTTATTCTCTCTAGAGGGAGTGTCAAGGAAAGAACCTTGCACGTGTGCATGCGCACTTCAGGATCGCATTCTGTATTTATTCTCTCTAGGGGGAGTGTCAAGGAAATAACCTTGCACGTGCGCATGAGTACTTCAGGATCGCATTCTGTGTTTATTCTCTCTAGAGGGAGTGTCAAGGAAAGAACCTTGCACGTGCGCATGCGCACTTCAGGATGGCATTCTGTATTTATTCTCTCTAGAGGGAGTGTCAAGGAAAGAACCTTGCAAGTGCGCATGCGCACTTCAGGATAGCATTCTGTATTTTTTCTCTCTAGAGGGAGTGTCAAGTAAAGAACCTTGCACGTGCACATGCGCATTTCAGGATAGCATTCTGTATTTATTCTCTCTAGAGGGAGTGTCAAGGAAAGAACCTTGCGCATGCGCACTTCAGGATCTCATTCTGTATTTATTCTCTCTAGGGGGAGTGTCAAGGAAAGAACCTTGCACGTGCGCATGCGTACTTCAGGATCGCATTCTGTATTTATTCTTTCTAGAGGGAGTGTCAAGGAAAGAACCTTGCACGTGCGCATGCGCACTTCAGGATCGCATTCTGTATTTATTCTCTCTAGAGGGAGTGTCAAGGAAAGAACCTTGCACGTGTGCATGCGCACTTCAGCATCGCATTCTGTATTTATTCACTCTAGAGGGAGTGTCAAGGAAAGAACCTTGCACGTGCGCATGCGCACTTCAGGATCGCATTCTGTATTTATTCTCTCTAGAGGGAGTGTCAAGGAAAGAACCTTGCACATGCGCATGTGCACTTCAGGATCTCATTCTGTATTTATTCTCTCTAGAGGGAGCGTCAAGGAAAGAACCTTGTACGTGCACATGCGCACTTCAGGATAGCATTCTGTATTTATTCACTCTAGAGGGAGTGTCAAGGAAAGAACCTTGCACGTGCGCATGCGCACTTCAGGATCGCATTCTGTATTTATTCTCTCTAGAGGGAGTGTCAAGGAAAGAACCTTGCACGTGCGCATGCGCACTTCAGCATCGCATTCTGTATTTATTCACTCTAGAGGGAGTGTCAAGGAAACAACCTTGCACGTGCGCACTTCAGGATCACATTCTGTATTTATTCTCTCTAGAGGGAGTGTCAAGGAAAGAACCTTGCACGTGCACATGTGCACTTCAGGATCTCATTCTGTATTTATTCTCTCTAGAGGGAGCGTCAAGGAAAGAACCTTGCACGTGCACATGCGCACTTCAGGATAGCATTTTGTATTTATTCACTCTAGAGGGAGTGTCAAGGAAAGAACCTTGCGCATGCGCACTTCAGGATCTCATTCTGTATTTATTCTCTCTAGGGGGAGTGTCAAGGAAAAAACCTTGCACGTGCGCATGCGTACTTCAGGATCGCATTCTGTATTTATTCTCTCTAGAGGGAGTGTCAAGGAAATAACCTTGCACGTGCGCATGCGCACTTCAGGATCACATTCTGTATTTATTCTCTCTAGAGGGAGTGTCAAGGAAAGAACCTTGAACGTGCGCATGCGCCCTTCAGCATCGCATTCTGTATTTATTCACTCTAGAGGGAGTGTCAAGGAAAAAACCTTGCACGTGCGCATGCGCACTTCAGGATCGCATTCTGTATTTATTCTCTCTAGAGGGAGCGTCAAGGAAAGAACCTTGCACGTGCGCATGCGCACTTCGGGATCTCATTCTGTATTTATTCTCTCTAGGAGGAGTGTCAAGGAAAGAACCTTGCACGTGCGCATGCGCACTTCAGGATCTCATTCTGTATTTATTCTCTCTAGAGGGAGTGTCAAGGAAAGAGCTTTGCGCATGCACACTTCAGGAACGCATTCTGTATTTATTCACTCTAGAGGGAGTGTCAAGGAAAGAACCTTGCACATGCGCACTTCGGGATCGCATTCTGTATTTATTCTCTCTAGAGGGAGTGTCAAGGAAAGAACCCTGCACGTGCGCATGCGCACTTCAGGATCTCATTCTGTATTTATTCTCTTTAGAGTGAGTTTCAAAGAAAAAACCTTGCACGTACGCATGCGCACTTCAGGATCTCATTCTGTATTTATTCTCTCTAGGGTTAGTGTCAAGGAAAGAACCTTGCACGTGCGCATGCGCACTTCAGGATTGCATTCTGTATTTATTCTCTCTAGAGAGAGTGTCAAGGAAAGAACCTTGCACGTGTGCATCTTAAATGTGTTTTAGCTGGTTCTAAATCACCATTAACTAATCCAACTAAATGATCCATTGATCACGTGGGTGGAGTGCCTTGATGTTTTAGGATTGAGATCTGTAGGTGTAGGGAAATTAATGTATAGATATGTAATATAACTTTTCTTCCTATAGGTTATAAGGTATTCCTTTCATGTCAGTGCTAGAATCACTCATCTCTCCTGTATGTGCAGACCATTGAGAAGTGATGTGTGAATGTTGGTGATATGGGCCCCACCAATGACTGAATGTGTGAAAGCGTATATGTGATATCTGGTCTGTGACCGAAGGAGGATATTGGTATGGGTCTTGTCCTTTCCCCGTTACCCAGGTTTCCTGCGCTGCAACACTAAATACATGCATGCTTCTGCATGGAATGCCTCTGTGCTTTTATTCTGAATTACTGCTCCCACGCTGGATTCTGTGTGCTCATATGAAGACAGGAAAGAACCTTGCACATGCGCATGCGCACTTCAGGATCGCATTCTGTATTTATTCTCTCTAGAGGGAGTGTCAAGGAAAGAACCTTGCACGTGTGCATGCGCACTTCAGGATCGCATTCTGTATTTATTCTCTCTAGGGGGAGTGTCAAGGAAATAACATTGCACGTGCGCATGAGTACTTCAGGATCGCATTCTGTGTTTATTCTCTCTAGAGGGAGTGTCAAGGAAAGAACCTTGCACGTGCGCATGCGCACTTCAGGATGGCATTCTGTATTTATTCTCTCTAGAGGGAGTGTCAAGGAAAGAACCTTGCAAGTGCGCATGCGCACTTCAGGATAGCATTCTGTATTTTTTCTCTCTAGAGGGAGTGTCAAGTAAAGAACCTTGCACGTGCACATGCGCATTTCAGGATAGCATTCTGTATTTATTCTCTCTAGAGGGAGTGTCAAGGAAAGAACCTTGCGCATGCGCACTTCAGGATCTCATTCTGTATTTATTCTCTCTAGGGGGAGTGTCAAGGAAAGAACCTTGCACGTGCGCATGCGTACTTCAGGATCGCATTCTGTATTTATTCTTTCTAGAGGGAGTGTCAAGGAAAGAACCTTGCACGTGCGCATGCGCACTTCAGGATCGCATTCTGTATTTATTCTCTCTAGAGGGAGTGTCAAGGAAAGAACCTTGCACGTGTGCATGCGCACTTCAGCATCGCATTCTGTATTTATTCACTCTAGAGGGAGTGTCAAGGAAAGAACCTTGCACGTGCGCATGCGCACTTCAGGATCGCATTCTGTATTTATTCTCTCTAGAGGGAGTGTCAAGGAAAGAACCTTGCACATGCGCATGTGCACTTCAGGATCTCATTCTGTATTTATTCTCTCTAGAGGGAGCGTCAAGGAAAGAACCTTGTACGTGCACATGCGCACTTCAGGATAGCATTCTGTATTTATTCACTATAGAGGGAGTGTCAAGGAAAGAACCTTGCGCATGCGCACTTCAGGATCTCATTCTGTATTTATTCTCTCTAGGGGGAGTGTCAAGGAAAAATCCTTGCACGTGCGCATGCCTACTTCAGGATCACATTCTGTATTTATTCTCTCTAGAGGGAGTGTCAAGGAAAGAACCTTGCACGTGCGCATTTGCACTTCAGGATCACATTCTGTATTTATTCTCTCTAGAGGGAGTGTCAAGGAAAGAACCTTGCACGTGCGCATTTGCACTTCAGGATCACATTCTGTATTTATTCTCTCTAGAGGGAGTGTCAAGGAAAGAACCTTGCACGTGCGCATGCGCCCTTCAGCATCACATTCTGTATTTATTCACTCTAGAGGGAGTGTCAAGGAAGGAACCTTGCACGTGCGCATGCGCACTTCAGGATCGCATTCTCTATTTATTCTCTCTAGAGGGAGTGTCAAGGAAAGAACCTTGCACGTGCGCATGTGCACTTCAGGATCTCATTCTGTATTTATTCTCTCTGGAGGGAGCGTCAAGGAAAGAACCTTGCACGTGCGCATGCGCACTTCGGGATCTCATTCTGTATTTATTCTCTCTAGGAGGAGTGTCAAGGAAAGAACCTTGCACGTGCGCATGCGCACTTCAGGATCGCATTCTGTATTTATTCTCTCTAGAGGGAGTGTCAAGGAAAGAGCCTTGCACGTGCGCATGCCCACTTCAGGAACGCATTCTGTATTTATTCACTCTAGAGGGAGTGTCAAGGAAAGAACATTGCACATGCGCATGCACACTTCGGGATCGCATTCTGTATTTATTCTCTCTAGAGGTAGTGTCAAGGAAAGAACCCTGCACGTGCGCATGCGCAGTTCAGGATCTCATTCTGTATTTATTCTCTCTAGAGTGAGTTTCAAAGAAAGAACCTTGCACGTACGCATGCGCACTTCAGGATCTCATTCTTTATTTATTCTCTCTAGGGGTAGTGTCAAGGAAAGAACCTTGCACGTGCGCATGCGCACTTCAGGATCGCATTCTGTATTTATTCTCTCTAGAGAGAGTGTCAAGGAATGAACCTTGCACGTGCGCATCTTAAATGTGTTTTAGCTGGTTCTAAATCACCATTAACTAATCCAACTAAATGATCCATTGATCACGTGGGAGGAGTGCCTTGATGTTTTAGGTTTGAGATCTGTAGGTGTAGGGAAATTAATGTATAGATATGTAATATAACTTTTCTTCCTATAGGTTATAAGGTGTTCCTTTCATGTCAGCGCTAGAATCACTCATCTCTCCTGTATGTGCAGACCAGTGAGAAGTGATGTGTGAATGTTGGTGATATGGGCCCCACCAATGACTGAATGTGTGAAAGCGTATATGTGATATCTGGTCTGTGACCGAAGGAGGATATTGGTATGGGTCTTGTCCTTTCCCCATTACCCAGGTTTCCTGCGCTGCAACCCTAAATACATGCATGCTTCTGCATGGAATGCCTCTCTGCTTTTATTCCGAATTACTGCTCCCATGCTGGATTCTGTGTGCTCATATGAAGACAGGAAAGAACCTTGCACATGCGCATGCGCACTTCAGGATCGCATTCTGTATTTATTGTCTCTAGAGGGAGTGTCAAGGAAAGAACCTTGCAAGTGCGCATGCGTACTTCAGGATCGCATTCTGTATTTATTCTCTCTAGAGGGAGTATCAAGGAAAGAACCTTGCACGTGCGCATGTGCACTTCAGGATCGCATTCTGTATTTATTCTCTCTAGGGGGAGTGTCAAGGAAAGAACCTTGCACGTGCGCATGCGTACTTCAGGATCGCATTCTGTATTTATTCTCTCTAGAGGGAGTATCAAGGAAAGAACCTTGCACGTGCGCATGTGCACTTCAGGATCGCATTCTGTATTTATTCTCTCTAGAGGGAGTGTCAAGGAAAGAACCTTGCACGTGCGCATGCGCACTTCAGCATCGCATTCTGTATTTATTCTCTCTAGAGGGAGTGTCAAGCAAAGAACCTTGCACGTGCGCATGCGCACTTCAGGATCTCATTCTATATTTATTCTCTCTAGAGGGAGCGTCAAGGAAAGAACCTTGCACGTGCGCATGCGCACTTCAGGATCGCATTCTGTATTTATTCTCTCTAGAGGGAGTGTCAAGGAAAGAGCCTTGCACGTGCGCATGCGCACTTCAGGATCGCATTCTGTATTTATTCACTCTAGAGGGAGTGTCAAGGAAAGAACCTTGCACATGCGCATGCGCACTTCGGGATCGCATTCTGTATTTATTCTCTCTAGAGGGAGTGTCAAGGAAAGAAACCTGCACGTACGCATGCACACTTCGGGATCGCATTCTGTATTTATTCTCTCTAGAGTGGGTTTCAAGGAAAGAACCTTGCATGTACGCATGCGCACTTCAGGATCTCATTCTGTATTTATTCTCTCTAGGGGGAGTGTCAAGGAAAGAACCTTGCACGTGCGCATGCGCACTTCAGGATCGCATTCTGTATTTATTCTCTCTAGAGAGAGTGTCAAGGAAAGAACCTTGCACGTGCGTATTCGCTCTTCAGGATCGCATTCTGTATTAATTCTCTCTAGGGGGAGTGTCCAGGAAACAACCTTGCACGTGCGCTTGCACACTTCAGGATCGCATTCTGTATTTATTCTCTCTAGGGGGAGTGTCAAGGAAAGAACCTTGCACATGCGTATGCCCACTTCAGGTTAGCATTCTGTATTTATTCTCTCTAGGGGGAGTGTCCAGGAAACAACCTTGCATGTGCGCATGCGCTCTTCATGATCGCATTCTGTATTTATTCTCTCTAGAGGGAGTGTCAAGGAAAGAACCTTGCACATGCGTATGCCCACTTCAGGTTAGCATTCTGTATTTATTCTCTCTAGGGGGAGTGTCCAGGAAACAACCTTGCATGTGCGCATGCGCTCTTCATGATCGCATTCTGTATTTATTCTCTCTAGAGGGAGTGTCAAGGAAAGAACCTTGCACGTGCGCATGCGCACTTCAGGATTGCATTCTGTATTTATTCTCTCTAGAGCGAGTGTCAAGGAAAGAACCTTGCACGTGCGCATGCGCACTTCAGGATAGCATTCTGTATTTATTCTCTCTAGAGGGAGTGTCAAGAAAAGAACCTTGCACGTGCGCATGCGCGCTTCATGATCGCATTCAGTATTTATTCTCTCTAGAGGGAGTGTCAAGGAAAGAACCTTCCGCGTGAGCATGCACACTTCATGATCGCATTCTGTATTTATTCTCTCTAGAGTGAGTGTCAAGGAAAGAACCTTGCACGTGCGCATGCGCACGTCAGGATCGCATTCTGTATTTATTCTCTCTAGAGGGAGTGTCAAGGAAAGAGCCTTGCACGTGCGCATGCGCACTTCAGGGTCGCATTTTGTATTTATTCACTTTAGAGGGAGTGTCACGGAAAGAACCTGTCTGAGTGGTTCATGCCCGTCTTGAGACAATGGCCTTCTCTATCAGATTACACTCTTTACAATAAGTAGATGCATTGTTTATTAGCATTAGTACCTCTTGTTCATTTGGTGGTGAGTGCATATCTATTAAGAAAAGTTTAAATTTCTGACATGATATGCAAACTATAGTTTCAGTTTACCCTAGGTTTCTTTCAGGCAGTGACAGCATATATTCAAGAAAATTCCTCAGGGCCTCTGAGAGGTATACATATTCACCAGGCAGATGAAAATAATTATTTAGTAGAAATTTGGGAAACAGTAAAGGTCACCTACATAATCGTGACCCTCACTGAAGGTGGTGTTAAACATCTTGACTGTTTCCTCTGGTGTTTTTCCACACGTTTTATTTTTTAATATACTCAAGCCTGAATATACGACGTTATCCCGCATACTTTCATCCCGCATACCATCACTCTGCATTTTTCACAACGGAAATGCAATTGCTCCGCGATACCATTTCCCCACACACTTTCACTCCTAATATGACTTTACCACGCATGCCTTTACAACGCAAATGCATGCATGGTAAAGTCATAAAATGTGTAAAAGTGCTTTACATATATATATATATATATATATATATATGTCGCTCCAAGTACACCAAGATACGAGTCACTCGTTGCGGGCGGGTGCCGAATGCGGTGGTGTACCGCACACGATATAAGCTCCAAAGATTCCTCCGTTTTCTGGAAGGAAAGAACGGCACTCACGGGGCTTCGTTTCAGCAGAATTTAATAATTTAAACCGAATGCAAACAGACGCGTTTCAGAATAGATCCTTCTTCAGTGTTTGCCTAACGCGCTGTGAGGCGCCATTAAAAAGAGTTACATCGATTAGCCTAGACACAAACAGGGGACTGGCGCATTTTCCATCATGAGCGCCATCTTGGAATGGTCAATTATGCAAGGTCTTTTTTAAATAAAGTTGATTGAATACAACATTTTAAGCATTCCACGAGACAATTCATAAACATGCTTGATTCTGTTATCATAACCTTGCCATGACCCATCAATTCATTGCATTTTTACCGTAGATCGGTTAATTGCACCAAACAAATTATGTTACATGTTTCCCTCGTTTGTCATTATTCAGGCAAACACTGAAGAAAGATCTATTCTGAAACGCGTCTGTTTGCATTCGGTTTAAATTATTAAATTCTGCTGAAACGAAGCCCCGTGAGTGCCGTTCTTTCCTTCCAGAAAACGGAGGAATCTTTGGAGCTTATATATATATATATATATATATATATATATATATATATATATATATATATATATATATATATATATATATATATATATATATTCACAGAAAAAACCATAGGTTTCAGGCACGTTATAGTTAGGAATTAGCATTTAAAAAACCTCAGAAATTCACTGAAAAAAACATAGGTTTCAGGGGTGTTATAGTTAGCTGGACTTTTCACTTGTACAAAACCATTGAAATTCCCCCGTTATAGTTAGTTCAGCTAACTATAACTTGCGCGCCCGCAATGCACTGCTGATGACGTCACATATTACATCACTCATGACATGGTCAGTGACATCACTCATGACATCACTGATGACATCTCAAATGACATCACTGATGACATCATCCAGTGAATGTGTGTTTTTCTGAAAATTAAATATGTTTTATATATGTATATCTCAAGGTCGATGGAAGAATAAATGGGTATATAAGTGTCTAAATGGATGATTTGTTTTTGAAAAATTGATTGTGTAACTGACTGATTAAGTGTATCATAGTGAATACATGGCTTAGTGAGTAATGTTTAAATATGTAAATATCTGTATCAGTCTCTCACTTTGTGTATACGTGGCTGCATGGGTTGGTGAGTAGCTACATGGGTGTCTATATAGGTTATTAGTTGGATTTTTGAGTATCAGTCTGAGTGTCTGCATGGTTCGGTGGGGGGTATTACGTAGTGCATAGGTGCATGAATTGAGTGACTCACTCTTTGTATGTGTTGAAGACAGCCTGTGTGCAGGACTGTATGGGTGGATGAGTGTGTGTATGGGTGTGTTAGTGAGTGAATGACTGTCTCAATAGTGTCTTTATGAGTAACTACATATGTTTTAAACTAGTATATGTGACTATTGGTGTATATAAGTGAGTATATGTGAGAGTGAGAGATTGAAAGAGTTCCTGTATGAATAAGTATGTGTTTCTATAAGTGATTGTTTAAAAGACTAAGTATGTGTAAGTTTCCGTAGAAGTAAGTGTGGTGGTGTGTGTATAACTGTATATGCAAATAAATGTATGTTTGATTCTTTACTAGCCTGAGTGACTATGTGTGTGAGTAACTCTATGGATGAGTGGCATTGTGTAACAGGATGCACGTGCACGTGCGCATGCACCCTTCAGCATCACATTCTGTATTTATTCACTCTAGAGGGAGTGTCAAGGAAGGAACCTTGCACGTGCGCATGCGCACTTCAGGATCGCATTCTCTATTTATTCTCTCTAGAGGGAGTGTCAAGGAAAGAACCTTGCACGTGCGCATGTGCACTTCAGGATCTCATTCTGTATTTATTCTCTCTGGAGGGAGCGTCAAGGAAAGAACCTTGCACGTGCGCATGCGCACTTCGGGATCTCATTCTGTATTTATTCTCTCTAGGAGGAGTGTCAAGGAAAGAACCTTGCACGTGCGCATGCGCACTTCAGGATCGCATTCTGTATTTATTCTCTCTAGAGGGAGTGTCAAGGAAAGAGCCTTGCACGTGCGCATGCCCACTTCAGGAACGCATTCTGTATTTATTCACTCTAGAGGGAGTGTCAAGGAAAGAACATTGCACATGCGCATGCACACTTCGGGATCGCATTCTGTATTTATTCTCTCTAGAGGTAGTGTCAAGGAAAGAACCCTGCACGTGCGCATGCGCAGTTCAGGATCTCATTCTGTATTTATTCTCTCTAGAGTGAGTTTCAAAGAAAGAACATTGCACGTACGCATGCGCACTTCAGGATCTCATTCTTTATTTATTCTCTCTAGGGGTAGTGTCAAGGAAAGAACCTTGCACGTGCGCATGCGCACTTCAGGATCGCATTCTGTATTTATTCTCTCTAGAGAGAGTGTCAAGGAATGAACCTTGCACGTGCGCATCTTAAATGTGTTTTAGCTGGTTCTAAATCACCATTAACTAATCCAACTAAATGATCCATTGATCACGTGGGAGGAGTGCCTTGATGTTTTAGGTTTGAGATCTGTAGGTGTAGGGAAATTAATGTATAGATATGTAATATAACTTTTCTTCCTATAGGGTATAAGGTGTTCCTTTCATGTCAGCGCTAGAATCACTCATCTCTCCTGTATGTGCAGACCAGTGAGAAGTGATGTGTGAATGTTGGTGATATGGGCCCCACCAATGACTGAATGTGTGAAAGCGTATATGTGATATCTGGTCTGTGACCGAAGGAGGATATTGGTATGGGTCTTGTCCTTTCCCCATTACCCAGGTTTCCTGCGCTGCAACCCTAAATACATGCATGCTTCTGCATGGAATGCCTCTCTGCTTTTATTCCGAATTACTGCTCCCATGCTGGATTCTGTGTGCTCATATGAAGACAGGAAAGAACCTTGCACATGCGCATGCGCACTTCAGGATCGCATTCTGTATTTATTGTCTCTAGAGGGAGTGTCAAGGAAAGAACCTTGCAAGTGCGCATGCGTACTTCAGGATCGCATTCTGTATTTATTCTCTCTAGAGGGAGTATCAAGGAAAGAACCTTGCACGTGCGCATGTGCACTTCAGGATCGCATTCTGTATTTATTCTCTCTAGGGGGAGTGTCAAGGAAAGAACCTTGCACGTGCGCATGCGTACTTCAGGATCGCATTCTGTATTTATTCTCTCTAGAGGGAGTATCAAGGAAAGAACCTTGCACGTGCGCATGTGCACTTCAGGATCGCATTCTGTATTTATTCTCTCTAGAGGGAGTGCCAAGGAAAGAACCTTGCACGTGCGCATGCGCACTTCAGCATCGCATTCTGTATTTATTCACTCTAGAGGGAGTGTCAAGGAAAGAACCTTGCACGTGCACATGCGCACTTCAGGATCGCATTCTGTATTTATTCTCTCTAGAGGGAGTGTCAAGCAAAGAACCTTGCACGTGCGCATGCGCACTTCAGGATCTCATTCTGTATTTATTCTCTCTAGAGGGAGCGTCAAGGAAAGAACCTTGCACGTGCGCATGCGCACTTCAGGATCGCATTCTGTATTTATTCTCTCTAGAGGGAGTGTCAAGGAAAGAGCCTTGCACGTGCGCATGCGCACTTCAGGATCGCATTCTGTATTTATTCACTCTAGAGGGAGTGTCAAGGAAAGAACCTTGCACATGCGCATGCGCACTTCGGGATCGCATTCTGTATTTATTCTCTCTAGAGGGAGTGTCAAGGAAAGAAACCTGCACGTACGCATGCACACTTCGGGATCGCATTCTGTATTTATTCTCTCTAGAGTGGGTTTCAAGGAAAGAACCTTGCATGTACGCATGCGCACTTCAGGATCTCATTCTGTATTTATTCTCTCTAGGGGGAGTGTCAAGGAAAGAACCTTGCACGTGCGCATGCGCACTTCAGGATCGCATTCTGTATTTATTCTCTCTAGAGAGAGTGTCAAGGAAAGAACCTTGCACGTGCGTATTCGCTCTTCAGGATCGCATTCTGTATTAATTCTCTCTAGGGGGAGTGTCCAGGAAACAACCTTGCACGTGCGCTTGCACACTTCAGGATCGCATTCTGTATTTATTCACTCTAGGGAGAGTGTCAAGGAAAGAACCTTGCACATGCGTATGCCCACTTCAGGTTAGCATTCTGTATTTATTCTCTCTAGGGGGAGTGTCCAGGAAACAACCTTGCATGTGCGCATGCGCTCTTCATGATCGCATTCTGTATTTATTCTCTCTAGAGGGAGTGTCAAGGAAAGAACCTTGCACATGCGTATGCCCACTTCAGGTTAGCATTCTGTATTTATTCTCTCTAGGGGGAGTGTCCAGGAAACAACCTTGCATGTGCGCATGCGCTCTTCATGATCGCATTCTGTATTTATTCTCTCTAGAGGGAGTGTCAAGGAAAGAACCTTGCACGTGCGCATGCGCACTTCAGGATTGCATTCTGTATTTATTCTCTCTAGAGCGAGTGTCAAGGAAAGAACCTTGCACGTGCGCATGCGCACTTCAGGATAGCATTCTGTATTTATTCTCTCTAGAGGGAGTGTCAAGAAAAGAACCTTGCACGTGCGCATGCGCGCTTCATGATCGCATTCAGTATTTATTCTCTCTAGAGGGAGTGTCAAGGAAAGAACCTTCCGCGTGAGCATGCACACTTCATGATCGCATTCTGTATTTATTCTCTCTAGAGTGAGTGTCAAGGAAAGAACCTTGCACGTGCGCATGCGCACGTCAGGATCGCATTCTGTATTTATTCTCTCTAGAGGGAGTGTCAAGGAAAGAGCCTTGCACGTGCGCATGCGCACTTCAGGGTCGCATTTTGTATTTATTCACTTTAGAGGGAGTGTCACGGAAAGAACCTGTCTGAGTGGTTCATGCCCGTCTTGAGACAATGGCCTTCTCTATCAGATTACACTCTTTACAATAAGTAGATGCATTGTTTATTAGCATTAGTACCTCTTGTTCATTTGGTGGTGAGTGCATATCTATTAAGAAAAGTTTAAATTTCTGACATGATATGCAAACTATAGTTTCAGTTTACCCTAGGTTTCTTTCAGGCAGTGACAGCATATATTCAAGAAGCTTCCTCAGGGCCTCTGAGAGGTATACATATTCACCAGGCAGATGAAAATAATTATTTAGTAGAAATTTGGGAAACAGTAAAGGTCACCTACATAATCGTGACCCTCACTGAAGGTGGTGTTAAACATCTTGACTGTTTCCTCTGGTGTTTTTCCACACGTTTTATTTTTTAATATACTCAAGCCTGAATATACGACGTTATCCCGCATACTTTCATCCCGCATACCATCACTCTGCATTTTTCACAACGGAAATGCAATTGCTCCGCGATACCATTTCCCCACACACTTTCACTCCTAATATGACTTTACCACGCATGCCTTTACAACGCAAATGCATGCATGGTAAAGTCATAAAATGTGTAAAAGTGCTTTACATATATATATATATATATATATATATATGTCGCTCCAAGTACACCAAGATACGAGTCACTCGTTGCGGGCGGGTGCCGAATGCGGTGGTGTACCGCACACGATATAAGCTCCAAAGATTCCTCCGTTTTCTGGAAGGAAAGAACGGCACTCACGGGGCTTCGTTTCAGCAGAATTTAATAATTTAAACCGAATGCAAACAGACGCGTTTCAGAATAGATCCTTCTTCAGTGTTTGCCTAACGCGCTGTGAGGCGCCATTAAAAAGAGTTACATCGATTAGCCTAGACACAAACAGGGGACTGGCGCATTTTCCATCATGAGCGCCATCTTGGAATGGTCAATTATGCAAGGTCTTTTTTAAATAAAGTTGATTGAATACAACATTTTAAGCATTCCACGAGACAATTCATAAACATGCTTGATTCTGTTATCATAACCTTGCCATGACCCATCAATTCATTGCATTTTTACCGTAGATCGGTTAATTGCACCAAACAAATTATGTTACATGTTTCCCTCGTTTGTCATTATTCAGGCAAACACTGAAGAAAGATCTATTCTGAAACGCGTCTGTTTGCATTCGGTTTAAATTATTAAATTCTGCTGAAACGAAGCCCCGTGAGTGCCGTTCTTTCCTTCCAGAAAACGGAGGAATCTTTGGAGCTTATATATATATATATATATATATATATATATATATATATATATATATATATATATATATATATTCACAGAAAAAACCATAGGTTTCAGGCACGTTATAGTTAGGAATTAGCATTTAAAAAACCTCAGAAATTCACTGAAAAAAACATAGGTTTCAGGGGTGTTATAGTTAGCTGGACTTTTCACTTGTACAAAACCATTGAAATTCCCCCGTTATAGTTAGTTCAGCTAACTATAACTTGCGCGCCCGCAATGCACTGCTGATGACGTCACATATTACATCACTCATGACATGGTCAGTGACATCACTCATGACATCACTGATGACATCTCAAATGACATCACTGATGACATCATCCAGTGAATGTGTGTTTTTCTGAAAATTAAATATGTTTTATATATGTATATCTCAAGGTCGATGGAAGAATAAATGGGTATATAAGTGTCTAAATGGATGATTTGTTTTTGAAAAATTGATTGTGTAACTGACTGATTAAGTGTATCATAGTGAATACATGGCTTAGTGAGTAATGTTTAAATATGTAAATATCTGTATCAGTCTCTCACTTTATGTATACGTGGCTGAATGGGTTGGTGAGTAGCTACATGGGTGTCTATATAGGTTATTAGTTGGATTTTTGAGTATCAGTCTGAGTGTCTGCATGGTTCGGTGGGGGGTATTACGTAGTGCATAGGTGCATGAATGAGTGACTCACTCTTTGTATGTGTTGAAGACAGCCTGTGTGCAGGACTGTATGGGTGGATGAGTGTGTGTATGGGTGTGTTAGTGAGTGAATGACTGTCTCAATAGTGTCTTTATGAGTAACTACATATGTTTTAAACTAGTATATGTGACTATTGGTGTATATAAGTGAGTATATGTGAGAGTGAGAGATTGAAAGAGTTCCTGTATGAATACGTATGTGTTTCTATAAGTGATTGTTTAAAAGACTAAGTATGTGTAAGTTTCCGTAGAAGTAAGTGTGGTGGTGTGTGTATAACTGTATATGCAAATAAATGTATGTTTGATTCTTTACTAGCCTGAGTGACTATGTGTGTGAGTAACTCTATGGATGAGTGGCATTGTGTAACAGGATGTATAGGTGTATGAGTACATATGATGAATGAATACATGTATGAGTGACTGTATAGGACTGTTGGTGAATGAGTGGATATGTATGTGGATCGTAGAATTACTGAAGAGGTTGTTGTAACTGGTATTGGTATGTCCATTTGTTTTGAAAAGTTTAGTCTCTATTTTTGAGTGTGTGTATCAAAGGTTATATTAGGGTAAGGGGAGGTCTGCCACTCTATCACAAGGATGATGTCATCAGTGATGTCATCAGTGATGTCATTTGAGATGTCATCAGTGATGTCATGAGTGATGTCACTGACCATGTCATGAGTGATGTAATATGTGACGTCATCAGCAGTGCATTGCGGGCGCGCGAGTTATAGTTAGCTGAACTAACTATAACGGGGGAATTGCAATGGTTTTGTACAAGTGAAAAGTCCAGCTAACTATAACACCCCTGAAACCTATGGTTTTTTCAGTGAATTTCTGAGGTTTTTTAATTGCTAATTCCTAACTATAACGTGCCTGAAACCTATGGTTTTTTCTGTGAATTTCAAAGGTTTTTTAAATGCTAATTTCTAACTATGACTACAGAGATAGGACATGTGAAGAAAGAAGAAAAAATGCACAGAAAGAAAAAAAAGAAGTGCAGAAAGAAGCAACAGAAGTCCTCAAAGACAAAGAAAAGTGCAGGAAGAAGGATAACGTGCAGAAAGAACAAAAAGAAGAGCAGACAGAAGCCTTTTTGCAAAATCATCCTGTACCCTCAACTTTTTCAGACGGATACTGGTAACTGAGTCTGACTAACCAGTCCTAGAGCCAGTGCTATGTTAAAAGACACTTAGAATACAGTGAAAACACCTACATACACTAGGGAACATTATGCGTTGGGGTCCCCCTGTGATTAGCATGACCTCCTCTGTAAGGCCCTAGTATATAATAGGGCAGGGGGATTAAAACTACCTCTTAAAACAGGCCACAGGGCGTTTTTGCACACGTTAACTCAGGCCCCGTCCCCTCCCTTCACCACTGTGTAAACACGCCCTGTGTCCGTTTTTAGTTGGGAGATTAAGTTCATTTGAATCCTGAGGTTCCCTAGGGTCCAACTAGCCCACTAGGTACCTCCAGTAAGTGCCACAGTGCTGCGTTGTAGAGAGGTGTAAAAAGTGGCATGGCCTGGACCACCTCTCTGCCATGCAGCTCAGTGGCACTTACTGGAAGCACTTGGTGGGCTAGTTAGCCCCCAGGGGCCCTCAGTATGGAAGGAAAATTATATCCCCAATTTAAAACGTGCCATAGTGCGTGTTTGCACACGTCACCTCAGGCCCCGTCCCCTCCCTTCACCACTGTGTAAACGCGCCCTGTGGCTGTTCTAAGTTGAAAGATTAAGTCCCCTTGAATCCTAAGGGTCCCTAGGGTCAAACTAGACCACTAGGTATCTCCAGTAAGCGCCACAGAGCTGCGTTGCAGAGAGGTGTAAAAAGGGGCTTGGCCTCAGAACACCTGTCTGCAGCGCAGCTCCCTGGTGCATACTAGAAATGCCTGTTGGGCTAGTTGGCCCTCAGGGACCCTCAGTATTGAAGAGGAATTAATTCCCCAACTTACAACTCGCCAGGGGGCGCAATTGCAGAGTGCTGCAAGAAGGAGGCGTGGCCTCCGGCACGATGCCAGTCTTTTATTTATTTACATTTTTTAAGAAGGGGGGCTGTGTGGTTCCCCTTCTTATTCTAATTTATTGGCCCTGATGACCCCATCCCCCAGGGCCTGTCTCCTAATTATATTTTTTTGACCCCAATCCCCAGGGCCCGCCACTGTTTTTTATTAATTTTAAAAAATATATATTTATAGACACACCTAGGACATGCTGGACAAACCGTACGTACCTATCACCATGACGATTAGCGTGATATTCATTAAAAGGCGACTATGCATACAATGAATCCACGTGGAATGTATTTACACCACTAGTGAAGCTCTGACATGTCTGAAGCCCTACCGTACCTAATCCCGGTAGACACCCTTGTCGTTTATTTATACAAACATGGGTAGCTATTGACGGGCACATTTAATACACATGCACACCAAGCCATTCAAAGGGGATTCGACAAAAATTCGACCAAAACTATGCAAGAAACCCCCCTCACGGTTAATAAAACACACATCCACTGCCGGATGTGTAATACTTTTTATTTTACTCTCTGGAAAGGGGACGAACATCACTTGAGAGTCACAGCGCGCTCCTGGCAGAGCCCAATGCTGTGTTACACCCACCATTGCCTGCTGGGTGCCACACACCTCTGTGTTGTATTCCACTAGCTAGTGCATATGCTATGACACTCTCTAGCCCATGTGCACTGTAACACCACCCCGTGAATATGTCATGCCACACTTGTCTTCGCACGGGTTATATTGCCCCATCTAACGTGCCTTCCTCGATGCCTATGTTATAACGCACAGTGCTATGCCATACATATTACAATCTGGGATCCATATCTTTGTCACAGTGCATATGCAACGTTACACTCCCCAGCACATATTTTATATTACAACTTTAGAGACTAGTTAGGTTACACAACACTGCCCTGTGCATATTACACTCCAAGGCGCATATCGCATAGCACGCGCTAGTGCCTGTGCTATCTCGCGCTCTCCAATGAATCTGTCATTGCGCACAATGTATTGCATATTATATTTCACGCCCGTTTCATCTTATATCACACTTTTTGGTGCATAGTTTATACCATACACTATATCTAGTTTTCATTTTTAATCGTGCTCTCAGGACTATGTTCTATATAACACTGTGTTCACCTACCCTTTTCACGGGGCATTACATTTTGTGATAGGGGGTGGAGGGTCAGGGGGTGTTTCTGCCAAGTGAGCCCGGAGTTACAGTCACAAACGTCCTCTTCTTCCTGAATAAAAGTGAGATTATGCTGCATACTTGTTCATATTTTAAGTAGTTCGCACAGACACACGTTTTAAAAACAATAAAGTTCCTAATACCCGCCTTCTCTGAACAGTTAGCTTGCTGCCCCATCCCCCTCCTCCCTATCCTCTGTTGTGTGAATCCATGGACTAGCCTCCTCCCTCCTGCCATGCATGGTCTGATGTGCTGCCACTGCCCTCAATTTAGTATGATGTACCGGTCCACTCCTCCTGCTCTCCATTGCCCAATTCTAGGCTCCATCATTGACCTCCTGCTTAAACTCTGTGCTTAGCTTGCTGCCCCTATTCTCCTTCCCCCTGCCCTCCGATGTCTTTGTGTACGCCCCTGCTCCATCCTTTTTGCCCACCATGTTCCATGGACCTGCCACTCCTATCTACTCTGAGTGTTCTGTTGAGCTGCCACTCCCCTCCCACCTGCCTAGCATTGTCAGATGACTGTAACCTGTCCCTGCCACCTCCACCCTGCCTGTCCACATGCCATGCCCCTATCCTCTTCCTCCTGTCTTACATGGTCCATTGTACTGCCACACCCTTCTGCCCTCCCTGGTCTGTTGTGCTGCAACTGCTCCTCCTGCCTGCCCCATGCGGTCTGTTGTGCGGCCCCTTTCCCTGAACTTTCTTGTCTGTGCACAGGTCCTGACCCTCCCTTCTATCCTCCATCGTCCTTTGTGCATGCCCCTGCACCCTCCTTCTTGCCCATCATAGCCATTGTGCTACCACTAACCCTCCCACTTGCCATGCATGGTCTTCTGTGCTGCCATGGCCCCTCCCACCTTCCCTGTGTGGTCAGTTAGCTGCCCCTGAACCCCTCCCACCTTCCCTCCATGGTCTGTGTGTATGCCATCACAGTCTCACTGTTGCTCTTCATGGTGTGTCTTGCTTCTATTGCCCATCCTGCCTGACCTCCATGGATATCTTGCTGCTCCTGCCCTGCCCCCTTGCCCCCAGCCCTCTGTTTACATGTGCAGACCCCTACTCCCTCCCTCCTGGCTTGTCTGTTCCATTGTAATGCCCCTGATCCATCCCTCCTGCCCTTTATGGTCTGTTATGCTGCAGCTGTCTCTCCTGTCTGTCCATTATGGTCCTGCCTCTTTCCCCTCTGTTCTCTGTTGTCCATGTGCATGGTCCTGTCCCCTCCCTCTTGCTTTCTATGGATTGTTGTGCTGCACTCCCGTCCTGCATGCCCTGTGTGGCGTATTGTGCTGCTGCAAACCCTGATGCCTGCCCTGCAGGGTCAGTTTGGTGCACCTCTCCATGTCCCTCCTGTCCTCTGTTATCCAAGTCCATGTCCCTACCCCATTTCCTTCCATCATCCATGGTACCATACTTGCGAACATTTTGAACTTGGAAAGAGGGAGATTTTGAAAAATAACTGGGATATTGATTTTCCCCTTTGAGTTACATTGAAAAAGAGGAGATTGTAGACAGGAGACAGATCAAATAAAGCCCATTTGAGCTTAAAAACATTGGACGTTTTCCTGGCTGAATCGGGTCTGTTGGCATGTATGGTTGTACTACCATTGCCTCTTCCTTCTGCCCACAGTGGTCTATTACATTGCCACAGCCTCTCTTGCAAGTCCTGTATTGTTGGTTTGTTGCCCCTGCCCCCTCTCCACTGCCCTCCATAGTCTGTTGTGCTGCCACGGCCCTTCCTGCATGCTCAGTGTGGTTAAATTGTTGCCTTTGCACCCTCCTACCTGCCTCCAATTTTCAGAGTCCGTGCCCCTGGCCTCTGCCTCTCAACAGTATCCTAATGAACAACTAGATTGCTAACATTCTATATTTATTACAAAAGTGTGGAACGCCTGACGTCATCTTGATGTAATCAAAACTAATACCTAGAGCATTTCCTTTAGAAATTACATATATGAGAGGGTCTTATTGGCATCAAAATTATGGTTAGTGCTCTAAAAGACTAAAATAAGGACATATTTTCTGAGTTTTCAAATAGCGAGAAAGCACTTTTAAATTTTATGTTTTTTTATCCAGTTGACCACTTGATTAAATGTTGCACTTAGGGGAGAGGATGTGGTGTTACTTCCAGAACTGCAGACTTTGCAACTGGGGAACCAGGTTGGAGTTTCTGCTTCAGCTCGACATTCTGTGATTCTGGTCAAATCACTTAGGGCCTCATGTAGGTAGCCAAATACCGGTCGGTAACGGCCGATTTTCGGTAAATATGCCGTTACCGACCGGTATTCAGACAAGTGAGATGTAGGAGTCCAAAAACCACTTTTCGGTAAATATGAGGCGGTAAATACCGATTCATATATTCCGAATTCTAAAATACCGATTCAAATTTACCGAATACAAAATTAACGAATCGGTAAACATGAAGTGGTAAATATGAAGTGGTAAAATTTTAAAATGACATGTAGGAGCACTCGGTAATTAAGAAATCCTGTAAATTCGTTAAATAAGAGTCGGTAATTAACACGGATGAAAAGCAGGTGGTAACCATCAACAATGGATAAATGCAAACCCAAAATGCTACAGCGTGGACAACATGGCCGCTACGTACGTCATTGCAAGGCGCCTACGTCTACAGGCAGCAGGACTGAGGGTGTGGCGACGGGAGGAACAAATCTACAGACAGCGCATCACACTATTCCAGCTGACTGATGCAGAGATACATGAGAGGTACAGGCTAGACCCCGAAACCATCATGGACTTAATCAGGGACCTACACCCACGCCTGGACCAGCCAATAAGAAGGGCGCACGCCATACCCCCACATGTGCAGGTGCTCTGCAGCCTACATCTGCTGGCATCCGGCAGTTATCAGGTGGTGATAGCTGCGGTGGGTGGGGTATCCCAGAGTTGCCTGTCACGTTTCTTCAGGAAGATTCTGGATGCCATGATGCAGAGAATGCACCACTACATCAGCTTCCCCAACACACAGGCTGCACTGCAGAAAACAAAAACAGACTTTTATCACATGGCACAGTTCCCCCATGTCATCGCCTGTATTGATGGTACACACATCCCAATCTGTCCACCAGCTGATACAGAGCACATCTACAGGAACAGGAAGTCCACCCACTCCATCAATGTGCAGGTGATCTGTGATGCAGGGAACATCATCACAGATATTGTTGCAAAGTTTCCTGGGAGCACCCACGACTCTTACATCTTCCAGAATAGTGGGATATACACACGACTGAGTGCCGGAGAATTTGGAGAGGGATACCTGCTAGGTAAGTAACAGTGACGCCCCTTGAAACCTGCAAATCATAGTGTCATGAGGCATGTTACTGATGGTTCCCTTTCACTCATCCAGGCGACAGTGCATATGCATGCCGGTCATTCATCCTCACTCCCTACCTACACCCAGCAACCCAGAGTGAGAGACGATACAACGTGGCACACAAAACAACACGCAATGTGGTGGAGCGCACGTTTGGACTACTGAAGAGCAGGTTCCGCTGCCTGCACAAGAGCGGAGGCGCACGCCAGTACAAACCCATCACCTGCTGCAAGATTATTGCCACTTGTGCAATGCTGCACAACCTTGCCACGAAAAAAGGGACAGATGTGGAACTAACATATCATGAGGACAACGAGGATGAGTCAGGCCAGCCAGAGGGCAACGCAGCTAGAGTGCCAACTGCAATCGATGGGAGAGAGAGACGGGCAGAGATCACAGCCAACTATTTCTGAGTAAGTAAGGGGACACAGCGAGTTGTGAGAAGTCATGACGTAGTTTTAATGTGGCACCACGCCATGAACACATGAACAGGCCAATCTGGCAATATACCATCTATACAAGTAGTATGTCCAGGGTTACGTCACCCAATGGGAAGTGGCAAAGCAGGGCAACATCAATGTTTGCGCATACGCGCTGCAGTGGTGGGTTGCACGGCCTGTGCATCCTCACTAGAGCCAACCCCAAGCCGCCTGCTGCTCCTGCGTGCTTCTGGGACGGGGGGTGTGATGCTGCTGCTGGTGTCGATGCTCTCCGCAGCATCCCCTGCAGCAGTTGTCGACGCCTGACTAGGCAATAGCACCCCTAGTGCACTTGTCACCTGCACCATCCCCCGAGACAGGTCGCTGCAGCACTGTGTGAGGCCCTCCTGCATCGTCACAGAGCGCCGGCACAGTAGAGAAGTCGCAGTTGCCAGACGGTTGAGTGCCCTGCTGGTGGTGTCCCTTCTCTGGCGTTCCCGGCGCCGTGCTTCGATGTCAGCATCTAGTTTGCTGCACAACTGCTGGATAGACTGGGACATGTCCCGAATGCCCGCAGCCATGCCGCTAATGTTAGTGTCCATGTTGACTAATGTTGTCGTCATCACCCGCATGTGCCTCTGGACTGACATGACTGCCTTTGATTGCAGGCGCTGTTGCTTTAACATTTGGCCCTCGAGCCCCAAGAAGACACCATGGCCGTCAGTGGGTGCTGGTGGACTCTGGACACGCGACCTGCGGCGCCCTCTTGCTTCCGTCTGTGCTGCCTGTGAGGTGTGGGGCACAGTGGCATGGCTCCCTTCCTGGGGCCCGGTGCGGTCTTCTGGTCCCATGCTGTCGTCTGACGAGGTGTCTAAGGCTCGTAGCCTGGCTGCTGGACGCCTCCTCATTCTCACGCCTGCAAGCGGGGATGTGGCCGGTGATTCGAACATGAGTGGCGATGCTGGCTCTGGTGGTGGTGATGCTGGCTCTGGGTGAGGTGATGCTGGCTCTGTGTGCGGCGAGGCTGGCTGTGTAGGTGGTGCGGCTGCCAGTGGGCCTGCTCCCTGGTCTGAACATGTGCTGGCTTGCGGCGATATATGTGGCCGGTGTGCCGTCTCTCCTGCAGCATGCCCTGTCCTGCATGGTGTCACATCTGTGGACAGAAATACAACATTGGCTCAGTGTCCCCGAAGGGCTGCATTGCATGCGTCACAATAAATCATTTCACATTCCAATATGTCCCCTGTCTCCTTGTGCCTCGAGTGCGTGACATGCCTTGTTGCCCTGTAACATTTACGTCATGGTTAGTGTTGCCCTGACTACATCTCCCGGAATGCATTGCCTGTCTGCACTGACACGTGTGGACTGCAGTGTGATTCTCGATTCACAATTGGGGGATGTGGGATAGGGGTTGGGGGGGCTACATTGCTGTGCTTTCGTCTTACCTTGGTGTGTTGCGGCTCTGGCAGAGCTGTCGGCGTCCCCAAGTCCCACGACGCTCTCTTGCTCGATTGTGGCCGCCACCAGCTCCTCCAGTTCGGTGAGGGCAGGTGCCCTGTTGGTTCCACCTCCGGTCTGGCTGGCCTCCTTCTGGATGTCGCCCATCTTCCTCTTGGTTACAATCCGGAGGTCATACCAGCGCTTTTTGAGTACCTCAATGTCCCTGTGGGTCACTCCCACAGCATTGACCTGCGCCTGGATGGCCAGCCATATGTTGCGCTTTTCCACCTCAGGCACTTGCAGGGATTGCCTTCCGAACAGCTTGTGGTGCTGCTTCACCACCTCCTCCACCAGCACCTGGAGTTCCTTGGGGCTAAATTTCAGCTTCCTCCTCCTTTCCCCTCCGTCTTTCTGTGTTCTCTGGCTGGACATGCTGTTCGTTTACCCGCTCGCACATGCAACGGCTCCTTGCCTCTCCTCTGCACTCCAAGCCTCTCCAGGGTCGGCTGATTATGTACACCTGCCTGGGTGTGGCCACTTCGGCTAATTTTGTACACCTGCCTGGGTGTGGCCTGTTCCTTGTTGGGTGGGCTGTCGTTGCACTTGATTAGCTGTTTCGTCAAGTCATGTGATTTTCTTTACCGAATCCGTACATGCCGATTCGGTATTTTCCGATTCGGTATATACCACCTCGGTATTTTCCGAGTCGGTATATACCACCTCGGTATTTTCCGATTCGGTATATACCACCTCGGTATTTACCGATTCGGTCATTTCCGATTCTTAATTACCGAATGTTACCGATTCGGTAACTGTTACCGAATTTTTACCTACATGTAACTTACCGATTCTTATTTACCGATTCGGTACGGCTCGGTATTTAAGAACCGGTAAAATTTATTTACCTACATGAGGCCCTTAGTCTCCCCATGTCTACAACCAAAATGAATTTGTTCTTGTGTGATGTAACCAATGCTCATGTAAAGCACTCCAATACCTGACAATCCTGAACCCTAAAAATTCCCCCTTACACCCCAAAACCCTAACCCCCAACCCCTAAAATTCCTCTGCACCCCAAAAACTATACGCACCCTGAACCCAAAAAATACCCCTGCACCCCAAAACCTTAAATGCACCCTGAACCCTAAAAATACCCCTACAGCCCAAAACCCTAACTCACCCTGACCCCTAAAATTACCCCAGAACCCCAAAACCTAAACACACCCTTAACCCCAAAAATACCCCTTCACCCAAAAACCTAAATGCACCTTGAACCCCAAAAATACCCCTGCACCCCAAAACCATAAACACACCCTTAACCCTAAATGTTCACCCTTCACCCCAAAACCCTAACTCACCCTGATCCCTAAAATTACCCCAGCACCCCAAAACCTAAAAGCACCCTGAACCCCAAAAGTACCCATCCACCCTAAAACCTTTTACACACCCTGAAACCTAAAAATACCCCCTACACCCCAATACCTTAACCCACCCTGATCCCTAAAATTACTCCAGCACCCCAAAACCCTTACCCACCCTTACCCCTAAAAATACCCCAGTACTCCAAAACTGAAACACACCCTTAACCCTAAAATTACCCCTACACCCCAAAACCCTAACCCACCCTGACCCCTAAAATTACCCCAGCACCCCAAAACCTAAACCCACCCTAAACTCTAAAAATACCCTAGCACCCCAAACCCCAAACATACACATAACCCTAAAATTACCACTGAACCCCCATAACATATACCCCTACACCCCTACACCCCAACCCCAAACCTTATACTTACATTTAAAAAACATATGCTTTTACCATTCATGCATTATCAACGAATTTCGTTGTAAAAGTATGCGTGCATATAAAACGTAATGCCATGCGTTGTAATGCCATTGCAGAGTAATGGTATTTGCGTTGTCATGGTATGCGGGGTGATTGTATGTGGGATAAAAGATTTGTGGTAATGGTTGCTTACCCTCAAGCCTATATCCAGAAGAGTTGTGTCCAGGAGGTGCTCATCTGTCTGAATTGCTTCCTTAGCTTGTCCATCATACCTCCTGTTGTTGCTGCATGCTTGTGTCAGTGAAAGGAAAGATAGGAAGGTGATGCGGGTGCTTTTAGACTCTGGTGTTATAACAAGGTGCTGTAGAAGAGAGTTTCCTGCAATGCCTTCTTTCTCTTTTAGGATATACTTTTCTATCTTTTACATTTTTTTATTAAGGAAAATTTGTGGATGAAAAGCAGGCCTTCTAGAAGACAAATTGGAATCACTTTTTTTACCTCCTTTTTTAGGTTGCAGCCCACAAGACAGCACAGCTGTCTGGTTCATTAAAGACATCCTGGGGACATTCCAAGGAATTCATTCAGCCCATTGCTTACCATCGGCTTTGTGGCTTGTAACGCACATTCTCTGGCTTTCTATTTGCTGCCTGTATTTTTCTTTGTGCAGTCCAGCTCCGCCCCTTCTGGTGCCCAAATCTTTCTTTACTGCATTCTTCCATGGACTTGCTTTCTGTAAACAGGCCTTTAAATCTTGTTCTTATCTTGTCACATTTGATGTGCATTCAAAGATGAGTTCAAATGTCAGGATGTGTCTTCCAGGGAGCTAGGTATTTATTTTTCTTTCTCTGACTTAACTGAGAGCGGCTTTAGGTGACAATCATGCTGGCTACTGGTGGTTTGCACGAGGAAGGCTGTACAATGTTATTTTTTTTTCTAGTGCACAATAACATTTAACCCCTTCGATGCTGCGCAGATTCCGCCGCTGTGCTGACGGAATCTTGCGCGGGCGTGGTCATGACGGAATGGTTCCGTCATGAGCACAGCTCAACCGTGGGTCATGACGGAACCATTCCGTCATGAGCACCGAAGGGGTTAAATGTCTGTAAATGAATTGTGCTGATGATCACAATAATACATTGGGTGATGACATTTTCACACATTATCATTTGTGCAATTTATACTTTTATCAGTAAAACTGTATGTGAGCTCAAGTGTAATGGTTATCTTAATTGAAGATGTGTTGTCTGTAATGGCAGTAGAGTAACAACCCATGCATACTCTACAATATCCTACTATACTCTACTCTGCAACACTCCACGCCACTGCACTCTAGTCTGCACTACTCCAAACTATGCAACTACACAGCCCACTGCAACACTGCACTCTGCACCACTCAACTCTATGCCTCTTTACTCTATACCACTCCAACCTACTCTATGCCAATGCACTCTACCCCACGCTACTCTACTATGCACCACTGCACTCTGCACCACTCCAATCAGTACCACTCCAACCTACTCTGCAACACTGTGTTGTGATGTTAATGGACCTTGTTTTCAAACACATCTATTTTACATGATCATGTTTAACATTGACATCTTTTCAAATGGTGATTTTTAGAACACGTTTGCTTGCCATCCCGTATGAGACAGTATACGAAGAAAAGATTTACTTACAAAACATTTCTTTGTAGGCTCCATATCATACCTTATGACATTCTGTCAAGGGACTGGGTACACTGGGCAAATTCGCCTCGTTTATTGTCTGTTTGGTGACAGCTCTGAGTGGATAGAATCAGCAACTACAGCTCCACCAGGGGGGGGCGCTAGTGAGCCCGAAGCAAGATGGCCACACATAAGTGCAGCTCCGCCAGCCAGGCATGCAATATCCGCCTAAAAGTCACCCATCCAGTGTCCAAACATCTAAAACGAGCCACTGGGGATGATTTATGAGAAACACTGACCCCGTGGCTGTAAAATTCCTAGGACTGGCTGTTTGTCTGGAGTAATCAGGCCCGCTATGGCTGCAGAGAAGGCCGTGTGGTGCTGGGCCTATGGCTAAATTTCCGCTGCGGAGTTGCGGAAATGCTGACATGGCTGCACGCCCCCTCGAGGTGAACGGTTGGGGGCTTTGCCCGTGATGTGCTCCTGGCTGCATGGACACCGTGGACTCCTGGCTCGCAGTGAGTCTCAGCACTGGAGTGTATTGGGTCAGCGGTGCGGGCCACTGGGCTGGGCTGTCTGGAGCTGACTGCTAGTGGGGCTGCGCACCGACAGATCCTGCTGCATCGCGAGTAAGATGGCCTGCCGCCTTCCCTACTGCTGCCTAACTCAAGCGCAGTGCCTGGATTACCCCGCCCAGGTGCTGTGTTCAGACTAGAGGCATGGACTTCCGGTCTGTGAGTCCTGGGGGTGCCTTGTGCGAGAGTGAGTCACACGGCAGTCGAGAGGTGAGGGCCCCAGCCCGGACCTCATAAAATGGCAGCGGTGCTACTGTGGATTGCATGTTGAGATCAGGGGGTGGAGGCTTGCCCATTCAGCCTACAAGAGTAATATAACCGGATAGGCCTGGTACACCCCCCCTCTCTGGACAAGAATCTTGAACAAGGCATAGTTTCATATGCACAGAAAAGACAAGAGCTGCTGGGGCTGGTTGTGAGCGGCAACCATGTGTTTAAGTGTGCAGGCCCAAGAGTCAGTGCTTTAAATGGGCCGGTACTCACCGGTACTGAGTACCGGCACCTCCGATTTTTTTTGCTGTCAGTACCGGCACTTCTCTGTAGCCAGAGAGAGTACAGGTACCGTGGTCAGCATGGCAGGTGCAGATTAGGTTTTCTCTCCATCCAGTGCAGGGCAGATGCAGCTCTGCTTCCGAGGAGCTTGTAATGAGTTAATCTGTTTAGTGACATGAACGCGTTTCTCGTGGGCTTTGATATGTGCTGCAAATGGTACAGAAGTCATTAAGTATGATCATATCTTGCCCTTAGACCCACCCCTAACCCCGCCCACTTGCCACACCTCTATTTTAGTGAGTACCTGCACTTATTTTTTCCCATTTAAAGCACTGCCAAGAGTGGTAGCAGCTATAGAGGCCACTGGTGCAGCTGTGGACTGTGTACATGCCTGTATAAGCCTTTCGTTCACTGCTACCCCCAGCCCTCATTGCTGAGAAGTGCATAGCTATCGCAGAAAGGCCTCAGGGACCGCTTTAGCAACAATACGGCTTCATTATGGGAAAACCTGAGAAGGGACAACCATGCCTCACATTAGAATCTAAGAAAGCGTCAAGATCGACGCAGAAGGACCAGCGTGACTCTGAATCTGCGCCTGACCCTAGGGGCTACTCGCAGCTTACGGCGATACTTCAAGCCATGCAGCGGAGCCTCCACTCTATTGACTGTAAAATAGATACCTTGATCCAGCGCATGGACACGATTGTGGTGAAATTAGATAAGAAAGCCTCTAGAATCTCCGAAGCTGAACATCAGATTTCCACAGCGGAAAATGCATCCAAGCCACATCCAGTAAGTGCTCTGAGATGGAAAAACTACTCAAGATTATCCAAGCCAAGAGTGAGGACTTGGAAGCACACTCATGGTGCAGTAGCGTGCGAATAATGGGCATCCCAGAAACTACAAATACTGGCAGGATTGAGATATATATAGAACTAATGTTCTCAGATCTCTTCGGCCGAGAAAATCTCTCTTCCCTGCTGGTGGTGGAGCGCGCCCATCAGTCACTGATGGCGAGACAGCCACCGGGTGGTTGCCGCGTCCAGTAATTGGCAAACTGTTAAACTATCGTGACCGTGACCCGATTGTTTGCATGTCACGTGGGAAACCAGAGCTCAACTACCAAGGCTTTCAGGTTGCCTTTTACCCCAATTTTACGGCAATGGTACAGGCAGCTAGGAGGGAATATGCAGCGGTGAATAAACAGCTGCAAAAGGGAAACATCACCCGCGCTATGCTATACCCAGCCAAACTACGCATCGAATATGAAGGACGCAAGGAAATCTACACCACCCCGAAACCTACACAGGAATTCCTCAAAAGGATTGCAAAGGCAAAACGCGCACAGCGGTCCCAGAATGCAAGGGACTCCGACTAACTAGCCATGTGGAGTCTGCGCCAACACAATTGCAATTTTGAACTGTGCTGCATGGGAGCGCTTGGACTCATCGCCGGCATGAACATGAAGGAATAAAGTAAAACACATGGACACTGATGTTTGACTCATCTGTCAGGAGGATGTCTAGGGCTCCTGAGGACCCCCCGATGGGAGATCCCCATCTCGCTCGATGAGTACCATTCTCTGTTGGGATTGTGGGTTTTATGGGGTTCATGTCCTCAACATGTTTGGGATGCTGTTGTGGACGGGAAGGGATGAAGGGTGGGTATCGGCATTGGGATTGTTGCGAAAGGCTTGCTGTTGCAAATGCTGCTCTATTTTTTATTGTCTTCCGAATCCTCCTCATGTTGCTGCACTGGGATGTTTAGCTCGGTGATATGGGAGGGTATCAGAACGTGAAGCTTTCAGTTCTGACCTGCAATGTGCGTGGGGTGAACTCCCCCCAGAGAATGAGGCAGGTAATCGCTCACCTAGACAGTCACAATATTGCAATGGTAATGCTTCAAGAAACGCACCTGACGTGCCACACTGACTCTAGGTTGGGCTTCTTCTGGGTGGGGTTCAGACTTGCGTCCTCCTACTCCTCATATGCAAGAGGGGTAGTCACAATAATAAAGAGAGGCATCCCGTTTACGGAGATTCAATCCATTGCCGATGAAAAAGGCCGCTATGCCTTGGTACTTGGAAAATTGCATGGGACATTTGTCACCTTAGTTAATCTATATGGTCCAAATTCGGATGAATACGGGTTCTTCGCAGGCATACTCAAGGTGCTGAGAGAGTGGCTGGACTCAGAAAACATATGGGGCACTGACCTAAGCACACATCTAGACCATGGTAAAGACAAATCCAGTCAAAAAGACAGATATTCCCTTAAGGTGGCACATTGTATAAAGGTTGGGATGCTCGATTTTGACCTTATGGATGCATGGAGAATGCGGAATACAGAAAGGGTGGAAGGTACAGACACATCCACCACATACGGTAGCTGGTCGAGTTTATATTATTGGCTATTAGGAAGGGGTTAATTCCCGGGTGATGGCTATTGGTAGACTACCTAGAACCCTATCAGGTCATAACCCAGTCAAGCTCACATTGCAGATACCGTGGGTATCCCATGCCAGTTCACCTAGAGATTCAGATCAGAGGCCCTACTGGACCCGATCTATAATGAAACAGTCAGGGAAGCCATCTCGCAATACTTCACCACTAACAAAGACTTGGTTAGTGAAGTGGCCACACTATGAGAGGTCTTCAAGGCCACCATCGGAGGAACTTGCATAAGTACAGCAGCGGGCATACTGAAAGATGTTAGGATGCAGATCAAATCAAATCAAGCTTTATTCGGTACATGCAAAATGTCCATAAAGCATACTATAATATAATATAAAAATACATTTATAAACAATTGTTTCAAAAATTACTTTTTAGTGTTTAAAAATAAAGGCCTTATCCTTTTTTATACAGTACAAGGAATCTTCTATCATATACATTCTATTCTATTTCATAATTCAGTTTTTCCAAATGTACAAGATCCTTCCTTTGTTTAATGGCCAATAACATAAAACAAAGTATTGCATTACAGGTTAATGCATTCTCCAAATTTCGTATATAATTAAAAGCAACTTTAAAGGAATACAGACTATTTGCTCTAAAAATAGGACGAAAAAAGGTATTTCTAATATCCTTATAAAAAGTACAGAAAAGTAAAAAGTGAAGGGTACTCTGTGAAGACCTACCGTCAAACGGGCATTTTGGTAAGTTAGCGCACCACTTACGCCTCTTGGGGAATGCAAAAAGGTAGTGGAGCGTATTCATCCATAATCTAGTTAGGTAAAATCTGTGGTGAACATCAGTTATAAAAATAAGATATGGCTGAATACCCATTGATATTGGCCCTTCAAGATTAAAAGATATACATGGTTTAGTACTCGAAGTGACATCCCTTGACGAAGCCCTGAGATTGAGGAGCCTCTTTTTTTATTCTATTTTACTAAAGTTTGGTATATCTTCTGGGCTCTTCAGATTCACCGCCAAATTACATTCATTTAAAAGACCGCAAATATAGCTTAGCCATGTTATTTTCTTACAGTGGTCTTGGGACAGACAATCCAATATAATACCCCTCGTAAAATGTGTCTCTTCCCTAACCCAAATGCAATGCCACAGAGTTATGGCAGCTATGCTAATCAGATCATAAATATATGGTGTATCAGTCTCCCTATGTAGTATAATAGTGGCTGTGGAGGCCGGTACGGCTAGCAATCTTCTTAAAAAATTATTTTCCAGGGTTTGTAACGGGGAGGTATCTGCCAAGCCACAAAGGGCTCCCGGTAATGCACTTTGCCCCATATAATTTTAGAATTTCCCGGACTGTTTTTTTACCAATTTTTTGGGGAAATCTAAAAATGGCCTCGACAGATTTCACAAATTTCAATTTACATAGGTTTATGTGTGCGTTCCACGTACCCTTACTATTAAAGAGGATCCCCAAATACGAAAAGGAAAAAAGTCCTCTCTATTAATATGCCATCAATATAATGTCAGCTAGAGACTATAGAGGACCTGGGAAAACCAACTGAAATTCCCAAGAAAGTCACTTATCCTGATTGGTCAAAAGTAGACCCTCAAATATTAATAGAGGTAATGAACTCCTCATTTCCAACACTAGAAAGTGACAGCAATATAGCCTGCAAGCAATTCAATGATTGGTTAAAAACAGCCACCCAGAGTTCCGTACCACAGAAAAGAGCGACCTTCAAAAGGAAGTCACCTTCACAACCCTGGTACTCGGAAGCTTTAAAAACACAAAAACAGACCTGCAGAAGGGCAGAGAAAAAGTGGAGATCGCAATATGACCCCAAATTAAAAGTAGACTATAAAAATGAACTGGCCACCTATAAAAATATGATAATCGCAGAAAAAAGCAAATTCTTTGTATACAAAATAAATGAATCCAAGAACTCGAGTAAAGATCTATTCGCAGTAGTCAAAAAACTTGCCAAAATTGAAAATAATAATCCAGAGGATATATCATCTGACTTCTGCAATACTTTAGGCCATTTCTTCGTAAATAAAGTGTCTTCAGTATATGAACTATTTAAAAACAATCAGATAGACCATATAACCCAAAACCCCACAAATAACACAAAACTAGACAACCAACCCAGCGGCACCCCATCCTTTCACTGGTCCTTACCTACAGTGGAACAAATTATTAAGGAAATAACGACAACCAACTCAGGCAGTGCCTTAGACCCATGTCCACCGAAGATAATGCAAATATGTTCAGAACAAATAGGACCAGCACTTCAAAAATTGTTTGAAGTAATTCTGAACACCAGCATATTTCCAAATGACTGGAAAACCATTTCAATCAGGCCATTACTGAAAAAACCTCATCTGGACAGTGAAGTCCCCAGCAATTACAGACCCATAGCTAGGATTCCTTTTGCCGCAAAAGTGCTGGAGAAACTGCTGAATAAACAGTTCTCACGGTACCTACTGGACAACAACTGGCTTGACCACTCTCAATTCGGATTCCGGGAAGGGCACGGAACAGAAACAGCCCTCCTCACGGCCACCGAGGAACTTAGAAGTATACTAGACAAGGGGGAAAAGGCCGCCTTGGTGCTATTGGATCTCTCGGCGGCCTTCGACACGGTCAGCCACGAGATACTAATAAAACGCATTAGAGAAGCCGGAGCCAGCGACCACGCGTGCAGTCTCATCGTATCCTATCTCAAGGACAGAAAATTCACAGTTGAATTAGGAGAAGCAAAGTCAGACTCCTTTAAAGTACCATGCGGTGTTCCACAGGGCTCTTCATTGAGCCCAACACTTTTTAATTTATATGTGGCCCCCCTTGCCGAAGTAATAAGAGAAAATGGCTTTACACCAATATCCTACGCCGACGATACACAAATTGTCATTTCCATAGGTAAAGACAATAAAGTAACAGCCAAGAAATTCCAACTATGCATGCTAAAAGTTAGTCAATGGATGCAACAAAATTGCCGCAAACTCAACGGAGAAAAGAGTGAGGTAATGATTCTGGGAGGTAATGCTGATATCTGGTCCTCAGAGTGGTGGTCTCCTGACCTGGGAACCAGACCAGAACCCTCAGAGAAAGCTAAACACTTGGGATTCATGATTGACACCAAATTAACATATGAAGCCCAAGTAAACAAACTAGCCTCGTCTTTCTGGCTGATATTAAAAATGATAAGACAAATACTCCCATATCTGCCTCAAGACACACGCAGAACGGTAGTGACAGCCCTTGCACTGTCTCGATTGGACTACGGTAACGCATTATATGCTGGAGCCAGAGTAAAAATCATGGAAAAAATGCAGCGACTCCAGAATGCAGCGGCACGACTGATACTGGAAATTCCAAAGTTTCAGCCTATTAGTCATAAACTTGAGACACTCCATTGGCTACCTGTGGCCAAAAGAGTCAAGTTCAAATCACTGTGTTTAACCTACAAGGCCCTGCAGGGCAAAGGCCCTCACTTCCTGAAAACACACCTGAAACATTACGAACCTTCAAGACTTCTCAGATCTGGTAAAAAAAAATTGATAGCAATACCCAAGTTTAAACGATCAAACTGGGGAGGAAGAAGTTTCCTCGTTCACGCAGCACGGACATGGAACTTACTACCACTTGATGTAAAAAACAGCCCAACTCTGGAGATATTTAGAAAGAAAATCAAGACTTGGCTTTTCACTGCATAAACTACACTAACTTCAGACCTGCACCGGAAACTGGACAATTCATAGCGCCAAGACACCTCCGGGCATTCGTGCGCTTTAGAAATAGACAAATCAAATCAATCAAATTAATGTGATTTATTCTTAGTATTCCTTTTCCCACATGACATCACTAAGGTTTTACTCAAATTAATTTTTAAATGCTTTTCCGTCATAAAATTAGGACAGGTATCCATCAATAATTGTAGGCCGTTTGCTGTCCTAGAAATTAGGACAGCATCGTCGGCATACAATAATAATGGGTTGACCCGCTTACCGACCTTAGGGGCATCGACTCTTAAATTCTGTAATAATAAGTTAACCCCATTAATATAAAGCGAAAATAGAAGAGGCGCAAGAGTGCAGCCTTGTCTTATCCCGCGTGTGATGCTTAAGTGCTTTGTGCATTCCCCATTTTTCCCGAAGCGTATCTTCGAGGTCAGACGTGCATACATTTGTGATAGAAAACTAATAATATCCTGTGGGGCACCCATCTCTTCAAGCATCTGCCAGAACTTTGAATGATTTACCAAATCAAAAACGCTTGACAAATCTACAAAGCAAAGATGAAGGAAACCATCCGTTGCAAGGGTGTATTTTCCTATTAATAGCTCAAGGTTCAGGCACTGCTCAATCGTTCTGATGCCCCTTCTAAAACCGTACTGGGCTACAGATAAGATGTTTTTTTCTTTTACCCAGGGTTGCAGTCTGGCCAACATAATTCTGCCCATTACCTTGGACGTTGAATCGAGAAGAGATATTGGGCAGTAGCAACTCGCCTACAATTCCTTGAAATAATAAAGTGATCGATACATGAGGATGACCTAACTCCCTCAAATGTGTAGGTAATGCACCTTCCTTCTTGGACGCTCTCTTGTGCGTCATTTTCCATAATTTGCAAATTATACACATAACATAATTTATAATTTCCCCATAATTATTATGTGGGAAGTGTGAAAGTTTATCACCTATTTCATCCTCATAACCACATTGAATCCCTGAAATAAGTTCACAAGGTTCAATATTGAAATCTCCTGCCCAAATTAAGAAACTATCGGTCCCTGCACTTCATCTCTTCATCTAATAATATAATAATCTCATGTCGCAAACTATTACAAATATTATTATAAAAATGAATCACTATAATATCCTGTATTCCTTTAACTGAAAAAAGTAAAAACTGAAAATGTTGTGCTTTAATAGATGTTTTTTTAAATATCAAGGTAGAGGATACTGATATTAATACTGCCAACCCTCCCCTTGCTCTACCGGCCTTTGAAGGAATCGCATTGGTAGAGATTGTCTTGAACCCATTAATGAAAAAAAATTCTGTAAGCCATGTTTCTTGTATTAATACCAAGTCACACTTTTATATACTTTTAAGCCAAGAAATATCACACAATTTACTCTTTAACCCTGCAACATTCCATGTCATGATATGTAGTCATTCCTGCAGTGTCTGGCTAGGAGAATTAAGATCAGCCACACTGGTAGGTGGGGTAATTTCATTTCTAAAATTGTGTGTCTCAGTTTCTACCAAAGTTACATTATCACGAGTTTTGCTGATGATGTTAACAATACCTTCACACAATTATACCTGGTCCATATAGACTATTTCTTTCGAGATAATAACATGGGCTCTTACATCATTAACATCTTGTACAGTGGCTTTTTGGCATATTATATTTCATTCCAGTCAGTCCACCTCACTGCACCTCCTAAGTGGTACAAACCTATCTGGCATAGATGGTATCATATAGTGTGTTCGATTACCGGAGCTAGCTTGGCTCGACCAAGGGGTGAATCCATTCTGGATCTGTAAAAATATCCTGGGGGTAATGCATCAATATTTTCTTCATTACAATTAAATTGCCAGTCCTGGTTGGCTGAGACCTCTTCTAATAATAGGCCCACCACACAAGGCCAGCGAACAATTATATAATCCCCCTCACACGTTTTTACAGATTGACCCCCCCAGCTAGCTCTTCTTACCGTAATGATTTCATGTGATAGACACCAATACTACAAGTCGTATTTACAGTAAACCAATGAATCACCCTATTTTTCAGGGAGTCCCAAGTTTCGATAGTGTTTCCAGACAATTTAGGTACATTTTTTAGGACAATCACGCATGGAGTAGATTGTGGGGGTCCCGTTGCCTTCCAAGTTGAGCTTGCCCTTCGTTCTTCCTGTTTGCATTCCCTATAGTCCCACCGGTATTTTGTGTGGGTAAAGCATGTGCTTCCTTCCCATGTGTATCGATAGGTGGCAAGGCGCTAACCTTTTCAGAATTATTCATACTGTTCGTATTTTTTGACCCAACATATGCATCACTTCTGTTATGCAATTGTGCATGCTGTGGCGTATTTGATACAGTTGGCACCTGAAGGGCAGTAACCAGTTCAAATAGCTGTGCTATGCCTTTTGCACAGTTTTTATTTCAGTCAAGACCCGCCTCTCGATGGTATCCATCTTCCCATGCAATTTTTTAAAGAGAGTGTCTATAGCGTGTGTTCCATTCAGTGATTCTGCAGGCTTGGATCCTTGTCCGGTGCCCGCTGATTTAATAGATTTTTTTGTCCAGCTCTTAATGGACTAGGCCTCCTTCATACTAGGCTTTGTATACATTTTTTTGCTGGTGGCGAGTCTGAATCTGGTGTGTCTGAAGCAGTAGTAATTTCGAGGGGAATAGTTGATGCACAGGGCCCTAGTTTAATCAATTGATCAGATTTAGTATTCTTAGGGGTGTTGTTTACGTTACTTCTATTTGACTGATCTTGGAGGTTGATATCAGGACTGGAAGAATTACTTTGACCATGTATTTCCACCACAGACTTGACTCCCCTTTGAGCAGCATCTAGAGCAGTCTTAGCAGCTGCCAACTGCTCTTCCACTTGCACAATCTCATTGTTTTTTATGCTCATAACGCTTTTCAAATAGTTGGTAATCGGTGCGGTATTTTCCACAGCCTTTTTTTTGCATGTTGCCAATTTCCTCTACCCCATTTTCAAGCAGCACCACTAATTTCATACGGCAAAGCGGCAATGAAATGTTATCAATGTTCCCCTTCCATAGATCAGCACTCCTGCAACCCTAGACATAAGGGGGGCGACCCAGCCTGGCCTCTATCAGTCGCGAACGGGCTCAAACGGGCCCGCCCTTGGCCCGGGCTTTACCCGGCGCGCCCGCTCGAGTCCCGGTGTAGCGGGTGTCCTGAGCTCACTATGTGGGCCAGCTGTCGCGGTGGGCGTGATGCGTGCGGCTCCTGTCGCAGCGTGCGCTGTGTCCTGGGCTTTGGAGTCCGGCTCCGGCAGCACTTTACGGGATACGGCAGTGATTTGAGACTTCACAGGTGGTTCACACGGGTGGAGCTGGAATTGAAATGTCTCGAGAAGGAACAGGAGGCGAATCTGCAAGCAGGCTCTTCAGTGAGAATTAAATAATTGCTGCTGGAACACAATGAGTTGGCTGCAGGGAAAGCGCAATATTTACCCAAAAGACATACTGCCTGGGCATATGGCGAAGGTAGGAGACCTAGTCACAATGTAGCTGCTAAAATCAAGGGTAGGAACGATCAACGCTCCATACTAAAAATCACTGACGATACAGGAGTAGATCACTGCTCACCGCAAGACATAGCCACACAATTTCAGACATTTTAGGTGGATCTGTATGCCTCAAAAGGTGAGACAGACCCTGGGGAGCCTGATGACTACCTGAATGACATTGCAATCGCCTGGTTGTTGAACGTGCAGCATGAATACTTGTGCCAACCAATCACCGCAGCGGATATTCATGAAGCAATATGCGCCCTCCCGAATAGAAAAGTCAAAGGGCCGGATGGGCTCAGGTGTGAATTCTACAAAGGATATGCTGACGAGCTCATACCACACCTACTAGAGATGTATGAGGAAGCTTATGAGAAGGGTAGACTGTCACCCACGCTCAGGTAAGCCTTAATAATCACCCTTCTAAAAAGAACATACCACCATTGAGTCGTATCAACCGCTCTCCCTTATAAATATTGACGTCAAAATACTGGCCAAGATACTGGCTACCTGACTTCAACCCTTGCTGACCAAAATTGTTCTTCCGGACCAATCAGGGTTTATGCAAGACAGGTCAACGTCGCACAAACTGTGCTCGATATTTGCCATGTATCATCTCCCGGATCCAGACCTCCAGGCAGTAGCAGTCATGCTGGATGCTGTCAAAGCATTTGATTCCATTGAGTGAGGCTACATGTTCAGTATATACGGAGAATGGGGATACCCGAGTTCTATTGCAGATGGGTTTGGCTGCTGTATACAGACCAAATAGGCGAGACTATGTGTAGACGGCCTAACACTGGAACCAAAATGGATCTGCAGAGGGACGAGACAGGGCTGCCCCCTCACCCCCTTATTTTTCTTCTTGGTACTTGCATTATCGGACAGCGCCATAAAGAATCGGCACTGCGTTTGACATTGCGACTAACTCTGGGCATAGTGGGCATAGCTGGGCGTAGCAGAGGTGCACAGAGTTACAAATAAACTCTGTGGAACTCTGCTACGTCTCCCGCCTCCTCCCCCCTATTAAGAATTAATTTACAGGAATTAAAAATAAACTTAAAACCACTTACCTCTTTACTGCGGTGTCCCCGGGCAGCCCTCCTCTGCTTCCTAGCCATACCGGTATTGCTTGAGCAAACTGTGCATGCGCGTGCGCCCACACTTGGCATTTCTCATGAGTTTTCTCAAGCATTACCTTCAAGGATTATCCTTGGATTCAAAGTAATAACTTCTTAGCTTAGAGTGGAAATGAGCAGTTGGGCTTCACTATAGGGACATTTCAGAGTACCAACAAGGATAATAAGTAATAGAAACTACTCAAAAGAAATCTGACACCAATTTTAAAAAATAAAGCTGAATTTTATATAAATTTTGTAAAGCAGATATCTATACCCAGAGTTATTAATTTTAGAAGGAAAATTAAATCAGTGCAAAACAGTGCTACAAAACTTTATCACAGCGGCCATTGAGAAAAAGTACTGGTGACAATCAGTCCCTTGCAGGTTCAGTTGTGTGAAACTCAAGGAGGTTGAAGGATCAATCTAAGATAGTCAGTTTGATTCTACCTGGCTTCAAAAGCCTGGATGGAGAGTTTTTTCCTGCCTGTCTTTGGTGCTGAAGCAAGAGACATGGGGTGATGTGTAGTTCCTACTAATGTTTAGGATCTGTGCATTGTTTGGACAACATAAACGAACCAAAAAGAACAGTTGATGGACAGAATGCAGAACAATGTCATACATTCACCCCAGTACAGAGATCTGGGCCTAAATCCATCATTTTTTTGCTCACCATGCCATTCCAGTTTGAACCCAGTCATATGCAAATCAGTCTTAACCCTGCGCCCAATGGGAACAGTCCAGATCGAACTCCCAGGCCAGGTCCTCCCTGGACTGGAATAAAGCAACCCAGATCTCTTGACTGGAGGTGAATGTTTTGATTTGCTCTGCATTCCATCCATCAACTGTGTGTCTTTAACATAAACTAAGGGCTTGGTGCCTAGACCAGTTCCGGACACCCCCACAGGATATAACTGAAATCCCCAGCATGCGCGTGCATCAACAAAACATTACATTAGTAATATTTACACAAAAAATAATGATTCGTTATTTTCAGTTCTTTGTCTTTAATTCTCTACGCCCAGCCAACATGTGTTTTATTGAAAGGGGATCACCTCGCAACTTCTTCAGGGCTAAAAGAACATGATAATATTAGTTTCAAAATCCAATCATTTATAGAATATTGTGAACTGCATTTCAGACATGGTGAAGACACATTTCAACACTGTGCCATATCCTATTCGGACGTTGCATACATACAGAGGAGAAATCACAACCTACTCCGAATGGTGGATACCCATGCACCAAGTAATTTGGTGAATGACAATTTCAATTCTTATGCTAATATCTCCGATTAGTGTTGTGTTGGATATGCCACTTAGGACTAGAAACTTGTTCTGTGGTGCCCAATACTTCGATCTTTTCAAATCCACCATGACTATTACTGTGACTATCTAGAACCAATCCGAAACATGCAACATAAAAAATGTCCCTGCACCTCGCTGTCAATTCCACCATTCCTACCTGTCTGGCTTGCCAATTCAATCAATTTCTCTCACCTATAATGGAGAGTGAAACATAACCAATACTCTTCAAGTGTTTTGTAGATCACATCAATTCTTCAAGTGTTACAATCCTTCAGTTATATGCCCACAAACTGTGCCTCGCGTCCCTTACCTCTCCACCCGTTCTACTTCCGACCTGGCTGGTCATGTATTTGTATGTCTTCCTTCAAGTAAGATTCCCTGTTAATCGCAATCCAAAGCTACGTGTTACTCCAATCCATAATTATCCTCATTATGCCAATCGGTATTGTGTGAAACTATTGGCATCTTACCCAATATATGGATTATATTACCAATGACTTCCGTCTAGTCTGGTATAAAGCACTACGTATTTCCAATCATTCATGTGATTTCCTGCAAGTTAAAGTTTCCAAAATGACAATGTTTTAGTTTTAGCGCGGTACTCCAAGTGTACGCCAAGCTTTAATCATGGCTTCAAAATCAGCTTCTAGCACATACCTTCAAGCGAGTATACTTCTGTATTTGTTTCCTCCCGCTACTGTGTTGTATTCTTTTAACTGGAAGCGGAAGTGTGACCTTCAGCCACACTATTTAGCTTTTTTCTTCTTAATTGACTAGACCGCTCACCTTCATAGCTGTGCATGACAGCCTATGTCGTAAAACCCTCTCCAAATCTCTTCTGTTTCCATTTTTCCTACATTCCCTTATATATCTTAAATATTTATAGAGATAATAGGCTTACTGGTATCACTGGTACCATGTACAAGGGACTGGTAAGAGGGTGTAAGTCCTTGCCAATTAGGGTTGCCAGTGCACATGTATCGCTTTTAGGGAGAGAGCACTGGGGCCTGTTTATCAGGCTTCAGTGCACTGTCAAGTCAAAAGCCAACATCTAGTAGTCCTTGTGGGAGCAAAAAGTGCAGGGACGTCTGCAAAAGCCTGTTTTCTTACACACTTCCCCAGATCAACCCTGGGTGAGTTTTCCTGACGTGTCAGTGAGAAAGGATGTAAAGAAGAGTGTCTCAACTGCTGCAGGAACTCCTCTGCCTCAGATCCTTCTGTCAGGGTCACTCCCACTGGGCAGTTGACCCACCTCAACAGTAACAAGACTTAATCTCAACTGAATTTTAACTATAGCTGTGTCCTTACCTTCCTCCTCTTTTGTTTTGGGTAGTGAGGTGCACACCTTTTCTAACCCTATTTAAGCTAGGGTAACACCTATATTACCCACAGAGGTCAACCAACACTTGAGCAACCCTACCATGACCAACAGGGTCAGGGGGCCTAATTTACTTCCCTCCATAGAGTTGGCCTCCCATGGCAAGTAGAGTGATACCATGACGGCTAGCTTCCAACAGAGGTTACTAACAGCTGTCAGTATCCAGAAACATATCCTGAACTCTCCACTGACAGTTGGCTAAGCTGTGTGGAGTGAGGGGCTGACACCTCCTGTGGTAGACAGCCATCTTCCACTCCTACTTCTATAGGTTTATGGGTCACACCTTAGTTCTGAACAGTTGCCTGTCTTCTCAGGACTTTTTTGGGGTCAGGAGAGGCCTCACCAGTGCCAAGTTTGGGGTTCTCCCTTACTGTGGTAGAATGCCCTTGGCTCGCTGGGTCTCTAAAGCGTGGCCTTCCTTTCCTTTGCTTACTCTTTTTCCTTTTTGTTGGGGCATAAATATCTTAACCTTAGGGAGAGGACCCCCATGATCCTTGGGATGGGCAATGCCCTGTGCAACCACCTTTATGGGATCAGGCCAACCTCTCAGAGGTCATTGCCTAGGATACAATCTAAGGGGAGATCGGGACTGACTACCAGCCTATGCCAGATAAGGTTAGCTCCTATTTCTATGGGCACTAAGGCTATAGGTCTTGTTATGAACTCCCCTGAGATTACCCTTACTCTCCTTGCTACTCCTGGCATAAACTGATCTGGGGAAACTAACCTGTCAACCACTGTGCTATGACTGGCAACTGTGTCTCTCAGGGCAGTGGTGGGGACCCCATTCAGCTGAATGGTGTGGAAGTGCTTACTGCCACCCTTAGGGATCATCTGTTTACCACCTGGACCCTTTCCCAGTTAAAACTATGGGGACTACCTCATCTGGGTCTACACAGGCCAGCCCAATGATAACCTTACTTTTGAGAAAGGCAACATCCCCTCTGTAGTCCCCTGCCTATTGGTAGTCTATTATCCAAGAGTTGTTTTAGACCTGGGTCCCCCATAGTCTGCTTGCTAGAGGTGGGGTTTAAATATCCTTCTCTTTAGGGCCATGGGGTCATAAGGGAGTTGGTCTTACCACCTCCCTCCTTTCCTTTTTGTGGGTCTAACCATCCCTTCCTGAGGTCAAACCCCCCATGGGTTTTCTTGGGTACGCTTGTCCTTATCGACTGATCAGCCTTTTGATTCTTCTCATATGTGTTCTGTGACAGGTCGAGAGCCAACATGTGTTTCATCGCATCTGGTAAATATACTTGCAACTTTTTCAAGGCTCAATCGTCTCCACTTAGTATCTATCAACGTGTGGTGATATCAGAATCAACCGAAAATAATAAAAAGATTGAAGATTTTAATTTGTGAATTGTACATTTGTTTGTGTTGACTTACTAAGCTACTGCTGTCAAATTTGATACTTCTTGAAATCTGATGTGTGCTCGGGATTTTGTACCTACTTGAGGAAGGCTCCCTTGCTGAAGTTCAGATCAGGCACTACATCTGGCTTTCAGGAGTGTTCATTGAGGATGTGAGTGGAGCAAATAGAGTAAGTGGGTGGAGTCAGTGAAGGACGTGGGTGGAGCCCGGTGAAGTGGGTGTGGCCTCCTACACAAATTTGAACACCTGGACTGAACATTTTACAAATTAAGCACTTTGTAATTTCAGCATTGTGGCAAAATTTGGGGATAGTCCCTTTGGAGATCTTAGGCTCAAAAGATTCCTCTTTCTCCCTATTATCATTGCTGCCACCATTATTTTTGGGCTTCAAGCCCATATTGCCCTTCTTTCTTCAAGGGCTAGTCTCCTTTTCTCAATATCAATCTTTTCTCGTCTAGTGAGAGGAGATCAAGCTCTTCTTCAGGGCTTACCACCACCTTACCAGTAGAGGGTCTGCTAGAGAGAACCCTGTCAACAAGTTGAGATTCTTACCATCCTTCATTGTGCCTAAGCTTTTACGTGGAAATTGGGTCCTTTTTAAAACTCTACAGGGCTTATTCATAAAGTAGATTGTGTAGTACATTTGGTAGTACAACACTAGTAGTACTCATTTATTTTCAAATATGTTTTTATTAGCATTTAAATGTACAATTGTTCAAATGCCCGGGTACACGTTATTCCATCTACATTTCTATTTCCCCAGAGTATATCGTTCTAATAACTTTTAACCTTGTGGTGTTGGTGTGTTATTGAGGTATTCAATGCTTAATACTTTTTTTCCGCATTTGTCACCAGTGACTTTTCACACCCTGGTTTTTCCTTCTTTTTGTCCTTTATGATTTTTGTTTCCCCAGTCTGTATTGCAATATCATGCACTCAGGATAGTAACACCTGTTCGTACGTCTGCTATACGTTCCATAGTCTTTATAGTGCTCAGCTAGTCCCTTTGACTGGGAAACTCGAAAACTGTGCATCGTCTAGTTGTACTTCCATCAGCATCTGTTGACCGTTATAGGGGGTTAGTGTGAGGGTCTGGGGGAAAGGCCTGTCATATGCATTGGTTGAGTTCATCCGGTGTAAATCTTCTGCTATGTTATGTCCACCTACAGTTCTATAGATGCCTCAATGTCCTGTTCTACACTACTTTCTGTACTTTCCTGCTCTTTTTGTTTATCCACCCCTCTGGAGAACCAGGCTCTCATTATCTTGGTCCACAGGTCTGCTATAGGGTGTTTACAGAGTCCTCTTTTTTTTCACTATGTATGGCCAGTTCTTCTGCCTTCACCCAGCAATCTACATCCTGTTCCCAGAGTGTCACTGCGGGGCAAGTTGATGCCCTCCAGGCCATAGCCACCCATCTACGTGCCAAGACTAAAGCCAGATATTAAAATAGGGAGCCCACTTTTTTAGCCTTTAGTCTAGGCAATAGTCCAAGGAGACATACCTCGATGGAGTTTGGGAGGCTTCTGGCCAATGTCTCATTGATTGGAGTTGGTACTATGTGCCATAATTGTTGTAGCATTGTGCATGCCCAGGTCATATGAATAAAACCTGCATCATGTTGCCCCCAAGTCTCCCTTTATGCTTCACATTTAGTCGGTGGGGCGTGAGGTAAACCATGTGTATGTAGATTAATTGGATAAGTTTCAGTGCAGCGTTTCTGGAGATTTTCTTGGGGCTCCGTAATACCTGGGTCCATTCACTGTCTTCTAGATCCCTCCCTACTGCTTCCTTCCATCTGACCCTAACCCTCTCTAGTGGTATCTTCACCATTCCTATCAGAGCTCTATAATGGCATTTTATTAAATTGCGGGCCTCGATGTGATCAAGACTTGTAAAGTGTCATGTGTTTGTGGTTCTCTTTGGCCAGTTCCCCATAATTCCTTAATCATCTTCACTACTGAGTGATAACTAAGGAATTGACCACCTGAGAGGTTGTTCTGAGTCATAAATTCCTCAAGTTGGATTAATATATCATCTTGATATAGATCCCCCACTGTCTTAATAGCGACCTCAGTCCATCTGGACAACTGCGTCCCCGGGAAGGAGTGGGTGGTGTCCCATGCAGAAGCCCAGCTAACGGTAGGCTTGGGGCATACCATGGTATTCCCACCATGCGCCTTTGGTAAATTTTCCAACAGTATAGTGCTTCTCGCACGAGCACTCCTGTGTGTTGTATCTTCCAGGAAGGGTGTACGAGCATAGTTATAAGTTGTTTCTGGGTATCAATGTGGTTTGTGTGCTGCCAAGTAATATAGTTCAAAATCAGGGGCCCCAAACCCTCCTTCCTCTGGAATTCTCTGTAGCGTGCTTAGTGAAACCCTGCTTCTTCCCCGTCCCAAATCAGGTTGTATACCAATCTGTTTAGCCCAGAAAACCACAGGGGTGGGATTACCACTGGTAAGTTTACAAAACAGAATAGCAATCTTGGGAGCATGACAATTTTGGTCAGTGCAACTCGTGTCATCATAGGAAGTTTTAATGAGCGCCAGAATGGGATTGTCGTCTCAAAGGTGCCAAAAACTGGTTTTATGTTCCCGTCTTTCAGGTCTGTCAAATCGTTAAATATTTTTATCCCTAGATAATTAAAGGAGCAGGGGGCCCAATTCAGGTCCAGAGGAAGGCCGATCGGACATGTAGTCCCTTCTGTTACCGGCAATATATAGGTTTTTGCTTTGTTCATTTTCAAACCTGCCAGCTTGGCATATCGTTCCAGCAGTTTCAGCACCTTCATTACACCTCCTGTCCCCCTACCCAGGTGTAACAGTATATCATCCTCATATAAGAAGATGATATGGTCTCTGTACCCCAATGAGACTCCATGGGCTCTCCCATGTGTCTAAATTACTCTGCCAATGGTTTGATGGCCAAGGCAAATAGGAGAGGGGACAATGGGCACCCTTGCCTGGTTCCTCTGAATATGTTACATGGACCTGATATCACCCCTCCCAATTTAACCTGTGCTGTGGATTGCGAGCGTAATATATTGACCCATTTAACCCAGCCTATTCCTAGTCCCATTTTGGTCACTGTAGCATACCAGAAGTCCCATCCAATAGAGCTGAAGGCCTTCTTCAAGTCTACTGCCATATCCAATGCTTCAGGGTAACAATCCCTATCTGAATGATTTAGGATATGGAAGAGTCTCTAAATATTTGCCGAAATGGCTCTAGTTGGTAGAAACCCGCTCTGATCTCCACGGATAAGTTTGGTCATATGGGGTAATATTCTCGATGCAAGGACTTTACTCAGAATTTTAAAGTCTGTATTGAGCATAGATAGTGGTTTTTGGGAGGGGGATCACTCAGGCATCTCTGGTAGAGGCCGGCAGTATACCCCTTTGCCAGGCCTCAGTGTACAACACTTCTAATGTTGGGGCTAAAGTCTGCAGTAACACCAAGTAAAACTCTGCAGGGGGACTACATGGCCCCAGCATCTTCCCTGCTGCCATTTCTCGGAGGAGGTCCCGTATTTCGGGGGTTATCACCAGACCCTCCAGTCCCATCCTCAAGGATGGGTCCAGAGTCCACAGTGGCAAAGGTGACAGGAATTCCATCTAGCCCTCTACGGGTTGTGAGGTTGGGGTCTCATATAGTTTCTGATAATATGTGCTGAACTCATCATTTATACTTTTGGGGTGGTATACTAATGCTTCCTCTGCATTCATGATTTGTGTTATTGGTGCTCCTCTAGTCTCAGGCTCTATTAGCCATGCTAATAACCTACCTGATTTACCCCCTCGTCGTGTATTCTTTTGTGATATTCGCGTAATTTTAGTTTTAGCAGCCTTTCAAGCGCTTTGTTGTATTCCCGTCTTGTGTTTTCTAACTACTTATGTGTATCCGTCGTTTTCGACAGTTTACGCCCCTGCTCTTATAAGAAAGACTCCAGTTGGGTAATTTCCTGCAACAACTTTCTTTGCAATCCCCCGTTGTGCCTAGGCAGTGTCCCATTACTTCCACTTTAAATGCTTTCCATTCTATAGCACTGGGGGTGGTCGAACCTGAATTATGTAGGAAGTAGTCCACGACCATCTCCTCCAGAGGTTGTTTTATATGGTTGTCAGACAGTAGAGCAGGATTTTGGTGTTGCTGATGGTTTTTCCAGTTGTCTAAAACAGAGAAGGAGGAGGTCAGAAAAGGTCCGGCCTGAATATCCTGTGTGTGTTGCTAGGGACGGCAGTCTATTTGAGCAGACAAACAGATCTAGGTGTGTATGTAGGTGATATAGGTGGGAATAGTAATCATGTGTCAATCCATGTTGCACTCTCAAATATCATCACATTTCCACTGTGTCAGCTGAGGAACTTCGATTTTCGATCACGATCGAATCGACTCGCCATTTTGTGACCCGTCGCCATTTTGCGTTGCCATCACTCAGACAGCACGGCGAACAAGGTCTATTCTGCTTTTTCTGTAGCCTGGTGTCAAAATACGTCCTCGGCCTTTATTTGCGAAGCTGGTGTTAGAACTAGCCGAGTACACTAATCCCTGTCTGGCTTTCCTAATCCCTGTTTCAACTATCTGTTGGCTCACACTATTCTTTCCTGATCATATCTTATCGACCGGCCTTCACTGTCTCCTGCTAACATTCTCTTGGGTCACGACTGTCCTCCAATACACACAAACGTATCTCACCACCTGCAAGTTAGTTATAATCTGTTAATGAATTAGTTTGAGGGTGGGGTGACAAACACAGTTAGAGGAGAAGTCTCTTCGAGTCATCTGATATTTCTGTTTTCGAACCTTTCCTATTGGTTCCGCTTTGTTTTCCAACTTTCCCTATTGGCTCTTTTCTTATATGCTTTGGGAGCGTATCTCGTTAATAATTGTGTATTGTATAGTATTTAATCTGATGTGCCACAGAATGAAGTGGCAGTCTCCTGAGAACCTACTTTGTGTAGTTCTAGGATAACTGTACTAGCTGCAGCTAAATAAATCCAATCTTCTAACAGCGACAGAGTGTCCCGTGTCTCTGTGTAGGGAAGCAGGTGAACTCCGGAGACAGAGGGCGTACACTGCGCCGCCAGGTCCAAAAGGTTCTGGTTCTTCACAGCCACTCCCTAAAACCCTGTGCTATTTTAGAGGCCATCGTACCTCGTAGCGGGGGGGGTTGAGCAATCTAGGTTGATGTCCTCTACGCAATTAAAATCTCTCCCCATTGACACATCGGTTCCATGTAGTGGGGATAGGGATACTCAAAGAACCCGATTTGGTCATGGTTGGGGCAAAGATACTGCCCAGTACTATTTCTCTTCCTAGCAGTCTACCCCGTACTAGCATAAATATGCCTTCTAGGTCATTGTTTGTGTGTTGCATCAGGAATGGAGTGCTGGCTCGGATCCATATTTGTATGCCCACTGAGAAAGCTGAATAAGAAGTTACATAGAGTTGCCCCGCCATCTCCGCCATAGCCTGATGCCTTCCTCTGGAGTCAAGTGGGTCTCCTGCATCATGACAATATTTGCACCCCTCCTAGTGACATAACTATGTATCTTGTGATGTTTAGTAGGTGACCATAGGCCTCGAACATTCCAGGATATCATCTTGATCTCCTGATGGATGCGTTCAGTCATTTTGTTGTGTCACCCTGTTCCCCTCCTCTCTCCTTCCTCCAATCCCTTCATATTTCACCAGCACTAGCGCCTTATAACGAACACTAGCCCCAATAAGCAAGTAACTCCCCATCCCTCTGGCAGCTTCGCAACTGCCTGACACTCAACCTGTAATATAAGTTGAAAATAACTAAAATAGATGACTCCCAGTGTTTTCATATTAGAGTCAGTCTAGTTGGGTTATGGCCTAAGACATCAATTGGAACCACCCATCCCAGCCCAGGCTACATTTGTGTTTCCTCCACCGTTCCATTGGTACTTCGCCCCTCCGAAGTTCTCTATGTATTCCTCTTAAATATCATATCTTCAGCCCTCCCTTAGAAGTCTTTTTGGTTTGCTGATAATTTGATTCCCTACAATTCTCAACCGTTAACTCAACAACATTTGTGTGTCCCATTTCTTTATGCATCTGCCACCCACTTGTTCCCACTTACCTGCGATCTTCCCTCAGGTCCATTTCAAATGAGTTGATCCATAGAGCCCGGAGTCACCACCGGGAGTTGCATGTCACTCCGCATCGATGTTTCTGAGTCTGAACTGCCTGTGTCGTGGTCTGTGGATATTGCTGTTTCTCTTTCCTCCACAGGTGTTGACAGGACCTCCACCATCGCTTCAGTGCCACTTAGTGTTCGCATACTGTTTGTGATGAAGTGGGTTTGTGGTTTGGGCCCACTACCTTGTCTTTCTGTTGAATTGGAGGTTGCGTACCTCCTTTATACATCTCCATCCATGACCATATTTCCTCTGGAGTATCCTAAAAGTACGTTCTTCCGTCAACTTGCAGTCGAAGTCTGGACGGATATTGCAGGGAGTATTGTTTGCCTTCTGCTCGCAGTGCTTTCTTGGCCTCCAGCAATGACGCCTGTTGTGCTTTGACCTTCACTGTGAAGTCTGGGAATATGGACACTTTATTGTTGTGGATCACATATGGGCCATGTGTACTTGAGTACTGAATTATGACATCTCGATCTCTGAAGTATAACAGTCTTACCACCACAGGGTGGGGGGGCCTTCTAGGTGCCAGAGGTATCGATGGGACTCTGTCTGCTCTTTTTAATACAGACAATTTCGAGAATGTACCCTGGGTCACTGTTTTCTGGTGCCATGTTTCTAAGTAGTTGGACATGCCTGTTCCTTCTGTGTCCTCCAGTATCCCCACCAATCTGATGTTTTTTCAGCTGTCCCTTCCTTCTGCATCTTCAGCCCGTCTCTCCAGAGTTGCCATTCTGATAGTGAGGGCAGCCTGTTTATGCAATGCATATTTCTGTTTTTATTTCCTCTATCGCCTGCTCCACTTCCTTCATTCTATCTACAAGTTTGTGGTGTTCTGCTTTTAGCAGGCCCAGGCCCACAGATACAGTCCCTATGTCTTGTTGTGAGGCAGATTTTGTGTCAGCAATGGCTGCCAGATTTTCATCCAAGCACGTATGTATGGATTTTTCGTGGGCCTCTGTCTCTTCCAATTCCATATGTACTATGGATTGGTAGATTTTCCCCCATCTGGCAGGGTGTTTCCTTGTTTAGGCTTAGCCTTTCCCATTCTGTTCTCCTGACTGTTGTTGCACGTGGTAGGGCCGAGGTTAATATATAGTTGACAGCCCCGTCCTATGCTGCAGCTATAACCGCACTGGTGCTTTGGGTCTGGTGTGTCAGTGTTGTCTATTCGTGGGTCTTGCTTATTCACTCTATGTTCTATTGTGGTCCCAGTATACCCATCCAGTGTGACTCTCAGTCAGCAGGTGACCGTTTTGATGTTGAGGAAGCGAGACTGATCACCAACCCGTACGAACGAAGTGCCGAAACCACTGTGGCACCCCTGCCCAAGGCCGTCCCCTTAGGTTTTACCTGCATTCCTTATCCGGCAGTCTGGAGAAGCAACAGCCGTGTCACAGCCGGCGTCTACCCATTCATCTAAGGCTGTCTTGTTTCGCTGGATCAGATCGCTGCTGACTAGTCACAGAGGGTCTTGCTCGTTAATGTGTGTATAGTGCCACTCTGTTTTATCAGGCCCACTCTTATGCCAAATGGGGCCTTGCAATCCCAATTTACCTTGGCTTCAAGAGCCTTTTCCTGTTGGGGTTGTGTCACTGCTTTTCCACGCTTGTTGCTCCAGGCTCTAAGGTCCACAAGCTATCAGGCCATTAGTATCTTCCAAAGTGGCCCAGCAATCCTCTGCTTCACAGGTCCCTGGTGATCAGTCCCCAATGTCCATGTTCACCACAATCACCAGCTGGGCCGAGGGCTTGCACCACTGATCAATGCTGCTCTTCGTACCGCCTTAGTTCAGATCCTCTCCTCAGGGCCCCACCTTGTGTAGATCGTCAAGGTGGTCACCAGGGCTCACCGTGGTGGCGTTTTCCGTTTCACCATCGAGGCTCTGCTGTGGTCACACCGTCTTATACTCTAATTTAAGCCAGGTTTCGGCCACCGCTTCACGAACGGCCTATGCCAGCTGCAGCTTTCACTGATGGGCCAGTGGCGCAATGCAGCTTCTCAGTTCGGCTGCTGGTATCTTCCAGGAACAGCTTGCACTCGATCACTCAGCCGCTTCCCAAGCACGGTTACTGCCCGTTGTCGCTCCAGGGGGCTATGCGGTTCTTTCACTCCCACAGCACATCCGCTGGCAGCAACACCTCCTTACCAGGCCAGCTCTCCATCTCGCTCGTGTCGCCGCTCCCACGTAGGGCTTGGTCTCTGTCTGAGATGGCGGGCCTCAGCGGGCTCCCACGCAGCAGGCCCCGGTGCTCTCCCAGAGATCCTCCAGGAGTCAGAGCCTTCCAGCCCAGAAGGGGTTAGCTTCTGATGATGGATTAGCTGCGATCACATGCACAAACAGCCTCTTCCCTGTTTTTTCATGATTTTGGGCACGGGCTATGTCGGAGCTCCTCACCAAGCATGTGCTCTGGTCGCCTTCTTGACCACGCCGCAACCAGGGCCGGACTGGCCGTAGCGGGCACCGGGCAATCCCCCGGTGGGCCACAAGGGTGGGGGCCGCCTGGCCCCAACAGTAGTGCTGTTCATGTATTACAACATGCTATTCATAAACCTCTGTTAGATGACTGCAAAGTAAACAAGTTTTAGAAGTAATCATGGGAGGGACACAGGGAGTGGCTGGAAAATGGGAAACACTAACCACTGAATAGGAGTTATTAAGGGAGGAGCAAGGATGGGTTAAGAGAGTGCTAAGGAGGGGTTTGATAAGGGATATGCACCCACCTGCAAATATGTAAGGCCATTTCTACTCACAAATTGCACTTCAAAATTAACAATTAGACCCGAAAAGCACCCAAAACAGTAATACATTTATTCCAGCGCAGAACCGGATTAAATCCAGCGCCTCACATGCCCTCAAATGGCCAGTAACTAGTACTGCAATATTGTTGAATTAATATATTTTTACTGTTCACAATACATGATACAAATATTACTTTTTTAATTTATACTTCTGAAAAATAATTGTGTTTTAATTTAATATATTCAGAATAATTAATTGTTTTATTTTCTACTTAAAAAAAAACATAAATATGTAACATAAAATATGGTTGCACATTTTTTTAAAAGGTTAATACACTTTAAAACTCTTTCCTGATTCTTCACCATAGGGAGATCTCCACCTTGACTGTGAACGTCTCTGCTTAGTGTGCGTAATGTCAAATATGGTCATAATGTTCCTACCAGTAGAACTTGATGGCAGTATTTGAAGCTTTTCTTGATTCAATCCCTATTTCAAGAGGTGGGGACATACACGCCGACACTTTTGAGTAACTTAACACTAGTTAATGGTGTAAAGCCTAAGGTAGTAAAGTTCCTCTAAAGTGTAAGAGTACATGTACTTGTAGCGAATCTACATGTGTAGATTTACCTTTGTGAATAGGGTTCTATGTTCTTGAGATGCAGCTCCAGACAGACCACAGCCGAAGGCGCCTCTATGTTAGGGGTGGGCGGAATTTGCGGAATGAACCTTCGCAAATTATCGCGAGAATGTTTAAAATTATCGCAAACAAGCAGAAATATCGCGAAGATGCGGAAGTTTTTTTCCGGCATGTTCGCGAGATTTTCTGCATGGTTGCGGGTCGCCAACTTACCCATGTGGTTGCTTGCGGGCGCGGCCATCTTGTTTTGAGTTGTTCTCGCGGTGCATGATCGCGAGAAGAAAGACGTAATCGCGCGACGCATGACGTCACTGCGGGCGCGAACTGTCGCGAGACAGCGCAAATGGCTAAAAACAATACAACATCTCATGGAGAACGCGACCGGATCAAGAAAACTTGTCGGCGAACGCAGGGATTCAGGTAAGGCGATCGCGCGCGCGCGAGAATGTATTAGTTTACAGCGCGAGCAAGAATCAAATTATCGCCAAGCTGCGGAAACCGGAATTTTTGACATTTTCGCGCTCTCCGCGGAACGCAAAAATGTCAATTTTTGCCCAGGCCTACTCTATGTGTACCATCACAGAATGGAGCAATTTCTATTAGGATATAGCGGCCATGCCCTCTCAAACCTATTATATGTGGATGATCTGGTACTCATCAGTCACACCCCAATCGGCCTCCAACACCTACTAGACACTAGGGGTGGGCGGAATTTGCGTAATCGCGTTACGCAAATCTCCGCGAAACGGTAAAAAATCTCCGCGAACACGCAGAAATTCCGCGAACACGCGGAATTGCTTGTTCGCGATACTTTTTTCCTGTTCGCGATCGCTGTTTGCGTGCTCGGGGTGAAATATCTCGCGAACACGCATATTGAGAACGCGAACAAGCAAAAAATTTCGCGAAGTCGCGGAACGCAGAGTTTTGGGCAATTTCGCGTTCTCCGCGGAACGCGAAATTACCCAAATTCCGCAAATTCCGCGAACGGAACGGAATTTACCGCCCAGGCCTACTAGACACAACACAGAGATACTCGGGCGAAAATTGAATCTGGACAAATTAAAAGTCATGTAATTGAACCAACGGAAAGCTAAGGGAGCCTACTGCTTCCACTTGGCTAAATAACAGTTGGAAATTGTCCAAGAATATATATATCTGGGAGTAATTATAGACAGCAAATGAACCTTTGTTTCCCAAAAGGAAGCAATAAAGAATTAATGCATAGCGATAGCCGTGTCACTTAAAAACCTAAAGACCAAAATTACTGGCACAAGCTGTTCTTCATTGGTCCAAGTGATACAGGTGAGCATTTTTACCAACAATCACTCACGGAAGCAAGGCCATGAGAGGGAGAGATGCAGTCACATTAGATGGTACATTAACGGGAGCTCCTCAGATGATCTTCAGTCTACAAGGACACACGTCACCAGCCCACATAAGACTAGAATTTGGTATGCAGAGGCAAGGGCTGGCTCGTAAATGAGCCTGCATCAAATGTTGGCATAAGATTTATTACACAGTTACACAAAGGCAGGCCCTCAAGCCTATCTAGGTGGCTTGACCAACACCTCTAAGGAGAAGTTTCTATGAAATTGTCCGGGCATTTGACCCTCTGGATTCCACCTATTACCATGGAAGCATCCCACGTCACCATCTGGCTGTCAGCTGTGTGGGGAAGAGGGAGAAGATATCCTTCACTTGTTAAGCAAAGAACTGTCGAGCGAATGCAGAGCACTGCTGAGACCACTCTTCAACCTCAAAAGAGTATGGACATGCAGGCAGGTGGTAACACTGTGCTTCTCAGGTGAAGACATACAATTAAGCCGGCCCCTAGTAAGATTCAAGACCATAACCAAACCAAAGGTAAATTGTAGAGATCCATCTCAAGGACTCAACGACCTCAAGGTGGAATCAGTGATTACTACTTAAAAATAAAATCACCCCACCAGCTCCCTGGTAAGCATTGGTCTTAAATCTTTAGTGCAAATGAAATAGTTTTAGGAATAATGTAATCACAATTTTAATTGTTTGCCCAGTTAGCACATAAACTGCTTAATTTGTACAGAAATAATGTAACTTACAAGTCTAATGGTTGCTTACCTCTACTTATGGCCCTATTAGCATACCCAGTACCTAATTTGGACAGACATATTTTACTTATAACCCTAACTTTTCCCTACTTTGCTCCTCACTGCACAGTTTGCAAATTGACACTGAGTTAAATTGACATTAAGTCAAGAGACTAACTTAGCTTGTCGGTTCATGACACATTTATTAACCCTTTACAACATTTTAAAACATTGGGTGAAATCCCTACGTGTGCACATAGAAGAACTATATGGCCGTTTACACAGTCTGTCAGCTGATGAATACAATATGTTAACCTTTTATTATTAGAAAACAACGCATGTTGAGTAACATGTTTTGAGGGGCCACTGTTTACTTTTCTATTCTTAACCTTGTTTTTCTCACTTTTTATCAAGCATGTTGTAGCAATGGTTTTAATCATTCATGCATATAAACATACTCACCTTACCTTTCTTACTGGAATATCTGATCATATTTCAGTGATCAAAAATCAAAAAATGGGACTAGGGAAAGAGCCTTCTCTGACTCCCCTTTCAAAATCTTAAACTCACAAAAAGGGAGAAGGACTAATACAAACATGGCCAGGGATGTTAACCCAGTTTGAATTACAAAGTTCCTGTCCCCTCCACTACGTGGGAATAGTTAATTAGTGAGAACCAGATGAAGAAGGAAAATCAAAAGATTTTATAATACTGCCCTCACCCACTATGCAGTGGCATGCTTCATCATAGGGCCGCTGCAGATGCCCAGGCACAGACCAACGCACTGGACGGAGCGCTATTTTTTTAGGGGTGTGGAAGAAAAGAAAAGGAAGTTTGCGACAAAGAAGAATATTCCCTAAAGGAGGGATCTTTAGTGCAGGAAAGTAATAGAATGCATCTGTCTAAGGAGATACCTCTGTAATACCTTTATTCTTGGTTCACCTTGACAGGGTTAAAAATAACGTGATCTGGGGGATATACATGAGGGGTAACAGCCCCTAAATCCCCACTGCAAGTACCAACATGTTTTGGCCTTACACTGTCGTACTTTAGAATTTGGGACCGCGTAGGAGGCAGGGCCCTACCCCTGTCTATCCCGGTATTAGTGACCCGCGAATGGTTAATGCGGTATGTACAAGTGCTTTGTGTAACGTTTTAGCTATGAATGCACTGTGTATACACTATTTCACATCACCACTTGGGTTCCATTTTGTAGCGGTGGCCATCTTATGGTTGCCCTCACATAGGCTATATAGCATGAAGCGAAAACGGGCCTTTTAGAGCACATGTGGCTTTCTTTGACTTTTCTGTAACCTGGGCAGCTTGGCTCCGCTGCCCCAGGTCAAACTGGTCTCACGAGTTCCCCGTCCTCTGGCCACCTGTGATTAGCATCAGGGCTTGACACACCATAAAGTCTTTTCATCCTACACGAGCCTCCAGCTAATCTCTTTCACACCTGACTGTTCCTGCTTTATGGCTTGTTTCCCAAAACAGGAGATGCTCATGTTTATTGGGGCCTATCGATATCTGATGTGGGATCTGAACCTTGCTGTGTAAATAATTGCGGGCTGGCTTAACTGGAATGTGGGATGGTCATCATGACTCTGCCTTTTCGTTTGAAATGTATACATGTAATGGCCATATCATAAACTAAAGAATGTATGCCTGAGGCAGGAAATTCTGTATTTAAGGAGAAGCCCGTTTCTGTGATTTTCAGCAGTCTCCTGAGAACATACACGCTGTTGTACTTCTAGGACACCTGTAATTGGTCTGCAGCCAATAAACTGATCTTTGACTTCACCCAGAAGACTCTGTGTTTCTGTAGGTCTGAAACAGGAAGAACCCCGAAGTCATAGGGTGTGTTCCCCTGCACCGCTGGGCTTAAAATACCCAGTACTTCAGTTGGCGCCCAACTCGGCGCGATTTCAGCGGTACCGGTCCAAGCCAGAGGTTCGTGAGGAGCTTCGTGTGGAAATTCTGGAGGAAGGCCGCCACTTCATCGACCCCTGCATGTCAACGTGGTCCGAAGGTCTTTTCTGCGAGGTTCTCCGCGTCCCGACGGCTACGAAGGACTGCTACCCTGATTAATCGCCCTGTTTTGGACCCTTGACGATTTTGGTAAAGCGAAACAGTCGAGAGAGTCTTCTGGTGACGCCATTGATCATCGATATTCAGTTAAGTATAAGTGGAGTGTCTCCCAATTTGTTTGGTATCCTTCGGGATAATTTTGGTTTATTTGGAGTTTGCAAACCCCAAAGCCAGAGGACTCGTGTATTCACGAGACTATCGTAATCGATAATCCTTTGAAGTTGGGAACTAGACTAGTGAGCAAAGATGCCTGGTGCTAGTGTATTTGGAAGATTATTTAGTTTGAGTTGTAGAAGGGATTTCCAGTTAGAGGATTCATGTCCGGTTCCTCCTATTGGAACTCCAACTTATGAGCTTTATGTAAAACATGGCGTGGGCCCCATTGCATATAATGAAGTATGGATCCGATACACCAGAAAGGACGGTATTTTAAAATGACCCCAAAATGGTAGTTTCAATACAGATATCTTAGATAATTTGGAAGTAAAATTGTTTAAAAAGAAAGCCCGGCCGGCGATGTTTGATTCTTTCCGCCTATGGCGAAAGGAAGCCAAACAGAAGGAAATTAAGCTAGCGAAAAGAATTAAGAGAGAGAGAGGTATGTCAGTGATGCAAGCAGCTGTGCAATTTAAAGATAATGAGGAGGAACAAATGAGGGAACAGTTGCACAGACAGCGCAAACTAGGGATCGATAAATGTTACCCTGTTTTGTCACCCCTTGTGCAAGATGACACAAAAGAGAAAGAGAAAGATTCCCTAATGTCGCATTTGTTAAGTTCGCCACCCCCATAGGCGCAAAATGCCACAGCACCTCCACAGCTTGTAAATGTACAGCCTCCAGTAAATATGCCGCAAGTCTTCCCGCAGCCGCCAGCTCCTCTTCAGCTGGCTCCTATTCCTGCAGTGCAGCCCTCTCAAGGGCCGCCGGTTTTGTTACCTGTTACCCCCGCGCTTCCTGCGACTTTGTCTAACACGCCAGCGGCTTCCCCTGGCGCTCCTTCTTACACTACCCAGGTACCTGTATCTGAATCTGATTTTCTTCCCTCTGTTTATCCCCCCGTTTTCGCCTCAACTTCTCCTTCAGCACGACAACGACTGGCTAATGTAGTTACTAGTTTAATGTCGCCTCTCTTTGGGTCATCTAGTGCGACTCCTGGTTTACAACGTAAGCAATTGCGCAGTCAGCTACCTGGTCCCGAAGAGAAAGAGGTGTTAGATCATCTGGCGCGTAGGTGGATTGGTTTCCCTTCACTCTATGATGTGGAATCGGTTGTTAACGTTTTCCACCAATGGGATGCCCCAAAACAGAGGTATGTCTTTGATAAAATGTGTGAATTCCTCTGTGAGGAATTGGAGGATAATGGTGCAAACCCAAACCCACAGGAATTGTGTCGAGTGCGATTTGATTTCGAAACGGGCGTAATTGTGGGCCCCAATGTAGATAAAGCAGTTGCGACTTTATTGTCCCTCAGAAATGGGGATTGTCAGCAATCATTGTTCGAACAGGAATTCCCTGGGGGGAAGAAGGGAAAAGCGCGAAAATACCCTATGAGAGAAGTCCCTCCGGTATGGAAAGAAGCCGTCGCGGCTAATGCCGCTCAAGGTATTGCTGCTGCTCCAGCACATTTTCAGCGTGTTTGGGTGCATGTCCCATGGAAACGATCTGAGGTGTTAGCGCTCAAGCAGACATTGCCTGATCCCCGTAAAAACCCTGCAGGATATTATAAGGAGCTATCACAAACTGCAGAATCGTGTGTCATGAATTTGGCTGACATAGATATGTTATTCGGGAATGTTGTTCCACAGCCTTTATGGGGATCCATTCGTAATGTAGATCACGCTGCAGAATTGGGTGATACATGGGCTAATATTGTTGCTGCAGACGCTAGACAAGTTGGTGGCGCGAAACCTGAGCCTTTAGTAGCAGAGCTTCCTGGTCGAATTATTACCTACATGAAAACTATAATGCCCGCGATGCGCGTAAATTGGGATAAATTATCCGCATGTAAGCAGAAGAAAGATGAGACAGTGTCTGATTTCTTTACCAGGTTTGAAGAAACGTTTATCGACCACAGTGGTCAAGACATGAGCACTGAAGGTGGCCAACGGTTATTTGTTGATAAATTTGTGCAGAACCTACTTCCCGAGTTGTGTAAGAAATTAAAAGACTCTGAAAGTTCTTGGGCTGTTTCCTCTTCAGCGCAAATACTGGCTACTGCACAGTATTATGAGAATAGAGACAAAGATGAGAAGGATAGAACAGATTGGAAAACGAAGGAACTAAAGACAAAGGTCCTTTTACAACAGGCCTATCCGCCGCGTGGTGGACAGAATAATTATAGGCAAACACAAGGTATCTATCAGCAGCCCCAACAGTTTCAGGGTAATCAGCCAATGAACAGGTATTATCAACCACGAATCCCTGTAGGTCCCAACCAATGTTCATATTGCAAAGAGGAAGGTCATTTTAAATATAGTTGTCCTAAATTAATGCAGCGTAACAGTAATGCGTATGGCGCAAGAGGTAGAGGTGGTCAGCAATCTCCTAGAGGCAGAGGGAGTGGAAATCTTCCCCAGAACGCGCGTCCTCTTCCGCCTCAAAATACCATAAATAGCTTTGATCAGCAAGCCAACGCGACTGGCAATACAGCTCAGTACTACAATAATGATTATTATGCAGAAGATGACAATGTAGAAGATAATGATTACTAGGACCGCCGTAGACAGAGAGAGGGAGTTGTTTCAGTGCCAGTGGATCAGAGTGGACCCTATGTTAAAGTAACTACAGCAAATGTAACGGAGCCCTTTCTGCTGGATACTGGTGCTGCAAAGAGTTCAATCATGCATTCAAAACTCCCTGGCGCGCCTTTGTCTGGCGAAATGAATGTCTCAGTAGGTTTTTCTGGCGCCCCAGTTAGGAACCCGATTTCTAGTCCTATGTCACTTTCTATTGGACCTTGTGAGCTAAAAGCACCCCTCATTCTAACAACAGGTTGTGGTGAAAATTTGCTAGGCTTAGATTTGCTAAAAAGATTGCATGCCATGCTATATTGTTCTCCCTCAGGAGTACAACTTACATTAGGTAAGAAAGTGATTTCTCCAATGTATTTGTCTAAAAACGCAATGCCACCTGAATTGTCATCCCTTCCGGATGCCCTCTGGGCTACTGGTCCCAATGATGTGGGTCTTTTGGAAATACCGCCATATGTGGTCACTTTAAAAGCCAATGTCAGATTGCCACGCATTCCCCAGTACAAGATCTCCAATGAAGGTCAGAAAGCGTTGTTAGAAATTGTTAGTGATTTGATTAAAAAGGGTGTAATTGAAGAGACAAGAGGCAACGTTTGCAATAGTCCTGTTTTACCTGTCTTAAAACGAACGGACCCTTCACAGCCACCTGTTTACAGATTTGTGATTGATCTTAGAGAGGTTAATAAGATTGTTGTACCACAGTTTCCAGTTGTCCCTGATATAACTGCCTTGTTAACCATGATTCCAGCCTCCGCTGCATGGTTCTCAGTAATCGATCTAAAGAATGCTTTCTTTAGCATCCCAATTGCAGAGGAGAGCAGAGACATTTTTGGCTTCAGTTTAGGAGGTCGCAGCTTCCGCTTTAAACGCGCTCCCCAGGGCTACTGTGAAAGTCCATCAATATACAGTCAGGCTTTAAAAGCGCAGCTTGATGCACTGGTTTTACCCAGTGGCGCTATCCTCATTCAGTACGTCAACGATTTACTAATCGCCGCGGATACTGAAAAGATTTGCAAAGAAGCTACATTGTCATTGTTGCGTCATTTGTCTGCCTCCCATCACAAAGTGTCTCTCTCAAAGCTGCAATATTGTCGACAAGAGGTGACCTACCTAGGTCATCTCTTATCGAAGGAGGGAAGGAAACTGACCCCAGAAAGAATTCAAGCCATTGCACAGTTGAGTGTGCCAAGAACACAGAGAGAAGTGCGTGCTTTCTTGGGCATTACTTCATACTGTAGGCATTGGATATCCTTGTTGGCAAAACCTTTGTTAGCATTAACATGCAAAGACACACCGAATCCTATTCCATGGTCTGAAGAGTGTCAGAAAAGTTTTTTGGAATTGCCTGATGCATTATGTTCAGCTCCTGTGTTGGGTACCCCTGACTACAGCAAGCCTTTTACATTGCATGTTCATGAGAAAGATGGTTGCGCATTATCAGTGTTAACACAGCCTTTTGGCGACAGACCGCGTCCATGCGCGTATTTTTCGTCAACCTTGGACCCGGTAGCGAGGGCATTGCCAAGTTGTCTGAGAGCCACAGCGGCTGCAGCTATGTCTATTCGACAGTCTGCTGGACTAGTAATGGATAGTACATTGATTGTTATGGTTCCACATGCTGTGGACACATTGCTAAACAGGACTAAGACACAACACTTAACTAGTGCACGATTATCTGGTTATGAGCTGACACTGTTAGCAACCCATATACAAATAAAGAGATGCAACACGTTGAATCCAGCTACACTATTACCAATCCCAGCAGACCTAGATGAGATTGAGCAACATGATTGTCTGTTCAGAACAGAAGAAGAGACGAAAGGAAGAGTAGATCTCAAAGATACTCCCCTGACTGAGTGTGGTGGTACTTTATGGGTGGATGGTTCGTGTTTCAAGCTTCCGAATGGTGATACGACTGCTGCATATGCTATCACGACTTTGCACACGATTGTGGAAACTGCGCGTGTGCCACAAAATTCGGCTCAAGCAGCAGAATTGATTGCCCTTACGAGAGCATGCGTGTTGTCTGAAAGAATGAGAGTGAACATATATACAGATAGCCAGTACGCCTTTGGCGTGGCTCATAGTTTTGGGCGATTGTGGAAAGAACGTGGGTTCCTGACTTCGCATGGAGCTAAGATTCAGAATGGCAAGTTGGTGAATGATCTCCTTGAGTCGCTGACCCTACCGTTGCAAGTTGCGATTATGAAATGCAGTGCGCACAAGAAAATCACTGATGATGTTGGTCGTGGTAACGCGTTTGCTGATGAAGTCGCGAAAGAAACAGCAAAGGATGTAAAGACTCGAATGTATGTTGCAGGCCCTGCCAGATGGGTTGGTGATGTTGGAATGTGTGAAAACACAATAGAGAGTGTAAAGTCCCTTCAAGCCGAAGCCACAAAGAAAGAGTTAAGCAAGTGGAGAGAAAGTACGGGTAAATTGGATGAGAATGGTTGTTGGATTGATTTGTCAGAACATAGGCGGTGGTTGTTACCTGATGCATATGTGCTTCCAGTGGTTACTATGGCACATGGAATGGCACACATCAGTACGAAAGGAATCTGTAAGTTGTTGGCTCCAGTATGGCAGAATGCTGGAATTCCTAAGTGTGCAGAGAATGCGGTCAAGAATTGTATGGTATGCTTGAAGTACAACCCTGGTAGGGGAACCCCAACTCCAGCTGGTCATTTTGCGCCTCCATCATATCCATTTGAAGTTTTGCAGCTAGATTTTATCCACATGGAAAGATGCAACAACCTGAAATATGTATTGGTGGTTGTTTGCGCTTTCTCAAAATGGATAGAGGCCTATCCTCTAAAAGATAACACTGCTCTGTCCACAGCCAAAGCCCTTGTGAAGGAATTTTTTCCTAGGTTTGGCATGCCAAGAATGGTGTGGAGTGATAATGGGAGTGAGTTTGTGGGTCAAGTGATGAAGAATGTGTGTGAGGGACTAGGTATAAGGCAGAAGTTTCACGCTGCAAATCACCCCCAATCAGCTGGATTAGTAGAGCGCTACAATGGCGCTCTAAAACTTAAACTGGCCAAAATCCAAGCGAGCTCAGGTCTTAAATGGCCTGACGCTCTGCCTCTAGCACTTCTGTCCACCAGAATGACCGTACACTCCCGAGTGGGACTTAGTCCCTACGAGGTCATTTTTGGCCGCCCGGCCAATGTATGGGGTGTGCCAAGACCGATGAAATTCAGTGAAATCGAGCATCCAGTACTGTTTGATTACTTGCACAAATTGACAGCTAAACTGCGTGTTTTACACCAACAGGTGCATGATACTCTCCCCCCGGCTTCTGAAGCTCCTGGACACCCTATCGAACCAGGCACGTGGATTCTTGTGAAAAACTTTCAGCGGAAAGCCAACGATGAGCCCCGCTGGATTGTCCCTCACCTCGTACTACTGTCGACAAGATCAGCTGTTCGAGTGAAGGGGAAGAAAAACTGGATCCACAGTGCCCACATCAAAAGGATCCCTTTGCCTCTGCCGTATGACCAGTGGGTCCAGGAGGGTATCGCAGACTCTGAAACAGACACTGTACCTCGTTTTGTGCCGTTCAGCGATGCACGCATAAAAGGCACAACTTCAGCGCAGGAGAGTGACGATATTTTGCAAGAAGCTGTGCCACCGTCAATTCGATTGGACACTACAGAGCCTGAACTTTTGTTCCAAGATCAGACAGTACCTGGCCGTTCTCGCTACGATCTAAGGCCAAGGCCTATGGACAAATAAATATTCTTTTCCTTTTACCTTTCTATTTTTTGATAACCAGAGTTCTCCCATCTGAAGGACTTTCTTGATTTTTGTTTTTCGAACCACCATCCGGGTTCAGCCGCAGGGTCGCGGTGCCAAGACTTTGGGGTACAGGCCGAAGACGTTAGGTCGACGGTTCTGGTTGGTCTAGGGCGTTCCCTGGACTGACAGGCGTACTCCTTAGCAGAAGATACTCACCCGCCGCGAGCGGCACGATTAGAGGATGGAGTTTTGTAAGATGGAGAGACCCGCTGAGGAAATGAACTTTAGAACAAGAATGTGTAAAATCATGAAGCGCAAACGTTTTGTATTTTTATGCCTGTTTGTATTATGTAGTATGATAGTGTTTACTGTAGGATTTGTATTCTTCTCCTCTCAAGAGCCCATTGCACCCACTGTACAGTCTATACCTCCTCCCACTGTCTCCTCACACTCTTTTCACCCTCTGCCTGAACATGAACAAGCTAGATGGTCTGAATTTGTAAATAACTCGTTTATTCAGCTCCTGCACCAGCACCAACTAGTCATGAATACAACAAATTGTTGGGTGTGTGGTTTAATGCCACATACCATTAATAAGGGTATTCCCTATCTGGTGCTGCCGTATAGTTACAATGGATCGTCATGGGCATTCCAGACCATGTTTCTCTATGCACTAGACGCCTACTCCCCGCTACAACCGCGTTCCATCAGACCTAGCACCAATAATAAAGCTTTAATGAAAGGAGTTGCCGATATGAGTAGAGATATCGACGCATACTCATCCATTCCCAAAGAAGAATTGAGAGCTTATGTAGGGTGGAACGCGACGGGGTATAGTATTAGTCTGGGTGAAAGACAGCGGAAAATCTCATCCCCAATCTGGGTCGTACCCCACATAGGTCGGTTCTGTTTGCAAGGTAATGGTCAGAATCCTAGGGCTCAACTGGGAAGAAGTGACTGTACTGAAACGTACACTTTTCCGTCACAGTTTTCCCCAGCGTTTTTGGCTGCCAAGGGTACATATTTTATCTGCAATGACCGAGCATATACATGGTTGCCCCCTGACTTCTCGGGCACATGTTATATTGCAAATCTGCTACCGCCAACATTTACTGCCGCCTCCGACTATCACACGACCAGAGTTGTGAGAGGCGTGATTAGTAAAGAGGATACTGCCGGTCAGGAAGCGGGAGATTTCTTTTTGGGTTTCCTGCCGTTTTGGGGACCTATGGTCAATAGTAGGAACCTGAGACAGCTGACTCGTGTGGTTGAATCCACTGTTAATGTTACGGCTGGTGCCCTTGGTAATTTGACAGCTGAGCTCCAAGCGGATCGCCTCATGACTTTGCAGAACCGCATGGTTCTAGACGTCATACTTGCAGATCGTGGTGGGGTATGTAAGGTTATCCAATCCAGTTGTTGCATTTTCATACCAGACAATGCTCCAACAGTTTATCAAGCCATCTCCAAACTAAATAAAATATCTGAGTCCATACACGTGGATAAAGGAGATTGGTCACTGGTGGGGTGGTTCTGGGAACTGATATCTGCCTGGGGTTGGAAAATTCTGATGGTCATTGGAATGATCTTAGCCATCCTTTTCCTGTTCTGTCTGTGCATACAGTGTGCTCCTGCGATATGTGGCCTCTGTGCTACATTATGTGTAAGGAAACCTGTATCGAGGGACGAGCTAAGTAATAGGATGATGCTACAGCAACATCTCCATGACTTCATGAATATTGACCTAGACTCGGATTGAAATGAGTATAGTTATTGCCTATGTAAGGGCAAAAGGAGGGTCTGTCGTACTTTAAAATTTGGGACCGCGTAGGAGGCAGGGCCCTACCCCTGTCTATCCCGGTATTAGTGAACCGCGAATGGTTAATGCGGTATGTACAAGTGCTTTGTGTAACGTTTTAGCTATGAATGCACTGTGTATACACTATTTCACATCACCACTTGGGTTCCATTTTGTAGCGGTGGCCATCTTATGGTTGCCCTCACATAGGCTATATAGCATGAAGCGAAAACGGGCCTTTTAGAGCACATGTGGCTTTCTTTGACTTTTCTGTGACCTGGGCAGCTTGGCTCCGCTGCCCCAGGTCAAACTGGTCTCACGAGTTCCCCGTCCTCTGGCCACCTGTGATTAGCATCAGGGCTTGACACACCATAAAGTCTTTTCATCCTACACGAGCCTCCAGCTAATCTCTTTCACACCTGACTGTTCCTGCTTTATGGCTTGTTTCCCAAAACAGGAGATGCTCATGTTTATTGGGGCCTATCGATATCTGATGTGGGATCTGAACCTTGCTGTGTAAATAATTGCGGGCTGGCTTAACTGGAATGTGGGATGGTCATCATGACTCTGCCTTTTCGTTTGAAATGTATACATGTATTGGCCATATCATAAACTAAAGAATGTATGCCTGAGGCAGGAAATTCTGTATTTAAGGAGAAGCCCGTTTCTGTGATTTTCAGCAGTCTCCTGAGAACATACACGCTGTTGTACTTCTAGGACACCTGTAATTGGTCTGCAGCCAATAAACTGATCTTTGACTTCACCCAGAAGACTCTGTGTTTCTGTAGGTCTGAAACAGAAAGAACCCCGAAGTCATAGGGTGTGTGCCCCTGCACCGCTGGGCTTAAAATACCCAGTACTTCAACACTCTAGCCCCCATCGGTCAGAAAGGCATTCTTCAGGGTGTAGATTCCTTGGATTGTATGGTCTTGACACAAAATGTGGTCTTTGCGAAGAAAGAAAAAAATGATTTTGTATTTAAAAGATATATATGATGCGCCTTCTACTTTATCTGTAGAGTATTAATTTTCCGAGTTTACGAGTAATTCTCTGAACCCAGGTCCGTCGTGGGAACGCTGTCTTATTGTCACACTTTCATCAAAGACCGGTGTTCGTCCTCTTTCCCCCACTTGGGTCCTCCGATGCTAAATATTTCAGTGATACCAAGAATGCTTTGTAGTGAGTCAAATTGCCCCTGTAGCCAAACCCAGGATTGCGAGAATAAGATGTATGTTGATTTGCAACTTAAGGTCACCCCGAAGAATGAACAAACCACCTATTGCTGGCTCTGAATAATTTGTTGGTTTACTTGAAAAAGAGTCATGCAGCACATTGTGGGGTTATAGATTTATATGCTTGGGTAAGGTCTGTTTGGTAAATGAATTCGCAGAGGGAGACAAGTGCTTTCCTTCTCTGATAATCGATGGTGCTATTATTGCCCATCTCTCTGTGTCAAGTACACCATGTGTATGCGTGATAATGTCAATGGTGCCACATATTCACTAGTGACAAAGACACTGGTGAGCAAATGATATGCAGTCTATGACTAGCATGCGTGTCTGAAAGTGCCACAAATGAATCAGCTGCTTCACTCAGTTCATCAATGTCTAAATAAAACTGAGTATAAGTGTGTGGGGGGGGTGCTGTGTGTGGGGTTGAGTGGTATGTGGGTGTGACTGTTCTAGATGTCAAAAACTTTTGGGGGCATATTATCAAGCAGCAGCAATAGTTATCGCTGGCCACTCTTAGCGTGAGGATTTTTATTGCCGGCTATCGCTGGAAATTATCGCCAAGCTAGCGCTGTATCCAGAACGCATAGCGCAATGGCGAAAATTATTCCAGTGATAGCGGTGTTTTCCATGGAACATCGCTGGCTTTCTGGAGATGTTCCTTGGTGATAGGGCCTGTGGTCTTAGCCACAATCCACCCCCTAGGTTAGGTATGCCTTTGTCAGGAATTTAACAGACATTAAATTCCTGCATTAAGGCATACTTAACGCAATTTCAAATATCGCTAACCCTTGTTAATATGACAAAGCTGGGTTAGCGATATTTTCCCATGTTTTTTTGTCAGGCACGCTTCCTTTGCATCTCATTAGAGATGCGATGGGAGGCGTGCTGACAAGGGGCGCTAATGCTAGGAAACACGCGCTAGCGTGTCCTTGTTGATAATGCGATAATATTATCACCGCTGTTCGCCCGAAAATGGGCTCTAAAGCGGCGTTAATATTATCGCCCCCCCTTGTTGATATGCCCCTAGGTTTGTTCAGGCAACTTCACCTTTCACCATATTGTTTTTTCTCCCTCCCTTTTCCTAAACAATGACATGTTTTTTTTGTTTCAAAGGTGAGAACATCTGATTTGTTTGCAGATTGCCTCCCTGATTCATAGGTATATTCAATTGTACCTTGTGATACCTTATTAAATCTTTGAAATTAAAATGTCACCATTTGCTTTGAATGGAGTAAAATTAAAGCTCTGGGATTTTGTCATAGGATACAAGGTATTGGTCTGTATACTGTGCTTCCCTTTTAGGTCAGCTATGCAGCAGCGCATGATGTGCTGAGTGACAAAGGCCAGTTCCCATCGTTTCTACGCACCGTACCCCCCATGAGACCTCAGTCTACGGCATTTGCACTGTTAGTGAAGCACTTTGGTTGGACTTGGATAGGAATTTTATATGAAGACAATGACACCTGCTACATGAGGAGCAAATATCTGAGGGAAGATTTGAAGAGTGTGGGAGTCTGCGTCTCATTCTGGGAGAAAATCCATAACAACTACCCAAAGGAGAAGATTAGGAGCATCGCTGAGAGGATCAGGAGCTCCTCTGCCAGGGTTATCATCTGCGATTGTTATGAGATGGAACTTAAACCACTTCTGCAGGAGCTGCATGACTTGAACGTTACTGATAGAATGTGGATATTTTCATCTAGTTTAACAATATCTCCAGATTATTTTCCCAGTTCTTCTTTGAGACTTTTGAATGGTTCCCTGATAATGGTGCTCCATGCCCCAGACATGCCCAAACTCAAGCCTTTCTTAGAGAACCTTCACCCTAACGGATTTCCTGAAGATATTTTCATCCGTTCCTTCTGGGAGGCAGCCTTTGGGTGTACTTGGTCACACAATGCCAGCTCTTCAGGATCAGTGCCAGTGGACGCTAAGGATGGGGAGCTGCAGTGCACTGGCACAGAGGTGCTTGAAGATGTGGAGTCGATGTTCGTATTGTCTGATATGAGTTACACTTATCACATGTATCTGGCAGTGTATGCCCTGGCACAGGCTCTGCAGGACCTGATCTCATGCACACCTGGGATGGGACCCTTCCAGAACAGCAGCTGTGCTGAGGTGGGACATCCAAAGCCGTGGCGGGTAAGGGATACTGACTTGTTGCTTGTTGAGTCTTTAGTTTGACCTCGCTCTGCTTTTATCTCAGTGGCAAATCCTGAAATGATAGATGGACTTGGCTGCCCAAAGAGGGCTGTGACATGATCCACTGTTTCACTGCTAAAGGTTCACAATGAAGAGTACTCTTTCACATGAAAGGTTTTCACGGAAAGCAGAGGTGGACAAGGCAGTGTGAGGCAGAAGAATGTGAAATTGCAGCTTTCAAAGTATAAAATCAGACAAACAGGGGAGCCCTACCAAGCATTAGGACACTGCAAACATCCTAGAGGAAGAGGCTTACCTGTCTGAAGTAAGAGTAGGGATATAAACAACACTTGAGCTACTCGGTGGGGCTAGACAAGATGGAAACTTACAAGACCCCGGCACTATTCACTTCCAAGGTCTGAAGTCAGTTTCACTGGTGGCAGTGCCCTATGTAATACCTTTGTCCGGAAACAAATCTTAAGTTGTATTGACTCTTTTTTTTATGCTTACATAGCACTTGTATTTCCTTCCATCATTTTGTTGGCTTCCTCCCATTCAGTTCGTCAGTTCCCAGTCCCTGGCCTCTTGTTAGTTTCCGGGCTAGAAATGAATTGCCTTGTGGGGTAACACAGGCCCAATTAGAAGCCTGTTCAATGTGATTTGTTTGTGACCCTGATAACAAATTGTCTTGTCTGATAATATTTCATGAGTGTGCCAAATATCTTGTTCATTCACAAGTGAAATGAAATCCACAACCTGCTGTGGGCTGGCTGATAAACCACCCACCACCCAATCCTGATGGGAATCTCCGGATGCAGTCTGACCCTACAAGGCTGACACTACTCTGCATATAAAATCAGAGCACTGTGTGAAGTCCTAACATCTCAAGCTGGAAGCTTCATCACCACTCTACCAATGTGGCTGTGGTTGATCTTCTCTGACTTCTCTGACTTCAGTATAGTCACTTCTTGCATTAGCTTGACTTGAAGGAAAGAACTTTTTTTACATAATATTATGTCCCGTTATTTCAGCCGTTAAGGCGTGAAAAAAAGTATTGTCTTTATGGATGTTTGAAGAGCAGCTACACAGATGTCCAAACTCCAGAGGCTAGGACCACCAGCTGCTGGTGGACTTGGAATTAAACATTCCAGAGAAGCTGAGCCCTCTCATCGTACAAGGTAGATGGACTCACGATGTTCTACTTTTACGCGTAGTGGACGAACACGATGACTATCTCACTGTTGGGATCATAGCCTTCGTTAACCGGTATACACGGATCGACGTGTCCTTGTCACAAAATGTATTCTGATGTTTACCCACGCAGGTTGGAGTGGTTACATTAGCACATCAAACACCTCTTACTTTCACCCTGATATCCATACACACATAATATTGTGTTCCACCTGCAGTGCCACACCTGCAGACCTCTGCCATTGACCCCTCCCTGCCAGTCACTCTTCACTGGGTGCCCAGCTGGGTCCCATGTGAGTACCCTCCCGACCTTCTCACCTCCTGTGCTGCACTTTTGTCATGCTGACAAGCATTCCCCTGTTCAGATGTCCCTACATCAATAGGTCCTGAAGAGACCCCTTACTGTAAAAGGGGTTGAAACGCTATTGACAATAATTAAAGACAAACCATTAAACAGCCCCTACCATTGTATCTGGAGGCTGTTTCTATTGTTTATCATTTTGTATGGTCGACTTTACTTCTATTTGGAAACCATTTTTTTATGTCACATTATGTCACTTTTTCTATAGGTTCCATTCTTCACTGAGGACACTTTGCACTATATACTTACAACTGAAAGTGTGTGCACTGGGCAGAAGAATTAGGTCAGGTTGCCCTCAATACCAAACAACCACTGGAAAAGGCAATTGGTCTGGCAGATTTTATCTGTAAAAGTTTGCTTATTTGTGTGAGAGGTTATGTATGATAGTAGATGCGAATAGTTCGTTTGATCAATTGAACAGGTAGATATATGGTATGTTATGTTAAGTGAATTTGGAAAATGCACTATCACCTGTGAGAGTATCCTAGGGCTGAGCAGCTGTGTTTAGACAGGGTGTATGTTGAAACGCCAGGTCTTCAGCTTCTTGGTGAAATCAAGAAGAGAGAGAGAGTCCTTGATGTGAAGTGAGAGGTAGTTCCATGCTTTAGGAGCAATGTAGGAGAATCCTCTCCCTTCGGATCTAGGGTACAATATGTATAAAAAATGGGAGTTGTAATTTCCTATTTGCACTTTTTACCAAATCGCAAAGAAGAAAGCGCAATTCCTACTGTATGAAAATATATAAACTTCAGATAGCGATTCCTAATAGGTGTCACAAGTAGAGCTATCTTATGAACATTAAAGACGTAGGTCACAATTTGAGCCCCATCATGAATTGCAGCCATCACAGCGATGATGGCCTGCTGGGGTCAGCTGCAGACCAGCATCTCTGCAATTCCTCAATGGAAAAGAGGCAGTATTTCTAAAAATAAAATCACATGTTTACGTTTCTTCTTTTAAGAGTAGGCCACTGCCTACTCAACCACCGCCTACTCCTAAAAAGTATTTGTTTCAACATTCACAAGGGGGAAGGGGTCCCATTGGGAATACTTCCCATTTGTAAATGGTTACCACTTCCCATGAGGTGTTGGTAAACATAAAATGTAATTAGGTTTTAAAACATATATGCATAGAACTGCAATTTGGTATTTGGAAGGGATGCCCTAAACACAGCCCTTCCAAATACTGACTCGTTAAACACAAATTTCCCTACCAAATTGCAATTTGTGCTCTGTACGTGTGGCTCCTCGTTCTGTGTATGCGTTGGATGTATGCGAGTAGGATTCCTGTGGTGCGGAGGTGTCTGGTTGGTTGGTGGAAGCGATGCAGCTGTTCACGTAGATGGAGTCTGAGTTGTGTGGGGACTTGAATCTATATATTTTATTTATTTTTGAGAGTTTTATATAGCACTCGACAAGACCACAGGGGGAATCAGAGCGCTTCATAGAAAGGTAGATGTATAGTTACAAGGGTAAAAACAATAGAAAAGACATTAGAACAGGGAGGCCCGGAAAGGGACAGCACTGGCCACAACCGTAGCATATTTCAACAGGGGGGAGGATAAGACAGCGAGCCCAGGTTGAATGTTTGGATGATGAGTCTGAATTGAGTGTATCTTTGTATGGAGATTCAGTGGAGCTCTCTGAGGTGTGGTATGATTTGGGTTCTGTGTAGGAGGGTTAGGATTGGTCTGGCTGCTGAGCTCTGCCTGGTTTCTAGTCTTCTGGTTAATCCAGTTAATATTCCATGGAGGGTGTTCCCATAGCCTAACTTGCTTCTGACAAAGGCATAAGGGATGTTTATTTCTGGTGCTGCTAGGAAACCATTTGAAGACCTTCTTCAGCATATTCAGAGTGTTGAAGCAGAATGTTGCTCACATGTGAATTAACCTTGAAAAAACAAGGACAAAGGGTGTTTAGCAAAACAGGAACAGTTGGTTTAATCAAACACTTTGGCTGGGAGCACAGGTAAAGAGTCGGGGTCTGAGGACTGTCTCAAAGTACATTTGATCCAATTGCCGCTATATACATTTCTTGGAGCATCGAAAAACAATTCATATATCCTTTTTAGGAAGAGTCATGTGGGCCTAGTCATGAATTTATAAATTATTCCCACCTGCTAACAAATGCAGGTGGGTCTCGACTTTGCATGGACACAATGAGGATTAGTAGGTAACATGTCCAGATGTCCCGAATGGGGAACATGTGATCACTGCGTGTGCTGTGTCCTGATTGGCTGAGTGTTCCAAACTCCATGCAGCATCTATGAAATAATTGTGCTGGCTGGGAAAACGGCGTACACTGAATACTGGTACAGTTAAACACTCGTTATTTCAATGGACATATATTCCAATCATAGCTCAGGAGGAGGGAGAGCCACCAAATCTTCATCAATTGGAAAAGAAAACTTCTCCTCAATAGTTCATAAATTCTCCAAGCACTCAATGAGTCAAAATGAGTATAGTTATATGTACAAATGCTTATTGTCTTTTATTCAGACACCCAGGCTTTCTTTTCACATTTGTCACATTGCCTTTGTCAATAATGTTTTCCGTCACAAATATCACTCCTTGACATCAATACAGCTCCTTGCAAGTATATAACTGTACTCTAGACCTCTTGAAGCATAGAATGGGACTATCTGGAACGGTGTTAAACTGGTTCACCTCCTTCCTCCAAAATAGAACACACCAGTCACGTTGGGGTACCAGGGATCCTCCCTCTCCCCAACACTTTTCAATTTGTTTATGGAACCACTCACTGAGCTTCTCAACTCCGCAAATATCCAATATCACATGTAGGCTGACGACACACAGCTCTACATTAATGTCCACTCTCTTGAAGACATCAAGTCCCTTAACTCAACGCTCCAAAAAACACAGACCTGGCTGACTGGGAACCATTTAAAACTAAACACACTAAAGACAGAATTCATCTTAATCGCTCCCCCAACCAAACAACCATCATCTGCGAGTGGATGAAGCACCTAACTGCAATCGACGGTCAACCTCTCCTCATCGATTCCGCTAAATCTCTAGGAATAACCCTGGATAATAAGCTAAATATGCAGAAGCACATCAGCACAGCAACTAAAGGAGCAAATATTCAGATAAACACCCTGAGAAAATTGAAACCATTCTTACCCGCAAATGACTTTAAACAGGCAGTCCAAACTCCAGTAATTCCCAGAGTTGATTATAGGAGTGTCACTCTATGTGGCCTTCCGAAATCAACGACCGCTCTGCTAAGAGCCTCACGTGATACAGCCGCTAGACTGACAGCAAAAGAAACTGCCACATTTCCCCTGACCTGCAGGCACTCAACTGGTTATCTTTTGAGGCCAGAATCCATTTAAAAATCGCCTGTATGACACATAAGGCATTGCATCACAAAACCCCGAGGTACCTAGCGGAGAAACTAGTGCTATCGGGTGGTAACAGATCTACCAACAGTTCTGATGATCTTCTACTTAAACCTCAACGTTTCTCCAAGAAGAAAACATATAATCGTACCTTCTCAGGAATGGCTCCCAGGATTTGGAACACCTTACCCCCAGAAACAATACTTAATCCGTCCGCTGCTTTTTAAAAAAAAGAAGTGAAATCGATTCTCATGTATAAATTCACTTGAACTTTTTCCTATACACTCTTGTGGATATGTGCTAACCTCTAATAGTTACCAGTACTGTATTCACATAATTCTGTGTATTAATATATATATGTCATCCACCTATATTTATCCTGTAAAGTGCTCTGACACCCGCAAGGGTCTTGTTCGCCCTATACAAAACCGTCAAAATAAATAAATAAATAAAAATAATCATTTGGACTCATTCAGTGCTTGGAGAATTTATGAATTACATGCAGCATCAAACTTCATGGTGCTTTGGAAACACACGCCGCTCTGGCCATGTGTGCTTTATTGGGGCCAATCTCACCAGACCCTTGTAGTGTTGCTGCATTTCTGTGGTATTAATCTGGAATTTTCCTGTTTGTGCATTTGCCCTGCTGGTTCCATGTCACCCCACCTCTGATCTGTCAATCAATTGCCTTAGCTCTAGGTTGAAGGGCCTGCCTGGCCACGTATTTCTGACTCGGGGCTGATGGAGAGGTCATATCGTGTGATTTTGACAACAGTGATATGTTTTAATTTTCATGCATACATGTATCATTACGTAAATCGGCATCAACTTTTTCAATATTAACATTCCCCCTCTAGTTGAATTTACAACTACATCATTTGCCCCATACTTCATGACAGTCATGTTATTAGGACTCTGTTATGTTTCAGTTTTAAATATTAATATTTCCCTAGTTACTTGCATTCTACCCAATTTGAGGACTGCATTTTTAAAGCAGGAAACTCCCACTTGTAGGAAACCACACAAAAACAATATGAAGATAAGAACAGGCAGCAATGACATACACAGACCAGTCAAACACCTGGAGACCCAGGAAAATCAATTGGCATACTTTCCTGCTCAGTGACACCTCCCTCCTGACACACACCAAGAGATCTGTTGGTGAACGTGCACTCAATAACATAACACGCCTGTTTGTAAACGTTGCAATCCTTGTATGGTAATGGTCAAAGTGTCAGGGCCCGATTCAGAGAACAAACTTAAGACAAAATCCTAAACTTAGTACCATTTTGGTATTCACAGAATGCACTTACTACTTCTGGTATTCACAGAATGAACTTACTACTTTTGCGATTCACAGAATAAACTTACTACTTTTGGTATTCACAGAATGGATTTACGACTACTAACTTTATGTCCGCACTCGGGCCGGAAATTCCGGCCCGGAGGCGGAGCTTCCGGCCCGGAGGCGGGGCTTCCGGACCACAGGTGGAGATTTTGGCCATGGCTAAATCTCCGCCACTGGCCGGAACCCCACCTCCGGGCCGGAAGCCCCGCCTCCGGGCCGGAAGCCCCGCCTCCGGCCTGGAAGCCCCGCCTCTGGGCCGGAAGCCCCGCCTCCGGGCCGGAAGCTCCGCCTCCGGGCCGGAAATTCCGGCCCGAGTGCGGACGTAAAGTTAGTAGTCGTAAATCCATTCTGTGAATACCAAAAGTAGTAAGTTTATTCTGTGAATCGCAAAAGTTGTAAGTTCATTCTATGAATACCAGAAGTAGTAAGTGCATTCTGTGAATACCAAAATGGTACTAAGTTTAGGATTTTGTCTTCAGTTAATTCTGTGAATCGGGCCCACATTGTCTATGTCATTGCCTGTCAAACACACGCATCAGGACACACCTATCTTGGCACACACCCCTCCCTCTGTTGCATTCATCAAGTCCAATACATACCGATGTTGCATCAGCATGAGGCAGATGGCTCTTAGTTCTTCCTTGATTGCATTAAGGCCGGGTCAGTACTGTTCATCATTTTCAACAATTACCATCTGGGGATTTGAAACCAGAGGGCGTTTCCTTTCATCTGTGAAGAAGGCTATGGGATCTCCTGCATTGAATTGTATGTCAGAAACAGTTTGAAATCTTCCAGAATATCTGTGAACTGAGCCCAGCCAAAATGCGTATCTGTTCTTTTCTCTTGGGCCTAATACAACAGAGTTGTCTACTTCTGTTGCAGATGTTGTTACAACTTGTTACAACTCTGACAGATCTTCTTCAGGATTAAAATTGGACGGCCTTTGTATTGTGACAAGGGAGCATAGGCCTCACCATCCAGGGACAAGCTGGGTGTAGGCGAAGTCACCCCACTACCAGTAGGTATCAATCAGTGTGGAGGTACCCCATTGCATGTCTGGTACATGCAGTATTGCAGCACAGTTCTCATATGTGCAAAGTGGAATCATTCCTTTACCTCTGAAACACAAGAAATACAGTATAAGTGTACGTACTGTTAGGGGTTTCCCCTTCCCTTCTAACAACATGTACCTATATACCTTAGTATAACATATTTCCTGACATGGGTTAGCTATGCTGATGTTTAACCCTCCCTTACAAGACTAATTTCCCCTTTGTATCATTGAGGTGGATGGCCTTACAATGGAACTCCATTTCTGGCATCCATTGTTATTAAAGAAGATTGCTCCAGACTCACTAAGGGCTGCCCTGGGGCCACAGGCAGAAGCATGAGCAGATATGTTTGTGCACCGGTGCAGTGGCTTCGCTACCACCAAGAATCTCCTTTCTTGAAAGTCTTGGGGCCAAACAGTATCCTCCACTATGGTACCCCTCCTGCCCATTCTATCTCTATATTTGATCTCTGTGGGTTCAGAGAGGAAGGGTGGCAGTCTGATTCTTTGGGTTCTGCTGGTGAGGAAGGAACAGAGCCATTCAAGGGCGGTTCTCTGTATGCCGGCGTCGTGGAGTCTGGCGGCGAGTGTGTGGTAGGAGATGGTGTTGAAGGCTGCGGAGAGGTCGAGTAGAGTCAGGGCAGGGGTGTGGCCTTGGTCGAGGAGGGTGTGGATGTCATCTGGGGTGGGAAGTAGGGTGGTCTTGGTGTTGTGGTTGCTGCGGAATCCAGATTGGGAGGGGTTGATGATAGAGTTCTCTCTGATGAATGTCAATAGTTGGGCCTTGATGGTCCTCTCAGTGACTTTGGCCACGAAGGGGAGGAGGGAGATGGGTGGTAGTTTTTGAGGCCTGAAGGGTCTGCCGAGGGCTTTTTGAGCAGGGGCTTGTCTTTTGCATGTTTCCAGTCATATGGAAAGGTACCGGTTTCAAAGGTGGTGTTGATGGTGCATCGTAGTTCCAGTGCGATGGCAGCGTCGGCTCTGTGGGAGCTGTGTGCAGGGCAGGGGTCCGTGGGTGCTCCTGAGTGGATGCCTTTCATGGTCGATTCGGTGTCATTGGTGATGGCTGGGGTCCAGGCGAAGATGGTGGCTGGCGTTGTTGAAGGGGGGAGTGGTTTCAGAGTCCGGTATCCGTTCGTCGAAGTTGTCATAGATGGACTTGATTTTCAGATAGAAGTAGGAGCCGAAATTGTTGCAGAGGTCGTGGGAAGGGGTGATGTCTGTGGCCTCGCTGGGGGGTTTGGTGAGTTCTTGGATGATGCTGACAAGTTCCTTTGAGTTGCTGGCATTGGCAGTGATCTTGTTCTGGATGACGAATTTGGTATTCTGTCATGTCAGTCTTGTGTGTGGTGGAGTCTTCTGACGTTTTGCTGTTTCAACTTCTTCTCAGGACGTCTGAAGGTGCACCTGGAATCTTGGAGATTGGCAGTGAACCAGGTGGAATTCTTGGGCATTGTCTGTTGGGGTTGCGAAGGGGTTCGAGTTTGTCAGCGCAGTTGGAGATCCATCTGTGTAGTTCTTTGGCTGCAAGGTTGGTGTCGGTCGACGTGGAGGGGGCGTCGTGTTTGAAGGTGGAGTTGAGGTGCTCTTCAGTGACCTTGCTCCAGTTTCTTCACGGTGGCCATGGTGCAGGTTTGGGGGCAGTGGGTATGTCGACGTGGAAGTGTACACAGTGGTGATCCATCCAGAGGAGTTGCGTGGTGTGGCTGAAGTAGATGTTGTTACCTCCTGTGAAGATTGGGTCGAGGGTGTGTCCTGCCTTGTGGTGGGGGTGGTGACAAGCTGTTTTAGTCCAAGGTTGGTGAGGTTGTCCAGGAGGGTGGAGGAGTTGGGATGTTGGGGTTGAGGTAGAAGTTGAGGTCTCTGATGAGATTGTAGTCCATGGAGGCGATGGCATGTGGTGCGACGAGGTCAGCGATGATAGTGGTGAAAGCAGTTCGAGGTCCCAGGGGCCTGTAGGAGAGCGTGCCGATAAGGGTGGATCTGGGGCTGGTCTGTATCTGGAAATGGAGGTGCTCCAGGTGTCCGTGAAGAAGGCGACATCAGACGAGGTGGTGTCGAGGAGGTCCCAGAGCTCTACGGTGTGTCTGTGCAGGGTGCACACATTGAGAAGGATGCACCTCAGGGCATCGGGGGTGCTGGTGTTCGACATGGTGATGTCGGTTGTGGGGTTGAAGAGAGTGGTGAAGGTTCGACTGCAGTGTTGGCAGGACAACCGGCTGTGGGTGGATTTAGGTACGTGTAGACAGATGGTAGTTGTTGTTTCTTCCGGGGTTGAGTGCGTGGAGGGCAGTAGAGTCATAGTGGTGGGTGGTCGGAGATCCAGGGTCTTTGGAACTGTTCATGGTCTGGTGGTGGATGGGGGCAGACGGACTTGCCTTAGGCGCGCTACCTGCACACCTGCTACAATCATCCCCTGCATGGCTGCCATTAAATAGGGGAGGGGAGAGGGAAGCTCAGTGTCAGGAAGCAAATTGATTCCATTGTTTGTGGAAAATGCAAAAGGCGCAGAGCCATTGTTAAACCATCTAGCAACAACCTGTGGTTGAATGTTAGATAGTTGGGACAAGTCTTAAGATGGCCGCCACGTTAGTTATCTTGTAAATAGTTTTGTGTGGTGATCTGAATTCTTGCCGGACTTGAATGCTCGAGCCACGAGATTGCAATGCCATCTGCGCACTTCAATTTTTCCTGAGAGAAGAGAAGTTCGTCTTGAGGTCTGCTCCGTGAGTTTCCAGTGTCCGCTTTGGGAACCTGTTTAGAGACGTTTTTTTCCTGTGAGGTCTCACCCCAGTTTTCGAGTTAATTACCTTAAAAAAACAATGAATATAGACAAAAGACACAAACCCAAAAGGGGCACAACAAGGCAGACAGACAACGGTGGAAACAGCAGAAGAGCAAGGCTCCCCCACTGGAGCACCAGCGATGAAGTGCAGGCAGGAGCCAGCGGGGGAGAGAGCACCTACCAACACCTCTCAGCTGCAGCGGCACAACTGCAGAGCTGCTAGGGAGAGAGCAGGTCTCTGACGATGAGGTCAGAGGTCTTGCTCACTCACCCTCGCTGCTGCTGCCATTAAATAGTGGAGTGGGAGGGAAGCTCAGCTGGGGGGCTGGAATGGCAGGTGGGAGGGGCTGTGGGGGAGCAGCAGTGGGAAAAGGGCGATTAGAAAACAGGCATTGAGGAAAGAGGGCACAGGCACAAAACGAAGGAGGGCAGAAAAACAGAGTCACAGATAGACAGGCACAGCAATTACCATAAAAATACACTGAGGACAGACAAAAGGCACAAAGACAAAATGGGCACAACAAGGCAGACAGACAACAGTGGAAACAGCAGAAGAGCAAGGCTCTCCTACTGGACCACCAGAGATGAGGCGCAGGCAGGAGCCTGTGGGTGGAGGAGGTCCTCGAACACATACCAGACACCTCTCAGCAGTAGCGGCACAACAGCAGAGCTTCTGGGGGAAAAAGCAGGTCTCCGACCAGGAGGTCGGAGTTATTGTGGGGGCGCTGTGTAAAGAGGGGTTGTGCCATAATTTGGTGTTTTTGGTGATTGCAATAATAATAATAATCCACATTTGTGAAGCGCGAACAATCACCCGTAAGGGTCTCTAGGCGCTGGGGGCCGTCGGGAAGTTTAAGCAAGCTATTGCCCAGAGTCACATGGTGCTGGGCTAATCTGCCTCCGGCGCCGGAGATCGAACCGTGATTCCCAGATTTCGGAGTCAGTCGCCCTGGCCGCGGTGCCACACTCGAGGTTCACATGTATACCCCTACAGTCCTGGCACACGATGTGCAGTAGGACCCTCCCTAATGGTGCCAGTTGTCTTGAGTACACCCTTTTTCTAGATGGTTCTTTTTGGGCTCACTTTGGGCTTCTTCTTACTGGGCTTTTGGGTGTTTCATTAGATTTTAATGTGATTTATTTATTTCTACTGATGTGTAGTGGAGGGGTATGGAGCACTGTTACACGCCCTTCTTGTGTATCTGATGTGGCGGTGTCTGAGATTGGATTATTTACTCCCTTAGACAGTGTGTGTAAGGCCTTTACATATCACAAATTAAACTTCACTAAAATTCCACCTAGAAAATTCAACACAAAGATTTACATACACAACAACAATAAAAAAAACATTATAAAAAATATATCACAAAGTAAGTATATGACTTAACCAACAAATAAAGTAAACTATTTAAAAGTAATACATTTAATAATAAACAAAACATAGCTAACAAATTATTTTTTCTTAACAACTTCTACAGAAATCAAAAAAACCACAACATCAACAAAAGACACTTCATCAACTAAAAAGAGTAAGTGTATTTGTTTATTTACAAATAAACAAAAAGTATAGACTTATGGTCTCATTACAATGGCGTAACAATCGCCACAGCCGAGCCGGTGGCAACCATTACGCCATCGTAATGAGAAATACCCCCCGCCATATATGATGGCAGTGGGTATCATGGTGGATGATAGCCGGCTGGGCGGAGCTGGGGCAGTAATATGGTGGCGGTGTCTAGCAGTCACCACCAACCATATTATGATGTGGGTGGGTAACAGGCTTTTCCATGGCGGCAATGACGCCATGGAAAGGCTGGCAGGGATTGGCTTTGGTGACCCGCTGAGGGCACCCAGGGGTGTGTGGGGTACACTTGGGGGGCACCAGGTGGCAGGCACCGCGTGGTACCTGCCACGTGGTGCAGGGAAATGCTGTGTATGCCATTTTACCATTGCGGACGGTGCTGCAGCCAGCAGCACCGTCCGCGATGTTTAAAGGCCAGTGGGACCGCCGCACGTCTGGTGGCCGGTACCATCACCATTATGATGGCGGGCAGACTGATGTCCACCCGCCATCTTAATGAGCCCCTAAATAATAAAAATAATCCAATTAACTAAAACTATAACGTTTTCTTTTGTTTCACAGATTGTACTGCACAATAACTCCATCAAAAAACTCAAAACAAACATTCTCTTCGAAAACAAGGACAAAAGCAACATTGAAGAAAAATATAATACAAAGGGGCATATCTACAAGGCGGCGATAGAAGATTATCGCCGCTTTTGGGCTGTTTTCGGCAGAAAAGTGGCGATAATTTTATCGCCTAATTAGCAAGGTCACGCTAACGCGTGAAACCTTGCTTTAGCGCACTAAATCTTAACGCCCAGCTTTGCATCTCTAATGAGATGCAAAGTGGGCGTTCCTGACGTAATTTGACAGGAGAAATGTCGCTAAGCGACCTTTCTCCTATCATCAAGCCCCGTGCTATGAAGTATAGCGGCAAGAAAAGTAGCAATAACCCCTGTTATCGCTACTCTCCTTACGCCTGCTTCAGGACTGACTTAGCCATGATATCCTATGGAAGGTGGATATCATGGCTAAGTTTCTGAGGCCCTATCAGCAAGCTAACGCCACATTGCGTGAGATTATCGCTGGGTTTCCAGCGATAATCTCACGTTAGGCAGTTAGCGGTAGGATTTTTATCGCTTTTGAGATAAGCGTTGCTAATAGCACGCTATCTCAGCGATAAAAATCCACGTTAGCTGGTGATGATTATCCTACCTCTAGGTGGGCTTAGCGATAATTATCGCCGGTTGTTGTTGATATGCCCCTAAGTAAACCAACAAATACAACAAACTAACAAAAAACGATAAAAAATTAAAAAACAAATATAACTAACACATTTTTTTTCTCTTAACAGCTTCTACAAACTTCAAAATACAACGTCAATAAAAATAGTAATAGAAGTTAAATAAACAAAATATCATAATTAAATATAACAATTTAATGAAAATACCATTTTGATTGTCAAGCAACAGAAACAAAAACAGGGAATACACATAAACAATCAATAAAATAAACATCAAGAAAATTAAAGTAAGCCAAATGTAAGTATACTTTCAGATATAATAATTATGCTAACATGTATACTGTTCAAAATTGTAAAATTAACAAATATATATAAAATATCAATATCTAAAAGCCGTGAAGAAATGATTGCTCGTTTGAAAAAGAGGAGGACATCATAAAAAAACGAAAGTCAAGAATGATTACGATCAAGGGCAAATCTTTACCTTCGCTCGCAAATACGAAGCAGCGAGGGCGTCACATAAAACACAAAAGTAACGCCTGGCTCTTCACGAGAAGTGCAATCAATGACAGAATCCAAAGCTGAACCACAAATGGGCCAGACCAGAGAACTAATGGCAAAAAAGAACAAGCTATTCTTGGGTGAGGAACAGAGGCGCCAGACGCTGCGCCCCAGGAACACACAATCAGGACAAAGCAAAGGAGAAATGCACGACGCCGGGAGAGAAGGCAGAGAAGGCGACAAAACACCAACGAACAGAACTTGGCGACGCAAATAATAAAACCATCAATAAAGGCAAATACAATCGTCGATCTATCCACTGTAGTCCTGGACCAGGCTGAGCAACAATTACTGGCATTAGGACTGTCATACTGACCTGAACACAACTTCGACTACCCATAAACACGAGTTAAAACTACTAAAATCTCATCTTCTAAAGCAGAACAAACAAGTTGAAATGATGTCCGATAGAGCGTCACCCGGTGACGTCATTAAACGAGTTGCCTCTGATGTCACTTTGCTTCGCAGCCTTCAAGCTCGTGCACGTGACACAGAAAGACAAGAACAGCTTGAGCCGACACAGACCTTTATGGAGGGCAAGAAACAAACATCATGGCCACAACACAACCAGGCTTTAAACTGGAGTCAACCTTTGCACCTATCATGCCCAGAGATAATATTGACATGTTTAATGAACATGCCACTAAAGAAATCAAGACACTATATGGCAAGAGTTAACTAAAGAGCAAAACATGGAGTGCACATCACTATAAATACAAACAAATGATCCAAAACCTCCAAAAGAACGACACGTTAGTGGTTCCAAATTCCGACAAGGGGGGCAATGTCATCCTTTGGCCAAAACCGCAATATCTAGAAGGAGCCATGAAACTATTGGGGGACAGGAGCTGTTAGAAACTGGCAAATAAACAAACCGCTGAAACAACAAAGAACGAGTTATTTTCGAAAATTTCGGCTTGGAAAAGTATGGGTATGATTCATCAGGAGGAATACAAGTTTTTGAAAAAGTCTACCCCATTCTATCTGTTAAATATTTCTTACCAAAAATACATATGGACAAGTTGAAACCTCCAGGGAGGCCTATAATATCGGCTAATCAAAGCCTACTGGAGAATGTGTCAAACTATAGTGACAGTTTTTTGCAAGACCTTGTAAAAATGTCGCCGCCATACATACAGGACGCAACAGATTTCTTGAGACAAATACAGGAGGTGCAATGGCGTGATGATTACCTGTTATTAACAATGGATGTATCAAACTTATATACTTCTATCAATCACAATGATGGCCTAAGAGCATTAGAACACTTCTTGAGCACCAGGCCATTGGAACTATATATGCACAACAAAATGATTGATGACCTCACAAGATTTTGTTTGGAGAATCATTTTTTTTGTTTCAACAACAGGTGTACCATCAGACCAGAGGCGTAGCTAAGGGGGCTAGCTTATCTCCTAGCTATGCCTGCCTCCATATTCGGTGGTGGGAAGAAAACATTGTAGCCACTGCATGTGTCCATGTCAAAGCCAATCATGTTATTAAATTGGTTCATTATATTGACAAATTATTTATAATTTGAAGGGATGACTCATGTGAAGCAGAGGATTTTGTCTTGAAACTTAATGATAACAATATAAACCTGCCCCTTACACACACTGTTAGTGCAAAATCTGTTTATGTTTTGGATGTGGAGGTCTATATAAGTGAAGGTAGCGCAAATACGCAGTTACACCGCAAATCAACAGCAGGTAACACCATTTTACACTCAACCAGCTTCCATCCAAAACACACCATATACAGCATTCCCTGCAGCAAGGAATAGATCTCATAGAAGCCCAGCAGGAGTGTAAGGTCAGGTTCTTAGCCAGAGGCTTCACTAGTGCAATTATTGATAAAGCCATCTGCCGAACTAGAATGATACACAGGAAAGATCTCCTTTCCAAACCTTCTTGTACCAAGGCCAAACAAACACAAAATGCAGGACAAGAGGCACGCAATCCCAGACTTATCATGACGTTTAATAAACAGAAAGATAGTCTTGCTAGGATTATTAAAAATAATTGGCACCTTATCCGCAATGATCCGGTGTTAGGTGATTCTTTGGTTCAGGCCCCTCTGATTACGTACAGAAAAGCCCCCAGCACTAGTGATTTTCTGGTCAGCAGCAGTTCCAAAATTATAACTGGTAACAGCTGGCTATCTGGTAGTAAGGATCTTGTAAGATGCACAACCTGCAGAGCATGCAAGTTCGGATCCAGCAGAACGTCCTTTAGTACACCTTTTCGGGACAAACCCCAGGATATTTACAAACATCTCACGTGCAAAACGGAGTTTGCTGTTTACGTGCTGGAGTGCTCTTGTGGGCTGCAGTACGTGGGTAGCGCAAAACTACCGGCCCCCAAGAGAATTCTCCAGCACTTACGAGCAATAACAAATTCAAATATAACCTATTGTGTGGCCCGGCATTTCAGTGAAGTCCATGACAAAAATCTGGACCACTTAAAATATTTTGTTATTGATTGCATTCTTCCACAAAGAAGGGGTGGCAACAGAGAGGCTAGCCTGAGAAAATTAGAAACTAAATATATCTTGGAGCTAGATAGCAAAAGTCCCCAAGGATTAAATACAACAGAGGATTTATATACCTGGCTCTAAACGAATACCACTTGGCCCTCTCACTTATTAAAACAGCAGATACTCATTTCCATGACTGATTGAGACCCAGTAGGTTTTTCACTTGTACTATAGGTAGCCATACCACCCAACCGCATTTTATGATCAATATATAATTTTCCCTTCTTTTTTCGTTTCTTTCTTATGGATATGAGTGGATGAGTAATTATCCATTCCCTAATTGATTGAATTTTAGACACGATGCACTTATTAAACATATGATTATTTTGTATGTAAACACTTTGTTCACACACAGGCACATTGACTTTACATTTCTACAGCACTTATAGTGGGACAAATGCCAACAGGGGCTGTATTTGCCTTAATATTATTTTTGCAGCATTTGCGCATGATCATGATCGGGGTCCTAAACGGCGGAAGAATGAAATTGCAGCAATTCTTATGCCATTTTTTACACATATATATGTTGGGAGTTCTTAGCATAATAGGAAACCTGAAGTTTTAGATTACCCACATTGATGCGTTTTAATGTGTTGACTAATTGCTTTGCATTATGTACCATGTATACCTAAATTAAAATGTATTTATACAGATTATTTGGATAAATTGAACATGGTAATGAGAGTGTAGGACCAATCTTTACATGTGGAGCATGTGCTTGTCCAAATAATGTACTGTAGAAATCGAAGTTCAGACGAGTAGTCTGTCTTCATTTTTTTGGCACTGAGAACTTTAAATGTTGAAAGGAAATGATGCGTAACCATGTGATCAAGGCCCTGCGAGGCTTTCATGTTAAGGACTACCGGTCCCAGAAGGCTTTGTGGTTATTAAACTCACCTGAGTGCAATATTTGAAGCAATATGGGAGTATTTCTGGAGTCCTTTTGTATGCAGTCATTGAGTAAGCAGCAAGCCTCAGACGCTGCTGGGGCTGGATGCTCCTGTTACTTGCCTTAATTTAAATGCACTGATGGGAGAGTGCGCCCCGCACCTTTAGGTAACTGTGGACTTTGCATATTTATCTATATATATATTACCTACTGGCGGTCGCCAGTAGGTAGCTATAGTTAGGACCACAAGAAGAGCTTTTTTTGTTTTGCTTATAACGTTGGCGTCGTTTGATGAATCTTCATGAAATTTTCCAAACTAATTCTTTGTTCATATCAGCTCTCATGTTGAAAGTTTGGGGGTGATTCGTCAAGGGGGGGCCGAGAAAAAAGCAGGGTCCCAAGACATGTTTTCTCCATGTCAATTTCCATGGGAAACTTTAGACCAGGCTACAGGTCGAACAGGCGAACGGAATTACCCCAAATTTGGCACGGAGAAGGGTCTTGGTCTAGAAAGCACGCTTTTGTTTATTTGGTGTAAATCTGTTCAGTAGTTTTGGAGAAATATCGAAATTTGCAGATATCGATATTTGGGAATTCTGCCATCTGATTGGCTGAGGGGTTACGAGCTTGATGCTTATTGGCTGCGAGCTGTTGCAACTAGGAAGTGTTGGCAGCCATTTTGTGATTCCATTGAAATGAGTAAGGGGGAAAAAGGGCGAAAAGAGTAGTAAACAGAAGTTTAGGAGCACTGTAACCTCTGTGGGTGAGTGCGAAGCGAAGTAGTCACTCCTACCGGACTGAAAGTGAGGTGTTTCTCAGAATGACATGGTGCTGAGATGAAATGCTGCTACACTCGGGTATGAAACCGAGAGCCTAAACCGTGAGGTCATTGCTCTAAAGTGATGTGCTCTGGTCTTTGTAGCATACCTGTGGAAGTAGTGTTAGTAGGCGTTTATACCATACAGGGAGTGGGAAGCGAACTACTGACCTCTTCCGTGCATTTATGCGATACCAGAAGTGGGAAGAAAAGTACTCAAGCCTACTGGTGTGAAGACGCGGGGATCAAACCGAGCTGATTGCTGTAAAGTGATGTGCTCTGGTCTTTGTAGCATACCTGTGGAAGTAGTGTTAGTAGGCATTTATACCATACAGGGATTGGGAAGCGAACTACTGACCTCTACTGTGCATTTATACGATACCGGAAGTGGGAAGAAAAGTACTCAAGCCTACTGGTGTGAAGACGCGGGGATCAAACCGAGCTGATTGCTGTAAAGTGATGGGCTCTGGGCGCTGTGGCATACTGGCCGCTGTAGTATAACTGTGTAAGTGGTGTTAGTAGGCATTTATACTATTCAGGGAGTGGGAAGCAAACTGCTCACCCCTACTGGTCTGAAGACTCAGGGATTAAACTGTGCGCTCATTGCTGTAAAGTGATATGCTATGGGTGCTGTAGCATACCTGTGGAAGTAGTGTTATTTTGCGTTTATACAATACAGGGAGCGGGAAGCGAACTCCTCACCCCTACCGGTCTCAAGGCTCGAGGATGAAACCATGAGCTCATTGCTGTAAAGTCATGTGCTCTGTGTAGTATTCCAATGTAAGTCATAGTAGAATGTTAGTATGTAATGCTACTATAATGCATGTATGTAATGTTAGAATGTAGGGCTGTTATGCGGGGAATCTTGGGGAGTTTGTACACGGTGCTGGAGAAGACGGTTGCCTTGCTGTCTGCTCCTGTTGGTGGCTGTTTAAGCTGTCTTCTTATCCTGCAATAAATCTACTTATCGGATCCACTGCTGTTTTCCTCTTCACTACATAAATTTGGCGAGGAGCGGGAGAAGGTAAAAAGAAGGCAGCACTCACCAAGATTTTGAGCTTGCTTGCTTTCTGCTGAAGACCCGTTTTCTTGGTGAATCTGTTTCTACTCATCCCAGGGTTATCGGCTCATCGAACTATGTGATCCTACCTGTGGTAGGATTTATATTTTTTGATTTTGGGCTTCCTCTGCCTCTTCACTACACTCTAGTTGCTGTACTACACGTGTGCAGGTAGTGTTAGTATGCGTTTATACTAATTCTGTAGTTATGCATTCACCAATGCATCATGGCCCTATGGAGCGCCACCTCCTCGGAGCAGGTCATACAATGTCCCGGGGTGTGCATCCGTGGGACATTTATGTTTGCTATTACAGGGCGGGAGCATTGCTTCCACCCTGTGATAGTAAATTCTTGTTTGCCTCGTTGAAGCGAGAAGAGGAAAACCTTGTATTGCTTCAATAAAGCGGATCCGGATTGTAAAAATGGAGAAAAAATATGAAGTGGGGTCTCAACCGTTCATTTAAATGAGCCCACTGGTGGGTAATGTTCCGGGGCCAATCCTATTGTTATATTGCGGGATCTCTGCAGCACTGGGGATCTTAATCTCACATGTAAATTAGGCACTGGAGGACACAGAGACGTTTCGCAGCCTAGGGGATCGACACCTCCCTGGGTATTGTTTACAAATTGTTCAGGGGGCTTCGAGACCAACTCAAGACCGGCGATCGGCAACCTCCGGGGCTTTACCTAAATATGCAGAGTGGGCCTCACCAGTCTTTGAAGCCTCGGAAGCCCTTGGCAGTGCCTTATTGGTTCTGTAATCACACGGGCAGTAGTCATGGTGTTATAAAGTGATACACTCATAGAACCCTTGCCGTTGTAGAATTATCCAGGCTTCATTTATGCAATAGTCTGTTGGTTTATATTTGGTAGGTGCACCGCAAAATTACAAATGTTTTACCTCATAACCTCCCATCAACCACCGATTTTCACAATAAACTGCAGACTAGTGTTGTCAGAAAAAGAAGACCCATACACTCACTTATTTATTGGTAAAAAAAAAATATATTAAAACAACACAAATAAATGGAAACTTAACTTTATTCAAACAAACAACAGTAAAACATGAAAGAAGTGGATGGGACTCCTCCGGAAGCAGCGTACAAAACCTGCAAGAGAAAAAAGAAACATAAGTATGTGTGCCATGTCCAAGAGAAAAAGAAAGGTAGTCAGAATGAAAGGAAGAAAGTGAGAATGGGACAGAGAGCGAGTGGGTGGAAGGGAGAAGGGGAGGGAGAGTCAAAAGAACAGAGGGAGGAGGAGACAGAGCGTAGGCCCACTGCACCCAGCCCTCACTGTTCACCTCCCATCACTCGTGTGTCCGGGACGCTGGGGTCCGCGAGAAACAGTGCGGTCCAGCAAGCCTTTAAAATGAAACAGAGACATGAATGAGGCCAGATATTATATTATTATCTAAGACAAAATCGCTTGCCTGCACCTGTGCACCCAGGGTGCTGCACCCCAGCCCCTTCCCCCGCACTGTGCTCAAATGCAGCTCCTGCACACCGAGGCTTCATTGCTCACCTGCCACAACCGGTGTGTCCAACGATGTGCCGGTGCGAGCTCTGACTCCGGGGTGCCTCTCAGGGTGGCACAGCAGGTCTCCGGTGTGGGACGGTAACTTGATACCACGATGGAAGGCGTCAGAAAGGCCAGAGCATCATTACCGTTTGAGCACCTGCTGCGTGCTTGTTTGTGCAACTAACTCAGTGTCTGAAAAGGGAGAAATAATATAATGGTGGAAACGTCTTAAGGTAAATTAAGGTTTATTTCAAGCTTAAGAGAGAACACCAGTTGAGTGCATCCATCCTTCTTGAAGTACGATCCACCAACTGTTAGTGGTAATCATCGTTCAAAGAGGAGTCGGAGTGTACGAGAATACACAAGGTTAAATAATAATATGTTATGCCAACGTTCACATACAAAGGAACAGAGCGCATGCTAGAAGCATAATGTGCGCGTGCAATGCAGTGGCGCAAGCCTGTGTGCATGTACACTTAGCAGTCAGCTCACTACAGTGCCCCTAAAGCCAACGCCACTTGTCTGTAGGGCAGCACTGCCCGTTGGCTCAGGCCTACAGTACGGTCCAGCAGGTTCTTAAAATGAGACAGAGATGTGACTGAATGAGGTCAGAGATCACATCATTACGCACGACAACATCGCTTGTCTACACCTGTGCACCCAGGCTGATGCATACCATCCCTTCCGCTGCAACGCGTTCAATTGCAGCCCCTGTGCACCCAGGCCCCACTGCTCACCTGCTTTCATTGGTGTGTTTCCAAACATGACGGCCCTCAGGGTTCACAATTCAGATAGAGTTTCGATTGCGAGGATGGTGTACACCTCATGGATTCCTTTTTTTTATTGCGCATTGTGATATGAGAGGTGGATGCGGCCATATCACCTGAAGCAGTGTGGAAGAACTCGAACATGTGGTGTCATCGTTATCCTATTTATACGTATGCAAAGTGGGCTGGGCTTGCATACGCCAGGACATGGTAGGGGTGTAAATAATTATTCCGGAGACCTGGGTGTTGTTCAGTTCCTGCCTGGGGAGGAAGTGTACTTATGTGTGTGTCCCTGTTGCAGTTTTGACATCGTACAATCCGTAATTGACATTAATGTAGCATCTACCGGGAGGGCGGCAACTATCGCTAATGAGATGCTGTCCGAAAACATTGAATGGACAACTTCACATGTCAGTGTCAAGCTGGTGGATATGCGCAGACACCCATGTCAATGGTGTGCAGTATATTACAAAGTGTTGCTATCGCGAAGCACACACATGTGAATGTGCTTGGGTGGAGGGAGGATCAGCAGTGAAGTTACGTCATACACAGTGATAACGCTCATTACAGTCAAGCAATGCATGTCAAACGTGAAGCTGAAAGTCTCACATATGACACACTACTATACTGGTAAAGCCTGACAACAGAGCATACTGCAACACAAATCTACACATTACTCTTTACTGTTTGTTACATGTTATCTAGGGTGTGCACTCTGCCCATGGCTGATAATACCCCGTCGAGCCACCAATACCCAGGCCGAAAGGCAGCACAATAATGCGCACACACATACACCAGGGTCATCGTGTAACACACATTAGTTTTGTGATGTAACGTTTCAGATGCATGGCCATCACACTTGGAAGGCTACTGAACAGAGCATGATTATTGATCAAGATGATCGTTGCATGTTGTGTGTACAATAAGATATGTTTACACAGCAAAAAACTTTTCAAAAAAGCTCTGTAAGCAGAAGAGGTGTCTCTCACGTACGGTGTAGAGAGAATGACTAAAATGGGTGGGGTCATCCACTTGTTACAATGGGAAATGTAATCAACCAATCAAAAGCTTTTTTTAAGGTCATATGGCAATGGCGCACCGAGCGCGCAAGGAGGCCGCACCCGACGTGATGGAAAAAAAATATATATATATATATTTGAATACCATAATATAAGTTTATTACAGTTAGAAATATATAAATGTGGAAAATATTTTAGATTATCGCTTTCTCTCATATACACTTTAAACTTATTTAGATATAGTTTTGAGACATAAAAAAATAAGTGAGGGAATGGCGTACTCGGCACGATACTATACGTCTATGATGTAACACAGGGCCTGGCAGCGTGCATTAGTCCCATACGGAACACGCAGCCGGAGCGACCCTATACGTATATGACGTAACGTGCGTATTGGTACCACGCACCCGTCGCATAACAAACTAGGAGCAGGCGCGACCTTATACATATATGATGTTAGGCAGGACACGGTGCTACAATGCTGTCGTATACGAAATGCGCATCCTTAACGAGTTTCACAATATGGCGGATAGGATTCCTGTGGTGATGGAGCTTGGTACACTACCGGTACGGGGGTCTAGTTTTCTCCCCCCCAAAAAAAATATATACATACTTTTATTTGAAGATATAAAAAAATTACATCATTTTTTTCACATTTAAAAAAAGGATAATAGAGTTCAAAAATATTACAAAAAAAATATAAAACCATAGGTTTTACAGACATTATAGTTAGGAATTAGCATTTAAACAACCTTTGAAATTCACTGAAAAACATAGGTTTTAAAGGCGTTATAGTTAGGAATTAGCATTTAAAAATCCTTAGAAATTCACTGAAAAAAAAATAGGTTTCAGGGACGTTATAGTTAGTTGGACATTTGACTCATATAAAACCAGAGAAATTCGCCCGTTATAGTTAGTTGATCTAACTATAACTTGCGCGCCCGCAATGCACTGGTGATGACGTCACATATTACATCACTCATGGCATGGTCAGTGACATCACTGATGTCATCTCAAATGACATCACTTATGACATCACTGATTACATCACTGATGACATCACTGATGCATCACCCACATGATAATCTGATGCACATACTGATGCCCTAATATAAACTTTGATACACACACTCTAAAATACAGACTACTATTTTTGAAATCATGCACACAAGAATGCCAGATACTACATACCACCCACTATTAACTAGGTCTACACACATCCAGTCACTTAGATATGCAGTTAATCATCAATACAGTACTATAATTTATACCTATACATACAGTCATACTCTGCCACTCATCCATACAGTTACTCACACACCTAGTTAGTCATGCAAATAATCTATCATATACCCATTTACTCATGTATACAGTTATACACACCAACTCCGTTATTTATACACACACCACATCACTTATTTATGCAGATACTAACACATACTTACTGTCTTATACAATCACATACCACCCACTATTTCCTAGGTCTACACACATCCAGTCACTCATATATGCAGTTAATCATCAATACAGTACTATAATTTATACCTATACATACAGTCACACTCTGCCACTCATCCATACAGTTACTCCCACACCTAGTCAGTCATGCAAAAAATCGATCACATACTCATTTACTCATGTATACAGCTATACACACCAACTCCGTTATTTATACACACACCACATCACTTATTTATGCAGATACTAACACATACTTACTGTCTTATACAATCATTGCTATAAGCAGACACTCATTTATACACCCACTCTTCAAATAACTTACTATCACGTATAGTCATTTATATACTCCAACACTCACATATAGGGGTCCATTAGGATGAAGGGTGGTGGGACCATCGCTGCGCTGGCGGTGCAGAAAAATGCCTTTTTGCGTCCGCTAGCAGCGATATTAGTATGGTCAAACATAGGCCAATTCATGACCGCTGCGGTGCAACGTGCACCGCCATCAAAGTGCGCCCGCCACGGCGGTGGTGGGAGCCAATGGAGACCCTCCGCTGTGTGGAATGACGTCCACCCTGGTCCACAAATTAGGATGACTACAGCAAGCAGACTCACCGCAGCGGAGACACCGCCCAACTAGAGATGGCGGACACTCGACAGTGGAGCACGAAACCAGAGTCCCGGTTTACACCACCCGGACACGACCGCAATGGACCCAGCTCTACCGGTCTTTCCGGTGCTGTACCTGCTACATAACCAAGAACTCATGGACCGCCGCAGATGACGCTGCAGGTACGCAATAACACATCACACAACACACAACCCACGGCCTGACACAGGGTCCAAATCCACATCAGACACCCTCGGGGGGATAGGAACACATCCCCAAGGGCACCCACATATCACCCGCCTGCCACAAATGCACCCCACTGCATCCTGGACACACAGCTACCGCCACCATGCAGCAATGTAACCAGTCACGTCACCGCAGCGGCAAACACAAGCAAACACATGCGCAATGCAGATGGCAGGGCAAATGCCAGGCATGGGCAGGGCACAAAAACCACAGGGCCACACCAATACACTGGCACACCCCACGAAGGCACATGCCATGTGCCCCCCCTGTGCACCCCATGCTCAACTACATGCCAGGTCAATACATACCCTACACCACACAACAAACAATCATGGAGACACACAATGCAGCAGTGGCTGCACAGGAACACACAGCACAGTAGCACAGGGCCAGGGAAACACACACTACACCACACTCAGGGGAAAATCAATGAGGACAAGCAACAAATGAACACACACAAGGAATCAACATCCAAATGGACACACAGCCTGCATAGTCACACATACATATCACAGACTGACACACACACACACATACACACCCCATATGCCAACAGCAATGGAGCAAAACAAATAGGGAAACCAAAGTGGGCTGCACACAAATGGAAGGCCATGGAGACACACAACAAGCATGTGTACATCACATCAACACAAGGAACAGAGCACGACACCCTCACACCATCAAAGCACACATGGCTGGCACAGTCAGTGAAATCAAACCAAAGACAGCTCAGTGCAACCACACAGGGAGACAGCAAGGCAAACCATGTATAGGCACAAGGATGAAAGGAAGGCCCTGAAGTCAAACTGGGAAAAGCCACACATACATACAACTACTTCACAGGAGTACACAAGCAGCACTACACACAGGGACCATCTACACACCTCAGGACTGACAAACACCAGTAAGAATCTACACACATACCCACCTCACACCAGCAGCACACAACATCAGTGCCAAACACACTGAAGGCTGCCAATACTTGACAGGCAATACACACACAAGCAACCACACACCCTGGGCTCAGCCACAAACATTACACACACACACACGCACACAGGGATGACACCACAAATGTGTAAACAAATACAACAGACAAACACATAACCCAACTGAAACACACACAGAGCCACAACAACAACAACAGACATGCCCTGTGCAGATAAACTGGGGAAAGGCAATGGGAGCACAGACACAACAGGAGTGCACAACCTCATCACTCAGGAACAATGCACAGACAACATTCCACAACACACACAAGAAGTGCACCATCACAGAACAACACAGCCACAGAAAACAAACAACAGATGCACAAGCAGAACAATCACATAGCAAACATAGCACAACATCAGGGGATGCACAACAGGCAATCACAAGGCAACATACACGCAGCACAGCAAGCACAACAAGCTGTGTGTGCACACCAAGCATACCAGTCACACACAGACATCAGTGACAGAACAGCAACCCACACAACACCATACAGCACAGCATAAAGACAACAGCAAACCCAGGAAGTGAAGCAATAACACAAACAATACACATTCATCCAACACAACACCCAATAGATGCACAAGTCTGAGACACAAAGGTGGAAACAACTTTACCACATAACTCGGCAGCACACACATTTAAACTGCATAGCAGCAACCATGACTGACAACAGTGTCGTAGATAAAGTATTACGCACTCATAATTTCTATAGGTATCAATAGGATCATGCATAAAGCAAGAGGCTGAGTCCGTGGTATCAGGTTCAAAAGGGCTTTATTCCAATAACTCGAGTTATAGGGAGAATGGTTCCATCACCACAAGGGATCAGGGAGGGTCTTCTGAAACTTTATTCACAGAGTACAGTATATATACATTCAATATTATACGTAAGCAGGAGCGCTTCAGGCAGAGCAAGAGAGAATGAGATAAGAGCATGTGGGCGTGTAAGTAGGCGTGAAGGTGGGTGTCCATGTGGGCGTCCACTTGATGAGTCATAGGTGAGTGTCATAGGTGGGTGGGTACCTGGAGGGGGTTGCGTGATCAGCTGGAACTTTACTGGAACTTTGCCTTACTTGTGCTCAACTCGAGCATGACGTGTAACCGATGTGGCTTCTATTTCTTTATGCGTGGGCCTTACATGGGGGCTATGGGTTTTTCACTGACGTGAGCTTTGCAATCACTGAAAGGGAGACAGAAAGGCTAGGCTCTATCCTTTGCAGGCGGGTTTTGTTTATTCCTCCTTTTCCAGGCAGGAATGTGATTCAGTAGGAGTAAGCAGATAACCGTGCTCAATACTATCTCGGCACCCCGGACTGGGCCCCTTTGGCTGAGGCCCAAGTGTGCGAGGCCAAGGCTACGCAGCTGCAGCTCTCAGAGCGTCTGAGGCCTGAAACCTCTTTTCGGGCTCCGGCTGAGCCACAAATTGGGCTTTCATGAAAATGGCACGAGTGCAGGAAAACATGATGCAAAACGTGTAGGCCTCAGTGCAGATTTGTCGTTTCTCTCATGGGAGACTTGATGGCAGGCCACGTTTATAGCATAGGCATCATGGTTGACAGGCCATGGAGGGAAAATGCATGGCGTACATGCATGTACACGAAACGTTGGGGAACACATAGGGGACACATAGGCCTTGTCATAATCTTTATTTTCTCATTCCCTCCTTGTCCCCTAGTGGACCCTTCATGTCACATCTATTCTCATGAGACAGTCGATCTGTTCTTGCAGCATTATTTTTCCATTTTCAATGCTTTGTATATGGGGACGTGGAACACATGCAGTAGCACACAGGCCGCAAATGGCCGGGCCACACTGCAGACATAGACAACAACTGAATACCATTAGTAGTATTAACCCACCGACAGTCAACACTTTCCATCCCCATGCCGATATTACTCCCCAGAGCCAACTGGACCAAGTCCACGTGCCTGGGTAAATGTAAAATGTAAATTGATACTTGTATAGCGCACTACTCACCCGTAAGGGTCTCAAGGCGCTTGTACGAATACCGCTGTGGAACCCATCCTGGCTTTCCCTGTGAGGCGTCCACTCCTGGGCACCCCCAAGGTGGAGGCCAGGCATCCTTAGCGTTGTGGGGGTCGTTGTGGAGATTAAGCAAGCTATTGCCCAGAGTTGCAGAGTGGGACTCCATGATTGGAATGGCACCGAGGCGAGAATTATCAGGTCCGTGGAATTTTTTAGCACAAGACCCACCGAGGCGGGGAATTGAACCCTGGTCCCGGGCTAGACCTCTGCATCAGGGTCTGCCGCTCTAATCGTTGAGCCACACTTCTCCAGGTCTTGATGTATGCTTTGGGCAATCTTGTGGAGCCTTGTTATTGCTTTATATACAGATGGTGCGTTATTAGGAATAAAAACGCAACAGCTGGAGCCGATGATTCTACAAGCCCCGCCCCTATCCGCCAGGATGACGTCAAGAACAAGGCGGTTCTGAAGAACGACCATTCTCATAGCAGACTGTTCCTGGGTCAAGAATGTTTTAGCACAAGACCCGCCGAGGCGGGGAATTGAACCCTGGTCCCGGGCTAGACCTCTGCATCAGGGTCTGCCGCTCTAATCATTGAGCCACACTTCTCCAGGTCTTGATGTATGCTTTGGGCAATCTTGTGGAGCCTTGTTATTGCTTTGTATACAGATGGTGCGTTATTAGGAATAAAAACGCAACAGCTGGAGCCGATGATTCTACAAGCCCCGCCCCTATCCGCCAGGATGACGTCAAGAACAAGGCGGTTCTGAAGAACGACCATTCTCATAGCAGACTGTTCCTGGGTCAAGTTCCCCAGGGCTGATGCAGTCTCATTTACAACTGTTTCTAGAATCCTTGTTAGCCTGCGGATAAGTTTACTATTCTGGACGGGACCTATGAAGAAAAAAAATCCTTTGTTGAAATCTGTATATTGCACCCAAGCTGTCTCGGTCTGGTCAATGCCGGAGGCATCGAGCCCTCGTCTGTGTCTGATAAGTGTTAGTTGGGGATCTTGATGATAGTTCGATGGGGCCAAGAAAACGGGTGGTAAAAGAAATGATATGTAGCACGTCCCACCCCAGTCTAAGGGCAGCTGTACATAGGCTGTCTGGCCACAAATAAAGTAGGTGTGTCGTGATGCTCTGAAATAGGACTTTCCTTTGTCTTTAAACTCTATTATAGTATTACACTCGCTGTGCCCCAAATGTACTGAGCCTTCTTTTCTGACACACAAGTCCCCTTTTACTGGCAGGATTGTAATTGAGGATGGACCTACATTGTGTATGGGCTTGACCTTCAACATTATAAAGTCGAGGGTCGCATTTCCTTGCTGATACTCTTCATTTTCTAGATCTGTACCTTTTCTTTGGGGAAGACCTTCTTCGTCTGGGAAACATGCTTCATTCATGACTTTATTCAAGTTACCCCATACCCAGTCACCCCTACACTCCTTGTCGTGACATTCTTTGGCATCACCGTTGATGGATGTCATTAAGGCAAACCATGCTCCGCAAGAACCATTATGGGAGAACGGAAAAGGGAAAAGAGGCAACACTCCCTTCACCTTCTGATACGGGGGAAGTCGGCCACAGACCCAGCAGTCTGTAGCATTGCTAGTCTGATGTGAATGGTGCAGCATCTGAATAAAGGTATTGTTGCGCAGGGCAAGTCGATAGGATAGCTCATAGGATGGCAGATCACTAAATGTGTGCTTTATGGTATCATTAGTGGAGGAGTGTAAGAGTGAGGCAATAGGAGGAAAAATAGCATGTAGTATTAAGCTGATACATATTATCGTGATGCACAGAAGAGATAGAAAAATCAAAGTCACTATACATCTACCACGTAATATTTTACAGTATTTGCTTTTCATCTTGCTCTTTTTATGATTATCATTGTCCGAGATCTTATGCAAGTCAGAATACATGTTCAACCGATTCACCACCTAGTGGACTTAATTGATCAAACGGGGTCTGGCTTTCTAGATCTAAGTTTTGCTTTGTACTCCTGCTGAGGAGTCTCCTCTAGTAAAGAGGGGTCAAAGTCTGAAAAGTTCGTTTCCTTTTTAAAAGAGTCGTTATTCCCGAAGTAGCGCTTGCAGTGGTGTATATGCAGCCATCCTTTCCGTCCTTCGACTTTAACGGCTGTCCTCGTCGTCAATAGCACTAACTTCGGCGCCTTCCACCTCGGCTCAAGAGGACTCGTCCTGTCAAAGTTCCTTATTAAAATATAATCCCCAGGAGCGATGGAGTGTTCCTTGACCTGGGTGTTGTCAGGGAAGGCGGCGGCAACCTGCGAACGACAAGAGAGTAGTGCAGACATCAAGGAAGCCAGGTAATCTGTCAGCATGTTACTATCAACATCAGTAATCTTTTTAGGCATCGGAGTGCCCCACATATTCGGTGGCCTACCAAAGACCACTTCGTAAGGAGATAAGCCAGTTCTAGAATGGGCTACCATTCTCATGTAAAAGAGGGCAACCGGCAGGGCTACCATCCAATCTACACCTTTTTCTGCACAAATCTTTGCTAGTTTTGTCTTTAAGGTCTGATTGTGCCTTTCTACAAGGCCTGCTGCTTCAGGATGTTGCACACAATGAAACTTCCAGGTATACCCTAACAGAAGGGACACCTGCTTCATGAGTTCAGAGGAGAAAGGCTGAAACCATGTTGCTTTGCCCTTAGTCATCCAACCCTGATCAGTCAGTACCCCTCCTTGTTCCGACCATTTCTTTAATTCGTCTAGAGTAGCATGTGTCTGTATGTCTTGTACATCCCTGGAAGGATCCCTGACTGTCATGGCTTTGGTCATTGATGGTATCTGTGAGTTTGTCATGTCTAGTGGGGTCTGAGCTGTCTGTTTAGCAGTTCGGTCTGCCAGATCATTGCCTTGAGAAATGGTATCTGTGGCTTTAGTATGTGCTTTGCATTTCAGGATAGCTATGGCTGTCGGTAAATGTATCGCTTCCAGAAGGGCTTGTATAAGGGGGCCATGCTGCATCTTGGCCCCGTGAGAGGTCAAGAAACCTCTTTCTTTCCATAGTACTCCAAAATCGGGAACTACCCCGAATGCATATTGTGAATCGGTGTAAATGTTTACTCTCAAGTGCTTAGCTCTTATGCATGCTTGTGTCAGAGCGATGAGCTCTGCTGCTTGTGCTGACAGTATGTCTATTCTTTTAGTCTCTATGATTTCAGTAGCAGTGGTCACTGCATATGCTGCCACTAATTCTCCCGCCCCCGTCCTCATGCATGAGCCGTCAACATAGAGTGTTAGGTCAGGGTCTGGGAGTGCAACATCTGTCAAGTCTTGTCTTGGTTTAGTCACGGTATGTATCACTTCAACACAGTCATGTGGTGGAACGTTTTCTGTACTAGAGGGCAAAAGAGTAGCAGGATTCAGTATGTTGCATCGTCTGATCTCTATGTGTGGTTGAAATAACGTCAGCTCATAACCTGTCAGTCTCGCTACAGTCAGGTGTTGGGTTTGTGTCCGGTTCAAGAGAACCTCCACTGCGTGCGGTACTTGTACTGTCAGGGGGTGGCCCAGCACTATCGAGTCACTTTGTCTTATGGCTAAGGCCGTTGCTGCAACAGATTTTAGGCACGCAGGCAAAGCCTGGGCTACTGGGTCCAATGTACTAGAAAAATAAGCACAGGGCTTGTGTTTTCCTGCATGATCTTGTGTGAGGACAGATAGTGCTGTTCCATCCTGCTCTGTCACAAAAAGCATAAAAGATTTGTTGTAATCAGGGGTCGCTAAAACTGGTGCTTGACATAAAGCTCTTTTTAATTCTTCAAATGCCACAGTGTGTTCTTGTGTCCAAGGGAGGACATTAGTAGAAGCTGCCTCCTGTGTCGTCAACTGTATTAGGGGCTTGGCTATGTAAGCATACTGGGGAATCCACTGCCTGCAATATGAAGTGAGGCCAATGAATGCACGTACCTCCTTTTGTGTCTTGGGCTGTGAAAGGCCAGAAATCAATTGAATACGTTCCGGTGTCAGTCGCCTACCGTCCTTGGACAGCAAGTGCCCAAGGTACGCCACTTGCTGTTCACAGAATTGTAACTTCGAAGGGGAAACTTTGTGCCCCTTGTCAGCCAGAAAGTGTAAAACCGTGAGTGATGCATCTTCGCAGTCAGTTTCTGATCTTGCTGTGATGAGAATGTCATCTACGCACTGTATCAGCGCTGTAGTGGTAGGCATATGAATACTGTCTAGTTGTCGTTTGAGTGCCTGACTGTAGATGCTAGGACTCTCTGTGTAGCCCTGTGGTGCTCTTGTGAATCTGAAGCTGCAGCCTTTTAAAGTGAAGCCAAAAAGACATTGGCTGTCTGGATGTATTGGGATACTGAAAAATGCGTTATTCAGATCGATAACTGTAAAGAACGTAGCCTCTGCGTCAATAGCAGTCAATAATGAAGAAATGTCCGGGAACACCGGGTACTGTGGGACTACACATTTGTTAAATTCTCGCAGGTCCACAACTAATCTATAGACAGGTGGTGCTTTGGGATCAGTTCGCTTAAGAATAGGAAGAACAGGTGAGTTGCATACGTTTGAATCAGTCTCCACCACCACCCCTTGTGCAATGAGTCCGTCGATTAATTGCAGTAACCCTACTTCAGCCTCAGGTGGGATCTTGTATTGTCGTATCCGTGGCAGCACTACTCCTGCTTTGAGGGTGACCTGGTGTGGTGTAATGTTCATGAAACCTACGTCAGTCGGACCTTGTGCCCATAGGTGCTGTGGTACATTTTGGAGCCTGATGTCAAAATCTTTTATTACAAAATGTCCCTTGAAATCACGTAAATACAGTCGCACTCCTTCTGGCGAGCAACAGATAATTGCTCCCAGTTCCTTTAATGTCTTTATACCAAGTAAGTTTTCTGGACATGATTTAGTAAGCAGTAAGTCTGTTGTATGTATCAGTGGACCAACTCCTAAAGAGACTGGTTCCGAAACCTCATTAATAATTGGCTTTCCTGAAAAACCCAGGGATATGCTCTTTGAGCCCGAGAGGGGTGCCCCTGGAACCTCAGAATGACTGATGGTAGTTCTACTCGCCCCAGTGTCAATCAAAAACTTTTTATCCTGTCCCAGTAAACGTGCATGTACATAGGGACCCTCTTGGTCCACAGGAACTGGAATAAGGGGCAAGTCGAATTCCCTCTCTAGGCTGCTTCATGAATATGCTTGGTATTCTGGATAGTTAGGTTGAGCGTGCTGATACATTTGTGCTGTAGCGTGGGTGGGTGCATGGACTGGCGGTGGCGGCGGTGGAAACGTATCTGATGTCTGATGCGTGTTATTCTCCTTGGGAGGATATGGACGTGGCTTTGTTTTACCTGTAGCTATATTGTGTTTCAGGACTGCACATTCATTTACGTAGTGGCCTGGCTTCTTGCAATAATTACACTTCCCTTTAACTGGTGTCGCGCTACTTTTGTTTGTGTTTGTGTTTGCCGGTGCCGATTGGGCCACCAGCATCTTCATCTTTGTGTCTTTCATGCGTCTCTTTTCCTGCTCGTGTTCTTCTCTAATTCTGTTCTGGTGATATTGTAACATCTGTAACATTTGGGAAGGGCTGTTTGCTTGTCAAGTACTCTCAACCTTCAGTACCCTATACTTAATCTCGGGTAGGGAATTTTCTACTAGTTTGCTCACGAAAAGATGGGGATATGATTCGCTACCGGGCTTAAGGCCACTATTGATAGTAAAACATTTCTCAAACCTAGAGTAAAAATCGCTTGTGTCCTCGTCTGGTTTCTGCTTACAGGCTGAAATAGCATCCCAGTCTTCCTTTTTAGTAACTAATAATCTAGGCAAAACTTGTACAAGGAGTTCAGGTAATTCTTTAGCTCGGGGACTCAGACCAACCCCCGGGGCTCTGGCTGCATCCTCTCTTTCCAACACATCCCAGCTAATCTTTTTCTCTCCCACCTCCCAGTCCTTTTCTTTAAGCTTCTCGTAAATACCAGCAGGCAATAGTACTTTCAATAATTTTAGAATGTCAGCATATGTATACTCTCCTAAGCGGAGAATGTCTTTTAGTTCTCGGTGAAAACCCCCCGGGTCTTTATCATGGGAGGGCAACATCTTTTTCATTTCCAGTATCTCTAATTTCGACAAGGGGGTGTAGACATACACCCGTTGTAGCACATTGTTTGTATCTTTTACAGGATGAACCTCTCGTAGGGGGTTCAGCTTGTCGTATAACTGTCGCCTATCATGGGGTGGAGCGGGAAGCAGGGACCTAGTCACGAATTCTATATATTTGTGTCGCTGATCTAGGATGACATTAATCAATTCAGTACCCATGTTCGTCCACCTGTCTAGTACTATGTCGTCCAGCAACTTATACAATAGACCGGGATCAGAATATTGACTCTCATACAATGTAATCAAATGTTGGACCATGTAAACACCAGCTATGCGCTGTTCGTTTGGTGGGAGGCTCAAGAACGTTTGGGCTACTATATCATTATTATATGTATCATATTGGGACACCCACAGGGTGGCTGACCGTGCTAGTTCTTTTTCGGTCGGGGTGAGGGGCTGGTCGTTACCTATCCATCTATTCAGGGCCTTTTCGGTAGTTTGGAATAAACTTTCAAGGGAATATCTTTCTTTTATAGCCGTACCCTGTTTACGGTAATTGAGGCCCTTGGGCCTCTCGAACCGTCGGGCATGGCCCACGTATAGTACTTTGGCTTTGTCCCCGGCTTCGTCATCAGAGGATGACTCAGCCTTTCCGTCTGGTCCTGCTTCGTGTGAGGCTATTATTGCCTTTCGGATTTTGGTCAACATGCTGTCTGTCTGTCCTGATTTATCATGCTGACCGGCATCTATGTGATCACTCCAACCTATATAACAAGGGTGTACGTCCCCGTCACCTTCGTCTTTTTCCCTGATCAGACAGTTAATTAGGAAACGAAGGATATAGTTCTTAATAATTACTTTTCTGTTTTGTGTGGCCTCTGCTATGCACTCAAGACCTTCCCCTGTTCTTATGAAATTGTACATTTTCTTTAGGTTTTTTATTCATATCCGGTAATTTTTCCAAATATGCGACTGCTTGTCTAAGTCTTAGTGAAATCACGAGCATATTGCCCTTTCCTGGATCTGGATCGTATATACATTCGGAGATGTCTACTTTTACAGTCGGCCCCCCTCCTGATGCTGTCCCGGATCCCTCCCCGCCGTCCTCGAGCTCCTGGAGCTGGGCCTGTGTTGGGGGTGCAGGGAAAGATTCGTCTAGGTATGCTGGTGGGGATTCCTCTAGGTAGGCGGTAACAAACGCTTCGGATGCTGTTGGTCTTATTTTTCGGGGTACTTGTGGTGGCACTCTAACGGGTCTTTCTACTGGGGCCACTCTTGCTAGTTCCTCTGAAAGGACGGGATAAATACCAGCAACGACAGTATTTCTTTCTCTTTCAGCCTGTTCTCTTTTTACCCGCTCCCCTTCCTCCTGTAACTTCTTTTCTTTGGCTTTTTCAGACTCCTGTCTACTTCTCTCTGCTTTGTGGAACTCTTTCTCTGTTCTTCTATGTGACTCCTTGCGCCAAAACTCAATGGCATCCTTCTGAGCAGGTCTACATTTTCTCTTCCATAGCTCTTCCTCTACCTTCATAATGCATTCCGCGTCCCACGTTCCAGTGATAGGCCATCTATACTGTGTCTCTAAATCCTTCGTGTAATCCACCCATAGTTCTAAAAACAACACGGCCTCTAAACCATGTTTACAGTACATGAAATGTCCAGGTGTGTCTCTAGGCGGAATGTTAACTGATTCCTCTAATACACCTTTCCTAGTACCTATTTTACGCAGTTTCGAAAACAACGGCATGTTGAAATGTAACCTAAAACAAAATCACAATGAAACAATCTTACATACAAACCTGACACATTCAAACCTAACTGAGCCTGACTAAGACAATAACATTCATACAGTTGAATCGGTGCACCTGAATACTTGAATACTTGAATACTTGAATGACTCTATGCATGCACTTGTATACTTGAATACTTGAAAACTCTGTGCACTGGAATACAGCACAACCATACCGGTCTCACGAGTGAGACACGTCTTTTTCCGTGTTCATTAAATGAACCCGTCTTTATGCAACCCCCATGAAACTCACCGGGAAGCAGAACTTGAAGGCCTCGGACACTCGACGCTGCGCATGCGCGGGAATGGCGTATCTTTGGCGGATCTCTAGAAACCTCGGACACAGCTCTCTCGCAGGGTGGGCTCTGGGTCGGGACGATCCGCAATCCTCACCGCCTCGTATGGATGCCTGGTCGCAGTCCGTCTCCTCCGTTGGCCTGAGGGAGTTAGCGGGAAAACCCGCGACGTGTACACTTGAAGTCCGTCACGGCTGTAGAAGGGGGCAAAACTGGACCTTCATCTCCGGCGCGTGGGGAAGGGGATTCGTCCCTATTCGGGCGCCATATAAATGCCGTAGATAAAGTATTACGCACTCATAATTTCTATAGGTATCAATAGGATCATGCATAAAGCAAGAGGCTGAGTCCGTGGTATCAGGTTCAAAAGGGCTTTATTCCAATAACTCGAGTTATAGGGAGAATGGTTCCATCACCACAAGGGATCAGGAAGGGTCTTCTGAAACTTTATTCACAGAGTACAGTATATATACATTCAATATTATACGTAAGCAGGAGCGCTTCAGGCAGAGCAAGAGAGAATGAGATAAGAGCATGTGGGCGTGTAAGTAGGCGTGAAGGTGGGTGTCCATGTGGGCGTCCACTTGATGAGTCATAGGTGAGTGTCATAGGTGGGTGGGTACCTGGAGGGGGTTGCGTGATCAGCTGGAACTTTACTGGAACTTTGCCTTACTTGTGCTCAACTCGAGCATGACGTGTAACCGATGTGGCTTCTATTTCTTTATTCACTGCGTGGGCCTTACATGGGGGCTATGGGTTTTTCACTGACGTGAGCTTTGCAATCACTGAAAGGGAGACAGAAAGGCTAGGCTCTATCCTTTGCAGGCGGGTTTTGTTTATTCCTCCTTTTCCAGGCAGGAATGTGATTCAGTAGGAGTAAGCAGATAACCGTGCTCAATACTATCTCGGCACCCCGGACTGGGCCCCTTTGGCTGAGGCCCAAGTGTGCGAAGCCAAGGCTACGCAGCTGCAGCTCTCAGAGCGTCTGAGGCCTGAAACCTCTTTTCGGGCTCCGGCTGAGCCACAAATTGGGCTTTCATGAAAATGGCACGAGTGCAGGAAAACATGATGCAAAACGTGTAGGCCTCAGTGCAGATTTGTCGTTTCTCTCATGGGAGACTTGATGGCAGGCCACGTTTATAGCATAGGCATCATGGTTGACAGGCCATGGAGGGAAAATGCATGGCATACATGCATGTACACAAAACGTTGGGGAACACATAGGGGACACATAGGCCTTGTCATAATCTTTATTTTCTCAACAGTACCAGAACATCACACATGACCCATTGGGGAAATGCACTGAGTGACACATTGACCCTGGACAAAGAACTGAGCCACAAAGCACAGTGGCACAAATGAAGTCATGGGGAGGCACACACACACACAAACCAAGGGGACAGTTCACACCAAAGTGAAGTGTACTGCATGTCAGTAGGGGACATGGCAGGAGTGTACCATACACAAAGAGAGGGAGTGCAGGCCCACAAGGGGTAGGCAGCTGAAGCACAGATAGGGGATGGCATGACAACACACCAACATGCCACACTGGAGGCAAGAAGGCACCATGGGACAGCAAGGCATGAGGAAACACAACCACAATGGCAGTGTGGAGCAGCAGGTCTGCACAGACCCCACAAACAGCCACCAGACACAGGGATGTACAACAAAACACAACACTGAATTGCCAGTAACACCCTCTGCATACTCACAAGTGACAAAAACAACAAAAACAACAAGTAGGAGTCAAACGGAACTGCAAGGACACGCCAACACACTGCACAGTGCACAACATACAACTCACACATGGGCATACAACCACATCCACAGGGATGAAAAATCAAAACAACAGGCACACGACTCCTGGGTGACACAGGTATGTAGTTGAGATTGCAGAGGCATGCACACATCAACACTCCCCACAAACTCACACCTTCACACTGCACAATACCTGGCCATTCAAGAGCACACATGGAAAGTAAGCCATGGGACTAGGATGACTGGCCATCACAAGATGACCACACACATACACCACTGGGCACACATATAGGAAGAACACACGCATGATGACCCTGGACAGCCTGCCTGCAATACTGTGTGCAGAAACCCACCCTGTGCATGTCAGTGCCCCCCAACCTGACGTGTACAATAGAGCCAACATGAACTAATCAAGTACATGACTACGGCTAAACATTCGAAATTGACACCATTGGCACCCCAAGTATCTGGCCCAAGAAGAACTGTAGACCCTGTCACCTCTGAAAAAAAGAGATCAAGTGATCCCAAACATTGAACATGTTGAAGTGCCACACAGACCATGTGGTACAGTAAACCATTTACACACAGCAGCATAACTCTATTCAGTAAGGACACTGACAAAATAGACAACTGGATCAACTGTCTTTATTCACGAATTGCACAGATAGGCACCATGAGAAGAGTAAGGCACAAAATGCAAAGCATGTCCATGAGAAGCTGCACAAGCATGGGCAAAACAGCAGTGAACAACAAGGCCATTTGGCAGGGCAGAGTGCTGAGCATGTCCATTGGAAGCTGCACAGGCAAGGGCAAAACAGCAGAGAACAACAAGGCCAGTGGCTAGGGCAGAGTGCAGAGTATGTCCATGAGAAACTGCGCAGGCAAGGGTCCAACAGAGCAGTGAACAACAAGGCCAGTGGCCAGGGCAGAGTGCAGAATATGTCCATGAGAAGCTGCACAGGCAAGGGCAAAACAGCAAGGCCAGTGGGAAGGGCAGAGTGCAGAGCATGTCCATGAGAAGCTGCACAGGCAAGAGGCACACAGCAGTGAACAACAAAGCCAGTGGCCAGGGCAGAGTGCAGAGTATGTCCATGAGAAGCTGCACAGGCAAGGGCAAAACAGCAGTGAACAACAAGGCCAGTGGCCAGGCAGGGCAGAGTGCAGAGTATGTCCATGAGAGGCTGCACAGGCAAGGGTCCAACACAGCAGTGAACAGCAAAGCCAGTGGCCAGGGCAGAGTGCAGACTATATCCATGAGAAGCTGCACAGGCAAGGGCAAAACAGCAAGGCCAGTGGGCAGGGCAGAGTGCAGAGCATGTCAATGAGAACCTGCACAGGCAAGGGCAAAACAGCAGTGAACAACAAGGCCAGTGGCCAGGGCAGAGTGCAGAGTATGTCCATGAGAAGCTGCACAGGGAATGTGTGCGACTGTACCTTTCCATGGCCAGCAACACAGTCAGGAGACAACAATGTGCAGTACATGCCCTCCTGGGTGAGACACAGGTGTGTGAGGGTGACTACCACTCAGACTTGGCTGTCAGGCAGACTGGGAGCTGGCTGTGCTTCTGGGACTGTCGGGGCACTTAAAGGGGGAGAGAGCGGAACAGCTGAGGTAGAGCTATCAGTGTCTTGGCAGGCTGGAGGGCTGCTTGGACCAGGTGGTGTAGTGGCACGTGGAGGTGGAGTCAGGCAGATGGAAGTCACGGTGTGGCTGGGAGATTGTGAAGGGGTGCCCTTCCACTTTTTGGGGATCTTAAATGGCTTGACTGACTGTGGATCAATGGGAAGTGGTGTGGGCACAACAGGCACACTCACCACCACTGCTGCAGCAGGTGCAGGCACTGACAGCCCCTCTGGTGATGTGCTGGACCCAGCTGAATGCTTTGCCTTGCTTCGCCTATGCCCCCCCTTCCCCTGTTTACTACGTGTCATCCCTGCAGTTCCCTCCGGCGCCTGCTTCACTGGGCCTGGAATGGGAGTCGAGGTGGTTGGTGATACTGCCTTTGAGCCCTTCCCAGGTGTACCCTTGGCATGCACCACCTCCTTGGTGGGCACAGACACTGTATGATTATCTTTGCGCGATGCCTTAGGGGCAGGAGATTCCTTGGATGGGGATGCCACTGAGGCATGTGTGCCTGAGGTCTGCTGCTTTGCTAATTGTCCCCTGGTGTTGCCTGATAGGCTTTCCTCCCTGCGCTCTGGGGTGCCTTTGGTCTTCTGTGGGGATGGTGTCTGCGCACGGGACCGCTTGGGTTGTTGCTACTGTGTGCTCCGTGTGCTGTATCGTGACTTTGATGTATGTGGACCATGGTCACTATCGTCAGACGTGGCCACTGCCTGGGTGGTGGACAAAGGAACTGGAGCTGGACTGTGAGAATGTCCCTGTTGCAGGGCAGACGTCACTGTTGATGACAAAGCCTTGACTGTCTGGTGCAGCCCACCCACGTCGGAATGTATGCCTTCCATGAAAGCAACCACCTGGGTCAATTTCTTGTCGTGGTCAATAAAGGCATTTAGGAGAGCTGTCTAGCCTACACACAGCTGGCGCAAAAGGTCCACAGACTCAGCACTGATGGCAGCAGGGGGGAGAGGGGCAGGAGCAGTGGTGCCGGGGTGAAGGACGCTCTTCCCCTCTTACTGAGGCGGACACGGGCAGCACCAGAGGAAGTGGCTGGGATGGTGGGCAATGGCCGCTGTGTGGTGGAAGTCGATGCAGAGTCCCCGTTCTCTGTGCCCTCCAACATGGATGCATACCCTCAATAGAATACACGGTAGTAATGTTAAGGAGGCGCACCTCAAAAAGGCTAATGTGATCAAATTAGGTATTCAATAGTATCTGTCATATGATATTTCCAAAACAGCAGAAACAACTAAATTCTTACGGTGCCACTCGGGATAGGAATGCACCTTACTACCTAGGTGCTAGATTACACAGATCATGCAAAGCAGTCCCCGTGATAAACAAGATTAGACAGAAATACCCCGGCACTCCACAATCACAATTATTATTTGTATTGGTTATTAGCCAAAAAGACAGAGAATCATGTGGCATCAATATCACACTGGCTACAAAGCAAATTGAGGTTCTCACAGTGATATGTATCAAAAATAATTTAATTTAGAAAGACTTTTTGTAAAAAAATCACAGTTTTGAAAGAAAATCAGAGTTCCCTAATACATATAATTCTGGTCAACAGTTCATGAAGTAGAGACTCATAGTCTCAGAGTCTTGGTCCAAATGAATAACAGCCGACACGTGTTTCGTCACGTTATGTGACTTCCTCAGGGCTGTAAAGAAAATAGCATAATCTCATTTGGCTGAACATGTGTACATAGTAATTATATGCTCCAATTAATGAGCTTTTATAATTTTCAAGGAATTAAGAGTAATGTATACAAAACAGAAGAAGGAGAAAAGAAGATAAGGTGTAAAAACAGAAAAGAACCGTGTTGGTTAATAAAATCAAAAAGGAGAAGGCAAGAAAGAAGAATTTTGTTTAATTTATACTTGATACAGATTGTAATAGTAAACCATTACCACACCATGTGCCAAAGTTTGTTTATTGAGCGTAGATGACCAAAAAGTAGTCAAAGAGTCCTATGTATACTTATAACACTGACCTTTGTTTGAATAATTGGAGATTTTATATCCTGTTCATATATTAATGTTTTGCCAAAGGTATATTATTTGTTTCCTTTCCAAAAGCGCACTTATGGATTCAGAAAGTGCTGCAAGAGGATATGTAATAAAACGAAGTTAGATTGATCAGTGGTCAAATATATAAAATTAAAAAGTTTTGTTGAAATGTCTGACTAATTTAGAAGTGGTTCAAAATGGGGGTACCAACATTTGTTATCCGCTTATTGTAGAGATGTTCCCTCTATGTCATAAGAGCTGGTTGTAGTATCAAATCGGCTTGTATTAAAGAAACGTGTCTCCAGCAAGTATTCTGATAAAATAAGAAACAACAGAAACGAAAATGACTAAATATCATTTAAGATACCCCTTCATTGATTTGAGGGCATATGTTTCGTTCATATACTATACCTAAAATTTGGGCAGAGATTGACCGTTTTTCAATGTTTGTGCGGCCCAAGGCACTCAACTGTGTTGTCTTTGAGAATTAATCGTTGTGATAATCTTCATTTTATCTTCTAGATGGTAGTTACTAGGCAGTGAGACAATAATCGTGTAGCATCATATTAGTTAACTAATTGGTTCAAGCAGTAATACAGTATTGTTGGATATCGATAGGACATATTGGGCCCTCGATAGAGAAATAAATCACAAATTATAGGTCATACTTACTCGTTGGGGCCGTTGATTCCACCATAATAAGTGAATTAAACGACCGGCTCTGATATGCCCTAAAAATGTTTCACAGAAACACATATTTTAGAAGAATATACTTGATCTAAAAGACCATTTAGTTACACTAATTTTATATACAAAGAAAAAAGGAGGACGAATGCCGATTTAACTTCGTAAGCATGTCCTAATGGGTAAATGTTGCTAGCCTTAGATTGCATAACTCCCCTTAACTTTTCATTTATACAGAGACATCCTAATAAACTCTGTTTTTGTATGTCAACAAGAAAGCTGTAAAAAAGTTTGGCTAGCGTGGCAATGTATATTGTATGTCACACTGAATTCATCTCACTACAAAACAATTATTTTAAATAATAAGAGGGAGACGAGAGCGGGCCGTTCATTTAAACTTACCGCGCAATGTTGTTAGAGAATCCCGAAAACCGGGCCCCGTATGTCATCCACAACGAAGTGGCATGGTTGTGAATTTAAGCTCATGAGCGTAGCGTCAAAGCCGGAAGTGACCGGAACCGTCAAACAATAGTCACCTTTTCTATGTTTGACTATTCGTATTCAGTATGCTAGTGTTTGACTAAACGGGAGAAATGGGACAGCCATCTTTAAAGAGTATTGGTGCCCGAATGTCTAATATGTTAGTAGGAACCTATCCGTTCTTGACTGAATCACAGTGTTACTGTTGTTCAAAATATTTTTTAAATTTATTTTTTAAAACTTTTTTAATGGAATAGTCTACTAGTTGTAGGGCGAGTCTCCATATTTAAATGTTTCTCGCAAGTAGACAAATCCGCCACTTATATTGTGAGGTATAAAACTATAGGAACGAAGTGAAGAGAATCGATGAAAAAAACATATAAAACATAAATCAGATAGAAGAAAGGAGCTTGTCTAATAGGAATACAGCACAGGGGTAAGCACCATATAAAAACGTTACACATTTATACGCATGGATGCATATCACATCTGTGATAGGATAAATATAAGACATATATTGTAACCTCAGAGTAAGTGTTAATCGTAGTTACAAAAGACAAGTCAAGATGTTGCAATCACAGTCATGTTGTTGAGAGAGGGTGGGAGCCAAATAAAACAAACACATTGCACATATTTTTAAACCAAAATGCATGTTACATTTGTGATGTGATTGTAAATTGAGATATGTTGCTGGTAGAAATGTCACCTAAATGGTTCATTAGGCTAGGCATACATGCAATTCTTTGTCGAAATTGATCCCCATTTCTACTGCTCGTAATTTAATGATCCATTGTGTCTCTGTCCTTCTGAGATTTAGCGTTCTGTCACCACCCCTTGGTCCAGTCACAGTATGTGAAATTCCATGGAACCTAATTTTTGCCATCTCGTCTAGTGTATAATTGCAACTAAAATGTACCGCAAATGGCAAATGGGTAACTGCAGTTGTTATTTCGTATCGCCCTAAAGTGTTCTTGAATTCTTACCCTAAGTGGGCGAATTGTGCTGCCCACATATATTAAACCGCAGCAGCAGATAATACAGTATACCACAAAGTTGGTGTTGCAGTTTATGAATTGTTTGATACCATATTTTACTGTGGTGTTGTATTGAAAATCCATTATTTTGTTGGCTGCGAACTGGCACATACTGCAGTTCGTACATCTAAAAAAAACAGTTGGTTTGGAGGGTAGCCAAGTGGTTTCTTTCTTTTTGGGGGGCAAGTAACTAGGACAGAGAAGTTCTCTCAAGGTGGTGCCCCTTCTATGAGACACGGTAGGATTACTAGCAACAAGCTTTTCTATTGACATATCCAATTTTAGGATATACAAGTGTTTCCGAAGAATGTTATAGATTTGGTGACTATGTGTATTATAGTCTGTCACCATAGCAATCTTGTGTTCCCTGTTCTTGGTTTTTTCTTTCCGTCCTACTTGTAGTAGGTTTGATCTTGTTGTTTTCTGTACTTTATTCTTTGCACAATCCAGGATGGCCCTAGAATATCTACTATTTTGGAATCTTCATTCTAGTTTGTCCAATTCTGTGAGAAACACTGATCCCTCGCTACAGTTTCTCTTAAGTCTAGTCATTTCTCCCATGGGGATTGAATTTATTTGGGACTTAGGATGTGCACTGCTAGTATGTAATACCGCATTACAGGCTGTTGGTTTCCTAAATATTTTTGAAACGATTTTGTTATCCTTTACGTATAGAATTACATCTAAAAATTCCATTTCTCGTTTACTGATCTTGTATATGAATTTAAGGTTGTAGGTATTGTCATTAAGATGTGTCAATAAGTCTAAAAGACATTCATCACTACCAGACCAAAGAATGAAAATGTCATCAATATAACGACCCCAATAAACTATATGCTCTGTGAGTTGGGTGTCTGACATTTTCCATAAATGTTGTTGTTCAAAATGGCCCATGTATAGATTAGCATATGATGGCGAAAATTTCGAGCCCATGGCTACACCTATCATTTGTTTATACCAAGTGTCCTGATGTAAAAAGACATTATTCTCTAAAATGAGACGTGTTAAGTCCAATAGCATTTGGGTATGTTCGAAAAAGGTTGCATCCCTATGCGAAAGACATTCTGCTAAGGCTTGTAAGCCATTGTCCAGAGGTATACAAGTGTACAGGGAGCACACATCCATGGTGACAAATGAGAGGTCATTGGTCCATTCCACATCTTCTAGTTTACTCAACAAATCCCCTGTGTCCCTTATATAAGAGGGAAGATTATGTACTAGGGGTTGGAGGAAAACATCTATATATTCTGAGATGTGTTCCGTGGGGGAGCCAATGCCAGATATTATGGGTCGACCCTGAGGAAAAATGCTTGGTTTATCTATCTTTGGTAAGATGTATATGCATGGTGACCTCGGCGTAGGGTTAAAAAGATATCTATATTCAGTTTCTGAAATTAGGCCCAATTCCCGCCAACCTGTAAGTTTTGTGCATATCAGCGATGTAATTTCCTTAAGAGGATTACCCAATATTTTTGTGTAGGACTGATCTCCAGTTAATTGTCTCTCAATCTCTTGTATATAGTCTACATCACGCATGATGACTATATTTCCACCCTTGTCTGCTTCCTTAAAGATTACATCTGGGAGTGCTACCAAGTTTTTTAAAGCCTTATTTTCCTCCTTACTCAAATTGTATTCAATACGCCCATGATTTAGATTATATCTATCTTCAAGTTTGTAGAGATCTGATGTTACTGCTTTATAGAAGGTATCCACCACATTGTCAGCATGTAAGTTGGGCATGAATATAGACTTTTGTTTGAGGCCACTGTCCAAAGAATAGTCAGGCATGATGTCCAAGTCTGAGAGTACATCAGTAATTGTGGGAGGTATGTTGGAACAGTCATCTAAAGATAACAATAGATGTATGTCCTGTATTTCTTTAATTGTCTTGTTACATGGTATTGAGACTGGATTTGTCGAATAAACAGGTACAGATTGATTTGCAAAGAATTCTTTTAGTTTTAATTTACGAACAAATTTGAACAAATCAACATGAACATTGGTAAAGTCAGGTAACTTAGTCGGACAAAAACCAAACCCCTACTGAGTACTTTGGTGTCATTCTCAGATAAATAAAGATCAGACAAATTTATAATGGAAACATTTTCTGTAGTAGCAACATTAGATGTAGACTCTATCGTATTGGGAGGCTGACTCAGTTCTTCAGATTCCGTGCAACAGATCGAGTTGTTGCTCCTTCCCTTACGTTTGTGTTTTGAGCCCCCCTGCCTGGTTTTCTTATATTTTGAGGGCCATAGTTTGTACGATTCCCTTTGCGAAATCGCACCATTTCTTCTAAAAAAGAAGACAAATTTGTTTTGGGTAATGTTCCAATCATAGTAGATTCCATTTCGTCTTCATTGGTGGTCTCACTGTGTATACTAGATACATCTGACTCACTGGTTGAGGGTACTGTTACTGATGTTTTGATAGGTTTGATGATTGTTGGTTGTTTAAATTGTATATCAACTAACTTTTTGGCAAACGTAAAGACTACCACTTTTGTAGTCATTTTCATTCCTTTTTAATTTTCTCATTTTCTTCTCTTTGATGTAGAGTTGATGTGTACTCAATACATCCTTCAAAATTTTATAATTTTTTGCGGTTGCCTCCTCTAAATTTAGACATTTGATTTCTGACTCCAATTTATCTATTTCTTGTAATAAGATCTCTCTTTTTCTATCAGCATGTCGTATTAGAATATCCATCATTCTATATGAGGATGAGAGATTCAGTTCTTCCCATTCTTTAAGTAGATCTCCATCTAAGTCTTCAAAGGTGGGGAATATTATGATCCGTAGTCAACGTGGGACCTGTTTGATATCTAGATATAATTTTAAGATGATTGAATCCCACCACCTGGACACCTCCTGTTTGCGTGCCCGTTCTAATTTAATGAAACTCTGTTTGAGACCTTCTTTTTCTCCATTTTTATTGGGATTTGGAGCCCTCTGTGCAGAGCCAGTGGTGCCGGGGTGAAGGACGCTCTTCCCCTCTTACTGAGGTGGACACGGGCAGCACCAGAGGAAGTGGCTGGGAGGGTGGGCAATGGCCGCTGTGTGGTGGAAGTCAATGCAGAGTCCCCGTTCTCTGTGCCCTCCAACATGGATGCATACCCGTGGCATCGGATGATGTGGTGCTTTGTGTCTCAGGCTGGGACTCCCCCAGCAGACTCCTGTCCCCCTCTGATGCGCTGGTGTTTCACCCCCACTGGTGTCTATCTCCTGTCCCTCCGTAACCACAGGTGATGCTACATGGGAGAGAGAGAGATGTAGGGTCAGATCAGTGGCAAAAACAGAACAAACATATGCAAGCAATGCATGACAAAATTTGAGCAAATCTACATGTTGCACACCACCCTGTGCATTCACATCATGCCAACTCACTACATAGACTCAAGCAGTGCATGGAAACTCAGGCATGAGTGAAGCATGTGATGACCACACAGCACAACACCCTGCTTGTAGCTCTGTTCAAACAGACAACAACTAGTTCTGAGCACACCTAGGGACATGATGGGGGCACACAACTTGTTGCCAGTGACAGAACTGGATGTAACAGGAGGGGACAACACAGACCCACACTACAACATGACAGTCCCCAATGGATATTAGCCCATGCCACCCACCATGTCGTACCTTGGGGACAATATAATGCTGCACATTGCTGTAAGATATCTAGCCCTCCCCAATATGGGTGCATGCAATTGACGCATCGATGTACGCACAGTCATTTTGGGCACACTGCCGTTCCCTCCCATGGGATTCCCAAGACTACCCCAGTGCAGAAGAAACCTGAAGAGCACAACTCAGAATGTAATGTGAAGGAACAGCTTCCAAATCAACTACAGGTAGGGCAAATGCATGCCACAGGCACCCAGGCCAGCAGCCACTTACATGCCACAGCATCACACTACCAACATCACAGAGGCCAGCGCTGGCACAGGCTCTGTACACATGCAGCCACTCCCATCCAAAGTCAGACTCCCCAAATGCTCACCCCAGGCTTGCTGCTGATGCTCCTTCAAACATGCATCCAGCTCATGCTGTGTCACCGCCAAGATGCGCCCCATTAGTGGTGTCATGCTGTGCCGTGCCAGGCGCCCAGTGCGAGGAAGCAGCCCCAAGGTCAGACCCGCCACATTCTTTGCCAGCTGGCTGATCTCATCTCTTGTGGCAGTGGGTGCGCCGTCAGTTTGAGACCCCCATGGCTCGCACCTTCGCTGCAATGGCCCTCCACACGGCATTACGCTGGTGTACCTTGAGCTGCAGGCATGGGAGACAAGAGGGAGAAATGATCAGGCACACAGTGCCATGTACCAACATCTATCAGTATAGCAGCAAAATACAACCAAATCACATATCCAACAATAGATTAATCAGAGACTATAGTCAGCCCACATGTGAGCCCTGCATGAGAAAAACTGATGTTAAAGTATGCAGGTGTGAGGGGGAACACAGTCTCTGCACATATCACACACATGCAGGATGCCGGCACATAAACCTGCCTGCCCACATCTCCAGTCAATTGTTGGGTTGAGCAACACATACATCACATATCAACCTGTGTTTGGGGGGTGACCCACTGTGACCCACTATGTCCAAGACTGCGCAGCCCTCAATGTCCCTGCCCAGTAAATAGATAACTGTGTTATGGATGTCACATTGAGGGACGTGATCTCACAAATACAAAATGCCCTTTACAAGGGTGGTTGTGTGCAATCTACAGTGCTGAGATGGCCCCCCTCCCCCAGACACCCTCATTGTAAAGATGGCTACCTACCAGTAAGTTTGATGAGGGTTGTGTAATAGCTGACACATGCTTCTGGATGGGGTGGTGGGAGGGATCCATCCTGCTCAGGTGTGGGACAGGGGGCATGGTGGGTGTAGTAGTGCAGCCTTCCCAGACACAAACACCCTCATTGTAAAGATGGCTACCTACCTGTTTTTTGTACTGAAATGGCTTCCAACTGCTCCTGGGTGGGGTGGGGGAGGGATCCATCCTGCTCAGGTGTGGGACAGGGGGCATGGTGGGAGTAGTAGTCCAGCACTCCCAGCCACAAACACCCTCCCAGGGAAGATGGTTACCTACCTGTATGTTTGATGAGGGTTGTGTAATGGCTGACACATGCTTCTGGGTGGGGTGGTGGGAGGGATCCATCTTGCTAGGCTGTGGGAAAGGGGGCATGGTGGGAGTAGTAGTGCTGTCTGCCTGTACTCATGCCCCGATGGCTATGTTGTTAGCTATGTTTGTTGTGAATGGGAGTGGGTGAATGTTGGATCTGTGAGCCATGTTTTTGTGAGTGTGTGGTGCAGATGGATGGTATGTGTCCTAGGTGGTGTAGCTTTGTAGTTGTGCAAGACAGTACATAGCAGAGTGGTGGTAGTCATTTGTTTGTACTTACCAGCCTCCACTCCCCCAGCTACTCCTGTGAGACTCTCTGGATGTAGTATGGCAAACACCTTCTCCTCCCATTGAGTGAATGTTTTTGGGGGAATGGGAGGGCCACCGCCAGTCCTCTGAGCCAGCTCACAGTTCTTGCTCCTCCTCTCCTTGACCACCCTCTTGATCTCCTGTTTTGATCTTGGGGTGGTCCCTACTGCACTGACTCTTTTGACTATCCTAGCCCACATTTGTGTCCTTGTGGCTAATGGTGTCTGTTGGACCACGGTACCAAAAAGCTGTGCTTCCACTCTGACTATCTCATCTACCATGACCTTCTACTCACTCTCAGTGAATTTGGCCATGGTGTGTGGTGTGCAAAGTGATTGTGGGTGCAGGGGTGTGAGTGGTGGTTGTGGTTGTGCTGTGTATGGCGGTGTGCATTGTGGACGGAAAGCCTGTCCGCCAATGGTCCAACAGCAGCAATCATTATGATTGCCTGTCAGACTGCCCCAAATCCACAGCCTAGCAGGCACTGTCCGCCAGATTAGGATGTTGCATCCCCACCAGCCTTTCCATGGTGGTTCACCTGCCATTGAAAGGCTGGTGGGGATGAACTTTGCGGGCTTGTTGAGGACCCCCCTTGTGCAGGGGCTTGTTGTTTGTGCACTTGGGGGCCACCTATGGTGCCCCACTATATTTCCCTGCACCATGTGGCATCCACCGCATGGTTCCTGCCACGTAGTGCAGGGAAATCCAAACATTGCAGCGGGTGCTGCAGCCAGTAGTACCTACAGAAATGTTAAACGTGCCATTTGCGGCCACCGTGGTGGCGGTCGCATCCTAAAATCATGTACGGGACCGCTGCCTTATAGACGGCAGGTCCCAATCCCCAGGACAATGGTGGACAGACTGAAGTCCGTCCGCCATGGTAGTGAGCTCCTAAACTACCAAAACAACACCTAACTATACAAAAAACGAACAAATAACGTCATAACAAATGTAATCATACTATAACTACCTCTCCCCGAACCTGAAACTACCTTAAAAGTAGATTAAATCAAACTTACCTTAACAGATGAAACACATCTTCAACCCGCAAGGTTCTGTCTTCTAAACTGACCTAAAAGACTAAACATATAAACAGAAAAGTGGGGAAATTCGAAATAAATATGGCAGGGTAATAAAAATGAAATAAATACCATAGAAAAGAATGGAGAAATATTACAAAATTATTCAGGAAATTAAATGAATATTTTTATTTATTGTAAAAGAAAAATGGAAGTGTTAAAAAAGATACATTTTTTTTACAATATATAATAAATATGTATTTTCAAAAAGCAAAAATCTAATATTTAATATATTTTTTTTCTTTTTTTTTATAACACACATTATTTAGATACCATCATATCAGATCCAATGTAGTGAGAATTTACATAGAGACGGTCATTTTCCTCTTATTCCTCAGTTAGGCGAAAAAGGAGTATCAATAAGGTCTCGTGACCTCACGTATAGCTGCCCACTGCAGTAATAGCTAACGAATGAATAGCATGGTGTTATTACTTTTACCAGTTAACATAAAGAACAAATACAACTGTGTCCATTCCCATCCTAGCCCTCCCATCCCTCCCACTCCTGGTCGTTCGGTTCGGGATAAGGGATAGGATAATCACCTATTCGCTCTAAGTGCCTACCTAACATGAGTACCCGGAGGAGGCAATAAGTCGAGGGATTCAAACTCGTGTAGCATTGCCTCCCAGTCCATTGAAATGGGCTGCTTCCAAAGCCCCTTCTCCTCCTCCCTCCGAAGTGCCGCCCCATCTGCCTTTCCCCATTGTAACATGTCAGCCTGCTAACTGGATAACGTTGGACATCTGGAGGACTTTCACCTCATACTAAGGGTTCTGACCGCTAAAATAAGGGCTAGGTCTATGAATCTCATTCATACTTTTTGGACTCTGGAGCGTTTGCGGAGACCCATAAGGCAGTGCAGGGCGTTATCAAATATAAGGGTTTGTGTAGTCACGCCTAGGGCTTGACGAATCCCCTCCCAGTAGTTCCGGAGATGTGGGCAAGACCACAGCATATGGAGAAAGTCCGCCTCATCCCCTTTGCAGCAGGGGCAATTGTGTGAGGCATCAGGAAACATACGATGGATCTGCTTAGGGGTGAGATATGCCCGATGTAAAATCATGGTCTGGATGAATTTTAGTTTGGCATTGCGGGAAACTCTTTTAGGGTGTTCTAGCATGCACTGCCAAGCCTTATCGGTAATCTCCGTGTTAGAGTCCTCGTACCATTGCTCTCTTAGTGAAGTCAGCGTGATTGCTGCATGCGTCCGTATTCCTGTATATAACCAATGAACCAAATGTCCTCCCTTCCCCATGTAATATAAAAGATGTACTAGGTTGTGCTGTTGGGGTTCACTGCGCTGAGGGGCCCATGTGATCTTTATGTAGTGGGATATAGTGGCATGCAATAAATATAATCGTGGTGATGCGCCTGTGGTCTGTAAAAAGGTGTTGTGGTCCATCAAGTGTCTGTCAGTAAAGAACGCTCCAATGTCCTCTACGCCGGCCTCCGTCCAATCCTGCATACTGGTCTTCGCTAACCTACCCTGTGGTGTGGGGATAGCCAAAAGAGGGAGGTTCGGTGAATAAGGAGTCACCATGGAAGTGTATGTCAATGCCTTCCTCCAGCATTGTAAGGCAGTGTTTAAAAGGGGGGGACTGTCCAAGGGGATCTTAACCTTGGGCAAAAGAAGGGAGTGTAACTTACCCCGGTCCAACTCCCCCGGCGAGCACCCGATTTTTTGTAAGTGTCTTCCTGCGGTCCAATAAGATAGCCACTGGGGCTGACTCGCATAGTAGTAGGCACAGAAATCGGGAACTCCCAGACCCCCACCTTCGCACTCGAGTTGAAGTTTCCGCAGTAGACTGTGGGATTATGACCGGTAGGTTCATAAAATAGTATAGTAGGCGAGGGAGCATCATCATCTTAGAGATGGCAACCTGCCCCATTACTGAGAGCAGTAGTGAGGTCCAGAAGGCCACACTGGCCCGGAGCCCCGTTTTGGCTCGCGTGATGTTACCTTCTGTCTGATCTGATCTGCCTGTGTTCTATATATTTGGATACCTAAGTATTTAAAGGTGGTGGGTGCCACTGGCAATAATTAGTCGCCAAAGCGCAGGGTATCTGGGCATGGTCTATCCATGAAAAAGAAGGCTACAGATTTCTCTGGGTTTATGGCCAGAGCCGAGAGGCGCTCAAAGGTATCGAGGATGTCAGGTAAGGGAGAATTTTCGGCCGACAGGTCTCGTAAGTACAACAGGATATCGTCCGCGTAGATGGAGGTCAGGTGCGTCACTCCATCGATGGGTATACTAAGCTGGTCCACCGACCTTCTAAGTGCAATCGCTAAAGATTCTAGTGCGAGTACAAAAAATAATGGCGACAACGGACAACCCTGTTGCGTGCCCTTGTGAATAGGGTATTGTTTAGAGATGTAGCGACCCGTGGGGGCCCGGGCCGTAGGGGCCGTATATAGAAGGCGTACCCATTTAAGGTATGTGTCTGGGAATCCAAGGGGCATATGTATCAAACTCCCGTTTAGCGAATCCTAATTTACGATATTTTGCGATTCGCAAATTGAGATTCGCTAAGCGGGATGTAAAAAATAGTAATCGCAAATATATTGCGATTTCTTAAAAATCGCAAAATATTCTCAGACACCCCTTTTGCGATTTCTTAATAGCGAAATTCGAAAATTAAGAAATCGCAAAAACGGGAATCTGCAATCCAGGTGCAGCCTGATGATATCCCAAACAGGAAACTGGAGTGATTTCCTGCACCTGCTCACCTGAGCCACACCCAGAGGCTGCTTGGGGAGTGTGAGGAGGCATCCCAGGAGAGTGCAACCAGCAATGGATTCCACCAAACAACAGGAGGGCAAGGATGCTGAGAAGAGGAAGAGGAAGCATAAGTTCTCAGAAAGGAGGTCCTCATTGAGGAGATGGTGTGCAGCCATGAGCTCCTGTTCGGCAAGAAGGCACTGCGTGTCCCAGAGGCGAGGAAGAGGAAAATTTGGCTTGAAATACAAAATAAGGTGAATGCAGTGGGAGTCACCAATCATACCATAGAAGAGCTTCGCAAGCGGTGGTACGACATGCGCCAGAGGTCCAAGGAGAGGGTGGCAGCCAGATTGAAGGACGCAAATCAGACTGGAGGAGGACCATCCACTGCAGAGCAGCCAACACCCCATGAGGAGCTTGTGGAGTCAACTCTCCTGCCTGAGAGCGTCGGTGGTGTGGCTGACATAGACAGCTCCGACCCTGCATCCAGCAGTCAAGGTAAGATGCATGCAAAATCAATCTGCACTCCTCCCCATCCCATGCACACTTCCCCAAATGCACATAGTAAACTCCCAAAATGTCATTCCAGCCCAAGTCTTACAGCACACCCAGCAATGCATCATGGGACTTGTAGTACTATGTCTGACAGTGTGTCCATGAGACAAAGGAAATTTAATGCAACATGTGGGTTGGGGATAAGTGAATGATACAGTGTCAGAGGTTAGTCCAAAAAAACTGTAGGAACGTTATTGATTGCCACATGCAGACAATAACACAAACTCATGTAGTCCCCCTTACATCCACAGCACACGAAGACAGCGCAGAGGGAGAGGAGCCTGCACACCCTGCGGACTCCAGTGACGAGACTGAGCAGCAGCCAATCCAGCGCAGGAAGCGCGCACATGTGCCCCCACTGCCTCCATTTGAGGACGAATTACCTGCCACAGGGGATGACAGTGACAGGAGAGAGGGGAGTCAGGGTGTGTCACATACGCCCAGTCATGACACACAAACGGCAAGGATAAGACCACAGGACACACGCAGCTCAAGGCCCAGGAGCAGCACTGCGACTGAAGCAGAAGGGTCTGTGTTGTCAGGCCTGGAACAGAGCATGCTGCAGGAACAGCGCCTGCAAAGCAAAGCACTGCGGTCAATTAATCGGCAGCTATGCCGCATACACAAGGACCAGAAGAACATCGGGGAGGGCTTCATGGCCATGCCAGGGGCGATCCGTGAGCTCTGTGACACTTTGAGGCACAACCAAGCTGCCACTGATAGGGCTGGCAGACGTGCCAATGCACGCCTCCACAAATACACGAAGGCCATGAACCGCCTCTGCACCACCACCAGCACCCTCACACGCAGAAGCGTAACTATGCAGGTCGAGATGGCGCACTGCTGCCAGGATATAGCCCGAGGACTTGCGCAGGTAACCACTGCTGTGGAGCAGCTGCAGACGGCCAATGCTGGTGGCAGCGCACTCATGGCCTCTGCCGAGAGTGAGGACACCTCAAGTCGGAGTAGCATCACTCCCACCTTGCCAGGGGAAAGACGACGCAGTGCACAGGGCACAGGACAAGGGAACACCATGGGGGGCACTCAGCCTGGACGTCACCGAAGGAGGTGAACATGTGCGGTGACACTTACTGCAACACGGGTGAATGAATCCTACAATGCTGTTTGCACAGTTACTTGTGCCTTACCTGCACTGTGTGCACAACCTGTGCTGGGGACAGCTACTATTTCTTTAATGTGAAGTGTGAATAAACACTTCACACATCATCAAGCTTTGTCATCTCATGTCATCATGTCATGTCATCATTACTCACCTAGAAGTAGTTTTGTGTGATCTCTGTCCGTTTCTGGCATCCAGCAGCTGCCCCAACTCCTGATGCAGGTCTGGCAGGGGGAGCAGGGCGCTCGTCATCCGATGTGTCTGTATCGTTCACATCAATTGTGGTGCCTTTCCTCATTGCCATGTTATGCAGCATTTCACAGCTTGCCACGATTTGACAGCAGGTCTCAGGGCTGTATTGCAGTGCGCCTCCACTTTTATGCAGGCACCTGAAGCGGCTCTTCAAGATTTCAAAGGTACGCTCAATGACGCAGCGTGTAGATCTGTGTGCCCTGTTGTAGCTCCTCTCACTTGCATTTGCAGAATCCAGATATGCGGTCAGGATGAAGTCGCGCACTGCATAGGCACTGTCACCTGCATGGACAAACACAATAGGTAAGTCAATGTCCCCCCCTCAGGTGATGTAGTGGATGTATTGATGTGTGCCATGAATTTACCTAGCAGGTACCCCTCCCCAAACTCTCCAGCACTCAGACGTCTGTGTATTCCACTGTGTCTGAAGATGAAAGAGTCATGTGTACTGCCGGGGTATTTGGGTACGATGTCTGTGATTATATACTTTGCGTTGCACACAATCTGTATATTGAGGGAATGGTAGCATTTCCGATTTCTGTAGACATATTCAGTTGCTGATGGGGGTGTGATGGCCACATGGGTCCCATCGATGCAGCCAATGACGTGGGGGAAACGTGCAATCTGGTAGAAGTCCAGTTTTGTTTGCTGTAATGCCTGTTGGGTGGTGGGGAAGTATATGTGATGTGACAGCCTCTGTAGCATTGCATCTAGAAAGGCATGGAGAAAGCGTGAAAGTGCACTCTGTGACACCCCACCAACCTCCGCTATTACCCGTTGGAAACTCCCTGACGCCAGGAGGTGCAGGGAGCACAGGACCTGCACATGTGTGGGAATTGTTTGTGTCCTGCGTGTAGGGTGTTCCAAGTAGGGTTTCAGCTCCTCAATCAGGTCCATTATGGTCTCTGGGTGCAGCCTGTACTTGTCATAGATGTCCTCTTCAGTGTGCTGGAACAGAGTGATGCGCAGCCTGAATATACGTTCCTGTCTCATTCTCCTCTGTGCAAGAGCCCGAATACGCAGCCTCCTGGCTATCACGAACATTGCTGCCATTGTGGGTGGGTCTCTTGCATTGTGGGGTGGTTTAAGTACCTTGCACCAGTTTACCACCTGCATGCAATTGGTGTTAATAGCGATTTCTTAATTTGCGAATGTCGTGAATTCACAATTTGCGATTTTTTCATACATGTGTCTGCGAATTCTTATTTTGCGATATCCTTTCGCTAGGTTGAGAAATCGCAATTTAAAAAATCGCAAGGAAAATCGCAAAATTCTTGTTTCGCAGCCTAAGAAATCGCTAATTTAGCGATTTCTTAGTTTTCTCTAAAGATGTGTGTCATACATGTGGAATTGCGAAAAATTAGTCGCAAACGCTGCTTTTTGCGATTCGCAGCGTTTGCGACTAATTTTTGCTTTCATACATATGGGCCCAAATCTTTTAAGGGTTGCGGACATAAATTCCCAGGAAAGAGAATCAAAGGCCTGACGGAGGTCTAGGGCGATGCAACCCGCCGACTGATAAACCTGCGGAGTGGCTTCCATTACATAATGCAGTCACCTGGTGTTGAGAGATGTACTACGATTCGGCAGGAACCCGTACTGATCGCTATGTATGAGGGAGGGCTGTATACGATTGGCAAGGGCCTTACTTAAGATTTTATACTCTGTCACAAGTAAGGAGAGGGGCCTATAATTATGGAGATCTAGGCCGTCACGTCCTGGTTTGGGTAAGGATATGACCAATTCTTGCATGGTAGAGTGTGGTAAGTGGGCCTCCGCGAAGGCTGTATTATACACTGCTTCCAGTGTAGGTACCAATATCTCTGAATACGTGTGGTAAAATTCAATGGGTAGCCCGTCAATCCCAGGTGTTTTATTGCGATTTATATCTTTTATCGCAGCTCGTATTTCGTGTTGCGTTATGCGCTATATACTCGCATGTGTCTCTTCAGGAAGTACCGGCATGGGTAAATCCCGTAGGAATTCTATGATCGAGGAGTTTTCGACAGGTGGGGGCGCAGCACAGAGTGTGGTAAGATAGTTCTGGAAGTTGATGTCCTTCTGGGTGTGGACAATGTTGCCGTGGGCTGCACGGATGCTAGTTATTACCGGAGGGTTGGGTCTATCCCGAACTATGCGGGCAAGAAGTGTACCAGACCTGTCTGCTTCTGTGTGTTTTCATTGAAGCAATACCCTTTGGTCAATTACCCGTAATGTATCTAGTGTTTCAGCGTGGTCAATACGGGCGGTCTGTAGTTCCGTTTGTTTGTCAGGGTCAGTCACCACTTCCTGTTCTAATATAGTCATCCGTTGCTCAACTTTGTGTAATCGTTGGTGTGTTTCTTGGCGAGCCCCTACTAATTGTCCTATCGATGCCCCCCGTACTATCACCTTGAGCGCATCCCATTTGATTAAGTTAGAAGAGGCTGTGTTCCAATTTTCAGCTAGATAATTAGTAATGGTGGCAGAGAGGGCTGTCCGGAAAGGAGCGTCCTCTAATAGCTGCGGATGCAGCTTCCAGGTGGGCACTGGGGTGGGCACAGTACCCCAATTTAATGTGAGTTCTAGAGGGTTGTGGTCTGAGAAGGTTTTAGCTAGGTAAGTAGCTTGGCAGACCTGCGTGAGAGTGGCTCGAGAGCAGAGAAATCTATCAATTCTAGTGTGTAGACTGTGTACTGGGGAGAAGAATGAGTACTCCTTGTGGGTGGGACATCCACCAGTGTCCAGCCATACACCCAGGTAGCGAACTGCGCAGACAACTTAGTGGTATTTACGCTGTTAAGGGGGGGTGGGATCTATCCAGGGTAACATCCAACACCGCATTCCAATCTCCCCCCAGCACCCAGGGGATACCATCCCAGTCCACCAGTGCTGTACCCAGGCAGCACAGAAAAGAATCCTGTTCAAAGTTAGGGGCGTATATGCTACCCAGGATTATCAGGGAACCCTTCAGTAATATGTACCTCCCTTGGTCATCAACCCGACGTTCCAGTTCTAGAAAGGGGACTCCATGATGCACCCAGATCGTCGCTCCCCTGGCGAACGCCGAATAGTTAGTGGAGTACATATGTCCCCGCCCTTTTTTCCGTGTTTTTACCGTTTCCGATTCTGTTAAGTGGGATTCCTGTAAAAACACTATGTGTGCTTTACGCCGGAGGAGATAAGCGTGTATGCGATGTCTTTTCTGTATTGCCCCCAACCCACGTACATTCCATGTGACTAGATTATAATACCCTACGGTAGTAGTCGTGGTTGGCATGGTAATGTCTGTAAAGAAGAGCTACCATAGAAATAGAGCCTGCAAACCAGTTTCAACCAGGAGTTCCCTTCCCCATGAACTACAACAAAACCCGGCACCGCGTCTGAACTACGCTGGGCCCAACAAAAATATACAGTGATTCCATAACCAATAACAGTGCGTACGCTTGTAGGGGGGCCGCCGCCCTTGATCCTGTCCATGTATACAGTAATGTTGGTTACCTGGTGGCTCCACGGGGCCTGCAAAAGGGGGGATTATGAATAGGCAGAACAGAGACAGTGGTGCCGCCATAATAAAACTTACATATACAAAAGCAAGAACTAGGCCCGGAATCCCTGCAACCCATTTCCCCTGCATCTGCTGGGAAGAAACATACTGAGCATTCCATTTAAGCAACGATGTTCACCCTCAAGGGGTAGTATGTAGGTGAGTTCAAAATAACAAATAACAGAGAGCAAGTGCAGGAATACAGAAAAAAGGATATGGTATGCTTCAGGAGTTAGCTTCCTTGTCCTCTGCATTTCACTTGCTGATCCATGTTGCAATTAACAAAGGTTCTACACTCAACAAATGGGTCCTGCGGCTATTAACAAGGATCCTCGCTCAGCCCCACCCTCTTCAACGTCTACATGAGCCCCCTCGCAACCATCGCACGCAAACACAACCTCAACATCATCTCCTACGCCGACGACACACAGCTGATCCTCTCCCTCACCAACGACCCAAACACCGCCAGAACCAGCCTCCAGGAAGGGATGAGAGACGTTGCGGAATGGATGAAGCTCAGCCGTCTGAAACTGAACTCAGACAAAATGGAAGTCCTCATCCTGGGACCTTCCCCCTCTGCCTGGGACGACTCCTGGTGACCACCCGCTCTGGGCACCGCCCCCAAACCCACAGACCACGCACGCAACCTGGGCTTCATCCTGGACTCCTCCCTCACTGTGACCAAGCAAGTCAACGCCGTCTCAGCATCCTGCTTCAACACCCTGCGCATGCTCCGAAAAATCTTCTGATGGATCCCCACCGCAACCAGGAAGACGGTCACCCAGGCCCTTGTCACCAGCCGCCTGGACTACGGAAACACCCTCTACGCCGGAACCACAGCCAAGCTCCAGAAAAGACTACAGCGTATACAGAACGCCTCGGCAAGACTCATCCTGGACATCCCCAGCCACAGCCACATCTCTGCCCATCTGAAAGATCTGCACTGGCTCCCCGTCAGCAAAAGAATCACATTCCGACTCCTCACCCACGTACACAAGGCTCTCCACAACGCGGGCCCCAGGTACCTCAACAACCGACTCGCATTCTACACACCAACCCGCCAGCTCCGCTCCGCGAGCCTCGCCCTCGCCACCATCCCACGAATTCGCAAAGCCACCGCTGGAGGAAGATCCTTCTCCTATCTGGCAGCCAAGACATGGAACTCCCTCCCCACCCACCTCCGGCTGACCCAGGACCATTTCGCCTTCAGGAAACAACTCAAGACCTGGCTGTTCGAGCAGTAGCGACCCCCCCCCCTCCCCCAGCACCTTGAGACCCTTATGGGTGAGTAGCGCGCTCTACAAATTCCTTGATTGATTGATTGAATTATCAATTATGTCATCTGCCACCCTGGGGGGTATTGTAGGAAATACTTTGTTAAGAATCCGAATTCAGGGTACTGTCCTCTGAGTCTGTGGTGGTTTAATTTGAGTCCGCACGGCAAACTCCAGCAGCGACCAGAGCCCCCTCCCGGTCACGACATTGTTCGCGCGATGGCCCCATTCCACTGATCTCCTGGGTAGGGGTTCGGGCTCGGCGAGAGCCTGATTTCTGAGGAGTCGGGGGTTTGCCCGAGCCTTGTGGTGATGAGTCCGGATGATTGAGCTGGCCAGGCCCTATACCCATAACTTCCAACCATTCCTCGGCGTCTGCGGGGCTTTCGAGAAGTGAGTTTTTTTGTCATAGATGACTTTGAGCCTGGCCGGATAGAGTAGTGCGTATTTGAGTTGCGCTTTTTGTAGTTTTTTCTTGACCGCCTGGTAGGACGCTCGCTGGACCATGATAGTGTAGTCTGGGTATAATGAGATGCGATGGTTTCCAAACTGTATGATGGATTTATCCCTCGCTTTCTGTAGCAGCACGTCCCGGTCCCTGTAATTCAAGATTGTCACTATCAATGGGCAGGGTGGCGCGCCCGGTCTGGGCGGCCCGGTTGGAATTCGATGGGCCCGTTCAACACAGAAGTATGGAGAGAGCCCCTCCTGCGCTACATGGTCCCGGAACCATGCTTACATAAAGTCCGACGCCTTGTTACCCTTGCTACGTTCTGGTGAGCCAATTACGCGGATGTTGTTCCGTCTATTTCTACCCTCCGCATCGTCTACCCTTTCCATAAGGCCCGATACTTGTTGCTGCAGCTGTCTTATCTCGGTGGAATGCGAGGTCACTCGCGGGTCCAGGTCCTGGAGGGATTGTCCATGTTCCTTGACGGTGTCTGCCAGCTTTCCATGGTCCGCCCTGAGTAGTGTAAGGCCGGTTGTAAGTGTACCGAGCTGCGTCGCAATCTCCGCCCTGGAATCACGGATTTCCTTCAGGATGAGATCCAGTTTGTCCGGAGTAGCCCCAGTCGGAACTGGGAAGTTGGCCTCGTCCCGTTGATCAGGGGGGTCCTCCCCGGCAGGGGGGGCCCCCACCTCACGCCAACTCTCGTGCGTCTTCGCTTTGGTGCGGCCCATGGTATGAGATCTCTGTAGTCGGAAAGTGCGATCCCCTCTCCGTTGGCACCTGAAATTACTTTTCATGGAACTCCGTATGGTCGGGGGTGAGGTCTAGGCCACCTTTAAGTGGGTTACGGGTGCCTGATCCTGTCCATATTACGTCTTTTATATAGGAGGAGTGGTAGTGTCTATCGTCTGGGAGGGTCTTGAATCTGAGTTAGTGAAGTCACCTCTCTGTCAGGCCGCACGAATCAACAGGCCCAGGGATCGGGTCCCCCTCAGAGCGAGCCGGCCGGTCAGCGTGAGCCGGTCAGTAAAAGTGCCGCTCCCCCTCCCCTCCGGCCCCGTCCCGCCGGTCCCGACAGTGATGCCACCACACGTCCCGGCCTACAGGGGAACCCGGCATGGGCAACGCCGCCCAGCGTGCCCGTGGGTGAAGAAAGCAGTGTTGTTGCAGGAGTTGAACAAGGTGAGGATGGATAATTATTCAGTGTCCATTGGGTGTAGTCCATGACATGTCCGGTCCTCAAAAGGAATCAACCCCCTACATCCAAGGCAACAAGGTCCCTCCAGGCTTCCAATCGTGCCGGGGGAGTCACGGGGGGGAAGGGGAAGTCCAGCCACGCGCCCCAGCCTCACAATGAGTCAGCGGGCACTCTGAGGCAATCCGTGCCACTCACCGCCAATCACTCGTCGGGTCTCCTGGGGAGGATTGCACGTTGTCCGTCACCGCCGGGCCTCGTCTCATCAGCGCGGCCCTCCGCGGACGCTGCCCAGTGCACGCTACTCAGCCCCGTCAGGCCGCCCGTGATCCTTTCATGCAGCCGAGCAGGCTGCCCCGTGGAGCGTGTGCCCATGTCCGCGATGTACCAGGCCGCAGCCAGCCTCGAGCAGGAGCCCCGCCTTGCAGCACCCCGGGCCGCCCTCACCGCGCTCGGACCGGCTCTTCAGCGAAGGTCCCGGCTTCAACGTGTACACCACTGCAAGTCGGCCCGGGTTCACCGCCGCCTCTGATCTCGCTCCGGAGGGGCCCCCAGGGCCGTCAGCGGTGCGGAGGACTCTAGGGCGCTAGTCTGCAGGAGCTCCGGTCGACAGATGGCCAGGGAAGGCAGCACCAGGAATTAACGTCCCCCGCATGCTCTGGAGCTCTACCAGGAGTCGACCGCCATTTTAGGCGGCTAGCCACGCCCCTCCAATATTTAATATCTTTTAAAATATATGTTTATTTCATATACTGTAAATGTACATATATATAAAAATGTATAATTATAAAAGTATATTTATCAAAATATTAATTTTTTTAATATAAGAAACATTTTTTAATGAATAATATTAAACATAATAAATATTAAAACATATAAAATATAAATTGGTAAAATGCATATTATATAATTCTATAAAAAAAATTAAATTATATAAAATGTATGAATAAAATGGGCACAAATGTTTACTTATTGTCATAAAAAATAATAAACATTAAGGGCCCTATTACGAAAGGGTTAAGAAAGCATTCCCACCTAGGGCCCGAATAAGATGCAGTTAGGAAGGTCTCCTAATGACATTTGCTCCTTCAGAATCTGATCAGGAACGTGTCTTCCCGGCTGAGGGCCTGATTATGATGTGTTTAGGAACATAGGGGCTCATTATGATGGATGGCGGACATTAGTCCGCCCGCCATCATAACGGTTTTGGGACCGCCCGCCAACCATGCAATGGTCATACCAGTGCAATTAGGATGCTCCCGCAATACAGGCCGGTGCATCCTGGCCTTTTAACATTGCGGACGGTGCTTCTGACATACATATCCTTTCATATTTTAATTTATATATAACCTTTATAAATCAAATAAACTTTAAACAATAAAAAAATGCTATTCCTAAAAGTGTTGGGTAATAAACCATAATAAATTACTATTCCGACTCCAAAACCGACTAAACTCAGGGTAACTGCTTGATAATAAACCCAAAAAATGACAATTCCAACTCCAAAACCAACTAGACTCAGAGAAAGTGCTGGATAACAAACCATAATAAATTAGTATTCCAACTCCAAAACCAAATAAGCTCATGGAAAGTGCTGGATAATAAACCCCCAAAAATTACTATTCCAACTCTAAAACCAACTAAACTCAGGGAAATTGATAAATAATAAATCATAAAAAAGTTACTATTCCAACTCCAAAACCAAATAAACTCAGGGAAAGTGCTGGATAATAAACCCATAACACAAAAAAATTACTATACCAACTCCAAAACCAACTAAACTCTTGGAAAGTGCTGGATAATAAACCCCCCAAAAATTCTTATTCCTATCTCCAAAACACCAAAAATTATACGTAAAAAAAAATTACAAATCAAGAAAAATAAAAAATAATTTCAAACCAAAGGAAATTAAAATGTTATAAACATTTACATTTCATAAACAAATTTTAAAATGTAACACAATTTTAAAAAATATGTATCACTATTTTTTAAAAATAATAAAAGACAGAATAAATAATTATTTAAAATAAAAATAGTTGTAAAAATTATTCTCAAAATTGTGAGTTTCAAAAAAATGAAAATATAAAAATATGTAATTCTAAATCACGAATACATTTACATATTTAAAATCTAAATTATCCATATTAAATAATTAAAATTTGGTCATTTTTTGCTTGTATAATAACTGTAAAATAGAAAAATGTATCATACATTTTTTATGAAAAAATCATTTAAATAAATATTTTTTACATATTTGAATAATTCCACATAAAAAATTATATAATCCCCTAAAAATTACTTTTTTCAATTTTAAAAATGTACATATTTTTACAATTTTTCAATATTTAAAAATATTTTCAATAAAAATGTATTTTTAAACAGCATTCTAAAATTACTCCCACCCTTATCCCCTATAAATCAAAGATCCCGCTGCCAAATTTTTACAATTAAAATTTTTTTTAAATATAATAAATATTTTTAAATTACTCCCACCCTTATATCCTATAAACTCAATATCCCAATCCTAAAATTTAACAAAAATGTGAAAAATATTTTAATTTTAATAGTTTATTTTAAAATTGCTTGCCACCCATATCCCATATAAAGCCAACACCCTGCCCCTAAAACGTTTTTAAAAAACAATAAATACAAACATTTTAACATAAAAAAATGAATTAAAAAATATATAATAACTTATACAACATTAATAAAAAAACATTAAACAAAAAACGAAACAAAAAAATCGATATAGTCAACAACAATATATTTGCCATCGATATCTACAAAATCGATATTTCTAAATTACATATAAATCAAACAACGAAAAAACTTACCACGATATTTTGCACCATCGATATTCTTGACTTGATATTTATGTAAATCAATATTTCAACGTTGAAATTTTGTCTCTGTACCTTTTTCCTGCTTCTTTTTTTGGGGGAGCACATCCCAAAGAGTTGGCATCATCCCTTCCGAGGGTTTGGCAAGAGGCATGTGAGGAATAGACGAGGACATTCAGGCAGGCGAAAGCCAGCAACACGTGGGCACAAAACAGGCTGGAGGACGGGTGCTTAAGTGCTGTGTACGAGCTCAGGACCCATTACCTACTGCCCTCCCCCACAACCAACCTGGAGATCCACAGACCAGACTTTTGGATTTGGTCATTTAACATATGCTACTCTCTTTTGCACACCACTTTTCATTTAATATTAATTGACCGCTTTTATGTTCTGGTCATCTCCATATTACATTGTCAGACTCTGCTCATACACTTGGTTGTTCACTTTTGTTTGTAAACTCGGTCGGAAGAAAGTCTTTTCAAGCACGAATTCCTATTTTTTTTTTCACACGTCACGCTTCTGACTTACGTCCATTCCTATTGGATGTACTACAGACGCACGCACGCATCGATGTTGATAACACCGGCTGAGAGTTAGAGTCTATTCACATGCGTTATCCTTATACACGCTACCGTGGACTCAGTTGGAGGCATCTGTAAATACGTCTACACTCTTCCACAGAGGTGAGGAACTATTGAACTATCACTATTATTGAATACGACGCTTCATGTGATAGATGGTTGGCTGACTATGTTTGTTGTTTTCAGCATTCCTTTTTAGTGTATTCACCAGCTCTCATTTTGGCGTTCGGGTAAGCTTCTTTCATGACACACTGAACGCTCGATTGCATAATCGTATTGAGTACACTTTTAACCTTGTGTCTCCTCTCTCCATTATATTTTAGCCAAACATTGCGGCTTGTTGATACCACATTTACAGTTGGGTAAGCGCCTTTGCTTGTTTGACTTTTACCTAAGCATGGTCACTGAACCGCGGTACCCCCCTTTTTCTTTTGTATTTATTCACCTCTCCGATTGCACTTGTCATCGTACTTTCTGTTTCCACTATTCGCAACCGCCACATTGCATCCCACTCGTCAGGAACATCCGTTGCGCACTTTTTTCTATGCTTCATTTCTCTCTGCTTTACTGCCTCTGCAGGCATGCATGTTCTTATATAGTATTTTGCATGCCAGCTGATTGTTCACTCTTCTCACTTATTACGCACGTCACAGAGCCCAGCACACAGTGGGGATATATACAGGTCCACATCACGCATTGAGTGCAAATCCTAATGCCATAAATGTACTCTGTTACATTGGATATTGATTCTTGACCTTTTTGTTGTAGTTCCTTGTGGTGGATTCTCACAGTCAACTTTTCTTGATGATAACCTTCCCCTGAAGAAGGGTTTTTATAACCCGAAATGCATTGGGATCTTGTTTAAACTTGGGACTTTGTTTTCACTGCATTTGAAATTGCAAGACTTCATTCTGTTTACTTTGATAACTTTACAATGTAACACAAACAAGAATTGTGTTTTGTAACGTTTCAGTTTTGAACCAAGTGACTGGCATTGAAGTTAAATACAAGTCAAAGTATCGTTTACAAGAATATTGTTGTTCATTTAATTTTAATAACTTGTTTGTGAACTTTTGATTGAGACCAACGGTCCTTTGTTGTGCATCACGTAGGCTTGGATTATTCCGAACCTCCAGTTCATTTACATTTCAGTTAAGGGGCTAGGGCTCAGACTCCTTCAACGTGATAGCACACTAAAACGCTTTTACTATTACATACAAAATTGATTATCGTTTACATATTTAATTGAGGAGTGCAGGCCCATCCCTCTTCATTCTACTCTGAATCTAGCCACGTTACTACCCCTCCCTTTTGATACTGAGGAAGTTGATAAACATGATAGCATCTTCCGGATGGAAGAAGAGACGAAAGGACGGATAGCCCTGATTGACGTTCCCTTATCTGATCTACAAAGGGAACTATATGTTGATTGTTCTTTTTTTAAATTACCAGATGGCACCACCACTGCAGCTTATGCTATCACTACACTGTGTACAGTAGTAGAGACATCACATGTTCCTTATCAGTCGGCTCAAGCTGCTGAGCTAGCTGCCCTTATTCAATCTTGTGTATTGAGTGAGGGGCTGGTTGTCAATATTTATACTGACAGCCTGTATGTTTTTGAGATCGCGCATAATTGTGGGCCACTATGGTCTGAGAGAGGGCTCCTTACTTCCCATGGAAATTCAAAATGGACATCTCTTATTGTGGCTTTTATCTGCTTTGACACTCCCTAGGAAATTGGCAATAGTAGAAATGCTTTTTCTGATCAGACAGCTAAGGAGACGACCCATACAAAGATTAAAAGAATGTTTGTAGCAGGACCAGCGAGGTGGGTTCCTGAGGTTGACATGTTTGAAGATACTCTTGAAAGTGTAAAGGAGATACGAAGTGAAGCTTCAATAGAAGAATTAGGGGTGTGGCAGGAAAGTACAGCACAGTTGAATGACGAAGTATGTTGGATTGGTAAATCAGGGAAACAGAGATGGATGTTACCAGATGCATATGTTCTTCCTGTGGTTACTATGGCCCATGTCCCAGTGCATATTAGTGCTAAAGGAATTTGTAAATTGTTTGATCCTGTATGGCAGAATGATAATATTTCCAAGACAGCAGCACACTTAGTGAAGTACTGGATGGTATGCATGATGCATAATCCTGGGAAAGGTACCCCTACAGCCTCTGCTAATTTTGCTTCACCCACTTTTCATTTTGAGGGCCTGCAAATGGATTATATTGAATAAGAGAGATGCAATAATCTTAAGTATGTTTTGGTGGTTGTTGGTGAATTCAGTAAATGGGTTGAGGCTTTGGCACAGAGCATGAAGTCTTAACTAAAGAGGCAATGTGTAAAGTATTTGTGCAACACAACACAGAGTAACATGAAGAAAACACCACAAAAAGACTCCACACCAGTTTAGAAAGATAGATTATGATTTTGTAAATAAAAAAGCAGGTAGAGTTTGTGGCATTACGGCCAGAGCTGCTGACTTTGGAGCTGGGGAACCAGGTTCGAGCCTTGGTTTGGCTCAGCTTCCTGTGACTCTGGCTAAAGCACTTTATCTCCCCGTGCCTACCAAAAATGAATGAGTCCTTGTGTAATGTAACTGGTGCTCATGTAAAATGCTTTAATACCTTTGGGTCAAGTTTGTGCTATATACATTTACAAAACAACAAAAATCCAATAGGTAGAGGTCGAGATATGAATTTTTAAAGACTTTGGGGCCGATTCTGATTCCGGCCTCAAAAAGAAACGACCAACACGGACCCGGACCGGATACCGACCGACACGGACAAGCGCTGTACGACCCGTGCAGTTAGATGCAACGCGTGTTAATTACAACTGACACGTACGGAATACAAGCCGTACGACCATGCCGTAGGGAAAATAGTGATCTGGCCGGAAAACCGACGCGAATTTCACCGACCGACACAAACCCGGAATGAAGCTGACCGACCCGTACCTGTGATGTCTGATCCGCGCAGTACGATGCAATGCGTGGAAACTCAGACCAACTCACACGGAGACCATGCCGCACGACCGACACGCACAGAAAACCGGGCCCACAAGCAATAGAGACCTTTGTGACCGACGTGTATGAAACATAGAAGATAGGCAGCGTGAACGTGGCGGAGAATCCCGCAGCATCCGTATCGTCAGATGAACGTCTCCTTCATGCCTACAATACCCAAAGGAAAAAAGACAAAAAAAGGACCAAACAAGCAATGACAAAGCCAATAAATACCAAATAAAAAAAACCTGGGACAAAGACACACCCACAACTCTAAATATATAAAGGACTACAATAACTACCATCATCACTTGCAAACAGGAGACACATCCAGCAGCAAACACCATTACACCGCAACCACAGAGACACTCACAACTCACCCATCACACAACTCACAAACCATCAGCACCTCATCCAACATCACACCCACATACAGCCAGCAAAACCAACACCAACCCACCCTCACTTGGACCCTCACACACAACATCCCTCACCACCACCACCCATCACCATGCCCCCAAAGAAGAATCCAAAGTTCACAGATAGTGAGTTAGAAGTGCTGGTAGATGAGATCATCAGAGTAGAGCCACATTTGTTTGCTACATTGACCCAAAGTCGCCCCCATGTCACAGAAAACAAAGATGTGGGCGAGGATTGTGGACAAGGTGAATGCTCAAGCACCAACAAGGCGCACAAAGGACGATATCCAGAACAGGTGGTATGACGTAAGTAGGAGGGTCAAGAAACTCATTGAAAAAGATAATGCCCTGAGTCAGTACACTGGCGGTGGCCCTCCTGGCAAACCAGTCTACTTCAGGACCAGCAGCGGTCCGTGGAGGGAGTTCCGTGGGGCAGAAAGGCGGGGCGGGGGAGGGGCAGGGTGGGGGTTACTAAACACCGGAATATGGATAATTGGAGGTAAGTAAACAATGAAATAAATAAAACGAATTTCGTAGCGCGCGCTGCACCGCATTTTGTGATGCAGGGCGTGCTACGAAGTTCGTTTTATTTATTTAATTGTTTACTTACCTCCAATTATCCATGTTCCGGTGTTTAGTACCCCCCACCCTGCCTCTCTCCCGCCCCGCCTTTCCGCCCCACGGAAATCCATCCACGGACCGCTGCTGTTCAGGACCTGGGAGGAGAAGGTGCGGGACATCCTACCAGGTGCGGGACATCCTACCACCAGAAAGCGTCCATGGGCTAACAGACATACCAGAGCCTGGTGAGTACACAAACAACATACCCGAGATTGTGTGGCAAGGGGACAGTGAAACCATGCACCGCAAGCAAAGCTACAGTAACCGATAGATAATGAACCCAAGATGTGTATGCCAGTCAGACAAACACAATACCTGCCATCTCATAGTGACTTGGAACTGTGTCATGACATGCACCAACCTACAAACTAATAGAGCAAGGCAGTGGCACAATGTAAATAGACACTGCCCGACAGTTTGCCACCACATACACACTACCTCACAGTGCAGCTGACTGATAGGAAGGAATTGTGGGGATGCAGGTGAAGTGAGTGTATCCAAAAGCATGATGGGGTTTGTAGTCTCAGATAATGCTCCCCCTCAAAATTGGCCCATCAAGACCTCTCTAAAACATGCCCACATCACAGTGAGTGGAAAATGACTGACAAGATGGCTGGCACTGGGTCTTGCTGTGGGGAGCACAAGGCCCTGCTAGGGCTTGTGTGCAAATCAGAAGCAGGACACCACTGACTGTAATCCTGAAAGACAACTTGCACGCCCTCCAATGGAAGCATGTTTCATGGTGGGATGTCTGGCCGGGTGGGAAGGAGGACTGACAGCTCTGACCATACTTACCAGCATGTGGAGACTAGGCCTGGGCCAAAATTCCGTTCCGTTGGCAGAAATTGCGATAATTTGGCATTTTCGCGTTCCGCTGAAAGCGCGAAAATGTCAAAATTTCCGCATTCCGCAGCTTAGCGATAATTTGTTTCTTGCTCGCGCTGTAAAAAAATACATTCTTGCGTGCGCGCAATCGCCTTACCTGAATCCCCGCGTTCGCTGACAAGTTTTCCCGACCCGGTCGCGTTCTCCACGAGATATTGGATTGTTGGTAGCCATTTTGCGCTGTCTCGCAACAGTTTGCGCTCGCATTGTCGCGCGATCATGTCATTTGTTGCGCGATCACGTCATTCTTCTCGCGATCATGCACCGCGCGAGTATGAGAAGATTGAGATCTCGAACACGTCATTCTACACCGCGAGCGAGAGGGTGAGGACGCGTGCACGTCTAATCGAACGCAAACATGAGAAAGAGACCCCGAACACCTCATATCCAACGCAACAGGGAGCAAGAGAACGCGATCATGTCATTTTCGATACGCCGGCGGAAGTAATGTGAAGTTCGAGAACTCAAACATGTAAAATTTTCAATTTGGAGAGGAATATCAGCTCTAGCAGCATGAAACCTTCTGCAAATGCTGATTTTGGATGAAAACAACTCTCCACATTGACATTTGGCTGTCCTTTTTTGTGCAAGGAGTCCTTTTTTAAAAAGGTGGGGAGAGGGAGGAAGTGACACAGAATCTCCAACTTCCTGTTCCTGTCCAGCAGGCTCCTCCCAGTGCTTTGTCCATCTCCTGCTCATTCTGCCTTTGGATTTAGAGCTGGAAAGATCACTCTTTTTGTCTGCTGCATCATTGCAATTGGATTTGAGGATTTTTGGAATAGGATATTTTACAAGTAAGTGGTTGTTGTGTCTTTGATTGTGGGCATTGCAGTTGTTGTAACTACAATTTATTTTTGATAACTATCAGGCCCGAGCTAGCCATGGGCATGGCCTCATGGGTGTGTGCATGATGAAGCAACTGTTCCTTTTGGTGTTTTTTTAATGTATTTCATTTTCAAGCATCATTTAGGGCATGGATGGCATTGGATTGAGTTGGGGAAGTGTGCTTTTTGGGGGAGGCCTTTCTGATGTTGTTGGGCCTGGCCATGTGGCTGGTGGCCATTTTGAAGCCTAGGCCTGCAAGCTTGCCTGGCCTTGTCTGCCAACAGGCCTGCTTTCATCCACTAGGATCAGAGCAGGTAGCCACAGCTTTATTAATCAAGTGTTTTCTGTGTGGTCTGTTGAATTTAGACTTCATTTAGGGCATGGATGGCATTGGATTGAGTTGGGGAAGTGTGCTTTTTGGGGGTGGCCTTTCTGATGTTGTTGGGCCTGGCCATGTGGCTGGTGGCCATTTTGAAGCCTAGGCCTGCAAGCTTGCCTGGCCTTCTCTGCCAACAGGCCTGCTTTCATCCACTAGGATCAGAGCAGGTAGCCACAGCTTTATTAATCAAGTGTTTTCTGTGTGGTCTGTTGAAGTTAGACTTCATTTAGGGCATGGATGGCATTGGATTGAGTTGGGGAAGTGTGCTTTTTGGGGGTGGTCTTTCTTATGTTGTTGGGCCTGGCCATGTGGCTGGTGGCCATTTTGAAGCCTAGGCCTGCAAGCTTGCCTGCCCTTGTCTGCCAACAGGCCTGCTTTCACCTACTAGGATCAGAGCAGGTAGCCACAGCTTTATTAATCAAGTGTTTTCTGTGTGGTCTGTTGAATTTAGACTTCATTTAGGGCATGGATGGCATTGGATTGAGTTGGGGAAGTGTGCTTCTTGGGGGTGGCCTTTCTGATGTTGTTGGGCCTGGCCATGTGGCTGGTGGCCATTTTGAAGCCTAGGCCTGCAAGCTTGCCTGGCCTTGTCTGCCAATAGGCCTGCTTTCATCCACTAGGATCAGAGCAGGTAGCCACAGCTTTATTAATCAAGTGTTTTCTGTGTGGTCTGTTGAATTTAGACTTCATTTAGGGCATGGATGGCATTTGATTGAGTTGGGGAAGTGTGCTTTTTGGGGTTGGCCTTTCTGATGTTGATGGGCCTGGCCGTGTGGCTGGTGGCCATTTTGAAGCCTAGGCCTGCAAGCTTGCCTGGCCTTCTCTGCCAACAGGCCTACTTTCATCCACTAGGATCAGAGCAGGTAGCCACAGCTTTATTAATCAAGTGTTTTCTGTGTGGTCTGTTGAATTTAGACTTCATTTAGGGCATGGATGGCATTGGTTTGAGTTGGGGAAGTGTGCTTTTTGGGGGTGGCCTTTCTGATGTTGTTGGGCCTGGCCGTGTGGCTGATGGCCATTTTGAAGCCTAGGCCTGCAAGCTTGCCTGGCCTTCTCTGCCAACAGGCCTACTTTCATCCACTAGGATCAGAGCAGGTAGCCACAGCTTTATTAATCAAGTGTTTTCTGTGTGGTCAGTTGAATTTAGACTTCATTTAGGGCATGGATGGCATTGGTTTGAGTTGGGGAAGTGTGCTTTTTGGGGGTGGCCTTTCTGATGTTGTTGGGCCTGGCCATGTGGCTGGTGGCCATTTTGAAGCCTAGGCCTGCAAGCTTGCCTGGCCTTGTCTGCCAACAGGCCTGCTTTCATCCACTAGGATCAGAGCAGGTAGCCACAGCTTTGTTAATCAAGTGTTTTCTGTGTGGTCTGTTGAATTTAGACTTCATTTAGGGCATGGATGGCATTGGATTGAGTTGGGGAAGTGTGCTTTTTGGGGGTGGCCTTTCTGATGTTTTTGGGCCTGGCCATGTGGATGGTGGCCATTTTGAAGACTAGGCCTGCAAGCTTGCCTGGCCTTCTCTGCCAACAGGCCTGCTTTCATTCACTAGGATCAGAGCAGGTAGCCCCAGCTTTATTAATCAAGTGTTTTCTGTGTGGTCTGTTGGATTTAGACTTCATTTAGGCCATAGATGGCATTGGATTGAGTTGGGGAAGTGTGCTTTTTGGGGGTGCCCTTTCTGATGTTGTTGGGTCGGGCCATGTGGCTGGTGGCCATTTTGAAGCCTAGGCCTGCAAGCTTGCCTGGCCTTCTCTGCCAACAGGCCTGCTTTCATCCACTAGGATCAGAGCAGGTAGCCACAGCTTTATTAATCAAGTGTTTTCTGTGTGGTCTGTTGAATTTAGACTTCATTTAGGGCATGGATGGCATTGGATTGAGTTGGGGAAGTGTGCTTTTTGGGGGTGGCCTTTCTGATGTTGTTGGGCCTGGCCATGTGGCTGGTGGCCATTTTGAAGCCTAGGCCTGCAAGCTTGCCTGGCCTTGTCTGCCAACAGGCCTGCTTTCATCCACTAGGATCAGAGCAGGTAGCCACAGCTTTATTAATCAAGTGTTTTCTGTGCGGTCTGTTGAATTTAGACTTCATTTAGGGCATGGATGGCATTGGATTGAGTTGGGGAAGTGTGCTTTTGGGGGGTGGCCTTTCTGATGTTGTTGGGCCTGGCCATGTGACTGGTGGCCATTTTGAAGCCTAGGCCTGCAAGATTGCCTGACCTTCTCTGCCAACAGGCCTGCTTTCATCCGCTAGGATCAGAGCAGGTAGCCACAGCTTTATTAATCAAGTGTTTTCTGTGTGGTCTGTTGAATTTAGACTTCATTTAGGGCATGGATGGCATTTGATTGAGTTGGGGAAGTGTGCTTTTTGGGGGTGGCCTTTCTGATGTTGATGGGCCTGGCCGTGTGGCTGGTGGCCATTTTGAAGCCTAGGCCTGCAAGCTTGCCTGGCCTTCTCTGCCAACAGGCCTACTTTCATCCACTAGGATCAGAGCAGGTAGCCACAGCTTTATTAATCAAGTGTTTTCTGTGTGGTCCGTTGAATTTAGACTTCATTTAGGGCATGGATGGCATTGGATTGAGTTGGGGAAGTGTGCTTTTTGGGGGTGGCCTTTCTGATGTTGTTGGGCCTGGCCATGTGGCTGGTGGCCATTTTGAAGCCTAGGCCTGCAAGCTTGCCTGGCCTTGTCTGCCAACAGGCCTGCTTTCATCCACTAGGATCAGAGCAGGTAGCCACAGCTTTATTAATCAAGTGTTTTCTGTGTGGTCTGTTGAATTTAGACTTAATTTAGGGCATGGATGGCATTGGATTGAGTTGGGGAAGTGTGCTTTTTGGGGGTGGCCTTTCTGATGTTGTTGGGCCTGGCCATGTGGATGGTGGCCATTTTGAAGCCTAGGCCTGCAAGCTTGCCTGGCCTTGTCTGCCAACAGGCCTGCTTTCATCCACTAGGATCAGAGCAGGTAGCCACAGCTTTATTAATCAAGTGTTTTCTGTGTGGTCTGTTGAATTTAGCCTTCATTTAGGGCATGGGTGGCATTGGATTGAGTTGGGGAAGTGTGCTTTTTGGGGGTGGCCTTTCTGATGTTGGTTGTCTTAAAGACATGCTTTTGTTGTATGTGTCTGGTCACTGGTGTGTTGGTGTGCAATGCATGCACCCTGCAGACCTTTTTGGGGCCTGTGAATGTTCGTATTTACATTTTGTTGCATTAAAAAGGCAGAGCAGTGTGCTTTAGCATGCATCCTTTACCTGGCTTTTATAGGCCTTTTGTCAGCTCATGGTGTTTCCCAGGCCCCCGGCTTGTTTGTGATTTGTGAAAGTCCATGTGGGCGGTGTCCTGCTTTTGCCATAGGCCTGCATGGTTTTCCTATTGGCTATTTGGCTTACTGCTTCCATCCATCCACCCCCTTTGCCTGCAGCAGCTCCATGGATGCTGAGATGCTCAAATAATTTAATGGTCCACCCCACTTTGCATTACATTTTTATTTTGGTGGTTATCATTAACTTTCCTATCCTTCCTGAGAGTGTAGTGTGTGACTGTACACAGTAGTATAACATAGCCCTAGTTAAAAAAAAAGTCATAAATGGCTAGACTATCTTTTGTTTGCACTAGTATAGTACTAAGTAACTGAACCACAACAACAAATGCAACATTTCACTGATGTTCTTCTCCTGGCTTATTTGCTTTTAGGTGCACAAAAGACAGAGTAGAAGGTGTCATCAGCATCACCCGGCTACCCGTTGTACTGCCAGCCAGACAGAAGTCCTGCTGCGCATCACGTCCACGTGTGACCAGAACTTGTTGTGCATCTGCATCCTGCCTGACATCTGAAGAAGATGGCCCCAAAGAAAGGTACCAGGTCCAGCACCAAGAAAGTTGCCGGTAAGAAGAAGGAACAGAAAAAGGAAGTGCCATTTACCACGACTGGTGGTGTGCCGGCCAATGTTTTTTTTGGCACCAAAAAAGTTATGCCTGCAGCAGCGTTGTCCGGGAACCAAGCTGGGAGCAGCACAGCGGTCCAACCCCACCAACCTAGGCCCAAGGGCTTTAGTGTCGCAGAGGTAGCCAGTCTACTAACGAGCAGCGATGTTGAAGAAACGTCATTACCGCAAAGTAGTACACAATCAAGTTCAACGCAGGCGCAAACTCAGCAGATCAGTGTGCAGCCGCAACAAGAACAGCAGCAGCCGCCGCAACAAGAACAGCAGCAGCAGCCGCCGCAACAAGATCAGCAGCAGCAGCCGCCGCAACAAGAACAGCAGCAGCCGCCGCAACAAGAACAGCAGCAGCCGCCGCAACAAGAACAGCAGCAGCCGCCACAACAAGAACAGCAGCAGCCGCCGCAACAAGAACAGCAGCGGCCGCAACAGCCCACCATAGTATTTGTTGCTCCTGAAGTAGGGGCATTTCAGGAAATCAAGCTTCCTGCAGACAAAGTGAAGCAAAGTGAAACCATTGTTTCAGAAGATCTATTGTCTTCCAGACCACCAGCAAGTAAAAGGATGCTTAGTCCATCATCTTATTCTTCAAGCCCCGCTTCTGATGATCGTGATGCCACTTGGCTCCCACCAGCTCAGTCTGAGAGTGATGTACGCCACAAGACAATGCTTCTGAAAAGGAAGGTCCCAGAAAAACTTAGAGTTATGGAGGTAGATGTAGAAGAGGGGGGTGATGATGTTGATGAAGACGAGCCAGTCATCACGTACATTACTCCCACCCCAGAGGGATTGGAGACCAACATTCTCACCCTATCCAGAAAGGCTGCTACTGAGCGGGATGTAGCACGGATATCACCAACACAGGTTACACCACCACTACCTCCAGCTGCCATATTTTCCAAGGCCCGGCAGGGACCTACATCCAGCTCAACCATCTCAGTAGGTAGTGGTAGTAAAAGTCACAGTCTAGGTGCACAGGGTCACATTACAAGCACCCCCTCCGGTTCATCTGGTGCTGAAAGTGGAACATCCAGCAGCTCTGCTGACCTGGGCTCGCGATCACTCACACATGCATGCAAAGTTACTGCAAACGGAAGTGTAGTGGAGATCTCTTGTCACGTGGTGTAAGAGTGCGGAGAGCGGAGAGCAGAGCACCGGGTGCGGGAGCAGTGGAAACCACTGGAGCCGTGGCAGCGGCGTATGGACCTTCGGCGGAGCAGGGCAAGAGGAACGGACGGAGCCGAGACGGTCGATGTGCGGTGTGAGGCTGCGGCTGTGTGTACGAGCGGAGTCCCCGCGGGAGAGCGCGAGCGGAGAAACCAGCGGGGCCATTCGCCACCCGTCAAAAGCCAACCACTAACCGCAAATCGCCCCTCCGCCCCCCTCTCACATTTGAGTCCCGGTCCTAGCGCCACCAATGCTCTGCTCAGCCCACGCCTAACCCTATTATAAAGACGACCACGGGTGGTAGGGAGCTGCCAAGGATCCTAAGGCTGATGAAATAGGTTACCGTATCGAGTTGCTCGTGGTTGTGCTTTTTGTGGAGTCCTTGGACCCAAGCTGCTGTTTGCAGTTATCGTCGTCCCTCTGCTGCTGCCGCAGTTATAATCCCCGCGGCCGCCGTGTGCAGCGGGACTACGGTCCCCAGAATCCTTAGCGGGGGAAACCCGCCAACGTCAGCAGCTTTGCGCACAGAGGCGCATAAATCAACAGTCAGTTCCTGCAGAGCGGGTGTGCTCTGCCTGCTGTGGATACTTACGAACATATCTTCCCTGTGCCTTGGTTGTGCTTTTTGTGGAGTCCCTGGACCCAAGCTGCTGTTTGCAGTTATCGTCGTCCCCCTGCCGCAGCCGCAGTTATAATCCCCGCGGCTGCTGTGTGCAGCGGGACTACGGTCCCCAGAATCCTTAGTGGGGGAAACCCGCTAACGCCAGCAGCTCTGTGCACAGAGGCGCATAAATCAACAGTCAGTCCCTGCAGAGCGGGTGTGCTCTGCCTGCTGTGGATACTTACGAACATATCTTCCCTGTGCCTTGGTTGTGCCTTTTGTGGAGTCCCTGGACCCAAGCTGCTGTTTGCAGTTATCGTCGTCCCCCTGCCGCAGCCGCAGTAATAATCCCAGCGGCCGCCGTGTGCAGCGGGACTACGGTCCCCAGAATCCTTAGCGGGGGAAACCCGCCAAAGTCAGCAGCTTTGCGCACAGAGGCGCATAAATCAACAGTCAGTCCCCGCGTCACGGGACCGCGCGCGGGTCGGCGCCGGGCTAAGCCCGGGTAAAGGGCGGGCCCTCAGTGGCTGAAGTAGGCTGGGCTGGTCCTATTTATGTATATTTAATTGTACAATTCTATTTTTTATTGTATTTAGTGTTACGTGTGTATTGCATTGCATAATTATGGTGTGAATATCCTCCTGCTGATTAGGTATTCTTCGTTGCATACCTTCAAATTTCCAATTATTTATTGTTTAAATTGTTATTAATCCCACTCATTCGGGGTTTTGGTTGTTTTCTGTTCCTTACGTACAAGGATGTCGGCAAAAAAGTTACGCTCGGGGAGATTATTAGGGGGAAGGGCCTGTACGTTGTCAAGATCTAACCCCCTTAGTAACAAGTCCGCAAGTAACCTGGTATTAAAGGGTCAATGCCAGTTGCCACAACTATGGGAGAAGAAGGGCCCACATGTGGGGAATAAAGATCATGCGGTCCCTCTGACTACAGAAAAATCCTGCCCAGTACCCCCTGATAAGTTCTGTGACAATACGGGTGTTTCCTTTAATTCTGAGTTTGGGCAACAGAATAATGGGTCAGCTATTTGTAAAGGGTTATCACCCATTGATCTTATGGGAGGCTCACAATTAAAGGCCGACACTAAGGGAGATTCCCAGCTGTCTAGTATTGACCTGGAGCTTTGCGGTCGATACTTAGCTGATGGTTCTTTGAAATTACCTGAAGCCTTTAAGTCCCCGGTTGGGGCTACTCCCTCTGGTCTTTTGCTTTACAGTAGTACCCCCTCCTTAAAATCGCCAGATATTTTCTCTCAGTATAACATTTCCAAGAGCCCACTCCTTAACTTATCTGGCATTGGTCATATGGATCTTCCTGGTTATCATAAAGTGGAAAAACCGATTTCTGAATCCTTGATTGCATTGGAACATTTGCTGGCTTCCATTCAACAGTTATTGAGTAAATTTGTGGGAAGCTCTGACTGTATTCTGGAATCAGTCACTCAGATATTAAATGTTAAAACTCCCGGAAAAGGTTCCTGATTTAGTTTCTAAAGTAGGTCTGCAGGAGCATTTGCTAGGTGGCGATCCCTTAACCGTAAATGCAAATCCAGTTCAAAATAATCCTGTGCCTTCCCCTAAAAATGAGCCCTTTTTAGCTTCTAAATTACCTCTATCGAATTGTGTAAAGATTCTTGTCCCTGAAATAGAAGAAGAAAGTATAGAGGTCGTTACTCAAAAAGCTGAAAAAGAGCTATTTCCTATATTTGTGCCTGAAATAAAGGGGATAGGGGCGGTTGCAAAAGGAGAAATCAGAAAACAAAGAAAGAACTTAGGAAAAAAGAGGAAGCCAATCCGTAAATATAGGAAGAAAAGGCAGAGACAAATAGTTTTTGAGGATTCCCAGGTTTTAGATATTAAGGCCCATATTTCTGGAGGATCTGTGGGTAGGGAGGCGGCCACTCACTCTTCTGACACTTTGGATCCTGGGCATAGAAATCCCCCCTGATTGTCCAGCCTCTCCCGGGATTGGCCCCCAATAGGACGCAGGAGGGTCGGCAATTTCTCACCCAGTGGTAGAGTTGCCCGGGTTGATCCCCTCGTTGTCTGCACCTCTTGATCCTTCCGCCCCTGCTTTTCATGCCCCGGGTGGCGGTGCGGTATGGCCGCATTATCGACCTACAAAAATATCACAAGTTTTTGTAGACACCTTGACTATTGATTTTTTATCGTTATTTGACTCAGATTTACCTTTAAATAGAGCATGGCTACTCAAATATTTTAAGGATATAGAGAGCCTTAAATTAATTCAATCTAACGATATTGATCTAGTCGTTATATCAGGATCAGTCACCGCACCCTTTATTAGGGTCAAGTTTTATTCCAAACTTATAGTTAATCCTATTTTGCAACAGGCTGAGAGTTTTCAGTGTAGGGGAATTGACGTATTACCTGTTCTACCCTCTGAGAGAATTAGCTTTCCTCAGAATAGATCCTCTCAGCAGGGTATTCTCCAAGACAATCTTCCTACCTTAACTGATGATTTAAAGATCTCGGTCTCGAAAAATATACGTCTGGTGACGCAAGTCAAGCCTGTTCCGTTAACTCAGAATATTCCCCCAATAGAAGATAACCTACTGTGGAACTGGTTGCCTGGTGCTTTGGCAACTAAATCTTTAAACAATCCTAAGCTCTTTCGACACCTTTAGCAATAATTTAACAGTTATCTCTTGGAATGCTGCCGGGATAAATAATAGTCCCGAGAAATTACAATACTTATTTTCTTTAAAAGCTAGCATTATTTGCATCCAAGAGACTTGGTGTGTCAGTAGATTGTGCGGAGGGAGAGATTATGTTGTTCTCGAGGCAATGGCTTTGCCTTCTAAGAAAGGGCACGCAAAAGGGGGAATCACGTGCCTTTTGTCGAATAGATTAAATTGGAATTGTACACATTATGTTGACCCAAGTAACCTTTTCAAGGCGGTGACCCTCCGCTCTTCTATCAGCAGGGGTAACAGTAACTCTTTGGTAATAATAAATGCATATATTCCCCCGGATGAACGTTTTAATTTCCTATTGAAGCAAGTCTTTTCATATATCAAACAGATTAAAGCGCTAGATCCGCCCCCCCAGGTGTTGTTAGTAGGTGACCTTAATTGTAAGGTCTCTAACTCCAGTTTAGAGTTATTTAGCAATAAATGCAAAGAAGAAGCATATTATATCCCTCAGATTCTTTTCCCTAATAAAATTAAAACTAATAAGAGAGGGAAGCTGCTGCTGGAAGAACTTTCTGCCGCTGAGGGGATAATTGTGAACGGTAGACTCCCCTCTGACGTCCCTGCAAAATACACTCATAGAACCTCTCAAAGCCAGTCAATTCTGGATTATGTAATTACTGATTATGATATCTTTTCCCTAGTGAAAGATTTGGTGGTTTCACTGACTTCTTTTAGTGACCATAATGTGATTACTATAAACTTTTCTTTATTTTTTCCAGATTCCGAGTCTTGGTCCCTTAATAGTGATATAGTTAATTTTCATAAGGACTCTGGAAGATGTTTTTGGAATTTTAAAGCCAGGAAGGGCCTGGAGTGTATTTTAGGCAAAACTATTTCAGAATTGAATGATTGGCAGGGTTCTGAATTGATTTATTTTGAGAACTTTATGAAGGAGGTTACTCGTGCTGCTAAAAAATCCACCTCCTTCAAAAAAAGGACCCATGTTCCTAGTTCAATTATCCCGTTAAATAAGGAAATAAATAGATTAGTGCGGGAGCAATTCCTGTGCAGATCCATTGAAATAAAAAATAAAATATATTTGTTAAAAAGAAGGAGAAGTAGAATTAGGAAGAAACTAAAAAAAGAAAAAGAGGACTCTCTTTGGATAAGTCTACGGGAGGCTGTCTCCCATGGCAAAGTCAGACAATTTTGGTCCCTTATTGGTGAAGGTTGTGGAGTCAGAGTTAGGCCTCTCCCTATTCCTATTGCTGAATCATCATGGATCTCCTTTATTTCCAACCTTTATGCCGGGAATGGTGTAGTTCTGGAAAGTGAGCGACCCATTAGTGCCATTGGAGACGTTGAATTTCCCATTGAAGTTCCCTCAGAGAAAACCATTGAAAGAGCTATTATAGATATGCGTTCCTCTGGAGCAATGGGCCCTGATGAACTTCCTATTTCAATATTGAAGTTAAACCCTGTTCTATGGAGCAAGATACTCTTTCCTTTATTTAGAGCGTCCTTCCTTAGTAAAACTGTGCCTTCTTCCTGGAAAGGGAGCATTTTGGTTCCTTTATTCAAGAAAGGCAATAGGGATAAGCCAATGAACTATCGCCAGATAGCCCTTCTTGATGCTATTGGAAAAGTTTTTTTCAAATGTCTTCTATCCCTAATTACTGAGTGGGTTGAGGTGAATCAGATATTACCCCTCGAACAAACCGGTTTCCCTAAGGAGCATGGCACTTTGGATAACCTTACAGCACTACAGGTTATTTTGGATAAATATGTAAGAGTTCGGGGCGGAGGAGTGTATGCAGCTTTTATTGATTTCTCCACAGCATTCGACAAAGTAGATCGTCTTTTGCTGTGGAGAAAGTTAGCAACTTTGGGTATACCCCCACCTCTATTAGATCTAGTCCGAGCCTTACATACTGACACTTGGTGTCGAGTCCTTCAGGGTGGAGAAAGGGGCTTATCACGGGCCATACCATCTATTAATGGATTAAAACAGGGTTGTCTTCTGGCACCACTATTGTTCTCCCTGTATATTGCTGAGCTTCCAGCTTTGCTTACATCTTGTGTTGGCATAGCCCCGGTAGTGGGGGGCTCTTCTATTTCCTGCCTTTTATATGCAGACGATATTCTTATCCTAGATTTAACTCCTAAAGGCTTAGCTAATCGCCTGCAGGCTTTACATCATTTTGCAGAGTCCCATTTCATGAGGATAAATGCCACAAAAAGTAAAATTATGTGCATTACAGGGAGGAAAAAATCCAAATCTGAGAACTTTGGCTGGTCTGTCGGTGGTCAGAAATTGGAGGTGGTTAAAACATATACCTTTTTAGGAAAAATAATTTCTGTAAATCTGAGTGAGAAACCTCATATCAATAACAATTCTCGTAAAGCCCTGTCCCAAGGTAAAAGTTTGAGTGCTCTTTATTCCGCTACAGGGAGAAGACACTTTGCTTGTTTTCTTGAGGTTTATAGGGCAAAAATTCCATCAACTCTTTTGTATGGAATAGAAGTGGTCGATTTAAAGCATTGGGGTTTTCTACAGACGGTTGAAGGAAAACTATTAAGGTCTATAACCTCTCTTAATTCTGCTTGTACTGTAGCTTCAAGCAGACTTGAGTTTGGTCTTCGCAGCTGTTGGGTGCAGGGCCTAGTTGCTTTAGTACGATGGGTTGCCTGCCTCGCCAGAGGTGAAAAGGGGACTCTGAGATCCCTTCTCAGGGGGGAATTGTTGGGAAGTTTTAAAGAGTACTCTCAAATTGTTAAAAACTTCAGAAAGGCTGTAGCTCTTCTTGAATTAGATGAGAGCTCTATTTTTGTTATCTCTCCCTCCCAGCAAAAATCTCTTCTGAAACAGGCTTCCTGGACTCTTTGTTTTATGTTGGACAGGAAGTCCATGGAAGCTAAGAAGGGAGGTGTGCATCTGACTAATTCATACCTCAGGAAGTTTGTCCAACCTTATGTTATTTGGAATTTACCTCATGGTATTCGGAGATTTTGGTTCCTCTTGAGGCAGGATCTATTGCCACTTAACACTCTTTTAGCAAAATGGTATGGGTCCTCCCCTTTATGTAACTTATGTAATATGTCTGCACAGGATTGTAATCATGTATTGTTTATATGTCCGGTATTGCGTCCTCTTCGTTTAAAATGGTTAAGATCTACATGTTTGCAATTGGGTATCCTGGATATGAACTCTTTTCTGCAGGCTTTATTTACCCCTCCTAATGAAATGTTTTGCTTCAACATTTTTAACTTTTTTAAAGGTTTTTTAGCTATTTATTGATGAAATGTGGAGGTCTGTGTCCTAGTCTGTCTTTCTCAGCAGAGAGTGTTGCAATTTTTATTTTTTGGGAATATGCATTCGTATTTGTGTATTTTGTTTATGTGGCCTTCTTTGGAGTGCCAAATCATAATAAATAAAATTGAATTGGAACATCCAGCAGTGCCAGAAAGTTCTCCTCCCCAGTTTGGGACTTCTTTTCTGTTAGCGCCAAGGAGGAGAACGTTGCTATATGCTCCATTTGTCGTCAAGGTGTCCGGCGTGGTAAGCTTGGTACAAACTATGGTACCGGAGGACAAGCAAGTCATCTCAGAATACACCACACTATCGTCTGGGAGAATCACCTACTTAAGTTAAAAGAAAGTAGAAAAACTCAACCCATTGAAGTTGGTCAGGATGAATCAGAGAGCGATATTATTGCGGTGGCAGGTGAAGAAGAGGGAGGCATTTCTAGCCCTGTCCCCAGTAGTGCAGTGGTAACGCCCACATCCTCCTCAGTAACATCAGAGTGGCACCGCAGTAAGAGCCATACTCAGAGTCAGGGTGAGACACTAAGGCGACCGAGTACCTCAATGAGACAATCTGTGTCGTTGAGCCTTAGTGGGTTAATGAAAACAGCACCACAAAGGAAAGTAATCCAGCCTAGCATTGAGAGCATGTTTAGGTTGGAGGGGCAGTTCCAACGCAACCACCCAACGGCACGATTGTACAATGCGAAGCTGGCTAAAATTTTAGCGCTGGACCTTCTTCCTTTTTCATTTGTGGAAGGGGTGGGTTTCCTTGAATTTGTGTCTGCCATCTGCCCTAAATGGAAGGTTCCCAGCCGGTCCTATTTCATAAGAATTGCTGTTCCGGCACTACATCATGATGTGCTGGAATTGGTTGGACAAGCTTTGCAGTAGAGTGCTGTGCACAATAGCCACCTGACAACAGACATGTGGACCAGTTGCCAAGCCACAGATTACATGTGCATCACTGCACACTGGATCTCTTTTGTGGGGGTTATAGATAAGCTATCTGCACGAGGTGTTGTTGACACAGCTGCGATTTTTGAAGGTACTCGGAAACATGCAGCAACTGTAGCCATGTTCGCCATGGAGAAATCTCATACGGCTGAAAACATTTTACACGAGTTTCGCAGCAAGGTTTTGGAATGGCTGCAGCCCAGAGGGCTTGGTATTGGTTTTGTTGCCACAGACAATGGCAGTAATGTACTTAAGGCCATGGAACTTGGTTCCTATTTCAGGGTTCCGTGTTTGGCGCACTGCATAAACATTATAGTGCAAGACTTTCTGAAAAAAGAACCCATAGTCAGCAATTTACTGGCCATCTGCCGAAGGATATGCACTCATTTCAGCCATTCTTTTAAAGCTCGGAAGCAGCTGAGGATCATCAAACGTGAACAAAGGATGCCAGTCAAGGCACTCATCCAGGAGGTGGCAACATGTTGGAACTCAACGTATTACATGCTTGATCGTCTGTACGAACAGTACAGGTCAATCCATGAATATGTCTGGAACAGAAGCGGGGATGCTAGTGTTAAAGGCATGAACCTTGAGAGGGATGAATGGACCCTAATTAAATGCCTGACTGAGATGCTGTGTCCTTTTGAGGTCTTCACACGTGAAGTCAGCAAGGAGGACTGTACAATGGGCCAAGCTATCCCATTATTGCAAATGCTAGAGCATGAGCTGAATAATGTGTCTGAATCATACAAAGGTGTAGAGGACAGAAGGCAAGCCCATGACTTGGTGGAGAGCTTATCCCGGCGCTTAGCTGAAAATGTAAGGATACAAAATAAAATTTTGTCACAAGAACATTACATTTGTGCCACAATTCTGGATCCACGTGCAAAATTAGGACTACTGAAGACATTCTTTGCTTTTTCCGACATTGATATTTCCCCCTACAAAAGTTGTATAGCTGAAGCAGCCAGCAAGTTGGAAAACGAACGGCTGCTAATTAAAAGCCCGCAAGATCAACCCAGAAGAAGTACTGAAGCAGGCCATGCAGGATCAAGTGCAACTTCGTCGGCTGAGGGCAGTGCTTTTGGATCACAGCACTCACCATCACTATCGACTACAGAAACAATGACTGGATCATTTGGCCGAGTACAATCATTATCATTGCAGAATTGGTATGTAAAGGTAGGCCTTAATAAGCACAATTCTGATGCACAGAAAAAACAGCACGAAAGCTTACCAGCAGCAACCCTGAACATTGAGCGGATGGTCCAGGCCTATCTGGACGACCCAGCAGAGGTGTACGTTGATCAAAACCCATTGCAGTATTGGTATAGGAAAAGGTCTGAATGGCCACAGCTCAGCAGGCTGGCGATAAGCTATCTGGCTAGCCCTGTCGCAAGTGTCTCTTCCGAACGTGTTTTCAGTGCTGCTGGTTCCATTGTAACACTGAGAAGGACCAGTCTATCGCCAAAAAACGTGGAGAGGTTAACAATGATCAAAATGAATCAGCACTTCATACCACCGAATTACACAATACATGAAGCAATGGAGGAAGATGAGGACAGCAGCTCAGGTGACGGAAGTATTGTGTCAGATGATTACCTACTACTGGCTGAACCCCCAGAGTTTGAGGATGAGCTATACTTCCCTGACAATTAGGCTTGCACTTACTGTCTTCCTCCCTTTTTCCCCCTTTGTTTGTGTGTCTGTCGTTCCGGTTACAAACTTGTGAATCACAACAAATCCATTACCACCGTCTTCTACTCTTCTAATTTAATATACAAGTTTCAGGTATCTTCAATTTGACTGTACAGTCCTCCGAATCCCGCTCCTCCGCTCCATCATACTGAATCTCCCGCCCAAATCCATTGCCCTCGTGAATGATGATTGGATGAAATAGAAGAACAAATTCAAACTTTCCTAGTCCCGCCAAAAGAAGTGGAGCATGAATCAGATGACTACTATAGCTATCCTCCTTTCAGAGCCGAGAGAGACTGCCATTAACTGAAAATAAGATGGAACAGGTAATGATTGATGCCATGCATTGGACGCAGAGTCGCAGACTGAATGATTTAGATTTTGTTGTGTTTGTTGTGCATGAATTTATGTAATTGTGCACTGCCACTAATCAACTTTCTACAGAACACACTAAACTTAACTCAAGGTAAATTCAATTTTCCCCTTATTGCAAATATTAAATTTGTACTTCTCCTACAGCTAGGTGATACATTGCTTTTAATTCAATACAGGAAGGGGACTCACTCAATCTGCGCAATGAGTATGATTGACACAACAGCACCGTCCATCATGATGATGGCGAAATAGACGGCCCGTTAACTTAAGATGAGAAGGAACAGGTAATGGCAATTAATGGCATGCATTGGACACCTGACTCTGAGTGATTGGTCTTTGTGTTTTCGTTGTTTGTTTGTTGTGCACAAAGTGAAGTCAAAGTGTACTAGTAATCTATCTTTCTGTACACACTAAAGAATGACTCAAGTCAGTAATATTTATATTTCTACTCTTGTTGTGTCATAAAATGTTTACTTATACTGCAGGCCGATCTTCACAGTCAGTCAGTAAAAGTATCGGAGATGATGATGAAGTCAGGAGGACGTTTCATGAGTGGCATAACACGGAAAAGCCTAAAGGTAAACACGTCAACAACAACCACAGCAGACCCAAATGTCTGTGTAGAAGTTGAATAGAGTGTAGCGGTGGGATGACTGCGGTGCATTGATTTTACTAACTTAAACTGTAAAATGCTATGTTTGGAATGGATAATGTGCTTTGCGTTTGTCCAACTCTTTGAGAGAAAAAAAAAGGACTCTAAAGTGTTAACGTAGGATGTGCTACTGCTAAGCACTGTGGGCCTTTTCTCTCCTGTTACTGTTGAAGGTCAATGCTGGAAACAGACTAGAGTCGAGATGTTGCAATCATGCCACCTCGGAAAGTGTTCTTGTTGCACTACACCATAACTTGTGCATTTGTTTCAACTTTGTTTCTCAATATCCCCTTTGGTTTTCCCATCTACAATTACAGGCCGGGCCTTGCCCTATACTTTGGAAAACATTACAATACTCACTTACCTTACCAATAAATCAACATTTTTTTTCCAGCCGGGCAGTGGTGAGTGGCGAGGCGACACACCCAAGATTGATGGACGAGAGGAGCAAGAGGAATGCCGAGATGCAAATCCAGTCCACATTTTTTACCAGGATAACACAGTAACAGTATCCACTTTAATCTTATTTTAAATAATTTGATTAATATTTTGTATACAATCTTTACAACAGTGTGTTCTTGGAGTTGTTATTATCATCATTAGGTTTGCTCTGTGTTTACGATTCTTCCCTACCAATATTTAAAGTTTCTATTTGCTATCTGTAAAAGTATTAAGGCCGGAACAACAGAACAAGAACTAGAAGTGTATGTAATCCGGGTCTCTCATCATCATGCATGCATTGCCTTTTTCTCGCTTAACATATAGATATGGTAGTCTTCAATGATTGTCGTTTGTTTGTCTATGTATGCATACTGTTTTTCTATGTCAAACCTTTCCCAAAAACCCCCTTCCCATCCATTCAACAAACCCTAACCCTCTTCCCCCGGGCTGTGTGACTTATTGTCGAGGTGTAACTAAATTAAATGTGCACCAATACTTAATCACACACTTGCTGGGGCGGATGTGATGAAAGCAACACTACTTCAATTTCAAGGCAGAGCGATGATCTTCTTCTGCTTGACCACCCATGAGTAGGATATTTCAGAGGTTATTTTATTTAACAAAGGAACATATACCTCAGCATGAATTGCCTGCATTGATTGGATTTGTTTGTTGTCATTCCTCATATACAGCACTATCTGTTAGGCTGTAGGCCTACTCAAGTGACTCGATACAACTATAGTTTGTAACTCTGTCTAGTAGGCTATCCTAACCAACATTATGTTTTTTTGTCAAATATTTGAGCATATTATTGTTGCTCGGTAAGTTCTGTACTGTACTTCATTCTACTACTCCTCTAACAGTCTCTCAAAGGCGATTGACTGTCTCCTTTTCTTTTTTTGCAAATGCTGCCGCCCTGCCAGTGTCTACTACTACTACTATGCTACCACCACCACCACCACCCCAATCATGGCAGGTATGAAAAAGGAAACCATCTTCACCATGCAGGCAGTGCTGTGCCACAGTTGGACATAAACATCAAGCACCGGTAAGAGAAAAGTTTGGGGGAGGCAGAATTAATAATGGACATGTTGTCAATGATTTCATTTTCACACAACAGTCCAAAGAATGCATAGACTAGAGGACAGACTGAAAGTACTAGAAGGACAAGTCAATGAGTGAGGTGTGTCGCATCTATCTGTTTGTGTCTTATACAGTCAGCCAATTATTTAAATCAAACACAGGCTATGGGCGGCCCTGCACCAGCAAGGAAACAGTGTGATGTAAAACAGTTACCCCACCTACAAAACATTAACAACATTGCATGTAACATAGAAAAATATATTTAATTTACCCTACCAAAAATAAACTAAACCCACAAAAGCTGACCCACCCCCCTCCCTAACCCCAACCAATGTCCATTGGAGAAAAAAGTCTGTAACGCCCAAACAAGTTCCCACTCACCCACCCAAACAAGAATTAAAAAAGGGGCAGAACAGGAGGACAGGGACTAAGTGGTGGGGCGGGACTCAAGGAGGACGCGCATCTGGCCCTATAAACGGGCGACGCGGCGTCTAAGGGCGCGGCAGTTGCAGCCACAGTGAGGGGGGCACCGGAGATGGCACTACGGTGGCGGCGGGCAGCCGCCAGACGGTGGCGCCGTACCGCTGGAGGGCGGTGGCTGGGGCCGGGGCACTGGAGGAGGCTTCAATTGCTGCTGCAGTCTCCTCCTCCTCCTCGGCTAAGACCACCAGCCGCCGGTATTCCCGCTGGATTGCCTCCAGCTTACGGCGCCGTGCCTTGGCGGCCAACTCCTTGCGATTTTATTTCAGAGTAGCTGTGTATCAAAAAGAAAAAAACAAGACAATTGTAAAATATGCTCTTAGAAAAACAGTAAGACAAGTTAATTATTTATACACATAGTGGCATGGTAGAGTAGCACTATAAAGCACAGTAGTACATAACATTTTAAATCGCCCCCGTCCTTCTTCCTTCCACCCGTCTTTCACTTTTTAGTTGAACAGTGCACCAGGTGCTCTTCTCCATAAAACTTTCAAAGCGGAGTTGAAATCAGATAGATGAGGCCATTGGTTACTAAATACTCCCGCTCCTATGCCAATTAAAGGGAATTCTAGTCTTCTAGTTCACTCTTCAAACGTCCCCAACAACTCATACTTACTTACGACATCGGATAGCGCCCGCCATCCTCACGCTAAAAAGGGTGGGGGTCCCGTGCGGACAATTAATTAGGATGATGCGCCCGGCACAGTGGCGGGCGCATCCTGTTTTTTTTACATTCTGGTTGGCGTTGCCGAAAGCAATGCTAAAAATACATGTTGTGCTGCTTTTCCAAGCACAACATGAGGGGCCCCGCACGGAGCCTGTCACGTTTTGCTTTGAAATGCAGGGGGGTACCATAGCATAGGTAGGTACCCTCCATGGGAGCCCCCAAGCATACTCTGCAATGTCTGCATGCCTTTCCGTGGCGGACGGCAATGCCGCCACGCAAAGGCATTCCAAAATGCAGATTAAATGGCTGGCGGTGTGTTCAGAGAGACACCACCGCCATATTGAACCCTTTTCCGCCTGGTCGACATGTGGGGGGTCTGAATATTTTCTACAGGGATGGCGGGAGGTTTGCCCCTGCGGTGTCGGCAGTGAATTCCAGCCGGCCCGGCGGGGGCAATACGCCCACCATCCTAATGGGACCCTAAGTCACAACTGTACAGTATACATATACATACAGTACACCCTTGCAGTGAGTGTACTGTCAAGTTCAACAATAGTTAAGGATTATGAATCTAACTTACCACCACCTGCCACTGGTGCTGCCACTCCCCCTACCGCTCCGTTGCTATCTGCAGCAACTGCCGCATCCTCGCCCTCCGCGTCGCCTTCGCTGGCCCCGGCAATGGTGGTCGGTAGTACGCCTAGAAAACATTACACATTTATTAGGCATCATATACACCTCCCCCTTATTGATCAGTAGCAAGGTTGAAAAATGAGTTAATACTAACATACATCACTAGTACAAATCAGGTAGTAGTAGAGTAGACACTAATAGTTATATATGATCATTGTAGCCTTTGCTTAATTATCCCTTGCCATGCTACCATTTTACCTTTGTGTCTTTATTTTTGCACATGTGACGTTACCTTGCAGCTTCTTGTATAAGACACCTTTGAGCCCACATGACCTGCCTCACACTGCTACTGTCTAGTCTACGCGCTGCGTACAAGCGGTCAACAAAAACATTAAGAAGCCACTTTTTTAGGAAGTACTGGTGTACTACTGTTACTGTTAGTCCATATTGCTTATCCATAAATGCTACACTTTTTGGCACGGCTGAGAAATGCTTGCAAGTTGCAATATACTAACGCACACCATTTCATTTTTCGCATTACAGACGGAAGATTCCCTTCTACGAACCAGAGCTTCTGAATGATGCAACAACTACCAGTACTAGGTTCTTCTAAGGTGAGGGGTCCCTTCACTCACATCTTCATTTATAAATGTATATAAACTAAATTCCTAGGGGATGGTGGTGCTGCCTTCCACCACTGTTCAGTTATCATGATTTAATTCCCAACTGTATAAGTGTAACAATGTATATTGTTTTAATGTTATTGATTTTCCGGTTGGTGCTGCATTCTATAATAAAACAGTGTACAGAGCTTCTCAAATTGAAATAAACATTTTGAACTTACATAGACTTGGTGGTATTTGGTGTGGACTAACTTACACGAGTGAGCAAATTAAAGTAAGGGTGTACATGTGCATTGCTTCCACGACTGAGAGGTTGGGTGTGTTATGTTCTGGGTTGTCTACTTGTTGGGTATCTTGGGCGGAGGGTTCCGAGACCTAATAGTTATGACAAGACAGTACTATAGTCAAGCAGTGGAATTGTGGTGGGTGCAGAATTTCTGATTGAGGTGTGTGAGGAAAGTGCAACCTACCATCACCAACATCCTATTTTCTGGTGCAAATGTCTGTGTATGTGCAAGATCCCTACAACAGTAGTAGTATGTCCTATAGGCTATCATATCAAAATAGTAATAAATCTGGTTGGGCTGTTGTTGCTGTGAATTTTCAAAGCCTCAAGATTAACAAAGACTCAAGATCAATAAGAGTAAAAGTAGTACAAGACGACGACCCAAAGGATTGGACTCAATGGCTCGAGCTACTGGTGAATATGAGTTTTATATTACAACCTTTCACATAAAGAGTGGCACTGGCCAACTGGGCAAGCTTAGCTACTACAGTACAGACAGACTGATAGTATGTAGTAGTAGTAGTACTGAGAGTCATCATAGCGGAGGCAGGGATAAGATTTGTGAAACCGTACAGATCGAAGGATAATTGGTGGTAAAAAAATAGCATTAGGAAACAAACAATAGTTCGTGAAAAATATGGGGCAGTAAAAGTTATGGAATAAGAAATATTATTAAAAACAAGAAGACTTACTGGGGGCCAGCAGAGGAGCCCTCATAGGTGTCCTACTGGTGGTGCTGTTCGGACTGTTGTCCCGCCGACTCCCCACTCCCTGTCTGTCTGCCCCTGGGTGCTGATGAACAGGAAAGATATAAGAAAGAGACAAACATTGATGGATGGTGTCAAACAAATACAATATTTTTCAACAACGGTCAAAAAACACTTATGTAAACAACAATTGCAATAACTAAATTGACCGATCTCATCTGGTCAACAAGTAATATCGGGGGATTCGCAGTTCGACTACTTAAGTTACTATTTATCAACAGTAATCCAGTCTTCCATTCTGATTCCAGAATACTAAATTACAACTAAACCTAAGTACAACGTACCACCCAACCTAGCCCACCTATTCCAGGCATGCCAATTGTACATTAAGTATGCATTTCCACTGTATTCCTCAACAATGCATATGGTCAAATCATAGAGGACACATGACTACATTTTTTGTATACACCAAATTTTTGGTTTGATTGATTGATGCTGATCTGCTAGTGCTAACTGCTAAGCCTACCACCACTCATTGAACAAACTAGAAAAGGTTCTAATAAAAACTGCCGTACTAGCAGCACATCACGTAACTGAGTGAGGGGGCATCACGCATACCACTAACAAATTAGAAGCTCATACAAAGTACCTAAACCTAAGTATCAATCCGCCCCTATCTATTAGTGACAGGACAAAGTAAGGAGTGGACTAGAGTCACTGTAGCATTACGTAACTTAATTTCTCTAAAATAAACTCGTAAAGAATCACGCTAAGCAAACGCAAATGCAAAGCTGCAAACAAGTAAGATTAGTAGTAGCACAGAAGAGCACCTGTGTCATAATCACAGAAGACTTTTAAACGTTATTAACCTGGAATGTATTGTAAGCAGCAACATTCTAGCTGGTTGGAAGGAAAAAAAGATATTCGCATTATATAACACAGAGCAGAAGAACAGACACAAAGTAGTAATAATTAAATAGGTACTCACCAAGCCCCGGGACCTCCACTCCTAGCAGGTCCAGCAGGTCCTGCTCACGGTCCAGGATGTCGGACCACCGGTGCGTCAGCTGCGCCTGGGTACGCCGGACCCCAGGGAAGCGCGACACTGCCCGGCCCACCTTCCCCCACCGCTGCCGACGATCCCGGAGGCCGTACCCGGACCCAGGCCTGCCACCTGCTGCCAGGGTTGAGGGGAGGTGGCGCTGCACAAAGAAAATTAGTGCAGCCAACTCCACCTCCCCAAATAAGGCCCGTGCCTGCACCCCTTGTGGGCGCCGCCTTCCGCAAGGAAGGCGGTCGCGGCTCTGGCTGCGACGGCAAACAGCCCTACCCTTAGACATGGTTCTGGGGACGGGGCGGGAAAGAAAAGGTAAAAAAAATAAAGGAGTAAAGGAAATAAATAGCAGGCAATAGAAAGAGAGACAAAGTAGCTAACAAACAAAAAAAAAAGTAGACCAAAAACAAAAATATAGAAGCAGGAAAATAGTTAGAGAAATAATAAGTAAACAAAGGATTGAAAAGATTTTGGGAAGATTCAAAATCAGGCCCCAGAACCATGCAATAGAGTGAAAAACAAGATGGCCGCGCCCATTGCGACCACGTGCGCAAGTTTGCGCGATATTTTCTCCCCGAGCAAGCAAAAAGCAACGCGATCAAGTAAAAGCGGTCGCAAACAGGAAATAACTACCGTAAACGGGCGCGAACATGCATTGCGCGACCCAGAACAGGAAGTAAGCATCGCGAGAGGGCGGGACAAGTGAAAACAAGATGGCCATGCCCGTGAGCAACCGCATGGGTACGTTGGCGACCCGCGATCATGCAAAAAATACCGCGAACAGGCGGGAAAAAAAGTTCTGCGTCTTCGCGATATTTCCGGCGTGTTTGCGGAAATTTTCTGCATTTTCGCGATAAATTGCGATAGTTAATATCGCAAATTCCGCCCAGCCCTAGTGGACACACACCCCCCTCAACACAAACTCCACACAACTCACCGGGTAGAATGCATTGACCCACACCTCTGTGAAACATCATTAAAAGACACCCCGTACTGGGTGTAGCTGTGTGAAGCACAGGGGCTCTCTTTGGACTTGTAGCCAAACAAACACCAGGATTTCACAGTCAGCCATCTTGCCATTGCTGTCACAACCCCTCACAGGGAAGCAGAGTCAAGAGAGAGGAAGTATAGGCATGCTGGGAAGGGGGGTGTAGCCAAGAGTATGATGGGAGTCACAGTCACAGACAATCTACACCCACCCACAGGGCCCAGCAAGCATACACTGAACCATGCTCTCCTCACAGGGAGTGGGAAGGGACTGACAAGATGTCTGACACTGGGCTCTGTTGTGGGGAGCACAAGGCCCTGCTGGGAACGGGGCTACAACAAACACCAGGATTTCACAGTCAGCCATCTTGCCATTGCTGTCACACCCCCTCACAGGGAAGCAGAGTCAAGAGGGAGGAAGTATGGGGATGCTGGGAAGGGGGGGTGAAGCCAAGAGTATGTTGGGAGTCGCAGTCACAGACAATCCACACCCACCCACATGGCCCAGCAAGGTCCAACTGAACCATACTCGCCCCACAGGGAGTGGAAAGGGACTGACAGGATGTCTGACACTGGGCTCTGTGGTGGGGAGCACAAGGCCATGCTGGGACATGGGCAACAACAAAATCAAACTCTGTCTGTGACAAGCTGGGAAAAAGCAGTGTACAGGCAGGCATCTGTTCGTACAGTAGAAAATGTAATGTTTGTTAATCATTGATGTATGTAGAAACATAACCCTCTTCGCATGACAATGACCAACCTGGCCCCTCCGGTGTGAGTCATCATGCAGCACCAGCAGCATCAGCATCTGCACCCCTTGTACCCATGCCTCCAGCATCTGGAAACCGACAGGTCACCCCCGCCAACATGGACAGACCAAGGCCACTTAACACCCACAGCACAGGAACACAGGACCCCCCGGAAGCTACAGCAAACACCACCAGCAACACAACCCAAGGGTTCCCAGTGTCACCTGTGCGTCCCGCCGCTGGTCCTGCCCGTGTGGATAGGGGTGCTGGGAGGGGTGGGAGGCAGAGGGCGCGCCTTGCAGAGGGGTCTGGACTGCATGATGACCCCCAACTGGCACGCATCATAGATGCGTACCAGGATTGCACTGGAGGATTTGGCATGTAGTGGGGATCCTCAAGGACATGCAACAGGAGCAGGCTGCCCACCATGCCCGCATGGAGGCCAAGTGGGATGCCCTTACTGCGGTGCATCGGGACACACTCCAATGCCTCCGCCAGATCAACACAAACCTGTCCACACCTCCCTGTGTGGCCACAACATCTGTGGCAACACCATCTGCCAGCGCCACAGGGAGGGAGGAGGAATCTGGCGGAGAGTCCCCTGCACCGCAGAGGCCTGCACCTGAGGCTCCCCCCAAGAAGAAGAGGGGTCGTCCGAAGAAGGACATGTGAGAGGCAGATGTCCCAGCACATCCCCCAGGGCCTCTAAACCTGTTCTGGACAATGTTCTTTGTGCGTAACCCGTTCACCTTGTTCAATCGCACACAACTCGCCCACATGACATGGAGAGTTCATGTTGGGCCAATGTAGCAGATGACTGTGGACTTTACTCTGGACATTTCATCTACCAGCACTTCCAACTCTGATGTGATCTTTGGATTCCAAAACCAATGTACAGCACCCACCATCCTGTGCCCTTTCCTCACACATGTTCAAAAATAAACTCACCAGTTCACCATACTTGCCTCTGTTGTGATTCCAAATTGTCATGTGTCATGGAGATGTCGATCTGCTACACAACACAGTGCATGCCAAATACTGCAACAATGTGACCAACGTTAGGTGAGTCATGGTGATGTGACACATTTGAGGGAGACACACCACTATGGCACCACAACACATACTCACCATGGCCATGTTACTCATCCCACACAATGATGTTGACTTGAAACACATAGGTATGCACAACAACAGCACCTATCCACAGTCAGTGGTGACAAGTCCACAGGTGAGGTAAGCAAATATCAGTCAGATGTGGAAAGACAGACAACGCACATAACAAAGCATAGCACAGGCTCATTACACATCAGCAACATGTTTATTCAAGAATAGTTGCAAGGCAATTGTACGTTACGGTGGACACACGGTCACAGAGTGTCTGATAATTGTAGTCCAGGGGTGTGTGGCACATCACTTGATATCAATTGACTACTCCCACACTGGTGTCGGATTCTGGGTGTTGGGGGTCAATGTTGAACATACAACAGGCAAATTACCCGGTGAAGGACAGACACAAGACACAGTCAAAAGCACAGCAGAACAGGAGAGAAATGCAATACACATGAACAAAACATGTCGTAAGAAACCTACACAAAAACAAGTTAGCAGTACTACCCTATTGTGGAGTACACACCACCTGAATGAACACATCACTGCACGCATCCAGTCAAGAGGCACACAGACACACTCAGACAGCAACAGAGCAGCCACAACACATTCCAGGCTAACTCCATACATTGACACAACCCTGGAAACTCACATTCAGGTGAAGAAGTTGTTGATGAGCTGTGAGCGGATGTCACCCTCATCCTCATCATCACTGGCATCTTGGCCCAGGCCGGGATCTTCCACAGGTGCCGGAGGTTGGTCATCGTCATCCTGGATGAGAGGCACCTTCTTCCACACTGCCATGTTGTGTAGCATGCAGCATACAAGGATTATTTTGCACACCTTTGCAGGTTCATATGGGAGGGCCCCTCCGGTCTTGTCCAGGCAGTGAAAGCAGATTTTCAGGAGGCCGAATGACCGCTCAATCACCCTCCTGCTCTGACCATGTGCCTCATTGCAGCACATCTCAGCTGGTGTCACTGGGTTCCTGAGGGGTGTCAGCAACCATGGCATGTTGGGGTATCCGGAGTCACCTAAGGCACACAAAAATGAACAAGTAGCTGAGTTTTGTAGGAGTGCGGAATACAACATTGACAAACACACACAATGATAAACAGTCAGTACACACCAACAAGACAGGCATGCTGAGCTGGCATATGTGACATCAGCGTTGCAATGCGACTACTCCTCATTATGTAGGCATCGTGCGCAGAACCAGGGAACCGTGCACACACATGTGTGATACACATGTCTGCAAGACATACCACCAGAGCATTGATCGAGTGGAAATGTTTCCTGTTCTGGTATGCCTGCTCATGTGCCTGTGGTGGTATCAGGGCCACATGTGTCCCATCAATAGATCCGATGACGTTCGGCATCCGCCCAGTGTATAAAAGGCATCCTTTATTTCAGGGAGTTCAGCTGGGCTTGGGAACTTGATGTACAGGTCTAAGAAATGCAACATCCCCTTCAAGACATCGCGTAGCACCAGACTAAACATAGTTTGCGACATACCACCAGCAGTAGCCACAGTTTACTGGAAAGTACCAGTAGCAAAGAAGTGCAGGGCTGCCATCACCTTCACCTCTGGGGTCAGTGCTGTAGGGTATGTCCGGCCAGGTAGCAGATGTGGCACCAACTGCTCCTCCAAATCCTCAAACAATGGCCTGATTGCCTGGTACCATCGGATGCAGTCACGTTCCTGCATGGTTTCAAGGTCTGGTAACGGTCGATGGACAGCTGGTGCCCTGCAGAACAGAGATGAACAAAGGAAGATTGTCGGTTCACCCACCCATGTGCCCATGACCAGGCTCAATATCACATGATAGATCATGACATTACACAATGTACTGAGGTGGGTGCTGTTGGGCATGGACACATATGTCACCTACATGACCATCACCTCACATCACAATTCCACATGTCCACGTGAGTCCCATGTAGTGCAATGGCCAATCATCTGGCTGTGTCACCCGACCTATGTACTGCTGTGACGTTCCAAACACACACCAGTGACAAGTGAGGCCTCATGTCTCCCAGGCATCACAGATCTTTGCCATGCAGAAACCCAGGGTCCATGTATTGCCACATCGACACTGGCATGGACATAGCATATCACGTACACACCACAAGGCAAGCGTAAGTCCCACAGGTAGTGGCCACAGTTGTCCCTGCAGGCCCTAGATGTACGTCTCTTAGACACACACACACTATCAAGGTTGATGCATATACCACATGGATGTGGAGACTGTCACCCATTGGGCACATTTGATCAGACACATCTGAGACACAACATGCACAAAGACTGTGGGTGCACATCAGTATTGTGGCTACAGGTCTCACTGTGACGTACATACCATCACGCCCAGGACTCAGAGTGTATGTGACATGGCCCAAACATATCCAACATGTAACTGTGTCCATGACTCATGCCCATTACTGTACATTAGCACATCACAGTGGTATAGTGCACCACACACAAAGGATTCTGCCCCCATGTACACATGCACAGCCTGGGAGTGGCTGCAAAAAAGTGCCACCAACAAACCAAATGTGCCCCCCCAAACACCCAGGGAATGCAGCCTGACATGCCATGGGACACTGTGTGGCCAATGCTGTAGTGTGGTAGGTGTGCACAGGTGTCCCTGGCAAGTAATTGTGTGTTGAATCCGTCGAATAGTCACACCAATGAGGTCCGTACGCTTTGCCATTGACTGCAATAAGGTACGACGTGGGTGTCAACGCATACGCATTGCACGGTTTGTGGTAAATATTTCGTTACCGGTACTATTTTTTATGCGGTAAAGTCTATTAAGAATAACTCAGTAAATATAAGAGGCAGAATCCGTGGTATTAGAGGTTTTAAAATGCTTTATTCCTATAAAAAGGAAGACAATTCGAATTGTGGGCCTTCTATTCCATCACCACGGAAGTTCAGGAAGGAAGGGAGCATATATTATTGACAGGTAGGCAGTTTTATAGAAAATACATTACAGTGAAACAGATGCAAGAGGCGTAACAGCTGATAAAAGGTGCATACGTAGCTAATAGAGGGCGTAATTCAAGAAACGTCATTAAACATGATGTCATAAGTGGGTGGATCCATAAAAGAATCCTGCAATGTCAGCAGAAATACTTGGCAGAGATGCGCACGCAGCCGCATGACGTGTGATTGACGTGCAACTAGAGGGTGAAGGAGACTTGACATTTAGCTCTACATGTGGAGACAGAAGTCTGGGGTTATGTCAACCTAATTCCAAATCATATCTAATATCCTATGTTTAAAGAACTGTGTTATCCAAAAGGAGAGGTCTCTTAGGATAGAATCTTATTCTATACTGACTATACTGACTGTTAGTGCGTGTACAAGCGTCTAAGTGTCTACACTAGATGCGAGGGGGTAGGAATATTCCATGGTAACGGAGCTATGAATTACTTGCATGAGGACAGCGAGGCCTGGCCCCTTTGCACGGTAGCTGGAGGAATGTTTACCTAAACTACTAGACAGGAATGCATCGGATGAGGAGCGAAGGAGATAATCTCGAAGGTGAAATACAGTTTTTGGCAGGCGACAGGCTGGATCAGGCACCGTTAGCCGCGCAAGGAGTAAGACAAAGTTCATGGTCACAGATGCAGGCTCAGACTGGAGCTTTCAGAGGCAGAAGGCAGGAAAAGGCTTGATGACAGAATTCGGGCCTACTCGCCTGAATCTGTGAAATGTGGAAAGTGAACCACATAAAGTCGGTGGCCTTTCATACTTAGGAATGGAATATCTGACCCATTCATGGCGGATCTGGAAGAGGACATGTTGACGGTGGACGCACATATATTTGCGTCTTCAAAACTGGAGCAGGAGGGAACATACATGTACTTATAGCATGCACATGGAGCCGTTGGGGTCTACGATAGGGGACATAACTGATCACAAAATTCATATTTCCTCATTCCCTCCTTGTCCCCTTCGGACCCTCAGGAGATATCGATCTTCATCAATCCATCGATCTGTTCATATAGCATCATTTGTTCTTCTTTCTTCTTCCGGGATCTCGAACGAAAACTTGGATGTGGGATACACGAGGTGGCACACAGACCACAAATCGCTGGCCCACATTGTAGACATAAGCAGCAACTGAATAGTATGAGAAAGCCAATACCTAGGAAGGATAGGATTCTCCATCCTCAGGCTGACAACACGCCCCAGAACCAACCGGACCAAGTCCAGGTGCCTGGATTCTGGTGTATCTGGCTTATAATCTTATGAAGGCGGGTTATGGCTTTATATACTGACGGCGAATTTTCTGGTATGAAAATGCAACAACTTGATCCGATGACCCTACAAGCTCCGCCCCTATCGGCCAGGATGACGTCAAGGACAAGACGGTTTTGAAGCACAACAATCCGCATAGCAGACTGCTCTTCTGTTAAATTGCCTAAGGCGGAAATAGTCTCATTCACTACTGCTTCAAGGGTTCTGGTTAATCTACGTATCAACTTACTATTAGTGACTGTACCTATATAGGGAAAGAATCCTTTATTGAAATCTGTGTATTTTTCCCATGCTGTTTCAGTGTAATCGACAATTGGGAAATCTCTCTGCTGTCTATTGTGTACTAAATGGGTATTTCTATGATAATCAGGAGGAGCTAGGAAAACAGGTGGCAGAAGGAATGCTATGTAACAGGTACCATCCCAATCTAAAGGTAGACATATATATGCGGTCTGGCCACATATGAAGTAGGAATGATGGGAAGCTCTAAATGTAGACTTGCCTTGATCACTGAATTTTATTACAGTGGTACATTTACTATGACCCATGTGTATGGAACCATTCTTTTTTATACATAATTCCCCTTTTACTGGGAATACTGACATGGCGGGCAAGATTGGTGTAGCTTCAGATTCAACGTTCAGGATCATGAGGTTAAGTGTAAAATTACCTAATCCATATACTTCATTTTCTAGATCAGTTCCTGTTCTTTTGGGGAGTCCCTCCTTGTTAGGGTAGCAGACTTTAAGCAAAACTAGGTTCAGGTTTCCCCATACCCAGTTGTCTTGATAAACTGCGGAATTTGAATCTAGGGTATTAATCAAACTAAACCATGCTCCACAGGAGCCATTGTGTGTGAACGGATATGGAAAGAGGGGCAAAACTCCCTTATAGTTTTGATAGGGAGGGAGTCGGCCACATATCCAACAATTTGTGGCATTGCTGGTTTGATGGGAATGATGTAGCATACTAATGAATGTGTTGTTGCGCAGCGCAAATCTATAGGACAACTCATGCGGAGGAAATTCATTAAAAGAATGTTCTGCAGTTATATTGTAAGCATGTTTAAGAATAGGGTAATACATATGCAATAGGATGCTGACAATGATGATCAGAAGACTTAGGAAAAACAAAATTAATAATGTTACTGTGCAGTGACTACGAAATGATTTACAATACGCATGCTTTTTGAGCTGCATCTGATGATTTCTTTCTCTATTCCGGTCTAGAGGATACATGTCAGAGACAAATTCAACCGATTCACCTTGGAGAGGACTTAAACAATCAAATTGTCTGACTTACTAGACCTCAATTTTAGTTTATAAATTTCTGAGTTCGATTGCTCAACCAAGGGGAGCTTTGAGTCTGTCTGTGAGGGAATACAGGGTTGAGTATCTAGACCGGGTGGTAGTCCATAAAATTTCTTGATATGACTCGAGTGCAACCACCCTTTCCTTCCCTCGATTTTCACGGCTGTCCTTGTGGTGAGTAGAACCAACTTCGGTGACTTCCACCTAGGATCCAGTTGGGTCTTCCGGTCAAAATTCCTGACCAGCACCAGGTCACCAGGAACCACGTCATGGGGCTTCACCTCAGTATTATCGGGAAAAGCTGCGGATACCTGTGAACGACAAGATTGTAGTGCAGACATCAAGGAAGCCAGGTAATCTGTCAGCATATTACAGTCAACGTCAGTGATTTTACGAGGCATAGGCGTCCCCCACATATTTGGTGGTCTACCGAAGATCACCTCATACGGGGATAGCCCTGTTCGAGAATGTGCTACCATTCTCATATAAAAGAGCGCAACTGGTAAGGCTACTATCCAATCGACTCCTTTTTCTCTACATATTTTGGACAATCTAATTTTCAAAGTTTGATTATGGCGTTCTACGAGACCTGCTGCCTCGGGATGTTGGACACAGTGAAACTTCCATTGATAGCCTAATAGAAGGGAAACGTGTTTCATTAGTTCGGATGAGAACGGCTGGCCGTTATCTGAGTAGACAACACGTGGTAAACCGTACCGTGGGAAGAATTCTCGAACTAACTGTTTGGCAGTAGTCGGGGCAGTGTAATCTGAAACCGGGTATGCTTCTGTCCAACGGGAAAGAGCACAGACAACTACGAGAACATATTTGAATCCTCGACATCGTTCCATCTGGATATAATCCATCTGGAGGACTTCAAAAGCATGATCGGGAGGTTGAAATCCACCCTGCTCTACGGGGATGCTTTTACCTGGATTAAACTGACAACATATCATACAGGTACGAACTTTTTGTTTAGCTGCTGCTCGCAAGTGCTTGTTGAACCAAATGTGTTGAATACTGTCTAGCATAGCTTTTTCTCCTAGGTGTGCTGGACTATGTATTGTGTTAATAATAACTTGGACCATTGAGTCGGGAAGAAACCATATAGATTTTTCCTTCGTCATCCATCCCTGATCTGTTTGGATCCCTCCTAATTCAGTCCATTTCTTTATTTCTTCTGGTGTAGCATGTGTCTGTATGTCAATTACATCAAGGGCGGGATCCTTAACTGTCATGCAATGTGTTAGTGTCGGAACTATTGTCTTTGTCGCGTCAATTGTGAGAGTCTGATTCTGAGCAGTCTGTTTAGCTGTTCTGTCAGCTAGGTCATTACCTTGAGAAATGATATCGGTAACTTTTGTATGGGCTTTGCATTTCATAATCGATATTGCAGTAGGTAGATGAATCGCGTCTAATAGGGTTTGAATGAGGGGTCCGTGCTGGATGTGGGCACCGTGAGAAGTTAAATAACCTCTCTCTCGCCACAGTACGCCGAAGTCATGGACGACTCCGAATGCATAACGTGAATCTGTGTATATATTGACTTTCTTATTTTTGGCTTGAATACAGGCTTGTGTCAGAGCGATGAGCTCTGCTGCTTGAGCCGACAAAGTGTTAATACGATTTGTTTCAATGACTTCAGTGTCTGTTGTGACTGCGTAAGCAGCCACTAACTCTCCTGTACTTGTTCTCATACATGACCCATCTACATACAATGTCAAGTCTGGATCTGACAAAGGGATATCTGTCAAGTCTTGTCTGGGTTTCGCCGTGATAGTAATGACTTCGACACAATCATGTGCCAATGGATCTGTTCCGCTCACTGGTAACAGTGTGG